>NC_138518.1:45358486-46095986 GCF_000230855.2 Cajanus cajan | reverse complement strand
GTTTGAGACCGTTGATAGAATTAAACGAATTTATAAATATTAACAAAAGTGTTTCAACGGAAATCTCAACAGTTGGGTTCATTAGGTGGATAAGCCCGCCATGTGCCAAAAAGTGACAATTGTTTCAGCTACATATTTCATTATTAAAGCACATAGAAGCAGTACACAATTCATATTATGAACCATATATAAAACCAAAAACTACTAACAGTAATAATATTAAACAATGTGTCTCCAGCATATGGGGCAAGTAAAAAATAATGAACCAGGAGCAAACATTCAGAGAGTAAATAAATACAACATTACAACATGACAATCGAATTATGAATTTGGCATCATTATCAATCAAAATTTCCAGTTCTGATCAGAACAACTTAATATAGGATATAGGTTTGATTCATTTTATGTTAGGGTTTGAAGTAGTTAAATCGTTCTGGCTTCAATATGTAAGTTACTCATGCTCGTATTTGTCGATGAAGATAACAAGATGAAATAATCGAAGGAAACAAGATGAAATTGAAAGATGCCTCATACCTCTGATTCACAAGCAACAAAAGATGAATACGACCAAATGACGAGAACCACTGTGGCACGAAACTCCTTAACGACGAACACAAATGAGTGAAGCTCCTTAATGACGGAGACAACGATGGCGGATGTGAGAGAGAAGAGTGGAGGAAGAGTGGAGACAACGATGGCAGCGTGAGAGAGAAAAGAGAACCCTATTCCTTAATTTTGTATAAGGTTTTTTAAACCGGTTACTAACAACCGATTTTATATCAGGTTTACAAATCGGTTCTAGAAGTAACCGATTTTGTATAGTATTTACAAAATCAGTTCTTTTAAACCCGATTTTAAAAGAAGCACCAGAGAGACATTTTAAGATCGATTAAATTTTAACCGATTTTAAAACCTCTTTTAAAATCGGTTCATTTATAACCGATTTTAAAACTAGTAGAATTATTTACAAAAATGTCACCGCGTCATTTTTAAAATTGGTCCCCTGTTAACCGATTTTAAAACCCTGTTCTTAAAAGCATTTTTTGCACTAGTGCATAGTTTTAAAAACCGGACCGGTCATCGAACCGGTTAAGGTACTGGGTCAGTGGGTCAAAGGTTGAACCGCTGGGTCACTAGTTGAACTGCATGACTCGATTTTTATTTATTTTTATTAAAAAGTATTCATATTAAATATATTTTATACTTATAAATTTTAATAAATTCATATCTTATTTTAAATTTCAATTTTTCTATCTTATTTAAAATTATTTTTATTTTTATTTTGTAAAAAAATACATAAAAAAATTACATGTTAAACGGTATATTAATACAAATTAAAAATATAAATAATATGTACATATATAATATGCTTGCAATTAATATCAGAAAATAATATATGTAATATTTACATAGATATTGCATTATTAAATATATAATTTAAAATTAATAATATACTATAAAAGTTATTTAAGTTGTATATATTGCAAACAAATATATTAGAACAAGTAGTCATTGTTATATTTAATAAGACTCCTTGCTTTTTCATTAAGAGATTCAATTTTCATTATGATTTTTGTGATTTATGGTCCCTTAAAAAATTAAAAAAAAAAAAGTGGTTGAACCGGTTTGACCCACCGGTTCACCGGTTGAACCGAAAAATTGACCGGTTCAATCCGGTTTGAAACGGGTCGACTGCATAACCGATCCAACTTCAGATTCGGACCGGATGGACCACTGGTTCCCGATCCAACCGGTCCGACCGGCCGGGTCGGTCCGGGTTTTAAAACACTGCACTAGTGAGAATTCGAATTTGATCATCCAATTGGTGGTCTCACAATTCCATGCCAGGAGGATGAGTTCATAAACGTCACCTCTCGCATGAATTATTTGTAAATCATGATAATGAAGACTGAGATAGATTAGATGAGGCACGTTTGTACAGATGGCCTTTTCTTTTGTTGTAAAGATTTTCCATTTTATTATTTTGTAGAATTCCATTTGAAGTAGGAATTTGTTGCTGAATGAGAATGCAAGACAAGAAATAGTTAACTTGCCTTTTGCCAATTCTCATTGAATTCTAATATATACAACAATATGATTATCAAATTTCTGTCCATATATAATATGGCTATTATCTGTTAACAGGGGATTAAGTGAACTAATTCTACAGGAGATATTTACCAATCCGTATATTGGTCAATACTACTGTCTTATTTTATTTCAAGATTAATATCCATTAGCCAAACAAGGAACACACAACACATTAGCTCTAAAACAGGTTTAGCCACTTGTTGCTAGATTTTCGATAATAAATGGCTCATACATTACCTGACCTCCAGCATTCAGGATCAAAAATCTCTAGGTAATATCGTGTTCCTTCCAATGCAATCAGTCCTGCAAATCATTCTTCCTTTCTTGTAGATAGTCAATTGTTTAGCTTTGAATTAACTAAATGTCCTTGTTGTGTGTGTGTGTGGAGTGAAAACGTGAAACTTGTTGATTAAGTGATTGCAAACACCAAAATAAGAAAAACTGAAAAAAAATCTTCAAGGGTTCAATTGTATGGCATCTCCCCAACATATACTATTCTATGGTGATGGTGGACTTAATTATTGGAGGGATGTACAACTGCAGATCAGGAACAGTGGACAGCAGAGGTAGTCACTTACAATATTTGTGCACTAATAATAATATGATCCTGCAAGTATACAAAAAACAAATTGGCAAGAATCTATCTAACAACTTAGAATAAAGGGTCATGAGAAAATTCAGGAAATAAATGGTTGCCATAATCTGTGCTTATAAATTTCTGTCAGGGTACATCGTCATAAATCTATAAGTAAAAGAACATATATAAAATAATTACAATGTTCAACTATGTCTTCTGTACAACATTTAAATAGTCATTGAAGATGAGGACTGTTAGATAGCCCTTTGGTACATGACTGCACCTTTGAAGACCGGGCAAACGGAAATCCATTGCAGATCAAGAGAATGATTTGAGGATGGAAGTATTCCATTTTTTAGAAATGATACGGACTCGACTTGTTTGTGACTGTATTCATGACCATCGGTATAAATAGATTAAGAGAGGCATCAGAATACCATTATATAAAGAAATGAGGTCAGTGTAACGCACAGAAGTGAATGATCACATGGCACATGCTTTTATAGAGGCCCTTATCAACTACATAAGCATTATTTCGTGGGTTCTGAAAACTTTTGCATTTTAAATTATAAGAAGTTAATAAGACTTATCATACAATTATTTTAATTTTGTGTGAACTGTGAAATAACATAACAAAGGGATTCAAGTAAGTAGATATTTTGGACAATCTTCATTTTCTGTGCAAGCAACCTCCTAGGGGTGATCTCACGATTACATTCACGGAATATGATTTCCCATGCCTCACTTCTTGTTTGATCAGGCTGTAACTATTGAAGAATGAAAGATAACATATTATGCTGAGTTAAATTTGAACAGAATGAACTTTCATTCATTTTTAAGATTTTCCATTTAAGTTTCTTCTTTTTATCATTCTTTTAGAAATAAAAACATCTTATATGGATGAGAATACTGTAATATTATTAATATTTGGGATGACACTTTTATAACATAAATGAGGACCTATTATTTAGTTGTTAAGGGAAATTTTATTGGGAGGCAGTGTCATTAGATTCCAGGTTCATTTATCTATGGGTGAACAGGGCCTTGGTATCCCAAATATTTAAGTTGGTATGCATTGCGCAATATAACTAATAAACTGAAATAGGCCACTTGATTAGTGGAATTCATTGATATTCATTAAAAAACGAGAGAGAGAGAAAAAAAATAGGAACAAATTCGTCATTCTAATGGTCTTTTCATTTTTCCAATTTCTCAAAAAGGGGTTATCTTTACATATTGAGATGACTAATGTAAAAAATGTCTATACAAATCTTGGTCAGTCTTCTACGGTACTAGACTTGTAGTCAATTAAAGGTTGAAGTTATGTCTTGGAAGACCTCTACGCTGCATGGAATTGTAAGTCCACCCATGGGATGATCATATCCAAACTCTTCCTCTGATTGACTCAACAAGTCTTGGAATGATGGCTAGATCAAGCATGAAATGGGGATCACAAACCGCTTCATTCTCTCTCCAACGTACACTGCAAGATAGCCCTTTGGTACCTCCAAAGCCCTAGAAGATGCTTGGTTTGCAGCTACTGATGCCTTTCTGATACTAGGTAATCGAAAACCCATTGTTATATTTAAGAGGCTGAGACTTGATGAGAAGAAAATGGTCTAAAAAGGACTTGAATATTCAGGCTTAAGAATAATTCAAATGCTTTAGGCTGTGAATGTTTTATGTTTGTTCCAAAATGCTAGAAACCATGAATATATATAGATAAAAGATATGTACGAAGTCTACTTGAATTATTGCTGAATGAAGGGTGTGAGAGGAATAGGAATCATGAGACCAACTGAGAGACAAGATCACATGGTACTGTCTTTGAGGACTGTCTCATGAGTCAATGTTACAGGTTATGGACTTATGGTAGATAATACAAGTCCCACCATCTGGAGTGAAAGCTTTCCGATTATGCCACCCAAAATAAAACACATGTTCATCCATGCAAGTTCACATGGTGGTGCTTAGTATTTGACGTACACAAATAATGTGATGCGTAGTGCTTCATGACTACGTGTTCGATATCGATTCTCTTCTAAATTACCTCCGATTCCAGTTGTGCTTGCTCATCATTTTCAGTCTGATATTAATTGGTGGATGAAAGATATATTACTTGTTTTGTCCTTTATTTAAAGAAAAATGTGATATGTCTAAAACATGTCTATCATTGAAATAGCTTGTTATTTTATGAATTATCAAATAGTAAAAGCTTATTTGATTGGTAGAAAGAATGGGGAGGCAAATTTATAATGATAGGCTTAGTTGAGAGGAAAAAACTAGTTTAGAGGAATAGTTGGAATAGATTTGAGTAGTGGAAATGGCTTACTAGTTGCTTGGTACAAATGTTGAGTACATGGCCTATTTATAGGCCTCAACACATCATTCATGTTTTATGTAGAAAACTCTAGAAATATCTATTCTAGAATTTTCTATCTATATGTAATTATCTACATAATTCTAGAGTTTGTATCATCTAGTACTTACTAGCATACATCTATGTATTTTCTATAATGATTTAGCTTATTCTAGAAGTTTGTATCACATTTTAACACTCCTCCTTGATACAAATTTCTCTAACTCCTATCATAGTGCGAAATTGTTCGAATCTTGCTCTCGACAGTGCCTTTGTGAATATGTCAGCAACTTGCTCTTCGGTCTTACAATACTCCATCTTGATTTCTTTAGTTGTTTCTGCTTCTTTGATGAAGTGATATTTAATTGCAATGTGTTTTGTCCTGCTATGATGTACTGGATTTTTTGTCATTGCTATTGCTGATTTATTGTCGCAGTAGATTGTAGTAGGCCTATCTTGTTGTTCTCCCATTTCTACAAGTATTCTTCGTAGCCAAATTGCTTGACTTGTAGCTTCAGCTGCTGCAACATATTCTGCCTCTGCAGTTGATTGTGCAACTGTTGCTTTCTTTTTTGATTCCCAAGAAAATATTCCTGATCCAAGTGAGAAGGCATAACCAGAGGTGCTCTTCATGTCATCTACCGATCCTGCCCAATCACTGTCGGTGTATCCGAGCAAACTTGAATTGGTCATTGTTTTGTACCAAATACCAAACTCCTTCGTGCCTTGTAGGTATCTTAGAATTCTTTTAGCTATTCCAAAGTGAATTTGGCTTGGTTTTTGCATAAACACTACTACAAAAATATTATTCTACATCGGGTCTTCTACATCGGTTGTTCAATAACTGATGTAAAAAAAAGGTGCGGTGGCAATTTTGTAATTATTTACAAATTATTAGCCATTCTACGTCGGTTTTAATAAGAAACAATGTAAAAGTATACTATTCTAGATCGGTTTTAATAAGAAACGATGTAAAAGTACACTATTATTAGCCATTTTACGCATTATTTACGAACTATTAGCCATTCAACGAGCACTTGTTGGCATCCCTTGCAAAATGCCCTAATTCTCCACAGCTGTAGCAGTTTCCAACACCACCGCCGCCACCACCTCCACCGTACCTTCCACCATCGCCTCCGCCATACCTCCCTCCACCGCCGCCGCCTCCTCCACTGCCTCCTTGAAAACGGTAACGGCGCAACCTTCTCCTCTAGCCCTAGGGATCGAGGTCATCGACGAGACGGCGTTGCTCCACTCCGTCGCCAACAACCTCCGTTCTTCAAGAAGACGAGGAGGAGGAGCCAAGAACAATAGGAGGACCGACGAGACAACACTGCCATGGCCCAAGAACAAGCCCAAGCCCAAGATCGGGAACCACAGGTACTCCCAAAAGGAGTTGGAGGGCCTCAGGTTTGTCAACATCGCCCAATAGCGCAAGTTCTGGAAGGCTATTCACGCTGCCTTTCAAACCTCCGTCGCCAACGAATACGATACTTTAGCTTCTAATCTTCTTCCGCACAACAAACCAATACTCAGTAAGTTTTTTTTTCTTTCTTCTTCTTTTCCATCTCAAGAAATTTAATCTTTATGTCGATATGCTTTCTCATATGTGAGCGTTGTTCTGATTGGTGAAGTGAAGCTTCATTGCTGCGGTGTTAGGTCGTGTTGTGTCAATTTGATGTTTTCAATTTTTCTGATACACAGGTGGTGTGGCTGCTACTAATGGAAGATGGAGATATATGAATGTCTTTGTCCATTAAAGAATGAGCAAAAGGAACCTGGAACTTGTCTAATATGCCACATTAGTTCACTGTGTTATCATTGTTCTGCTTAGACAATTCGGTTGCATCGTTACTTGTATATAACAAGTCTTATGCAGTAGGATCATTGTAGATTTGAAAGATTACATTGGTCATTCAATAATGACGATGTTTTCTTATTTTACTTTGTATGTTGACAATTATACTGTTGATTTTTTCAATAATGAATAATTAATACAAACTTCAGCTTCTTGTCTACATTGTGCTTCGATGAGAAGGACATGCTTTACCTTGTCTTTTTTGCTTTTACAGATACTAAATTATATATTTGTTTCCTCTTCCGACCTTCTTAAATTATTAGCAAATTGACAGTGCTGGTGCTGAAAGTTTTGTAATTGTTTTCAAGTGCTGAAATTGATAAGTGTGAAGAGGGGGATAATTTTAGTCCAACTCAAAAGGCAGGGTAATTGAATCACTTTGGAGTTCCTGGTCTGTATCAATTGTAGTTACATAGTTGTCTAAATGTATTGAATAACTTTCTACTAAGTCATTGTTGTGTTGTCAGGTTGTCAAATCTAGTTCTATGCCTTCAAATACAATGGATGCATTGTATTAGAGCTTACCTCCTAATATAAAATTAGTTTTTCCTTCCAAAATACCATCCCTCAAGTAACAGGGGGCGGGCTCTTCATCAGAGTTTGTTGATTACTTCAGAACATCCCTCAAGTCACAAGATCTGAAGCTAGTTCTAGAGGCAGATTCAAACTTAGATGGTTGGTGCTCTAACTACTTTTACACTTTGCTTCTTTGCTTTGAATATTTTTAAATAGACAACAGAAACATCATACCATATATGTGTTATTTCTAAGAAATTTATCTGCTGAATTCCATGATCACCACTTTCTTTATTTTTTATTTTAGTCATTCTTTGTTGTGTTGTCATTTTTAATTTTTCCTTTCTAATTTATATATTGATAAATGTTTCAAGAGTTACATTTGTATGTTCTATATTTTTTACATGTTTTAATTTTGAATTTCTTGGATGCATATGATAAACAATGCCATATTATTATTAAGACAAGTTTAAATTAATTTGAATGAGAATCAAACACAGTTTTAAATCCGAATGAGAATCCAACACAAGACATTTTTAAAAACTTCTGAATATACATGGAAGTTGAATTTTGAACCAAATTAAATGATATTTTAAATACTATTATTTAGAAAGTCCTATATTAAGAGATGAGCTTACTTTAGACTGCAGAGTGAGTTGCAGTAGTAGGACCTGCGTAAAATGCTTCTTCGGAGGATTTTTATTGCATGTCCTCAATCAAAGAGGATGTTCAGCTCTTCTATCAGCCATGGCTATGAAAGTGCTATTCAAGAACTCAACAAGGTAAAGCCTTTCTTTGCTGTGTTCTGCTAGAGGTTTAGAGTTTAAGGTTTTCCTTTTCTGTTTTTGCCACAAACACTGGCATAATATATGCCTTGATTACTACAGAGAACTTGTTCTAAATTTGGATTTGCAAAATTGTGATTACATATTTATTATTTTTTATGAAATTTTATACATATTTAAATTTAAATATCTGATACCTATCATATTCTATATATTATTAGTATAATTGTATTGTCGTTGTGTCAGATATACGTTTCATATTTGTGCATCATAGAATCTAGCACAATACAAAGAGATTAAGTTCACTTGCTTGATGTTTATATCCTTTTTCATTTATCATAAATCCATTTGAATGCGTAGCTAGTTCGTATGTTGTAATGTTATAACTGCGTTGAAAGTTTAATTATTGGCAAATTTGCTTGTTTTCAGGAAATGAAAAAGGGGTCCAACCATGGATAAATCTCTGGGTTAGAATCTTTATCTCTTATGAGTATATTTATTTTAACTTTTTTTCTTATAAATATTACGAGTTCTGAATATGTTTATGTATCTAAACTTTTTATTCCAGTGGCAGCTACACTCTCATAATAATACATATATATTTTATTTTTTGCTTTTTGGGGGTTGCATGTAAACATGTCCTAACTCATATTATTTGTTTGCATTCCCTTCACCTTTCTCTAACCATTGTGTTTGTTGAATGTTTATGTGCAATTATATTTTTTTATGTGCTGATGTTAAGTACGGGAAGCATGTGCATATTCTTCCCGTGGATGATAACATTGAGGGTGTCACTGGGAACCTCTTTGTTGCCTACTTAAAACGTGAGTCGGTTACTGTTTTTTCAAGGTTTTGTTTGTTGTGTAGGAGAATTGGGATTGGATTGTCTTTGGATAAACTTGAGTAATTTGAGTGCATAGGATGGTTTTAACAAAGGCAGTAATTAAGTAGTACTATTATTATCCTAAAAAAATAGTAGTATTATTATTACTGTCTAACTTGCTTTATTTTTATCATATAATGTGCAAGTAGAAATAAATTTAATAGTGTAGAAATAGTATGAGTTGTGTATATGTATATAAAAAGTGGTGTTTATAGTAACAGAGAGTTAGAGTAACTTATATAAGATTTTTATGTTTGAATATTATATAAAATATTTATATAATATTTATTTTTCTTTTTCATTGTTTAGTTGCAATGTTATATGTGTAAATTTATCTTTAACATATAATTATTAAATTACCATTATTTATCCTATTTTGCTGATTCATTACCGTTTTTCAATAATTATATATTTGCTTCCATTTAGGCATTGATCTCATCATCATTATTATTATATAGTAATAAGACTGACAACAAATAGTGTGTCTTGAAGCATTTGATTGTTCGTTAACTGTTTGTACTGGTGTTTGAGAGTAGAGTTTCAGGAGCTGTTTGCCCTGCAAATAAGCATGATTTTTTTTTTATAAAAAAAAATCAATCTACATCGGTTCTCAAGAGAACCGATGTAAAAAACTATACATTTTCTACATCGGTCTATTCTACATCGGTTTTAGAACCGATGTAGATGGCTTTAGAGAACCGATGTAGAATGTGCATATTGTAGTAGTGAAACCTTGATAAAAGGCTTACAACATACATTATGTCTGGTCGTGTGGCTATTAAATATAGTAAGCTTCCAATCAAACTTCTGTAGCGAGATGCATCAGCATCTAGTGCTCCATCATCTTTCTGTAGCTTCTCCTTTGTCACAAGCGGAGTAGTGACAGTCTTGTAACCACTCATCTTGAACTTCCTCAAGAGAGCTTCAGTGTATTTTTTTTGACAAATGAATATCCCTTTCTTCTTTTGACTTACCTCAATACCAAGGAAGTAGTTCATCAAGCCAAGGTCCGTCATTTCAAATGTCTTCTTCATGTCTTTTTTGAATTCTGTCATCATCTTCATATTGTTCCCTGTGTAGATAAGATCATCTATATATAAGGATACAATGAGAGTGTCATACTGACCTTGGGTCTTGATGTATAGTGTTGGCTCACTCTTACTCCTCCTGAATCCATGATTGGTGAAGTATTGATCTATTCTGCTATACCATGCTCGAGGAGCTTGCTTCAAACCATATAAAGCTTTTATGAGCCTTAGTACTTTGTCTTCATTGCCCTTGCTTATGAAACCTTGTGGTTGCTCTACATAGATCTCTTCTTGTAGTACTCCATTGAGAAAAGCGGACTTGACATCTAACTGGAAGATATTCCATCATTTTTCTGCCGCAAGAGCTATTAGAGCTCTAATTGTATCTAGGCGTGCTACTGGGGCAAATGTCTCATTGTAGTTGACTCCAGGTTGTTGTGAATAGCCCTTAGTTACCAACCTTGCCTTGTGCTTTTGTATGGTGCCGTCCGGATTGAGCTTTGTCTTGTAAACCCATTTTACCCCGATGATATCTTTGTCTTTTGGATAGTCTACTAGATCTCATGTGTTATTTTTCTCAATCATTTTTATCTCTTCTTCCATAGCCTTGACCCATACTTGTTACTTTGATGTTGCTTCAAAGCTTTCAGGTTCAAGTATGGCCAAGTTGCAGGTTTCATATATATCCTCCAAGGATCTAACTCGTCTTGGAGTAGACTCTGGTGATGGAGTTTGTTGTTGTGGAGGAGAATGAGGCTCACCTGGGACTTCTACAGTTCCTTCTTCTAATTGCTGGATTGAAATAGAAATGTTTCTCTCTACTTTCTCGTCATTCCAATTCCAAGCTGCATTTTCATCAACTTCAATGTCTCGGCTAATAATCAGCTTCTTGGTTTGCAAGTTGTAGACGCGGTAGCCTTTTGACTGTGTGCTATATCCAAGGAAGATACCTCGTACTGTCTTGTCTTCTAGCTTGATGTTGATGTCTTTAATATCAAGAAGTTAAATCTGTTGGCCATTATCTAAGAAGGTGGGGTATACACTCCCGTTGAACTACCTAATGCTTAAAAGAGATTTTTAAGACATTACCATGTGATCCCATCTCTCCTGGTAGACTCCATCATAGCCCTGCCAAAAAACATTAATCGTGGCTTTGGATTATAGTCGAATGGAAATTATATATACAACATTTCTTGGGTTCTCAAGAAACACAAGTCAATACATTCCCAAGGTATCAGAAATCAAATATTTCCTTCTTATACAAGCCCTTTGACATTAGAATAGCAAGTATTATTAGACGGGCATCGTTTTCTACAACCCAAGGTGCATCCAAGGGTGTTGAAGTACCAAAAGGCTATCTTACATTTTATGTTGGAGATAAGATGAGGCGGTTTGTGATTCCCGTATCATACTTGAACCAACCTTCATTTCAAGAATTACTTAGTCATGCCGAAGAAGAATTTGGATATGATCATCCAACTGGCGGTCTCACAATTCCATGCCAGGAGGATGAGTTTCTGAACGTCACCTCTTGCTTGAATGATTTGTAGATCATGCTAATAGATATTAAGATAGATTAGATGAGAATATTTGTACAGAAGGCACTTTCTTCCATTGTAAAGATTTTTCATTTTGTTATCTTGTAGAATTCCATTTTGAAGTTTAAACCTGTTGCTGAATGAGGATGCAACAATAGATATTTTTTAAACACATTTTCCTTTTCCAAATCTCAATATTAATTCTTATATATACAACAGTATAATTATCTTATTTCAGCCCATATATATCAGGTTATTATATTTTAATGGGAATTAAGTGCACTAATTCTTTTGGAGATATATATCGATCTTGATAATGGTCATTACTGCTGCCTTATTTTAATTCAAAATTCAACCATGCGCCTAACAAGGAACACCTACACATTTGTCCTAAAATAGATTTTGCGACTTGTTGCTAAATCTTTTTTATAATATGTGACTCATTATGTTCCTGATCTCCTCATTTATTAATACTTTGGTTACTGCTTCCTTGTTGTATTTCAATGTTTGTGCTTGAGCTGAACATGGAACACCCAACACTTTTATCCTGAAACATTAGCCACTTGTTGCTTGATTCTTGTGTTTTGTGGCTTATAATAGTTCCTGCTACAGTATTAATTTTGTCTTTAGTTACTCTGGTACATCACTGCAAAATCATCTCCATTTTCTAGTTAAGGGTCGTGAAGATACTGCTTATTTTAGTGGGAAGATCCACACAGAATCAATGGTTACCCAAATGTTGTGCTACTAACACTCTCCGTGGCCTATAATTTCTCATTTTCTCCCTTTCCTACTTTTTCGGTTTTCTAAATTTAAACCGAGATCTATGATATTTAAAAATAATGACTCCATTATCAATCTGTATAAATATTTTGGGATCACCTTTTATAATAGAAGATCACAGGTTAGTCATGGAAATGCATTGGTTCAAATAATCCTTCACTTATGTCAGGTTCAGATATTAGTTGTTAAGAAACCGAGTCATAGTGGATGGAGGAGGCTCTTGTTTCTCTGTATTCTCTTACATTGGAGGTTTTAAAGCCTATTTATAGAGTTGCACTATGTAGGTTAACAAGAGGAATCATGCTCTTCACATGCACGGTGATGGTAACTTGTAGGGTGTTGTTTTATTTGCTATACTTAATCCTCAAATGTTTATTAATAAAAAATAATAATAACTATGCCCCAAAAATATTAATCATTCTACTTGCTCCATGTAAAGATAATTTTTCTCTTCCCTTGTTAGGAATAACGAAGTCTATTCATGCTTTAAAATTTATCGGAACAACCAAGTCTGGTTTTTCTATATATCAAATTACCTTGCTTATGCAGGGTGAAGTGGACTTTAGCAATGTAAATAATAAACAGAAATCACAGAGGAGCCACATGAGTAGTTCAATTCCGTGCCAGGAGGATGAGTTTCTAAACGTCACAGCTTTCTTGAATGATTTGTAGATCATGCTAACAGATTCTGAGATAGATTAGATGAGGATATTGGTACAGAAGACTCTTTCTTCTATTGTTAGGAATTTGCAAGTTGTTCTCTTGTAGAATTCCAATTTGAAGTTTAAACCTGTTGCTGAATGAGGATACAACACAAGATATTGTTTGAACACATTTTTCTTTTTGCAAATCTCAAGGAATTATTCTAATATATATATATATAAAGGTATCATTATCCAATTTGAGTCTACTGATATTCTAGTGGAGATACATACCAATCTTGATAATGGTTATTGCTGCTGCCTTGAGCCGAACAAGGAACACCTACACATTTGTCCTGAAATTGTTGCGACTTGTTGCTAGATATTTTTTGATGCGACCTATTTAATTCCTGAGAACTTACTTTACTAATAGTTTATTTTTCTGCTTCCTTGAGTTCAGCCATTATAACAAGTGTACCAGTGGCACAAATAGTAAGTAATAAGTATTGATTGTTTCTCCAAAGAATTTGTATAATATACAACAAAACATACAATTAATAATTAAACTAAATTTGGTCCCGATTTATCGAAACTCACAATATTTATTTTATATTTTAGTATATATTTATATCAAAATTTAGTAATATTATAATTATTATTTTTTTTACATTTCAATTGTTTAGTCTATTAATTAATTAATTTAAATTACTTTTAAATGAATAATATATTAATTGATATTAAACTATTTCTATGTGTTGGTGGATTTTTGTTGATAATTCTAAAAGCATTTGTTGTATGTTTTTGCCCTTAAGGCCTTAACAACCTTTGTTTTCTTTGTCAAAATCACATATTGAAAAATACATGGTAAAATACAAGTGATTAACATTCGAAGTCTTGATTTTGATCATAGGTTGTCATGCATGTTAAGACTATTTTATAATCAACCTTTTAACAAAATTTTGAATAAATCGAACTAATCTCAAAATATTATAAAGAAAGGTTAATGAATAAGTCATTGATTTTACTAAATGTAGTTATAAAAAAATATTATTTGAATGTTTGAAGTTTATTAATATCATTTGTTAGGGATATTATAATTCAAAATTTTATTTTAATTAAAAGTTGTGCTTATAAATTTACAAATTTACTTTATCTCATAAAATATATATATATATATATATATATATATATATATATATATTCTTGATGAGTTACGATATATATTTTTATTATTTAATTTTCTCAATTAATTAAGGTAACTTAGATCATCAATTAAATTATGTCACTATTTTATATAAAGCACATATAAAATTATAGTCTTATTTCAATCAAATTTTTATAAAATATAATTATTATTTATTAACTTATTATAAAATATAAAAGGTGTATATACACATAATGACAAATTATGAATTGTATATTATTATATTGTATTAATGATAAATATTTTAGGTAAAGTTATGTCAAACACTTGATTAGCTTTCCATGACAATCAAATTGTTATTTTAGGTTAAATAATATATAATTTAATTGACATTCAGGTTAGAAACGCTTACTAGGAGCTTTATTGCCTCAAGCATGACGTTTAGGCTGATGGCTAGATCCCAAGTGATAAGAATCCCTCTATTAACAAATGCTATGATAGTGACTTTTTTTCTTTATTAACATTATAATAGAGATAAGAATTTGATATACTAAAGTGATGGTGAGGAACAATTTGAAAGACATAATATCTAAATTTATATATATGAGTAATCTAACAAAGAGATTCATCAATTTAGCAAATTGAGTAAAAAAAAATTGATTAAATACTAGTTTCCTATATTATTAAATTTTCTATCTTCACTAAAAGAGTATGTATTAGAAGAAATCATATCTACCTCTTTCTATGACAATTTGAAATGGAGGTGTGGCTATTACATGTATGTGACGAAAAAGTGGCCATCATGGTTTTCTAAAAAAGATGGTTGAATTGGGTGCAAATGTTGCGTATATGTGATGGAGTTGCGGCCATTGGTTTTCGCTTCAATAGAGAATGATGACTAGCTATGAAACAATAGAAAGGGTGAGCCGTCGTAAATGGAGAAGAACAATGGCTATGGAACTCCTTAATCCAAATATTTAGGGTTTGTAGATATGGAGATATAGGATTTGTGGTTATGGAGATATATATTAAAATAAGAGAGACATTATAGAATGACACATAAATAAGAGAGACAGTATATGTGACACCTACTACCCCACATACATAATTATACAATAAATGGAGATAAATAAAAACATTCATAAATAAAATCCAAGTCTCTAACCACATAAGGGTAAAGAGCTCACATTCACAAATCATAAATCATAGTTTAATGCGAAAATTACAAAAGAATAAAATCAAGACCTTCTAAGTAATTTAACTAGAGTAACATTCTAAATTAGTTCTAACTAAGTTCCCATGTCACATGTCCTATCAGAGCACACCCCACAAACCTCATCGCCAATATCCTCATGTTGATGATCATCTGCAACACAATAAAAATATACATAAAGCAACAAGGGAGTGAGAAACATCTCACTTTAGTTCAGATGTAGAAATAAATGTTAGGCAACGCGTACACAATCATAACAAATACCACACAAATTACACATAACCACGCATAACTCTCAAGTTATAGATACATATACATTCACTTATCATGCAATAATGTCATGGACTCGACTCATAAATGCATGCATGTGGCGTCATATAGAAGTTTCACATATTTCATCACTGGTATGCTGCTACAACAACATACCTATGGCACGTTCATTCATGAATACATCACTAGAAACCCAAGGTACACTTGAAATAGCTCAATAAATCACTGGCATGCAGCCTAAGTGGAACACCTGCAATAGATCATTTCATCACTAGTAACCCAAGGTAAACCTGGAATAGCTCAATACATCACTAGCATAATGCGGCCTAAGCGGCACACCTGGAATAGATCATTTCATCACTAATGACCCAAGGTACACCTGGAATAGCTCAATACATCACTGGCATGCGGCCTAAGCGGCACACTTGGAGTCATATATGCACATGATGCATGTCACACATTCACTATTTCATTGACTCAACACTTCACTTATCACGTCTCATCATATCTCATGTCACATTATCTCATAATATCATATCATAGATCATATGTTCACCTTTCACATTTTCACGTCATATTCACATAGTCTCATACAAGGAACTTCTCATAGTCATATACAAAATAGCACATAAACATACCTAGAAATTATCCAAAACATGAATCCATCATCAATTTTACATATAATGCCTCAAAATTCATCCAAAGATCATATCCCTAATTTTACTTCATAGGATTTCCCACAAGAATCCACAAAGCACTCTAATTCATATCAAAAATCATCTATTTTTTAAATTAAACACATATTCACGCTTAGAAAACATCAAGGAACACAACAGAACAATCAGAAAGAAAAATAGAAAACTTTCATAAAGTGCCTATTCCTATAGGCATACCTCAAGCAAGGGATTGGGGGCCAATTCTGCTACCTAACAGTTATTCTCACACCTCCCGAGTGAGGTTTCTCACTCCCCCTTACCTGGATAAGTAGAAGATGAAGCTAGAGCAGAATCTGGTTGATCTCCTTCTCTTAGTTCTCCTTGGTCTTCAGAGAGTGTGTCAAGGAGCAGTGTCCGAGTATGCTATTTATAGACGTCAGAAGTGGCTAGAACAACCCGTTTCAGATCTAGAACGGCCCCTTCTGGATTCATTCGTCTTGTGTAAAATTCACATCTAAAATGGTCTGTTCTTAAACTATAACGGCCCGTTCTGGAGTTGAGTTTAACTCATAACAGCCATGTTTGGAACGACCCGTTCCCAAAGTGGAACAACCCGTTCTGGGTTCGAATTTTACTCATAACAGACAGTGTTGGAATGGCCCATTCCAATCTAGGATTTATAGGTCTTTTTAGTAGTTTGGAACGGCTCGTTCTAGTTTGGGAACGACCCGTTCTGGGTTACTAAATCACCCTTATTGGGCTTTGTGTCTTCATATAATTTGTGAAAATTGAGGTGTTACAGTATAGAATGACACGTAAGCATTATAATATAGAATGACACATAAGCATTTTTGTTGACATGGTTGTCTTTTAAATACATTTTAAGCTGACGTGTCGATGTAATGCAGAATAACATGGATTTTATATTATAAATAGATTAGACAAAAGAATATTTCCATTAAGTGATATGGATGTGTAACAGAAATAAAACTATGCTAGAGAAAATAAAGTTCTTTTTGGTATTTTCTCAAATAGTTAGAAGGTAAGTAAGTTTAGAAAATGATATGGTATGTTAATGTGAGGATTAGATTTCATTGAACCTTACTCTCATGCATTTAATCATTTAAATCCTCTTTTGCATTTAATGCTAATGTCATCCTACTAGTTTACTTAAATCATAATTCTTTAGAGGTAGGAGTCTAAGTTCCCTTATTAAGCATCAATCCCTTAAATACTTAATAAACAAACTTGCATTAGTAATAAGGGTTCAAGCCAACTAATAGGTCAATTTCTATCCCTAGATACAAACTCCATTAGTTATTTTGTTTTGGTTCTAGATTACAAAAGATATTTTGCAATACCTAATGAATTAAATATCAAGCTATGGTTGATCAATACACAACAAAGATTAAGAGTAGAAACAAAATACTAACATTGAAATGGAAAGACACATATATGAACCGTACAAATTACATGAGAGTTCAATTTGTTACATTTAACTCCAACAAGAATGAAGTTAGCTCCTCATTGTCATGAAGAGCACAAAAAATAAAATAAGATAAGTCATGGAAGATGGAGAGTCAAGGAGAAGATTTAAGGTCTTCAAGAAAGCAATAGCAACACCTAAAAAGCCCTAAAACTTGTCCCAAGTTTGTAGTAGTCGAATAATGTCACCAATCCTTCAAAGATAGAGGGAAAAAAGTGAGTCAAAAGCTATATGCACGAACACAACATGGGACTATCATGTCCTAGTGTTTGGCACTTTTTTGGAGCGGATACGTTGTGGACACACCAAGGACACAACTGTAGACTATGTTTGCACAAATTAGACACGTCTCCATCGTGAACACCTATAAAAAGGCACATCTCCATCCCAACACGCGCAACCCATCTCTTCGATGAGCATATTTGAGATTTCTATTTTAGAAAAAAAATCTTGATAAAAATAGAAAAAATCCCAAAGGTTTCACGTCATAAAAATGATGCCCAACACAAGCTGACCCATGATAGGCATAAACATCAGAACACAAAAGAAGATCTTTTTGCCAAGGCCATGCCGTGCATGGGTATTGTGGCGCCTAGTGCTAATGATCTTCAAGGAAAACCTTCAAAAACTCTTATTTTCTTAACTTTCATGTATCTTCTTTTGCTTGGCTTACCCCCAATGTATTTGCGGATCAAATACTAGACAAAAATTGTAGTTAATAACATAATTAGATGATAGTAGGTGATATCCAAATACTTACAAATATCATCAAAAGGAGGACTAAGCTAGTGAAAAACTAAAGAAAAGTTGATTTTGTTAATATAAAATGACCAACAATTATAAGTAAAAACTAACATTATCTCCTTGTTGTATTTTAATATTTTTCCTTGAGATGAAGTTGGAAAACACAATGCTTTTATTCTGAAAAATCTTTAGCCACTTGTTCCTTGATTCTTTTGTTCTTATGGCTTATTATAGTTCCTGCTATCAGCAAAACAAAAGATTTTGTGTTTAGTTACTTTACTACTCCTTTAATCCTTTTCATTGTACCATCACTACAAAATTATCTCTATTGTTTAATTAAGGGTCATCAAATCTTCCATTTTCCTAAACAAGCAACATCACATGATTATTAATTGATTTTTGGTTAGTAATAGAATATATTGCATGCCAATTTTTTTGGAAGATCCTGTTAGGAAAATGCTTCAAGATTGAAACCATATTTTGATTGTTATTTTATTTGTTGTTGTTTTCCTAGTCTTATGGAGTCAGTTAGAATGTTTTAGGAGTTTTTTTTTAATTATCTTTGTTCTGTTCATGACTTATTTCTAGGACCATATTTTTAGTGGGTAGTTACTATTTAAGCTTTATAAATTGTAATCTTTCTGGTTTTAAGATAGTAAGCTCTATCTTTCTCATTGGATATAAATTTTTGCTCTTTGTTCAGCAGATTCTGTTTTTCTATTCTCTTGAATATTTATAACATTTGGTATCTAGAGTCCATTTCCTTACGGGACCTTGAATGGATTCTGAAACAAGTTTTTCTTAAGTTGCACTTCTAGTTTTTATAGGGAAAACTATGATCTTTGGGATATCAAAATGGAAACTTACCTAGAAGCGTTGGATCTTTGGGAAGTTGTAGAAGAAGATTATGAAATCCTTCTATTGTTGGACAATCCCACCATGGCCCAGATCAAGAATCACAAGGAAAAAAAAACCCGAAAAGAAAAGGCAAAATCATGCCTTTTTGCTGGTGTCTCTACAACCATCTTCACTAAGATTATCACTCTCAAATCTACAAAAGCAATTTGGGATTATTTAAGGGGAGGAATATGTTGGGGACAAAATAATTCAAAGCATGTAGGTGTTTACCCTAATGAGAGAATTTAAGCTTCAATGGATGAGCAAATCTAACACAATCAAGGAATAATTCAAGAAATTGTTGGGTATTGCCAACAAGATATGGTTATTGTGCAATGATTTTGCAGATTCTAGAATTGTTGAAAAAATTCTAGTAACAAGGCTAGAGAGGTATGAAACATCTATTGCTTTGTTGGAGAACACAAAGGATTTGTCTAAAATCACTTTTGTAGAGGTGATACATGCGTTCCAAGCCCAAAAGCAACGAAGATTGATGAGGGAAGATCATGCTATTGAAGGTTCCCTTCTAGCCAAAAGCCAACAAGCTAAAAACTACAAAAGGAATCATCCAACCAACAATCAAAGTAATGCAAATAATTACAACAAAGGAAAGGGTGAAAAGAAAAGTTACCCACCTTGCCAACATTGTGGCAAAATGGGTCACCCTCTATTAGGATGTTGGAGGAGATATGATGCAAAATGAATTAAGTGAAATCAAATGAAGTAAGAAATCAACAAGAGGAAGAAACTAAGGTTGTTGATCAGGAAGAGAAGGAGGATCAACTTTTTATGGCCACATGTTTTGTAACAGCGAAGACAATGAGAGTTGGCTAATTGGAAGTGGTTGGACCAATCATATGACCAATGATAGGGATCTTTTCAAAGAGTTAAAGTGAACCAACATTACCAAAGTCATAATAGGCAATGGTGGTGATTACATATCAGTCAAAGGAAAAAGGACTATTATAATATATAACAAGCTGCTTAGGTACAAAGTTTATTCTTGATGTCCTCTTTGTACTTGAAATTCAACAAAATTTATGTAGTGTTGGCCAATTGATTGAAAAAGGTTTTAAAGTTACTTTTGAAGGCAATTTTTGTTTGATTAGAGAAGCAGCTAGTTAAGACATCATTAAAATAAAAATGAAAGGAACAAGTTTTGCTCTAAATCCATTGGAGGAAGAGCAAACTTATTTTTCAATCAAGGAAAACATCACAGAAGTTTGGCACAAAAGGCTCGGGTATTATCACCACCAAGGGTTGCTGCAAATGAATTCTAAAAGAATGGCAACTGATTTTCCATATTTTGATGATCACCTACCTACATGAAAGGCTTGTATATTTGGAAAGAGAAAAAGAATGCCATTTCTAAAGTCAGCAAAATGACACAATTGTAAGTTGCAAATATCCACACAGATATATGGACCTCAAAGAACCCTTTCATTAACAAGTAATCGATATTATGTTACCTTTATTGATGATTTCAAAAGAATGTGTTGGATTTTTTTCTTAAAATTCAAGCCAAAAGTAGCTGGAGCTTTCTGGAAGTTCAAAAAATTAGTAGAAAATCAAAGTGGCAAACAAATTCAGATTCTAAGATCTAATAATGGCAAAGAGCGAGTACACTTCAAAAAACATTAATCGATTTTGGGAGGAAGCTGGCATTGAGCATCAGTTAACCACTCCCTATAATTCACAACAAAATGGGGTAAGTGAAAGGAGAAAATTAAAAATTCATCTTAGAGATGACTAGATGCATGTTGCATGAGCAGAATCTATCAAATTTTGGGCAGAAGTAGCACATACGATCGTTTTCTTGCAAAATAGACTCCTCACGTACAACCAAGGTTGTCAATCTTGAGAGTTTACATAATCTCGTGGAAGCTCTGTAAACTAGTATCGTAAACTCGTAAGAGATTACTCAATAATAATAAAAAATAATTAAAATAACATAATAATTGAACATTTTAACTCCATATTAAAGAGTAAATAACAAATTACATTAATAATAAATGTTCTTAACACAAGTTCTTAAGAAAATTTCACACAAATGAAAAAACACAGAGGAGAAGAACAGTGGAGGCGCACAGAGGAGAAGAACAACAGAAGCTTGCAGAGGAGGAGACGCGGAGGAGAAGGAGATGCACGGAGGAACGGAGGCGCACAGAGGAGGAAATACGGAGGAGGCGCGTAGAGGAAGAGCCACAGAGGAGGCATGCGGAGGAGGAGCTGCGGAGGAGACGAAGTGCGCGGAGGAGGAGACGCAGAGGAGAGGAAGCAGAGGAGAGGAGACGCGTTCGAGAGACTTAATGAGTGCCCTACCACAAAACACAAAACACAAAACGTGCATTTTGTGTAAGTGAAAAAAAAAAAAGGTGATCTCTTAAACTCGGAACTAATCTCGCGAGATTACACGAGATTACACGAGATCACCGAGATTACTCTGAGATTACTCAAAAACGAGTTTACTTTCGAGTTATATAGGTAAGTTGTACTAAACTCGTAAACTCGTACGAGTTTACGAGTTATCACTAGAGATTGACAACCATTCTCACAACAGTAGTCAAGGATCGAACACCATATGAGGCTTGGTATGGTCACAAACCATCTCTAAATTTTCTCAAAATATTTGGATGTTTGTGTTTTACTCATGTTTCACAAAGCAAGCACAACAAGCTTGACAAAAGAGCATCACTAGACATTTTTATAGGTTATAGCACTGTCAGCAAAGCCTATAAAATTTTTCAACCACAAACTGGAAGCATTGTTGTTAACAAAGATGTTAACTTCATAGAAGATGAAGAATAGAAATGGGATAGGCAAAAGAGAAGAATCAAAGTGTGACAAATTTGTAGTTTAAGTTTCTTGCTTCAAGAACTAAAGAAGAAGAAAAAGAAAAGGATTGGTAGAATGAATTGGTAGATAATGTTCCAGCAAAAGGTACTAGATTACTCTCTCATATTTATGAGAGGTGCAACATTGTTGTTTGTGAACTTGCAGATTTTGGAACAGTCAAGAAAGATCAAAATTGGATGGTTGCAATGAAGGAAGAATTGTCTATGATTGAGAAAAATAGAACATAGGAATTGGTTGATCGACCCCAAGATAGGAAGGTAATTGGAGTCAAATAGGTGTATAGAATGAAGCTAAATGTTGATGGTTTTAACAACAAATATAAGGAAAGACTTGTTGTGAAAGGCTATGCTCAAATCTTTGGCGTTAATTACTTAGACACAGTCACACCAAATGCTTGTTTGGACACCATATGAATTTTGTTTGCTGTAATTACTCAAATGAATTAGAAAGTGTAACAACTTGATGTAAAATCAACATTTTTAAATGTTGTCTTGCATGAAGAAATTTACGTTGAACAACTTGAAGGTTTTGTAAAGAATGAAGAAAAAGACAAGGTGTATCTTACAGGATAGTTGACCACTTACTGAGCATCGATTTAAAAAAAAAAGAAAAAACTTGTCTGAAGCCACTCTTTGTGTTAAATAGAAAAGCAATGATGTTATGATAGTTTCACTTTATGTTGAAGATCTCTTGTTGACAGGAAATAATGCAAGAATGGTTGAAGAATTCAAACAAGAAATGATGAAGGTTTTTGAGATGACAGATCTTGGGTTAATGACTTTTTTTTCATGGAATGGAAATTAAGCAAGCTGAGTATGAAGTCTTCATTTTCCATGAGAAGTATGCCAAGGAGGTTTTGAAGAAGTTTAAGTTTGAAGAATGCAAAGAAGAAAGAACTCCTATGAACCAAAAGGGGAAGCTATGTAAGGAAGATGGACCTGATAAAGTTGATGAGAGATGTTTCAGAAGTTTGATTGGATTCTTGATGTATCTTACTACAACACGTCCTGATATTTTAAATGTTGTAATCATTTTGTCCAGGTTTATGCACTATGCAAGCGAATTACATCTTAGAGCTGCCATGAGAATAATTTGATATGTCAAAGGAACAAGTGATTGTGGTGTTAAGTTCTCATGGAGCAAAGAATTTAAGTTGACTGGTTTCTTTGACAGTTACTGAGGTGGTTCCATTGATGATATGAGAAGTACTTCAGGCTACTGTTTTACTCTTGGATCTAGTGTTTTCTCATGGAGTTCGAAGAAGCAAGAAATTGTGGCTTAATCCAGTACTGAAGCAGAATTCATTGCGGCATCAACAACTGTCAATCAAGCTTTTTGGTTGAGGAAGATTGTACTAGATCTGAATCTGGAGCAGAAAGAAAGCACCAAGATATTTGTTGACAACCAAGCTGCTATTGTCATTTCCCATAATCTTGTGTTTCATAGGAATACTAAGCATTTCAACATCAAGTTGGTCTTCCTAAGAGAAGTGCAAAAAAAGGAATGTGTGACTTTGATTTATTGCAAGTCTGAAAATCTGTTGGCAGATTTATTTACAAAGCCACTTTTAGTCAGTAGGTTCGAGCTTTTAAGGGAAAAAATTTGGTGTCTGCAGCTCCTAAAGCAAGGAGGAGTGTTAGGAAAATTCTTCAGGACTAAAACCACATTCTGATTATGTTATTTTATTTGTTGTTGCTTTCCTAGTCTTACGGAGTCAGTTAAAATGTTTTAGAAGTTTTTTATTATTATCTCTGTTCTATTTGTGGATTATTTCTAGGACCATATTGTTAGTGGGTAGTTACTGTTTAAGCTTTATAAAATGTGTAATCTTTCTTGTTTAAAGATTGTAAGCTCTATCTTTCTCATTGAATATAAGTTTTTGCTCTCCGTTCAACGGACTCTATTTTTCTATTCTCTTGAAAATTTATAACAGATCCCCACGGAATCAATAATTGCCCAAATGTTGTACTACTAACACTCTCTGTGGCCTATAATTTCTCCTTTTCCTACTTATTTCGGTTTTCTAAATTTAAACTGAGAACTTAGATGTGATATTTAAAAATAATGACTTTATTAGTCCATTATCCATCTGCATATATATTTTAGGGTTCAGATTTTGTAACATGAATATTAATTAACTATTATTGACCTAGATTTATTGTTTACCTGTTAAAAGTTTTATTAATTGGAGGGTAGTATAAAATCTTAAAGCCTCTACTTGTAGTATTATCAGATCACAGTGTTAGTTTATGAATTATCAAATAGTAAAAACTTATTTGATTGGTAGAAAGAATGGGGAGGTAAATTTATAATTATAGGCTTAGTTGAGAGGAAAACTAGCTTAGAGGAATAGTTGGAATAGATTTGAGTAGTGGAAATGACTTACTAGTTGCTTGAATGCAAATATTGAGTACATGGCCTATTTATAGGCCTCAACACCATTATTCATGTTTTATGTAGAAGATTCTAGAGATATCTATTCTAGAGTTTTCTATCTATACATAATTGTCTACATAATTCTAGAATTTGTATCATCTAGTAGTTATTAGCATACATCTATGTATTTTCTATAATGATATAGCTTATTCTAGAAGTTTGTATCACATTTTAACACTCCTCCTTGATACAAATTTCTTTAACTCCTATCATCGTGCAAAACTGTTTGAATCTACCTCTCGGTAGTGCCTTTGTGAATATGTCAACAACTTGCTCTTCGGTCTTACAATGCTCCATCTTGATTTCTTTAGTTGTTTCTGCTTCTCTTATGAAGTGATATTTAATTGCAATTTGTTTTGTCCTACTATGATGTACCGGATTTTTTGTCATTGCTATTGCTGATTTATTGTCGCAGTAGATTGTAGTAGGCCTATCTTGTTGTTCTCCCATTTCTGCAAGTATTCTTCGTAGCCAAATTCCTTGACTTTAGCTTTAGCTGTTGCAACATATTTTGCCTCTGTAGTTGATTGTGCAACTGTTGCTTGCTTTTTTGATGCCCAAGAAAATATTCCTTATCCGAGTGAGAAGGCATAACTAGAGGTGTTCTTCATGTCATCTACCGATCCTGCCCAATCACTGTCAGTGTATCCGAGTAAACTTGAGTTGGTCATGGTTTTGTACCAAATACCAAACTCCAGCTTCGTTCCTTGTAGATATCTTAGAATTCTTTTAGCTGCTCCAAAGTGAATTTGGCTTAGGCTTTGCATAAACCTTGATAAAAGACTTGTAGCATACATTATGTTTGGTCCTGTGGCTGTTAAATATATTAAGCTTCCAATCAGGCTTCTATAGCGAGATGCATCAACATCTGGTGCTCCATCATCTTTTTGTAGCTTCTCCTTTGTCACAAGCGGAGTAGTGACAGTCTTGAAACCACTCATCTTGAACTTCTTCAAGAGAGCTTCAGTGTATTTCTTTTGATAAATGAATATCCCTTCTTCTTTTGACTTACCTCAATACCAAGGAAGTAGTTCATCAAGCCAAGGTGTGTCATTTCAAATGTCTTCATCATGTCTTCTTTGAATTCTATCATCATCTTCATATTGTTCCCTGTGTAGATAAGATCATCTACATATAAGGAGACAATGAGAGTGTCATACTGACCTTAGGTCTTGATGTGTAGTGTTGGCTCACTTTTACTCCTCCTGAATCCATGATCGGTGAAGTATTGATCTATTCTTCTATATCATGCTCGAGGAGCTTGCTTCAAACCATATAAAGATTTTCTAAGCCTTAGTACTTTGTCTTCATTGCCCTTGTTTATGAAACCTTTTGGTTGCTCTACATAGATCTCTTCTTGTAGTACTCCATTGAGAAAAGCAGACTTGACATCTAGTTGGTAGATATTCCAGCCTTTTTGTGCCGCAAGAGCTATTAGAGCTCTAATTAATTGTATCTAGGTGTGCTACTGGGGCAAATGTCTCGTTGTAGTCTACTACAGGTTGTTGTGAATAGCCCTTAGCTACCAACCTTGCCTTGTGTTTTTGTATGGTGTCGTCCGGATTGAGCTTTGTCTTATAAATCCATTTTACCCCGATGATATCTTTGTCTTTTGGATAGTCTACTAGATCCCATGTGTTATTTTTCTCAATCATTTTTATCTCTTCTTCCATAGCCTTGAGCCATACTTGTTGCTTTGATGTTGCTTCAAAGCTTTCAGGTTCAAGTATGGCCAAGTTGCAGGTTTCATATATATCCACCAAGGATCTAACTCGTCTTGGATAGACTTTGATGATGGAGTTTGTTGTTGTGGAGGAGAATGAGGCTCACTTGGGACTTATGTAGTTTCTTCTTCTAGCTTGTGCCTTTTCTCTTTTGGAACGTGTATGTAGCAAATAAATCCAAATACCCTTAGGTGCTTTGCTGATGGTTTTATTCAGCTCCAAACTTCAATCGGAGTCTTACCTTAGACTACCTTAGTTGGGCATCTATTAAGTATGTAGACATCAATATAAACTACTTCAGCCCAAAATGTGTTTGGTAATCCTTTCTCCTTGAGCATTGATCTGGCCATCTCCATTACTGTGCGGTTTTTCCTTTCAAATACTCCATTTTGTTGTGGAGAATATGCAACCATAAGTTGTCGCTCAATGCCTTCATCTTTGCAGAATTTATCAAACTCGTGGGAAGTGTATTCTTTGTCTTGGTCACTTCTAAGTACTTTTATTTGTTTGCCACTTTACTTTTTGATAAGGATTTTAAACTTCTTGAAAATACCAAAGACTTCTAATTTTGCTTTTATGAAGTAGACCCAAGTCATTATAGAAAAATCATCTATGAAGAGAATGAAATAACTGTTGTTATGGAGTGACGACGTCCGCATTGGTCCACAAATATCTGTATGGATCAGCTTCAACAAGTCCTTTGCTCTCCATGCTTTGCCTGTTGAAAACAGCAGTCGGTGTTGCTTGTGAAGGAGACATCCTTCACTAGCTTCACTATTCTCCTTTAGGCATGCAAGGACCGAAATGATCCATGAGGTTGAACTCCTTGAAGGTGGCGAAATCACCTTGGAGGATTCTCCAATGGTGGAGAAGCACCTAAGAGAGGTTCGGTTACCTCTTGAAGAAGTGAAGAAGCTTGAGAAACCAAGCTTCTAGGAGAAGGAACTTTGAGAGAGAACCTAGGAGAAGGTTCCTCACGAATTTGACTCTTGAAATTGAGAGAGAAATCTGATTTCTAATTCTCATAAATGTCCAAAAGTGATTACAAGTGAAGGATTTACAAATATATAGGGAGAGGTAGCTTCTAGGAGAAACTAACCTTAACCATGGTTCACTAGGAACCATGGTAAGGTGTAGCTAACCATCCATGGTTTCTAAAACTTGTAGGAGAAGCTAACCTTGACCATGGTTCACCTAAGAACCATGGTAAGGTCAGCCCAACCTACCAAGGTTTAGAAACTTGGAGGAGAAGCTTCAAAGCTTGAAGAAGGAACAAGCAAATTTCGGCCAAGAAACTATGAAGGGGGCTAGGCGGCCAAGACTCAAAAATGCTCCATGATTTTATTTTGAAATTCTTTGATTTGGTTTAGTTAGGTTCATCATATGATGATGAGACCTAGCTAAATCAAATCTATGAAAAATTAGGAGCAAAATGAGTCTAATATGCAAAATTTTGCCTAGGCCCAGTTCTGGCCCATTTACTAGTCACATCCTCAAGCATTGCTATATGCCACCCCTTTTTCCCTACTGTAAAAATACAAAATGAATGTATCAACTAGGGAGGTTAAATGGAGTTAAACTCTCCAAGTAACCTACCTTGAAATCAATATACAAACACTAGAAAAAGCAAGTAAAGTGCCTCACAAATACAAAGGCAAAAATAACATATACAAAAGAGCTACTATATGTACAAACATAAGAAAAAGGTCTTTAAGATCATCCCATTCCTCTTGGTTCTTTTAAGGTATCAGCTCTTGGATTCCTTGGCTTGGGCTATAGTCTATCATCCCCTCCCTCTTGAAAAGGATTTGACCTCAAATCTTGAGGGTCTTCATGATTATTGGCCACACCTACAAATATATAATAAAATTCCTAAGAGGTGATATTTTCAACAAATAAAGGTGAAAGGTATATCCTAGTAGGAATCCTTTCACGGAACCTAAACAAATCTATGATACTAGACCTACTAATATAATGAATAGGATCCTCTCCTAAACATAGACTAGGTATATATCTAAATCCTAAAAATGTGCTAAAACTAAAACTATAGCACACTAAAGACTTAATCCTAAAAACTAAAACATCTTGCCTAAAGTACCCTATGTGGTAACCTAGGCATTTCCTAGAAAATAAGGAAAATACTACTAAGAAATTTCCTAAACAATTTTGGATTATATTATTTGTTGGATAGTTATGAAAAGAATTTGTCACAAGGAACCTTGAAGGTTCAGATGTTATATCTAACAAATAATATATTCCATAAATTGGGTGCATTATTGAAACAACTAAGGTAGGAAAAGTCCTAGACAAAGGAAGGCTATCTACCTTGGGCACCAACAAGGAAGTAGCATGAGAAGTGGAACTATGTGAAGTCCACTTCTCCTTCACCAAATCTTGAAGTTGAGACTCTTTTTCTTTAAAAATAATGGATTTATGAATCTCCTCTTCAAGACTAGTGGCAGAATGAGGGCAAAAGTTAAGATCTTTATGAATAAAGAGAATTTTTTTCATAGGAGTTTTAGTACTAAAACAATTCTCTTTAGTCACAAATCCTTTAGAGGATATTTCTTCCTCTTTACTCTTCCCTGCACAAAGTTCTTTATTTTTTTCTATTTCTTCTTTTCTTTTGATTTTCATTTTTCTTCTTCTTTTGTGTTTTCTCATGTCTTCTTTCAATTTTTCTTCTTCTTGTTTAAGAATTCTCAACTTCTCATCTAGGATAGCAAGTTTGGCCTCTCTTTGAATTTTCTCCTTCTCTTTTTGAAAGGCCTCTTGCTTCTTCCATAGTTTAAGTGATTTTAGCTCTTTTGTTAAGTAAGAAATTTTTTTAGGAGAGCTATCACTTCCACTATATAGTTGGATTGTTGAGACATTTTAAACAACAAGATTTTTCTCTTCACACAAAAATAGATTTTAAGAAAATAATATTTTTAGAAGTGCTAGACTTGGCACTTGGAGGTCTAAGAGTACAAATTGAACTTTGGAGGGAGGTGAGCTACTATCGAGCCACTTAATAACCAAGCCTCTTCATAACCAAGCCTCTTCAAGTATAAATCTCTAAACCCCTTTGTACTTTGCCTTGCACAAATTGTTTTCACAAAGTTCTTTTCAAAATAAAAATAACAAGCAAGTGCCTAATGTGTACAATTAAGCAATGCAATCAAAACTTGAAAACATAAATTTCTCAAAACATAAATTGCATGAAAACTTAAAGACAAGAAAACATAAACTAGACGTGGAAAACAATTAAACCTAGGTGAGAGCTTGAAAGGCACCAAAGACCTTCAAGGACCCTCTCACAAGTACTAAACGAAATTACTATGAGAACACTTAAGGAGAGATGGAGATACACCAAAGGCACTCTAAGACACTCCTTAATAAAGACCTTGTACAAAAATTTGGAAATTAAAAGATTACAAAGATGAAATGTAAATTTTACACCAAATGAAATGCAAATTCACATTCAAATGAAATGCAAATTTACACCAAATGAAATGTAAATTCACTTAAAGAAAATTTAGTGGCTGCACCAAGAATTTTAGAAACAAAAATCAGCCACTAATTTAGTGACAACTTTAGTGACGGATTTGGTATTGAAATTTTTGAAGAAAAATTTCCGTCACTAAATTTGTTACTAAATTCTTCACAAAATTTTCACAAAAATTTTGCTCCTTCTTTTTCCAATTCAGCCACCTAGCTTGCAGCCTCTCAATGTGTTTCACTCCTCTTTAGAAGCAACCTTGATGATGGTTACTCCTAGGTGTTTGAATTTCCAAGAATCTAATCCAATGAGAAACAAGCTCCTAGGTCACCACCAAAGTCTTTCAATATTGGCTAACCTTGAACTTCGCCTTCAACACCTTCCAAGAGGCACTCAACACACCTTAAGATGCTGGAATATTAGTTCAAAAACTGAAAAGGAACAATTAGGAACAGCTACACCAATTGGTGGAAGAAAATGAGACAAGACTAGAAAGAATTCCACAAAAATGACAAGCAACAATTAAGGCAATTTTAGAAAGCTAGCACACAAAAGATATCCTATCAAAGGCACTAGAATGGATTATAAAATAAAAGCTAAGATTAGAAACAAAAATAAGACTCAAAAGATTGTATAAGTGGCTGGACAGAAAATTGAAGATAAGGCACACAAAATGTTACCAAACCGAGAGCACTATTTTGCTAAAATTTTCACTCCTTGGCTTTTTCTTGGGTTCTTTTCTTTTTTTTTCTTTTGTGATTTTTGTTTTTTTTTTATTTGTTAACACAGGAGTTTAATGCCTTTTAATCAAGTATTAATCTCGGATTTAAGCATAAAAATCTTCTGCAGAAATTTTCACACAAAACAAGAGGTGTTCACATGCAATGTTCAACTAGTGCTTCACAATTTTGTACTATTTTTTTGTCAAATTTTTAAGCACTCTTTCTCTTGTTTTTCTAATGTTTTTAGAACACAAACACCTATGTTTTGTCTCTGTTTTAAGTGCCTAAAAAGTGTTAAAAGTTTCAGCCACAACACAAGACTCAAAGAAACCTAATAGGAATTAGTGTTTAGTAATTTTTTTTGACAAAAATTTTAACAAGACATAATAGAAACTTAACTCTAGAAAATTTGCTAGAACTAATAGCAAATTATGAACACAAATATGTAAAACAAAAGCACATATAGGTAAGGTTCAGATTCAAAAAGAAAAATACACAAAAAATTTTGGACACAAACAACACACAAAAAATTAGCTCAACAAGCTAGTCTAGGAATTTTCAACAAGTAAAAGGACTACACGACTTCTATGATAAACTCAAGAAAATACAAAAACGCACAAGAACAAGAGAACCTAAAGCACAACACAAGTGATTCACGGATTAGGAAACAAGCAAGAACATGAATCAACTTACTTCTTATGTGACATATAGGATCTATCAAAAAAATTTAGAAAATTTAGATCCATGCAGCAAACACATATTTAGACATAGGAGAAGGAAGATACAACACGGATTCATACAAAAAAAGTTAGAACACAAAACCTCAAGAGCACTAGGCTCTGATACCAAAACTGATGGAGTTGGAGAGGATTGATATTCTTCCAAGCTTTCCATGCAAGGACCAAAATGCTTCATGAGGTTGAACTCCTTGAAGGTGGCGGAATCACCTTGGAGGATTCTCCAATGGTGGAGAAGCACCTAAGAGAGGTTCGGTTACCTCTTGAAGAAGTAAAGAAGCTTGAGAAACCAAGCTTCTAGGAGAAGGAACTTTGAGAGAGAACCTATGAGAAGGTTCCTCACGAATTTGACTCTTGAAAATGAGAGAGAAATCTGATTTCTAATTCTCATAAATGTCCAAAAGTGATTACAAGTGAAGGATTTACAAATATATAGGGAGGGGTAGCTTCTAGGAGAAGCTAACCTTAACCATGGTTCACTAGGAACCATGGTAAGGTGTAGCTAACCATCCATGGTTTCTAAAACTTGTAGGAGAAGCTAACCTTGACCGTGGTTCACCTAAGAACCATGCTAAGGTCAGCCCAACCTACCAAGGTTTAGAAACTTGGAGGAGAAGCTTCAACGCTTAAAGAAGGAACAAGCAAATTTCGGCCAAGAAACTATGAAGGAGGCTAGGCGGCCAAGACTCAAAAATGCTCCATGATTTATTTTGAAATTCTTTGATTTGGTTTAGTTAGGTTCATCATATGATGACGAGACCTAGCTAAATCAAATCTATGAAAAATTAGGAGCAAAATGAGTCTAATATGCAAAATTTTGCCTAGGCCCAGTTCTGGCCCATTTACTAGTCACACCTTCAAGCATTGCTATATGCCACCCTTTTTTCCCTATTGTAAAAATACAAAATGAATGTATCAACTAGGGAGGTTAAATGGAGTTAAACTCTCCAAGTAACCTACCTTGAAATCAATATACAAACACTAGAAAAAGCAAGTAAAGTGCCTCACAAATACAAAGGCAAAAATAACCTATACAAAAGAGCTACTATATGTACAAACATAAGAAAAAGGTCTTTAAGATCATCCCATTCCTCTTGGTTCTTTTAAGGTATCAGCTCTTGGATTTCTTGGCCTGGGCCATAGTCTATCAGGTTTTAAACTTCTTGAAAAAACCAAAGACTTCTAATTTTGCTTTTATGAAGTAGACCCAAGTCATTATAGAAAAATCATCTATGAAGAGAATGAAATACCTGTTGTTATGGAGTGACGACGTCCGCATTGGTCCACATATATGTGTATGGATCAGCTTCAACAAGTCCTTTGCTCTCCATGCTTTGCTTGTTGAAAACAGCAGTCGGTGTTGCTTGTGAAGGAGACATCCTTCACTAGCTTCACTATTCTCCTTTAGGCATGGGAGATCTCTCATTATATTTTTTTGATATAATAACTTTAAGACATGCGTATTAAAGTGGCCAAATCTTCGATGCCAAAGCCATGATTCGTCTACTTCTGCTTTCATGGAAATGTTATGGCCTTGTCTCAGGCTTATAGGGAAACTTCTATTCCTCTTCTCCATTTTTACTTGGACAATATCTATCTTTTTATTGTTATATATTTTACATGTGTCTCCTTCGAAATGGAGAGTATAACCTTTCTCCATCATTTGGCCAATGCTCAAGAGATTTTCTTTGAGATTGGGTACTAGTAGAACATCAGTAATAAGTCTCGTACCTTTCTTCGTCTCCACCATAATTGTGCCTTTGCCTTTTGATTCAACGATAGTGTCGTTCCCCATTCGAACTTTCAGTTTGACGAATTCGTCAATATCCTTAAAGATACTTGCATCTTTGGCCATATGATTGTTGCAACCGCTATCCAAGTACCAATTTCCACTTGTTTCACTGTTGGAATCTTGGCTAGCATAGAAAAGATGTTGCTCACCTTCTTTCTGTTCAGCAAAGTTTCCTTGATGCTTATTTTTGTTGCGACAATACTTCTCCACATGTCCAACTTTATTGCAGTGGCGACATTATGGCTTTCCACGATATCGACAGTCTTTCACGACATGATTTGTCCTCTTGCAAATGTTGCATGGAGGATATTCATTCTAATAATTTCTAGATAAATTTCTAGAATTCTGTTTATTTCTAGAAGTTTCTCCATTATTCCTTTTATCTTTATTTTGAGACCATAATTTGAACTTTTATTGAAAGGCATTTTCAGTTGATCGTCCTCATCATGCCTATTCAACCTTTGCTCTTAAGTTTCAAGTGACCCCATCAACTCTGTTACTGATAAGGTAGATAGATCTTTTGTTTGTTCAATCGTTGTCACAATTGGATCATACTTACGGGGAACACTAATTAGAATTTTCTCCACAATTTTCTTGTCAAGAATATTTTTCTCGTATGCTCTCATTTGGTTAACTATTTCTTTTATCTTAGAATAGTAGTCCTTTACAGTCTCAGATTCCTTCATATTTAACAATTCAAAGTTACGTCGTAGAGTTTGTCATTTTACGGCACGTACCTTTTCACTTCCTTTGAAGTCCTCTTGCACCGTAGTCCATGCTTCTTTGGTTGTTGTTGCACCCATTATTCTCAGAAAAATTGTGTCGATCACAACTTGTTGCAAAATGAATAACGTCTTTGAATTCTTTTGTTTGTTCTCTTTCAACTCCTTTTTTTGAGCTGAAGTAAGAGATGAGGTGTCTTCTGGAGTAGAAAATCGCTCTTCTATCATGTCCCATAAATCTTGGAAGGTGAAATATATCTTCATTTTTGTACTCCAAAAATCATAATTTTTACCATTAAAAATGGGAATAGGTATAGATGATGGTTGAATGGTGTTGGCCATGGATTAGAATTTTGTTTTGAAAATGGGTAGAATATTGGAAAATATTTTGGAAGTAGTGAGGTAATGACTGAACGTAGAATAATGGGTAGAAATTTCTACGCCCAGTAAATGACCGAACGTAGCTCTGATACCACTGTTAGTTTATGAATTATCAAATAGTAAAAACTTATTTGATTGGTAGAAGGAATGGGGAGGCAAATTTATAATGATAGACTTAGTTGAGAGGAAAACTAGTTTAGAGGAATAGTTGGAATAGATTTGAGTAGTGAAAATGACTTACTAGTTGCTTGGTATACAAATGTTGGGTACATAGCCTATTTATAGGCCTCAACACCACATTCATGTTTTATGTAGAAAATTCTAGAGATATCTATTTCTAGAGTTTTCTATCTATATGTATTTTTCTACGTGATTCTAGAATTTGTATCTAGTAAATACTAGCATATCTATGGATTTTTCTATAAGAATCTAGATTATTCTAGAAGTTTGTATCATATTTTATCGGTTATTGCACACCATTCATGACAGGGCGTTACACCTCAAATGTTTATTTAATAAAAAATAATACTGCGTAATAACTTTGGCCCAGATAAATTAATCTTTCTACTTGCTCCATATGAAAGTAATTTTTCTCTTCCCTTGCTAGCTAGGATTAACGTCTTCTATTCATGCTCATTAAATTTATCATACAAGCAAGTCTGGTTTTTCTTATAACAAGCTACCTTGCATATACAGGCTGAAGTGGACGTTAGCAATGCCAATAATAAACATAAATCACAGAGGAGCCACATGAGTAGTTCAATTCATTGTCATTAAACTAAAAAAGAAGGAACAAATTTTTCATTCTAATGGTCTTCTCCATTTTCCTATTTCTCCAAAAGGGGTGATCTTTACAAAATGAGAAGTGACTATTGTACAAAATGTCACTACAAATCTATGTCAGTCTTTTACAGTAAGAGATTTATAAACCATTCAAATGTGAAATCACGTTTTGGAAATATTCTTCGTTGCAAGGAATTGTAAGACCACCCATGGGATGATCATACCGAAACTCTTCCTCAAATTGACTCAACAAGTCTTGGAATGAAGGATGGATCAAGTATGAAATGGGGATCACAAACCGCTTCATTCTCTCTCCAACATAGACTGCAAGATATCCCTTTGGCACCTCCACTGCTTTTGAAGTTGCTTGGCTTGCAGCGAATGATGCCTTTCTGATACCGGGTAAGCAAAAACCCATTGTTGTATTGTATTTGCTTAGACTTGAGAAGAAAATGGTCTAAAAGTTACTTGGAACTTGGAAGGTCAGGCTTATGATTTCTTATTCTTCAAGATGTGAAGGATTTGTGTTGATTCTAAAATTCTAGCAACCATGAATATTGATGAAAAATGAAAACAGAATGATAGGAAGAGTGGAGAGCAAAAACAGAGCAAGACAAGTTCTTAGTGGGCAATCTATTTTTCATTCACGTTTTTCTTCATATATGCAAGTTACAATACAACTTCTGATGTTTCAAGCTTAGTATTCAAAAAATGCATTCATTGTTGACTTAGTTGTACTACCCACTTTTACCTACTGCATATTTACCAAAAACATACACCAAATCACCTAATTTTCACCTAAAACAGATTGCTGTCAAAACAAGCACAATACAACAGATTTTGTATTCAAAAAATCAAGAAAATTCTCAAGGTCTAACACTCCTCCTTGAGATTTTTCTTGAGCACACCAAGTCTTGATCTTAGTATTTCAAATTGACCCTTGGAGAGGGCTTTGGTCATGATATCTGCAATCTGTTCCTCAGAGCAGCAATGCTCTAATCTGATTTCTTTTGATTTCTCTGCTTCTCTAATGGCATGAAACTTCACATTAATGTGCTTTGTTCTTCCATGTTGGACAGGATTTTTAGCAATAGAAATAGCAGATTTGTTATCCACCCAAATGACAGTAGCTTCATCTTGAATCTGTCCCACATCTAATAAAATCTTTCTCAGCCAAATAGCCTGATTTGCAGCAGCTACAGCTGAAATATACTCAGCTTCAGCTGAAGATTGAGCCACAACATCTTGTTTCTTTGAATTCCAAGAAAAAACAGCACTGCCAAATGAAAACACATATCCAGAGGTGCTTTTAGAATCATCAATACTTCCTGCCCAATCACTATCTGCATATCCTTGAAGTTCTCCACTTTCATTTTTTAAGAAATACAAACCATAATCCGTTGTACCTCTTATATATGTCAAAACTCTTTTTGCTGCACCAAAGTGAACTTGACTTGGAGAATGCATGAATCTGGAAAGCAAACTTGCAGCAAACATTAAATCTGGTCTGGTTGCTGAAAGATACAACAAACTTCCAATTATACTTCTATAAACAGAAGCATCTGCATTATTTTCACCATCATTCTTTGAAAATTTTTCATTTGCAACCAGTGGAGTAGCAACAGACTTGCATTTCTCCATGTGAAACTTCTTCAATATCTCCAAAGCATATTTTCTTTGTGAAATGAATATTCCATCATTTTGCCGAGAAATCTCTATTCCGTATTTCATTTCACCCAAGTTAGTCATTTCAAATTCTTTCTCCATGTCCTTCTTAAATTGGTTTAAGGAATTTGATTCATTTCCTATAACCAATAAATCATCAACATACAAAGACACAATGAGTTGCACTTCATTGTTTGACTTCTTCACATACAAGGTGGCTTCATTTTCACTTCTTTTAAATTCTTTTTGCAAAAGATAACTATCAATTCTGCTATACCAGGCTCTTGGTGCCTGTTTTAAGCCATAAAGAGCTTTATGAAGCTTATAAACTTTATCTTCACCTCCTGGAACCTGAAAACCTTCAGGTTGATCAACATATATATCTTCACCAAGCAATCCATTTAGAAAAGCTGATTTTACATCAAAATGATAAATTTTCCAGCCAAGTTTTGCTGCCAAAGAGATCAGTAATCTGATTGTATCATGTCTTGCAACAGGTGCAAACGTATCAGAGAAATCAACTCCATACTGTTGGAAGTAACCTTTTACCACCAATCTAGCCTTAAGTTTGTTTACAGAACCACCAGGATTGAGTTTAGTTCTGTAAACCCACTTAACACCAATCACTTTTTTATTACTTGGCCTATCAACAAGTTGCCAAGTTTTATTTTTCTCAATCATCTTTATCTCCTCCTTCATGGCAGCTCTCCAGCTTTCAAACTCAGCAGCTTCTTCATACCTTGTAGGCTCTAATGCAGCAACATTGCATCTTGCATAAATATCCTCCAAGGTTCTTGTACCTCTCACTGGAAATTCATTGTCACTATCATAGTTCTCTTCATCATCTTCAGAATTTTGCTCTTGCAAAATGTCTTCATCAAAAAGCCCTTTACTTGAGCCTTCTGCTTGATGTTTCTTCCAATTCCATTTTGAAAACTCATCAAATTTTATATCTCTGCTAACAATAATTTTTTTTGTCTCCAAGTTGTATACTCGGTATCCTTTGGTGTTGATACTGTATCCCAAAAAAATACCAACTTCACACTTATGATCAAGTTTATCTCTTTTCACATTTGGAACATGCGTGTAACACACACAACCAAATATTTTTAAATGCTCCACTGAAGGCTTCCTTCCACACCATGCTTCATAGGGTGTTTTACCCTTCAATGCTTTGGTAGGCAATAAATTCAGCAAGTAAACTGAGGTATTTACCGCCTCAGCCCAAAAAGTCTTTGGAAGACCTTTCTCAAAGAGAAAACACCGAGCCATCTCCATCACTGTTCTGTTCTTTCTTTCACTCACTCCATTTTGTTGAGGAGTGTAAGGAACGGTGAACTGATGTTGTATTCCATCTTGATCACAAAACTTTTTAAATTCCCCTGCTGTATACTCAGTTCCATTGTCAGATCTGAGTTTTTTAATTTGACAGCCAGCTTCATTTTCAACCAAGGTCTTAAACTTTTGAAATGCAGCAAACACATCTAATTTTTGTTTTAGAAAAAACACCCAACTCATTCTTGTAAAATCATCTATAAATAGCAAAAAATATTTGTTGCCATTTAAAGATGCTATGCTCATTGGACCACACACATCAGTATGGATAAGCTGTAATTTTTCCACAGCTCTCCAGCTTGCTACTGCAGGAAATGGCAATCTACATTGTTTTCCAAATTGACATACATCACAAACATCAACATCATCTTCTATGGAAGGTAAGTTTTGAATTAAGCCATTTGAGCTGATTTTCTTCAAGGTGGAGTAACTAAAATGACCAAGTCTTTTGTGCCATAAAACAGAATCATCTACTGAACTTGGAAAAGCATGCATAGCAGGTTGCTTCCATTCTATTGGAAAACTCTTATCTTTCATTCTGATAGACATTAGCTCACACCCAGAAGGATCAAATATGGTGCATTTCATGTCTTCAAAATGCAAAGTATAATTCTTTTCAAGCATTTGTCCCACACTTAGAAGATTTTGATTTATCTCAGGCACGTATAAAACATCTGAAATATATTTATAGTACCTGAGAAAGTTTCTACAGCAATAACTCCTTTGCCTTTAACTTCAACACTTTCTCCATTGCCAACAGTGACTTTTGAGAAGTGAGACTGATCCAATTCCTTGAAAATACTTGCATCATTTGTCATGTGATTTGTGCAACCACTGTCTATAAGCCACTCCTCCTTGCTCCTGTTTGCTAAATAACAAGAAGCAACAAATAAATGCTCCTTATTTTGTTCTTCATGCTCAACAACTTGGGCTTGCTGTCCCTGTTGTTTTGCTTTGCTTTTGCACACTTTCTCCACATGACCAAGCTGGTTGCATGCCCTGCATTTGACTCCTGGTCTAAACCAACAGAAATTTTTTGTATGATTCTTTTTCTTACAGTAAGAGCAAGGTGGATACTTATCTTTCCAACCTCCTCCTTTGTTGCTTTCTTCTTGTTTTTTTTCTTTTCCTTTCTTCCCACTAAATGGTTTTTTCCCACAACTACTGCTGCCTTGACATTTGCCTTTGGTATTAACCACAAAGGCACCTTCAACATTTTCTTCCATCCTTAAGGATCTTCTCTGTTCAGTGGCTTGTAAAGCATTTACAAGTTCTGAAATTGATATATGAGAAAAATCCTTATTTTCTTCAAGAGAGGAGATTTTTGACTCAAACCTCTCCGGAAGACATACCAATATTTTCTCCACAACTCGTTGATCACTGAGTTCTTCACCCAATAATCTGATTTGTGTGACCACTTTAGAAAATCTGTCAGCAAACTCCTTCACTGTTTCAGCTTCCTTCATTTTGATGGTTTCAAATTCTCTTCTCAAATTTAGCACCTTCATCCTTCTTGTTCTTTCACTACCTTGGAACTCCTCCTTAAGTTTGTCCCAAGCCTCTTTTGCTGTATCAAGATTCAAAATCTTGATAAAAACATCATCATGTACAGCTGCTTGTATGATGGCAAGTGCTCTGCCTTCTTTAGCCACTTCATCACTATGAAATCTTACCTGAGCCATTGTTGGGTTGTCTGGTAAAGGAGCTGGGTTGCTTCCATTTTCCACGACTTCCCACAAACTTTGAGCTCTAAGATAAGTTCTCATCTTTGCAGCCCACAAATCATAATTTTCTCCAGCAAATACTGGAGGTGGGGGTAAGGAATTGCTACCGGAAGCCATTGGTTGAAGGTTTTTTGAGTGGGTTTCTTGCTGGTTTTCTCTCACACGCAGAAACTCTGTTTTTCAGATTTTCTTTTTCTCCCTCACAGACCCTAAAAGATCAATGAAGCTCTTGATACCATGATGAAAAATGAAAACAGAATGATAGGAAGAGTGGAGAGCAAAAACAGAGCAAGACAAGTTCTTAGTGGGCAATCTATTTTTCATTCACGTTTTTCTTCATATATGCAAGTTACAATACAACTTCTGATGTTTCAAGCTTAGTATTCAAAAAATGCATTCATTGTTGACTTAGTTGTACTACCCACTTTTACCTACTGCATATTTACCAAAAACATACACCAAATCACCTAATTTTCACCTAAAACAGATTGCTGTCAAAACAAGCACAGTACAACAGATTTTGTATTCAAAAAATCAAGAAAATTCTCAAAGTCTAACAAATATATATAAATAAAACTTTTTGTGAAGGGACCAACTGAGAGACAAGGGCATATGGTTATGTCTTAGGGGGCTCATCCATGAATCAACACATATTATTGTAGATATATATTAGAAGTCCAACCATCTGATGTGAAAGCCATTAGTTTACCCTATTATCTAAAAGAAAGTCTATCTAAAAGAAAGTCTAATCGGATGATTACAACACTTATTTGGGGCAGATGGGACCGCAAACTTCATGTATGCAATGTTCACATGGTGGTGCTTAAATTTTGGAATACACAAAAAATGTGGTCATTGTGCCTTTATGATCATGTGTTCAACATCGGTTCTTTTCCACTTCCAAATTAAGTCGAGTCTGATATTAGCTTGTGGATGGTAGTTATATTAATAGCATTATTTTTTATCTAAAGGAACATGAGTGATGTCTAAAGCATGTCTACCATTATAATAGCTAGAACATTAGCTAGCTTTCACCATTGCTGTCGTCTGATTTCAAGTGGGAAAATCTGTTGGCCATTATCTCAGAAGGTGGGGTATGCACGCACGTTGATCTTCCTAATCCATGAAAGAGATATCTACGACAATACCATGTGATCCCATGTCTCTCGGTAGACTCCATAATAGTCCAGCCAAAAATCATTAATTGTGGTTTTGGATTGCAAAGGCCATTGACAACTATATATATAGCATTTCTTTGGTTCTCAAGCAACACAAGTCATTCCAATCCATTCCTCAAGTATCAAAATCCAAATATTTCCTTGTATACAAGTCTTTTGACATCAATATATTATTTATTGTGTGAAGCAATATAGAAAGCAATGGGTTTCCGCATAGCAGGAATTATTAGACGAGCATCCTTTTCTAAAACCGAGGCATCCTCCAAGGGGGTTGAAGTACCAAAAGGCTATCTTGCAGTGTATGTTGGACATAAGATGAGGCGCTTCGTAATTCCAGTATCATTCTTGAACCAGCCTTCATTTCAAGAATTACTTGGTCAAGCAGAGGAAGAATTTGGATATGATCATCCAACCGGTGGTCTCACAATTCCATGCCAAGAGGATGAGTTCATAAACGTTACCTCTCACTTGAATTATTTGTAAATCATGCTAATGGAGTCTGAGATAGGTTAGGTGAGGCACATTTGTACAGAAGGACTTTTCTTTTGTTGTAAAGATTTTTCATTTTGTTATTTTGTAGAATTCCATTTTGAAGTAAGAATGTTGCTGAATGAGAGTGGAGCACAAGAAATTGTTAATTTTCTTTTTGCCAATTCTCAATGAATTCTAATATATACAACAACATGAATATCAAATTTCTGTCCATATATATTATGGCAATTATCTTTTAATAGGGGATTAAGTGAACTAATTCTACAGGAGATATTACCAATCCGTATATCGGTCAATACTGTATTGTCTTATTTCAATAATAATATCCATTAGCCAAACAAGGAACACACAACACATTTGTCCTGAAACAGGTTTAGCCACTTGTTGCTAGATTTTCGATAATATGTGGTTCATTCAGTACCTGACCTGCAGCTTTCAAGATCGAAAACCTCAAGGTAATATGGTGCTCCTTCCAATGCAATCCGCGCTGCAAATCATTATTCATTTCATGCAGATAGTCAATTGTTTAGTTTTGAAGTAATTAAATGTCCTTGTGTGTGTATGGAGTGAAAACAGGAAACTTGTTGATTAAGTGATTGCAAAGACCTAAATAAGAAAAACTGAAAAAACCTTCAAGGGTTCATTTGTATGCCATCTCCCCAAGAGATACTACTCTACAGTGTTGGTGGACTTAATTGTTGGAGGGATATGCAATTGCAGATCAGGAGGAACGGTGGACTCCAGAGTAGTCAGTTACAAGGTTTGTGAACGAATAAAAATATGATTTTGCAAGTATACCAAAAATAAATTGGCAAGAATCTATCTAACAACTTAGAATAAAGGGTCATGAGAAAATTCAGGAAATAAATGGTTGCCATAATCTGTGTATAAATTTCTGTCAGGGTAGATTTTACAAATCAATAAGTAAAAGAACATATATAAAATATTTTCAATGTTCAACTATGTCTTCTGTACAACATTGAAATAGTCATTGAACACCAGGACTGTTAGATAGCCCTTTGGTACATGACTGCACCTTTGAAGACCAGGCAAATGGAAACTTATTCCAGATCAAGAGAATGATTTGAAGTTTTGAACAGACTTGTGTAGGAATGAAGTATTCTATGTTTCAGAAATGCTAAGGACTCGACTTGTTTGTGACTATATCCATGACCATTGGTATATATAGATTAAGAGAGGGCCTTGGAATACCATTATATAAAGAAATGAGGTCAGTGTAAGGCACAGAAGTGAAAGATCACATGGCACATGCTCTACCGAGGCCCTTATATTAGCAACTACATAAGCATTATTCTGTGGGTTCTGAAAATTTTTGCAATATGAATTATAAGAAGTTAATAAGACTCATGATACAATTATTTGGTTTTTATGTGAACTCTGAAATAAGATAACAAAGGGATTCTAGTTAGCAGAGATTTTGGACAGTCTTCATTTTCTGTATGAGCAACTTCCTAGGGGTTGTAGTACCAATTAATTCATTGCAGTCAATGTTGGAGAGAAATTGAGGTGGTTTGTAATTCAATTTCGATATCATACTTGAACCAATCTTCTTTTCAAGCTTTACTACCGGAGAAGAAGAATTTGAACATGAATATCCAATTGGTGATCTCAGAATTACATTCACGGAAGATGAGTTCCCATGCCTCACTTCGTGATTGATCAGGCTGTAACTATTGGAGAATGAGAGATCATATATTTTTCTCAGTTAAATTTGAACAGAATGAACTTTTATAACATAAATGAGTCAACTATAAAGTACCTATTGTTTAGTTGTTAAGGAGAGTTTTATTGGGAGGATGTCATAAAATTCCAAGTTCATTTATGTATGCGTGATCAGGGCCTTGGCATCCCAAATATTTGAGTTGGTATGCATTGCGCAATGTAACTAATAAACTGAAATAGGCCACTTGATTAGTGGAATACTGGAATTCATTGATAATCATAAAAAACGAGAGAGAGAAAAAAAGATAGTAACAAATTCGTCATTCAAATGGTCTTTTCATTTTTCCAATTTCTCAAAAAGGGGTTATCTTTACATATTGAGATGACTAATGTAAAAAATGTCTATACAAATCTTGGTCAGTCTTCTACGGTACTAGACTTGTAGTCAATTAAAGGTTGAAGTTATGTCTTGGAAGACCTCCACGCTGCATGGAATTGTAAGTCCACCCATGGGATGATCATATCCAAACTCTTCCTCTGCTTGACTCAACAAGTCTTGGAATGATGGCTGGATCAAGTATGAAATGGGGATCACAAACCGCTTCATTCTCTCTCCAACGTACACTGCAAGATAGCCCTTTGGTACCTCCAAAGCCCTAGAAGATGCTTGGTTTGCAGCTACTGATGCCTTTCTGATACTAGGTAATCGAAAACCCATTGTTATATTTAAGAGGCTGAGACTTGATGAGAAGAAAATGGTCTAAAAAGGACTTGAATATTCAGGCTTAAGAATAATTCAAATGCTTTAGGCTGTGAATGTTTTATGTTTGTTCCAAAATGCTAGAAACCATGAATATATATAGATAAAAGATATGTACGAAGTCTACTTGAATTATTGCTGAATGAAGGGTGTGGGATAGGAATAGGAATCATGAGACCAACTAAGACACAAGATCACATGGTACTGTCTTTGAGGACTGTCTCATGAGTCAATGTTACAGGTTATGGACTTATGGTAGATAATACAAGTCCCACCATCTGGAGTGAGAGCTTTCCGATTACGCCACCCAAAATAAAACACATGCTCATGCATGCAAGTTCACATGGTGGTGCTTAATATTTGACGTACACAAATAATGTGATGCATAGTGCTTCATGACTACGTGTTCAATATCGGTTCTCTTCTAAATTACCTCCAATTCCAGTTGTGCCTGCTCATGGTTTTCAGTCTGAATTAATTGGTGGATGAAAGATATATCACATGTTTTGTCCTTTATTTAAAGAAAAATGTGATATGTCTAAAGCATGTCTATCATTGAAATAGCTATTGCATAATGAATGAACAAGCATTGGGCTTCGTATTTGTTGATGTTGATGTCTTTAATTTCAAGTGGGCAAATGTGTTGGCCATTACCTCAGAAGGTAGGGTATACACTCCCGTTGAACTACCTAATCCTTAAAAGAGATCTTTAAGACAGTACCATGTGATCCCATCTCTCCTGGTAGACTCCATCATAGCCCTGCCAAAAATCATTAATCGTGGCTTTGGATTAGTGTCCAATGCCAATTATATATACAACATTTCTTGGGTTCTCAAGACACACAAGTCATTACATTCCTAAGGTACCAGAAATCAAATATTTCCTTCTTATATAAGCCCTTTGACATTAGTATACTATTTGTTGTGTGAAGAAATCGAGAACGATGGGTTTCCGCATAGCAAGTATTATTAGACGCGCATCGTTTTCTACAACAATAGCAGCCTCCAAGGGCGTTGAAGTACCAAAAGGCTATCTTGCAGTTTATGTTGGAGATAAGATGAGGCGTTTTGTGATTCCTGTATCGTACTTGAACCAACCTTCATTTCAAGAATTACTTAGTCAAGCCGAAGAAGAATTCGGATATGATCATCCAACTGGCGGTCTCACAATTCCATGCCAGGAGGATGAGTTTCTAAATGTCACAGCTTGCTTCAATGATTTGTAAATCTTGCTAATGGGTACGTAGATTGATTAGATGAGGATACTTGTACAGAAGGCACTTTCTTCTATATTGTAAAGATTTTTCATTTTGTTATCTTGTAGAATTCCATTTTGAAGTTTAAACCTGTTGCTGAATGAGGATGCAACACAAGACATTGTTTAAACACATTTTGCCTTTTCTGAATCTCAATGAATTCTTATATATACAACAGTATAATTATCCAATTTCAGTCCACATATATCAGGTTATTATCTTTTAATAGGAGTTAAGTGCATTAATTCTATTGGACATATATACCAATCTTGATTATGGTCATTACGGCTGCCTTATTTTATTTCAAAATCCGAACAAGGAACACCTACACATTTGTCCTCAAATCGATTTTGCCACTTGTTGCTAGATATTTTTATGATATGTGACTCATTCAGTTCCTGATCTCCACTTTTTTAATATTTTGTTACTGCTTCCTTCTTGTATTTCAATGTTTGTCCTTGAGCTGAACGTGGAACACCCAACACTTTTATCCTGAAACATTAGCCACTTGTTCCTTAATTCTTGTATATTTATGGCTTATTATAGTTCCTGCTATTAGCAACACATTATTTTGTCTTTAGTTACTTAAGTACTCTTTTTCATTGCACCATCAATCCAAAATCATCTCCATTTTCTAATAGCGGGTCGTCAAATCTTCTATTTTCCTAAACAAGCAACAGCATCACATGGATTATTAATTGACTTTTTATCAGTAATAGAAGATATTGTCAATTTTAGTGGGAAGATCTACACAGAATCAATGATTACCCAAATATTGTGCTTCTAACACTCTCTGTGGCCTATAATATCTCCCTTTTCTACTTATTTTGGCTTTCTAAATTTAAACCGAGAACTTAGATCTCTGATATTTAAAAATAATGACTCCATTATCAATATCTGTCTCAATATTTTGGGATCACCTTTTATAACATAAACATTAGTTAACTGTTGTTGACCTAGACTTATTGTTTAGCTGTTAAGGAAAGTTTTATTGGAGAGTGGTATAAACTCTTTATGCTTAAACTTCTTGTATTATAAGATCACAGGTTTATTTATATAACAAACAAAGTCATAGAAATGCATTGGTTTAAATAAACCTTGACACATGTCATATATTTGTTGTTAAGAAACCGAGTCATAGTGGATGGATAAACAAAAGGTAAGTTGAACAAAAAATGGCAACCATGGTTTTAAATTGCGGACCGCAACACGTGTTGCGGCCGCAATATTGCTGTTGCGGCCTTGTCCGCAACGGCATCGGACCGCAATTGCGATGATACTGGAAATCACACATTTTTTCGCAACGTAACGGTGTTGCGTCCGCAACACATCTGCAATGTACTGCAATACATCCGCAATACGATAAATTGATACTATAATTTTAAAATAAATTAAATTATTCATTAAAATAATAGAATATTTCAAAAAAAAAGGAATTAAAATGTATAAATCCTTAAAAATAAAATATATATTGATAATTATAAATTTTTTATATTTAGTGAAAATAATTAATAATCTCACATCGCAACAGCCGCAATCCGCATCGCAATACCCGCCCGCAACCGCAGTAACTGCAACCGCGACCGCAACCGCAATTTAAAACCATGATGGCAACATTAGAATTGTATTAATAATACAAGGTTCTCTGATGGAGGAGGCTCTTGTTTCTCTGTATTATTACATTGGAGTCTTTGAAGCCTATTTATAGAGTTGCACTATATATATGTAGGTTATCAAGAGGAATCATGCTCTTCACATGCTCGGTCATGATAACTTGTAGGGAACTTTGTTTGCTATACTTAATCCTCAAATGTTTATTAATAAAAAAAATAATAACTATGCCCCAAAAATATTAATCATTCTACTTGCTCCATGTAAAAGATAATTTTTCTCTTCCCTTGCTAGGAATAACGACTTCTATTCATGCTTTAAAATTTATCGGAACAACCAAGTCTGGTTTTTCTATATATCAAGCTACCTTGCTTATACAGGGTGAAGTGGACGTTAGCAATGTAAATAATAAACAGAAATCACAGAGGAGCCACATGGGTAGTTCAAATCATTGTCATTAAACTATAAAAGAAGCAGCAATTTTTTCATTCTATTGGTCTTTTCCATTTTCCTATTTCTCCAAAAGGGGTGATCTTTACAAATTGAGAAGTGCCTATTGTACAAAATGTCTCTACAAATCTATGTCAGACTTCTACAGTACGAGATTTATAAACCATTCAAATGTGAAGTTATGTTTTGGAAGACATCTTCGCTGCACGGAATTGTGAGACCACCCATGGGATGATCATATCCAAACTCTTCCTCAGATTGGCTCAACAAGTCTTGGAATAAAGGATGGATCAAATATGAAATGGGGATTAAAAACCGCTTCATTCTCTCTCCAACATAGACTGCAAGATATCCTTTTGGCACCTCCACTGCTTTTGAAGTTGCTTGGTTTGCAGCAAATGATGCCTTTCTGATACCGGGTAAACCAAAACCCATGGTTGTATTGTATTTGCTGGGACTTGAGAAGAAAAAGGTCTAAAAATGAGTTGAAAGATTAGAATATTGATTTCTTATGCTTCAGGATATGAAGGGTTTGTGTTGGTTCTAAAATTCTATCAAACATGAATATATATAGCCAAAGGATATGTACGAAGGCTACATGAATTATTGCTGAAGGAGGGCTATGAGGTAGGAGTCATGGCACCAACTGAGAGACAAGGGCATGTGGTAATGTCTTAGAATCAACCTAACATATTATTGTAGATATAGTAGAAGCCCCGCCTTCTGAAGTGAAAGCCATTAGTCTACCCTACTTGAAACAAAACACACGTACCTATCTAAAATAAAGTCTAATAGGATGATGATGACACTTATTTGGGGCAAATGGGACCGCAAACTTCATGTATGCATGTTCACATGGAGGTGCTTAAAATTTGGCATACATAAAAGATGTGATGCATAGTGCTTTATGATCATGTGTTCAATATCGGTTCTTTTCTTCCGTATCCAATTGAGTCTGATATTAGCTGGTGGATGGTAGATATATCAATAACATTGTTTTTAATCTAAAGAAACACGCATGTGTGATGTCTAAAGCATGTCTTCCATTGAAATAGCTGTAGAATAATGAATGAATGAGCATTAGCTAGCTTTCAACATTTCTGATATCTTTAACTTCAAGTGAGTAAATTTGTTAGCCATTATCTCAGAAGGTGGGGCATGCACTCCCGTTGAACTTCCTAATCCTTGAAGGAGATATCTAAGACAATACCATGTGATCCCATGTCTCTTGATAGACTCCATAATAGTCCAGCCAAAAATCATTAATTTTGGTTTTGGATTACAAAGGCCATTGGAAACTATATATACAGCATTTCTTCGGTTCTCAAGCAACACAAGTCATTCCATTTCTCAAGTACCAAAATCCAAATATTTCCTTGTATACAAGTCCTCTGACATCAGTATATTATTTGTTGTGTGAAGCAATATAGAAAACAATGGGTTTCCGCATAGCAGGTATTATTAGACGAGCATCATTTTCTACAACAATAGCAGCCTGCAAGGGCATTGAAGTACCAAAAGGCTATCTTGCTGTTTATGTTGGAGATAAGATGAGGCGGTTTGTGATTCCAGTATCATACTTGAACCAACCTTCATTTCAAGAATTACTTAGTCAAGCAGAAGAAGAATTCGGATACGATCATCCAACTGGCGGTCTCACAATTCCTTGCCACGAGGATGAGTTCCTAAACATCACCACTTGCTTGAAAGAATTGTAAATCATACTAATGGAAACTGAGATAGATTAGATGAGGAATATTTGTACAGCTGGCACTTTCTTTTATTGTAAAGGTTTTATGTTTTGATCTCTTGTAGAATTCTGTTTTGAAATTGAAACATGTTGCTGAATGAGAATGCAACACAAGACATTCATTAACCACATTTTGGCTTTTCACAATCTCAATGAATTCTTATATGCACGAGTATCATTATCCAATTCCAGTCCATGTATGTTTTAATACGGATTTGTTTGTTGTTTGGTCAAATGTTTAGGTAAAAAGGAGTGTTTATCTTTATTTTGTGGAGATTTACTGTAGCATATCTCCCTTGTCATATATTGGTGTAATGTAACTCTACGTTGTGTGTGAAATGAATAATGAAATTGTGTGTTCACTTTTCTTCCTTTCATTGAAACACCAAAAAACAGAAACTTAACTTCTCTGTTCCAGTTTTTCTGTTTCAACTTCTCTGTTCTGGTTTTTTTTTAACAATTATGCCACTTTTTGGTAGATTGTTATTTTTTTAATGTGACTCATTCAGTTCCTGGCCTCTTGTGCTTAATTAGTATCACAGAATACTTATCTCAAACTAATATGGTGTTTTCTTGCAATGCTATCTTCCCGGCATAATCATTCATCATTTCCAATGGGACGACAGTTTGTGGAATATACATTAGTTTAAGAAGTGTATATACATGATTTGATGGGTTTGCAAAACTTTTGCATTTCGAAGTGTATGAAGTTAATAAGTCTTTTGATATCATTATGTTGTTTTAGTGTGAAGTGTGATATAGAGCAAAGGATTTAGCTTATCAGGATTTAGACTGTTATCATTTTCTGAAACGTCAGCAACCACCAATGGGTTAAAGAATCAAATGTGTTAAAGCAGTTAAACTTTTCCTTTCTGTTTTGTTATTGTAATAATTATGATTCCTTGTGTTAACTGCTAACGTTTTGAAATAATTATATTTGCTTATTTTAATGAATAATGTCATGTTAAGTATCTTATTTTGGACAACGCACCTAATGATAATGAATACATATGTTTTGCTGATAGCATGTATGAGTATGATGTATGACTGTTATTTCTCATGTATTTACCTTATATATGAATGAAAAATATGCAAAATAGTATGATTAATTATCCACCAAATAAAAAATTGTTATGTTTCCTCACCTTTCCTCCACTATGTTGTATGGCTTTTATGTTTACTAGATTAGATATTAACACTTATAGTTACTAGATTAGATATGTTATAATTTTTAAAAAATAGAAATAATTAAAAATTAAAAAAAAAACATTATATTAAATATTAAAATTAAATAACAGTAGAAATGTTATTAAATTTATAGGTAAAGATATATTTGTTTATAAAAATTATATTAATTATATTAATTAATTTTTAATATATTTATATGTGATATAATTTAGAGTTTTTATATAATGAATAAATAATTATTTGAAATTGAAGTATAATGATAAATTATGCATGAGTTTTTCAAATCTAAATATATTGCAAAGTATAAATTTAAATAATATTTTAAATTCATTTAATAATATAAATATGTGTATAGGGTATCAAATATTGAAGAAAATAATGAAAAAATTAAAATTTGTATCAAATATTGTAAATACAAATATTAATTTATACAATTGTGCCAAAAAAATTGATAGTTATAATCAAATATTGTTATAATTTATAATTAATAAAAATAATTTTAAATTGTAATTAATTAGAAATTACTATTGGTAATTAATTTGTAATTAAGAGATATTAACTATAATTTAATTTAGTAAATAATGAAAAATAATAATTTATTTTATTTATTGATAACTTGACATTTTATTTTTTATAATTCTTTATTATCACTTTGTACAATATCTCATATGATCTCTTTAGCATTGCACATGTTTTTCTCAAAGAAAAATGAAGTTTAGAAGAATTTAAAAGTAAAGAAAATGACAATAGATATTAATAAAAACAAAAAAAAATGATTTATAATTAGAATGAAAAAAAATAAGAGGTAACAATTTAAATATCAACTACAAGAAGTAAATGAAATATGAGAAGGAATGAATACTACCAAAAGTTACAACAAAATGCAATGACATTCAAATTATTTTTATTTCAATCAATTAAAGTTATATAAGAAAAAATTATAAAGATTGTAAAATAAAATTTAAATAATTATAAAAATATAGTTTCAAAAAAGTAATTTTAAACTCTTATAAACAAAGAAAAACATACAAATTAAAATAATGGAGGAAATTTTTAAAAATGAAGAAAAACTTCAATTCCATGATTCTCGCAAAGTTTGGGGTTCTAGTCCATAATTCTCCCAAAGTCCATTATTTAATTCCATGCAAAATCCTATAGTGTGATGTTGTCTCATCTATTAGGGTTCGTACTGTTACATCATCATCAATAATCCATAGTTCAAATTCATGAAAGATTTGTGCAATGTTACCCCCATCCATAAATATCTTATGGTGCAAGGTTGCCTCATCACCAATAATACACAGTGCTACCTCATCCATATAATAAGTTAAGAAGACATTTAGGAATAAGTCATTTGTAAAATTGAATGAGAAAAAAAAACTAATAGAATAGAAATGGATGACGTCTTATCCTTATCAAGCATGATTTTGACATGAAAAGGTTGATGTTGGCATCATCACATTTGGCCAAGGTGAAGGCAATGTTGAAAAGGAGGACAGAGACATCATATTATGGAGGAGGTAGTTGTTGAAGAAGAAGTGGAGTGTGGCAACGATAATGGTAGGGTTGTCAATCTGCCCAAAAGAGGAAAAAATAGTAGAAATGGATGACCTCTTATCCTCATTAAGCATAATCTTGGCACAAAGAGGTTGATGTTGATGTTGCATTTGGCCGAGGTAAAGGCACTGGAGGGTAGGAGGATAGTGGCGTCATATTGGGGAGGAGGTAGTCATTAAAGAAGAGATGGAGTGTGGCAACATCAGTGGTGGGACTATCAATCTAGCTACTTGAGAGGTGTAATAGAAGCTAGGTTTTTTTGAAGTGGTGGATTTGTAGCTAGGTTTTCAAAAGTGGATGTGTGGTTAGGTTTACATAGATGGAGATATATTAGAAAAAGGAAGAAATCGTAAAATGATATGTCATGACAATGTTTAAAGTTTATTTTCTAATGAAGTGTTGTCGTATATTATAAATAGATAAAATGGCTCCAGTCCTATTGTCTATTCTAATAGTGGTATATCCAGAGTTTTGTTCTTATATATAGGTTGTTGTCAAAAAAAATTAAGAAAAGAAATTAAACACTTGTGACCGATAAAATGATTTCAGGGAGTAATAGTGTATTTGTTGTTCCTTAATTTTCTGGAAAAAAAACCAAACACATGGATTATCAAAATGAGATTGATCATATTTAAAGTTTTTTGATTTATGAGAGTATTTAGATCAAGTAAGTTTCATCATTGAAGGGTAAATGTGTGTTTTGGCATCACACCAATTTTTTTTTTTTGTTCAATAATACCAGCATTACAAAAAAAAATTGACAATTTTTTTATAAACCATGTAACATTGATTGTTCACCATTGTTCATTTTTTTTAATCATTGTCATCATTTTATTCTTTTTTTTTTTGCATGTTGTGGTATGATTTACTTGTATTATGCGTAACAAATGAAATTGTGTTTTATGATGACTTTGGTTTTGACTTAAATGATGTTTTAATTTGGAGTTGATAAATGCTAGATCTTAGATATGATTAAGGTGGGTAATACTCAATGTTCTTTCTTATATTGCTATAGATGTTATAGCTTATCTCTATTTATTTTTTTCACTTTTTCAACTACATTATTCATGTAAAATATTTATCATTTTTTGTTGATTAATTAATTTTCAACAGAGAATCTAGATAGATATATTTAGTAAGGTTTTTCCTTCTAATGAGTCGTTGGTCTCTATTTTTTCCATTGATATTTTCTTTTGTAAATCTTGTCTTCGATTAGAATACTTCTAATCTATTTATATCAATAAACTTTTGCTTATAAAATATTAATTAACTCCCTTACATGGTAAGATCAACAGTTTTCACCCCCTAGTTTTAGTGTCGGTTCAGACTTATTCACATTGTTTTAACTGTTGCTATAGTTTAGAACATCTATAGAAAGAATTTAATTAGCTTTTGTGTGCCAATGCTACTAGCACAGTGGATGAGTTATAGTTAAAAATCACAATTAATGCTCTCAAAACAAGTACTAATTCCAAGGTTTCGCGTTATGAGATCTTTTCCTGAATGTGCAGCATGCTTGATTTCCAACTCCTGTTATTCAAAATAAAACTCAATTGTATTTGAAATTGCACTCTTTTTTCAGTTAAAGAAAAACGAGAACTCAGTTGTGTTAATTAAGTTATACTAATAGTAACAATATCAAACAGACAACGTTAATAGCTCATTAAACCTTTGTATCATAAAAATGCATGCCCGTTTTATTTCCCACTCCGAAGAATTCTCTTCACCCTTGTCTCAATAAACCCTACCCTTGCCACGTAGAAGACACGCCTAAGACTCCTTCAAAATGCACCCTCTAATAACCTTCCTACATTCTCTCACGATCAATACCTTCCACTAATTTCATCAACTTTCCAAGCTGTGAATAAATCAAAACCTACCCATTTTGACACCCTTGACCTTTCCATTTTTTTTATTTTTTATTTTTCATTTTCATCCTTTTTTATTTTTTTTCTATATACTTCTCTTTTAGTCATTCCTCTTTCCTAATAATCTTCCAAAACACAATAACCACCAACCACCACCTTTCCATTCCCACCTTATATATCTCTCTCTCACACATACTCTCTCTCTTTCCTTCATAACATTTTGACACAATTTTGGTTTCCCTCCCTTCATTCCTCAATGGGCAACTGTTGCTCTCAAGGCAACGCTGCCGATGGCCCGGAGGACAACATGGCCGCCAATGACAAGGGAGAAACCAACCAACAAGGTAGCAACCATGGCAAAAATGACAACGACAATAATAATGACACCGGGGACACTACTACAACCACCCCACCATCAACATCAGCGCCACCAACCTCGGCCTCCCCGCCAGCTACTTCCAAACCCACGAAGCCCTCCGCCATGGGTCCAGTCCTCGAACGGCCCATGGAGGATGTGAGGGCTACGTACACCATTGGGAAGGAGCTGGGGAGAGGCCAGTTTGGTGTGACACATTTGTGCACGGACAAAGCAACGGGGCAGCAATTTGCATGCAAAACAATTGCCAAGAGGAAGCTTGTGAACAAGGAGGACATAGAGGACGTGAGAAGAGAGGTACAAATCATGCACCACCTTTCGGGTCAACCTAACATTGTGGAACTAAAGGGTGCATATGAGGACAAACAATCGGTGCATTTGGTCATGGAGCTTTGTGCGGGTGGTGAACTTTTTGATCGTATCATTGCTAAGGGACACTACACTGAACGTGCTGCGGCTTCCTTGTTGAGAACCATTGTGCAAATTGTTCATACTTTCCATTCCATGGGTGTCATTCATAGAGATCTTAAGCCTGAGAATTTCCTCTTGTTGAGCAAGGATGAAAATGCACCCCTCAAGGCCACGGATTTTGGTCTATCCGTCTTCTTCAAAGAAGGTATATATTTCTTATGAATATTTTTCTCTTCTTCTTCACACCCTTTTTTATAATTATTTTTCTTTGGATTAATTGCAAGAGGTAACACTTTAATTTGTGTTGCAGAATTAGTTAATACCCGTTAATTTGTTGTTTGGTGCTAATTTTAAAAATAATTTATCCAAACATGTTAGCAAATTTTGAAAGTATTTTTATTTTCGAGAAAAATATATTTTTAAAGAGAAAAACTCTCAAACAAATGCACTCTTAATTAATTAGCATAGACTAAAATGATTTTTTAATGTTTAGATAGCTCCATCTCGTGTTCTTAACTGACATTGATAAAACTCATACATTTAACGTTAGAGTTTAATAAGATACTTTTTAAATCTTCATTCAAGGAGATTGAGGTTAAAACATTAGAATCTTAGCTTGGTGATCAAAAGGTACCACCACATACTTTGTGATGAAGAAAATGATTAATATGTATGCTTGCATGAATGTTTGGAATATTCAGATCATCTTTTTTATTCCTTTATATGCAACATGAAGCAGGTTTTAATAGCTAACTTTTTATTATTTAATAGGAGAGACGTTCAAAGACATTGTTGGTAGTGCATATTACATTGCTCCCGAGGTTTTGAAGAGGAAATATGGGCCAGAAGTTGACATATGGAGTGTTGGTGTCATGCTATACATTCTTCTTTGTGGTGTTCCTCCATTTTGGGCAGGTCTGTATTCCATCTTCTCATTTTTTTCAAAGTAACCACTTTATGCAGAACGTCGACTAAAGAGAAATGTTATCAATGCATTTTTTTTAATACACCTTTTAGAACATTTTCGGATATTAATCAAAATTTATTGAAAATCACAAAATTTTATAATTTCATTTCTTATTTAATAAATCTTACTTATGATGATGTAAGTTTTAATATTAAAGGAGTATTACTAACACTTATCTTATTTTAAAGAATAAGATATTAATGCATTTGTTTTAAATTACTGTTGAAGTGATGGTTGTGATTGCATTATAATAGCAAAATTGCGAAAAATCAGGACCATAATTGTCATGTGAGAAACATAAAATTCACAATATTAAAAGAATTTGCAAACTGCAATTTAAAAACTGTAGTATATTTTAAAATACAGAGTAAAGACTCAATTTCATCTCTGAAGAAGTTTGTTGGGCATACCAATCCTTAGCAAAGTAAAATTTTCATTTTAGTTCCTGAAAAGTCACAAATTTTGGTTCTATATTGTGGACTAATAAGACCTGTCTTTGTGATTTAGTTACGAATGTGAGCTTTTAATATTATCTGGGACTAAATTGAATATTTATTCTAATATACAAATAACACTTCTAAAATCTGTTGTGTGCTTAAACTGAATAAGTGAATTTGTTTGACTATGACAGAATCCGAACATGGTATATTCAATGCCATCCTAAGAGGCCACATAGATTTTACAAGCGATCCATGGCCTTCAATTTCACCTGCAGCAAAAGATCTTGTGAGGAAAATGTTGAATTCAGACGCCAAACAGAGGCTGACAGCATTCGAAGTTCTAAGTAAGCATATATTATATTCTTCACTGTTTTTGTTTCAATTTCAATTTCTTTTCTTACAAATCGCTTGAATTCATTTACGATTTCATGTTTTACTAACGAAATCAATTCTAATAAGCAACAAACTTTTATGTTGAATACAGATCATCCATGGATCATGGAGGATGGAGAAGCACCAGATAAACCACTTGACAATGCTGTGCTGAATAGGCTCAAACAATTCAGAGCAATGAACCAATTCAAGAAAGTTGCTCTAAGGGTACTATGTTATTCTGGCCTTATTCTTATTAAGATATTTCTTTTAATACCTTCAGTTAAAATTGTTTTAGCCATTCTAGCTTGAAATAGTATAATGATTCTAACCAACAATTTTTGTTAGTATATTTCTCTTGCTCCAGATTGCATGTTATAGAGTCTATGAACAAAGCAACATAACATTAAAATTTACAAATGAATAGGTTATTGCCGGATGCCTATCAGAAGAAGAAATCATGGGTTTGAAGGAAATGTTCAGGGGAATGGACACTGACAACAGTGGAACCATTACAATTGAAGAACTCAAGCAAGGGCTTGCAAAGCAAGGGACAAAGCTGACAGAACAAGAAGTTAAGCAATTAATGGAAGCTGTAAGTTATTCTTCACCCCAATTTTTCATGCAACTGAAAAACCATAGCACCAATTCCAATAGCACTTTTAGACCACAATCATCTACCCACACATTTCTCATTCTTCCACAAATTACAGGCTGATGCTGATGGCAATGGAACCATAGATTACGACGAGTTCATCACGGCAACAATGCAGATGAACCGTTTGAACAGAGAAGAACATCTTTACACTGCCTTCCAATACTTTGATAAAGACAATAGCGGGTAAGAAATTCTACTAGATTGAATATATTTGCAAGGCAACACCTTGAAAACTACTTGATGAGTTATAAAATCAAGGTTCTATTCTAAGATCATTTTTATGCCACAAAAATCAGGTTCATTACCATTGAAGAACTAGAACAAGCTCTCCGCGAGTTTAACATGCATGATGGCAGGGACATCAAGGAAATCCTTCAAGAAGTTGATGGAGATAATGTAAGAGATACATATAATTTACTGCATAGTTCTAGTTTTTAATGGAAATTACTTCATGTGAGAATGGATCCTGCTATGTACAATACATTACATGTTATGTTCAAACTTGGTGTTTATCTCTCTCAAATAAATGTTAAATACACCTTATGTATTTAATGTTTAAGAGATAGAGATAGACACGAATTAAACATGACCTTGTTATGCTAAAATTTAACACAGGAGGATCCATTTCCTTTTCATTGCATATTTACATAGTTAGTAACTATGAGGAAATTGTTATGCTGTACAGGATGGTCTCATTAACTATGATGAGTTTACGGCTATGATGAGAAAAGGAAATCCAGAAATTATGACAAAGAAGAGGCGTGATTCAATGCCTTTGTCTTAGTGGGGGGACTATGAGGGAAGATGTGAAAGGGTTCTTCTGTTTTCAGTCCTTGGTTTTCTTCAGTGGGGAAGCTGTTGGGTGAAGTAAAGAATGATCATGGACTGCATTGCATCATGGCTTTGTTGGTTGGGAGGGGATATAGATGAGGAATGGGACAAGGGTTGAAACAAAAATCTAAAAAGAAATGAGGGAAGGGGAGACAAGAACAAACTAATCTTTGAGAAATGTTAAGATACACTAGGTGGTTGGTTGGTTAACATTTTTTTTTTCTTTTGCTTTTTCCTTACCTGTGAAAAATTGTAACATGTCATGTATTGGTATTGCTTCTCACATAATTAGGAATCAAAAAAGGGTGATTGTTTATGTATTATTTCCTTTTCAATGCTAGGCATGAATAGTTAGTGCCAGGTTTCATTATTTTATGACTTATATATGATGATCTTGCTCACAGAAAACTGAGAAGGATCTAGTTGGAGACACTTTAAAGGAACAGAATACAATTTTTTAAATTTAAGAGACCAAATTGAAACCTAAAAGTAAAGATGAGGGACTCAATGTGTATTTTATCTTCTTAACAATTTCTGAATTCATCACATACCAGAACTTAATGGCAGCTCTTCACCCGTGTCAGTTTCTAAGATTAGATGACCTAAAAAGGAATTTAAACCAGCTACCACATTTCAGAAAAATATCTTGATAAGGAAGAACAAAATGCTAAGAATATCATATACAGGCTTTCATTTACAGACCGTATGATTGGAATCTTAACTTAAAATCTTGTGCAAAAGAATGACCAAGGTAGAGTAAGTTTAAGTGAAAAAAAAAAAAACTCTGGCCAATTTTATGGTACAATAGATAAGTACTATATATAGATTGAATCTGGATTTGTCTTAAACAAAGGATGCAATATTAAATAACCTCTTAACTATACTGAAGATACATGATGTATGATATTTGTACACATTGTTTCACAAGCCCTGAGTTAATATGTGATCTAATTGTAACTTCATTTAAATGGTCTAAATTTTCACATCATATATACAACTGATATGGTAAGTTCATATTAAGAGAGTCATTAGCCATATGCATGATATCAATCAGACTCTCTTTGGATATAGCTTAGAAAGACTTTTGAAAAAAGTATTTTTCAGTAGAAGAGTTGTTAAAAGTCTTTCTACACTTGTATTCAAACATGTTCATAAGCATCTGAGACCAACCGAGGGCTAACCACGGCTGACAGAGGCACTGCCTTTTGCAAAGTGAGTCCAAAGGCCTCATCCATGTTTAGTTCTACCCCATTTGGTAACTTCCAGTCAAAAGAATGCACCAAAATGCCCAAAATGTACTCAACAACCCCAATGGCCATTCTATACCCTACACAAATCCTTCTTCCAGCTCCAAAGGGCATCAACTCAAAATCAACTCCACTTGGATCAATTTTTGCACTCTTCCCTCTAAGAAACCTCTCTGGATTGAACTCTAGTGGGTTGGACCACACATTGGGGTCTCTCCCTATGGCCCATATGTTCACATTTAATCTAGTGTTCTTGGGGATGTAGAATCCATTAACTTGGCATGCTTCATTTGCCACCCTGGGGACACCAAGGGGTGTAGATGGGTGCATCCTATATGTCTCCTTGCAGATTGCTTGAAGGTATGGTAAATTTGGTAGGTCAGATTCAGCAAGTAGTCTTTGTCTGCCTATCACTTGATCCATCTCTTTCTGTGCCCTTGTCAAGATGATGGGGTTTTTCAACATTTCAGCCATTGCCCATTCTATGATGCTAGATGATGTGTCTGTGCCTGCAGTGAACAAATTCTTCATAGGAAAAGATACATTTCAGCTATTGCCCATTCTATGATTAGATATATATGCAAAGGTTAAATGAAATCAACGTCTTGGTAGGAAAATGTACATTTGAGGTCGAGTATGCTAAGCTTGATTAAAATCAATGTCTTGCGTATGTAACATTTTTGAGGAAAAGTTGATTTATATACATCTACTTGAGAACTTTAGAAATAAGTAGACACAAAATAGTGCACTTAGATAGTGAGTTTGTCATCAATGGAAAATATTAGATCAAATGTATCTTTCACGAGAGATAAATAATCTTTCTCAGATAGGACTATTACTAATTGGGGCGAATCATATCATTAGCAAATATTAGATATTGGATTTGAGAAATTTCTCATTTATGATTTAATTAGTTATTTGGTTTGCACCAAAAATATCTTCCTGGATATTATTAACTAATTATTTTTTAAATGTACAGATGAGCACAATAGGTTTTTGACTCTCCCAACAAAGTCATCTTTATACATAGTTCGAAATCAAACTCTTTTTAACATACTTTAAAAAATTCAATTATCTTGAAACTGGAAATTTCATTTGAACTATATACTAATACTACTAATATACTAACACTACTAGAATTTCTCTTATTACATGCGACTTTTTCTGCAAATTTTTCATAAAAATTCGCAAGAAAAGTTGTTCCCGCAAATTTTCCTGCGAAATTTTATCTGCAGGTAATACCCTCGTGGATAATATTTTTTTACGAATTTTAAAATTCGCAAGAAATTTTCCTGCGAAATTTCTTGCAAAAAAAATTTGCAGGAAAGTTTACTGCAAAAAAAATTCGCAGGAAAGTTTCCTGCGAATTTTTTCGCAAGAAATTTTGCAGGAATATTTTTTACGAAACAAATTAAAGAAATTACTATTAATTCTATCAATAATTTTTTAACTTTCAAATGCTCACAATGAATTCATCTGAAGCATTTGTTTCCATGCCTCCAACATGTGATACATAATCTTTTAAATTCTAAGATTATAGATTATAAGCCTAACACTAAACCATATAAATCAACTTGTAAGGTAAGTGTTGCCCCAACTTATATACTCTTGAATTGCTTTATTTTCAATCGATGTGGGACTTGAAGTTTTTTTAAAATATTAAACTTATAAATTTAAACATATTTTTTTTATTTTTCCCACGGATTAAAATTTGCAAGAAAGTACGTAAGAAAAGTTACTTGCAAAATTTTTCTCCCATTTAGTAAACATTACTTGCGAATTTATTTTTGCAAGAAAATCTGCAAGAAACAAAATAAAATTCTTACAATATTTTTTGTAAATTTTTACCATGGAAAAAAATTTCTATGATTATTAAAATTGTAGCAAAATTTGTAAGAAATATCTGTAAATTATTTTTCTCAAATAAATTTGCAAAAAAAATTTGCAAATATTTTTTTTAGGAAAATTCGCAAAAAAAATTTGCGAATATTTTTTTACAAGAAAATTCGCAAAAAAAATCTGCGAATATTTTTTTTGTAGGAAAATATGCAAGAAAATGACAGTTTTATAGTAGTGTAATATAACATCTTATAGGTTATTGACCAATAATGACCTAAGTTACTGATTTCTTTTCGGAGATCAACATTTATCACAATCAACATTACTAGAAGATTTATCTCGCATATTTTTTACTAAAATCCTATGGTGATGGTTGCTAGCAAGACCGAAGATTAATTATATTAAAAAATAGAAATGGTGAAAAAAACTGTTGTTGTTGATCTTTTAAAATAAAATATTTTTATATTATTAGAAAGAAAAATTATAAGATTAAATGGAAAAAAATCATTAAAATAAACTTATTTGCAAATAAACAAGTTAAACAATATTCAATATTTTTATTTAATTTAAAGTGCACTTGTTACAATTTTAACTCATAAAATTCCGAAGAATTTTTTATATGTTTTTTTTAATTATTCACTATATAAATAAACTTTTAATTTTAAAAAAGGGTCATATCAGGAGCACAAAAAGACAGATATATACAATTAGAAAGTAAAATTAGATAATAACTTGGGAAAGAGACATATACCAATAATAGAGCCTTGATGTTGGACAAAGTCAATCCCTCTTGGGAAGGATTCTCTCCATTTGACATCACAATATCAAGAAAATCTGGCTTCTCCTTTCGTTCATGAGAAGACTTTACATGCTCTTCAATAATTTTTGTTAAGAACACATCAAACCTCTTATGCAACCTTTTCATCTTACCCACCACACCTTGTAAGTCCATCCAAGCAATGCAAGGTACAAAATCACCAATATTCACCCCAGAAATTGTCATGAATTCCACCACCATGTCCTTAAACTCCTTAGACTCAAACCCTTTATTTGAAAATATGCGTTGGCTAAGCACCACTTGGCTCACCATATTAGTAATTGCACAACTCAACAAATCACCCAGCTCTACAAGTTCCCCTTGTTTGGCACACTCATGCATGGCTCTTACCATGTGTTTCACCTCACTTGTTCTCACATGGGCCCAATCACCAAGGGCCTTCCCACCAAGCATGTGCTGAATGGTTAGTTTCCTAAGGAGCTTCCATTTAGGCCCATAATTTGCAAAAACAAGGTCTTGGCCATTGTACCCCAAGTGGGTTGCCCCAGCAATTGTGGGCCTGTTTAGGAAATTGTGATCCAAGGTCTTGAGGAATGCTTGGGCAGCATCTGGGCTTGAGACAACCACAGTGTCACAAGTGCCCATTTTGAGGAACATGATGGGTCCAAATTTCTTGGCCATGTTTGTGAGTGTGACATGAGGCATGGTACCCAAAAGTGGTAGGGCACCAAGAATTGGCCATCCTCTTGGGCCTGGTGGAAGGTTTCTAGAATTTTTTATGATTAATCTAATGGAGAAGTGTGAGATGAAGAAGATGAGAAGGGCAACACCAAGTTCTCTGAGAAGGAATGCATCAAAAGTCATGTTGTAGAATTGAAGAGTTGAAGATGGCAAGGTTATGCTAGTGAGTTGTTTATATAAAGGTGAATAGTTTATGGCTACATGGCAAGTTATTAGGTAGGGTAATTAATTAATAATTATCATTTTAATTTTAGGTGGAAGAGTGTTAGCTGCCTAGGTTAGCTCACGTGCACGTGTTGGATAGTGAGGCAAAATCCAATTTTAAGTAAAATCAAATTTTTAGTTGTCGTCTTCTTCTTGAATTCGTACGTGGTTGCAATAATAATGTTCAGGAAACATTATGCATGGTTGAAATTTCTTAAATCTTGCACGTAAACGAGGGTCCCGTTTTAAAGGGTAAAAAAATGTGTATCGTTTCATTAGGATAATTATTATTTTTAGTTGTTGAAGTAAATGAACTATATAATTTAATATTGATTTAATATTGTCCTTAAACTTTTTTAAAAATTTTCAATTAAATTCTTAAATTAAAAAGGATTGTATTAAGAGTGTGTTTGAAAAAACTGTAGAAATTAGATTATTTTAATAAATTAATTATAATCAAAATAAAATTTTATTTAAGTTTGCTAAAAAACGATTTTAAAACGTTTAATTTTATTTTAATACCATAAAAGAAATCAATATTTTTGTAGTAAATCAGATTTAAAATATATATTGTTAAAAATTTATCATAATAAGTTAAATTTTTCATTTCATAAAACAATTTATTTTCTTAAAAAAAAAATATTTACAAATTTAAGATTTTATTTCAAACACAAGTTTTTTTTTTCAAACAGCTTTTCCCCAAAAGCAAAAATAGTTGACTGTGGGGATGATAATCTTTCACAAACACACTCTAAGAATAATATGCATGAAAATGTTGTAAAAATTATATTATTTTAATAATCGATTATATGTATAATTGATTGCAATCATATTACATTTTTGTTTGGATAAATTTGTTGCAAAAACAAGTTTGTGTTATTTAATTTTGTTTGAATACAATAAAAATCAGCTTTTATATAATAAATTAGTTTTAAAAAAAAAGTGGTAAATAATAATCATAAGCTTCAAATTTTTAAATTCAAACAAATAACTTATTTTTCAGGGGGAAAAATTGGTTATAAATTTCATTTGTTGCCCCGAACAAGAAGTTTATTTTACTTTCAACAAAAGCAGTTGAATCTAGAGATAAAATCTTTCTCAAAATAACTTGTTTTTAAAGTTTATTAGTTGTTTCCTCCCCAGTAACGGATCCAGAAGCTTAATAAAACGGAAGCCAATTCTTTTGTTCTTACTTTATAATATAAAGAATTAGTTAAAGATTATAAGTAATAAAAACATATTGAAACTTCAAAATATTAATTATTATTGAAATTTTTCCATAAGTTTTTAAATTAATTTTTTAAACAATTTTATACTAAGATATATTTTATATTGCCTTCCTTTGGATCCATCTCTAGTCCTCCTCTCTTATGTAAAATAAATAAATAAATAAACTTTTTATCTTTTTATTAAAAAATAATTTACACTTGTGAGATCCTCTACCCCAATATACATATATAATAATTATAAAAACATCTTCTTGGATAAAAAAAAATCTTTAGAATTAAAACCATGGTTCCACACTAGTACAAAAGAGGTATTTCACGTCGGATATTTTGAGCTTAATTTTTACGTTAGAAAAATACCGACATAAATGTGGGAGACGTAACTTTACGTCGGAACTGTAAAATCGACGTAAATTTACGTCGGACATTACCAAATCCGACGTAAAAAAGTAGTAAAAAATAATATAAAAAAAAACATATGAATGCAAGCAAAACGGTCTGTTTTACTTGCAGAACGGCCCGTTTTGCTTGCAGAACGGCCCGTTTTGCTTGCAGAACAACCCGTTTTGCTTGCAGAACGGCCCATTTTGCTTGCAGAAAGGCCCGTTTTGCTTGCACAACGACCCGTTTTGCTTGCAGAACGGCCCGTTCTCCATTCAAAACGGCCCGTTCTGCTTGGAGAACGGGTCGTTTTGCAAGCAGAACAGTCCGTTCTACTTCGTAGAACAACCCAAAAGAAAACGCCAACGACCTATACAAATAGAACAACCAAAAAAATCGAATAAAACAGATAGCCACAGTAGCAATGCGAAGTAGAAAAGTGTTATTGAAACCTTGATTCATACCTGATGAGCTGCAACAGTGTGCGAATGAGTAACAAAGAGTTCACCCCTTTGCAAAAGACAAAAAAATGATTCAGTAACAAAGGATAGGGAGATGGTTTATAGAGAAAAAAACAAAAAGTGATGAAGAGTGAATGCGTGCGGTGTGCCTCGCACTCTCTTATTCAATTTCGCGAACTTTTTTACGTCGGACCTGATAGGGTCCGACGTAAAATGTCAAATCTACGTCGGACACAACATACCTCCGACGTAGATTGGACTTTTTACGTCAGACCCTCATAGGTTCGACGTAAAAAAGTTCACGAAAATTACAAAAAAGCCACCGCGTTTTTTTTACGTCGAATTTTAGTATTTCCGACGTAAAAGGGGTGACGTAGTAACCTTATTTTGCACTAGTGCCACTAACATAAGAGTAGAGAATTCACATTCGTAAACTTAAATCATGATCAAATGCGAAATTTATAAGAAAATGAAACATGAGTTTTTCAAAAATAAAATAATAATAATGAAATCTTAAACTAAGCCTAGCTACACCCCGATGTCATATATCCTATCAGAGCATTTCCAATTGAAGCCTAAGCCTCATCACCAACATCCTCATGTTGAGGATCACCTACAACACAATTTAAACACATACAAAGAACAACAAGGGAGTGAGAAACATCTCACTCGGGTTCAGGTGTAAAAATAATAGTCAGGCCACACATACACAAATCATAACAAGCACTTCCATAACTACACATTAATCAAGTGCAAATTCAAATTATACATACAATAGTAACACATACACAGTCATTCATAATGCAATGATGTCATGGACTCGATTCATAAATGCATGCATGTGGTGCCAGTCACGTGTCTCATAATCACATATCACGATGAGTCCATGAAGTGTGAATATGTATGACATGCATCATGTGCATCTATGTGACAGGTAAGATATGGAGTACACCATTAGGGAAGGCCCTCCTTGTGTAACAGCTTGGGGGAGTCCTAGGGGATAGGCGCTTTGGATGTCTCGGTTCTGCCCGTTTGTGAGCACGAGACGTAATTACTTGCAAATTCTTTAAGAGTTCTATAAGGTTCATCATACTGTAATATCTACTCTTTAAGAGAGTTATTCTATAAAACCCATTCTATCATTCAATCTATAAAGGAGAAAAATGTTTTTCTCCTGGGTGGTTTTGGATCTCAACACAAGGAAAGGAAATTCCAAGGTGTTGGAGGATTCAAGAATTGTAAGGATTACAAGTATAGTGAAATCTCAAGGTGGAGACTTGAGGACTGGACGTAGGTATGATTGGTCAAACCAGTATAAAAACGAGTTTGCGATTCCTTCTCCTTACTCTTTTAATTATTCATTTTAATTATGTTTAAGAAGTGTGCATTTTTCATTTTCAACATATAGATTTTACTAAGGAAATTGAATTTATAAGAAAGTAGTTCTGAAAATTTAAAAAGTAGAGAATACTTAGAAAACTTAATTCACCCCCCCCCCCCCTCTTAAGTTATTTGAGGCAACTTGTTTAATAGTAGGCAATGCTACCGACTCTTTTAAGGATTTGAAAAGGACCAATAAACCAAGGAGTAAGTTTTTGGATTTTAATGCCCTACCAACCTTAGTCCATGGAGTGACTTTCAAGAACACATGGTCACTTTCTCGAAATTCCAAGTCTTTCCTCCTCTTGTCAGCATAAGTTTTCTATCTATTCTAAGTTGCCCTCATCCTCTCTTGTATCATCCTAACCTTATCAGTGGTTTGCTGCATAATCTGAGATCCTAAGGTAACACTATCACCCAAATCACACCAACACAAAGGCGTCCTACACCTCCTACCATAGAAGACTTCATAAGGTGGCATAACTATACTAGAATGGTAACTATTATTAAAAGTAAACTCTATTAAATGTAAAAGACTATCCCAACTACCTCCTTGGTCCAACACACAGGCTCTAAGAAAATCCTCTAAGGATTAGGTAGTCCTCTCAGTCTGATCATTAGTCTAAGGGTGGTAAGTTAAACTAAGTCTAAGTTGGGTCCCCAAAGCTCGCTGTAGACTCTCCCAAAACCTAGAGGTAAACCTAAGGTCTCTGTCTGACACTATGCTGGATGGTATCCCATGCAATCTCACAATCTCATCGATATACGGTTTAACAAGTCTCTCTAGAAAATACCTAATATTAATAGGTAAAAAATGTGCACTCTTAGTTAACCTATCAATTATAACCCAAATTGAATCATGCCCTCTCACAGTTTTAGGCAAAGCAACTACAATGTCCATAGAAATGCTATCCCACTTCCACTTGGGTATACTCAAAGGTTAAAGTAATCCTAAATGTTTCTGATACTCTATCTTATCCTATTGACACACCAAACAGACACTCACAAATTTAGCTATGTCTTTCTTCATCCCAGGCCACCAAAATACCTTCCTAAGGTCTTAATACATCTTAGTTGCTCCTTGGTGGAAACTAAGCTTACTCTTATGACCTTTCTCTAGGATCAAACGTCTAAGTGTAGGGACACTAGGCACACACACTCGGTCTCTAAATATTACCACTCCATCTACACCCAAGGTAAATTCCCCTTCCTTACCTTGTCTTATAGCATCACGTCTAGCCACTAAAAATGAATCTACTAATTGTGTCTTTCTAATCTCCTTTAACAATTTACTAGTCACTTGAGTCATACCTAGTCTCACACTACTAAGGGTAACCTCACAAGTCAAACTTAAGTTTCTAAATTGAGCCAAAAGGCCCGTCTCTCACTACAAAAGAAATAACATATGCCTACAGACACTTTTACCTATAGACTTGAATTAGTGTAGGTAAAACTAAAAAAAAATTACCTACAATGTTTAGTGTAGGTATAACTCAAAAATCTATACCCACTTTTGTTTGGTGTAGGCAAAACTCAATACAACTTAAAGTTCTTCTACCAACAAATTGTCGATGTAGGTAAAAGCCTTCAAAGACTTATGCCTACTACTATTTTAGGTAGGTAAAAAATTTACAAAATTTATACCTACAGTTATTTAATATAAATAAAAATCTATGTAAAACAAATAAATAATTATATATAAGACTAATTAATTTCATAAAAAATCAATATCAATACAAAATATGTAATTAAAATAAGAATTAAATAATTAATTTTTAAAAATTAATTAATGTATAAAAAAGGAAAGAGAAAATAATGATAGAATAGAAGTGTGATTTAAAAATAATTATAAATATAAAATGACTTTAGAAAAATTGTGTACGGAAAATAGTTATCCTCGTGCCATGTCATAGAAGTGAATAAAATGACTTATTCACTTTACACCATTCTTTCTCTGAGTACCCATTTCATAGAAGGGAAAATAGTTGATGTAGCACGCATTCCTCGCTCAATGTTTCCGTTCTGAGTCTTAGTTTGACGTACGATGTCTCCGTTCTGAGTCTTAGTTTGACGCACGACCTTTAAATGCTTCTTCCAGGTTTATCTTGATATTGTTTCTTCTAATCTAGGTTTTTGGTTCATATAATCCCAAGTCCTCTACTTCACTGCGCTTTACTTTTAGATTTTATCTCGTACTCTTTTTCTTCTTGAGTCTAATGTAGGATTTATTTACACCAGTATTAGTATAATCATCCTTTCTCTCTAAGAGAGAGAGATAGAGAGAGAGTGGAGGAATCAAATAATTTATGAAATAACTCTTGGTAAAGTAATTCTGCTCAATAACTCATAGTGTGTGTTGAATTTCATCGATCCAATTGTTAATTTAAAAGTTGTTAAATTTTACTAATAATTAATATAGAAAAAATTAATTAGCTTTGAAATTAATTATTTGCTAATTAACAATATAATTGAAACAATAATTATTTTAAATTATTTAACTAAAATCTTATTGACAATTTACTATATGATCTTAATATTTTTGTATAACTAATATCTGGTTTTAAATTTGATGTGAAAATATTATGATATAATTAGATAATATTTTAAGTTAGTATTATATTAATGGTTGATAATTAGAAAATAAATTAAGGATAAATACATTTTTTGAATTTTATATCATTGATTTAAGATGAATAAATATATTAAATTATTTAATAATTTATTTAAAATGTTAAATTTTAATTTATAAGTATGTAATAAATAAATACTTATAATTTTATAAATTATATTATCATTATAAATTATAAAATAAACAATTTAAATTATAATTTTAAATAGAAATAAGTAGATTGTTAATTATAAAAGTAAGTAATATAAATAAATTGATTAATTAAATATATTATTATTATTATTCGTAATATAAAATTATTATATATTATTATTATAGTACAAATATGAGATTGTATAGTTGAGGATGACTTAAATGAATTAATTTGTACAAGTTATACTAACAACATGCATATACATTTTAGTAGCTTATCTCATAAGAACTTCACAATTAAGCGTGCTTGACTTGGAGTAATGTAGGGATGGGTGACCTTCTCGGAAGTCTCCTAGAAATTTTGCAAGCAAGGATAAAACATGATAAAAAGTGAAATGTCGTAAAATAGACCCCTCTTGAGAGGCCAACATCCCTATCAACATGTAACATTAATAAGAGGCACAATTTTCGTCACAAATTTGTGACAGAGTTAATCTGTCACAAATTCCGTCACAAATTTGTGACGGAATTACAAATCCGTCACAAATTTGTGACGAAATTTGTAGTTCCGTCACAAATTTGTGATGAAGTAAATCCGTCACAAATTTGTGACAAAATTTGTAATTCCGTCACAAATTTGTGATGAAGTAAATTCGTCACAAATTTGTGACGGAAAAAAGTCCCTCACTAAATTCGTCACAATTTGTGACAAAAATTTATTAATTTATGAACATTTAATATTATAAATTAGTGACGGAATTTGTGATGCCTTAATTTCGTCACTGATTGTGCGGATTGAAATTATGCGTCACTAAATATTTTGTGACGCCAATTTTTGTGATGAAATCAATTTCGTCACAAATTTCGTCACTAATTTATTTTGTGACGGATTTTAACATATTTAGTGACGGATTTTGTTCCCTCTCTAATTTCAATTTTTCTAGTAGTGTCGAACGTTCATCCATTTGTAAATAGGTATTTTATATCTTCTCACTCTTAGATTCTTCCTTTGTAGATTACATTTTAAGGATCATATTTATACTCTTAGATTCTTCTTTTATAGATTTTCAATTTTGTCCATGTCCTGAAAACTGAATCTTAATAGTATTTTGTTTAATATATTCGTTTGGATCTTAAAACTAATAATATTTTGTTAATCTGTGTTTTATCTCTTCTTTATTTTAAGTTTCCTAATTAGTAATTACAGATTGCATTATTTATGGACATGAAATTGGATTCTCTTTTTATGTTAAATAACCTTTTGTAGTTCTATCTTTTCTATTTTTATCTCATTTACCAAAAAATTAAAATAAATATCTTTTTTGTATTTTTTTATTTTCAGTATCAATATTACTGCAGGTTTATCATTCCAATTCTGGTGCCTATCAACTAGATATATGCAGGTCATCTAACATAGGAATAGATAGGCTCCAGATACCATATTAAAAATAGACTGGGCATACATAACCTCAAAAGTTAACTAAAGAGGGAGAATTTTCCAAGTCTTATGAAACTGATTTTGGCCATATTCCTGGTGTGTTGTGAGATATCTTAATAGATACCGAATTATTAACATATTTTAGAATTTTACTCGATTATTTCTAATAATTAGGGAAATAACTAGTATAAAATAGTGCTAAATCAAAGGCACAGAATATCTGACCTCTCCGAATAATAGAATTTGTCCTAACAATCCTATAATATACAATAATTAGAAATAGGTTGGATTACTGAAAAAGAACAGTTTAAAACATTATTCCTTATTATAATTCGGAAAATTTGTTATACATTCCTTCTAAGTAACTATTTTAAAACAGCTTTAAAAAAATTAGAAATAGGTATTTTTACACACTGCACTGACAACAATCAAAACTCATTCAGATAATAGGATAGTTCAGCTATCGCAGATAATGCAAAATAAGAGTATATGTCAAGCACATAATTGAAACTTTATGTTTATAAATATGGAATCTTATATCTCAAACATTATATTTTCACTTCAGACTTTGAAATAAGTTAAATCTAACATAATTCTTAGAATCTACGTTTGCTCCTAATTCAACTTCACTATTTTAATCATATCATTAATGTAAAAACTTGAATAGCTCCTTTCACCCTCATATCAAATATTGAACTTTAGAAATTAGTTAAGATATATTTATTGATGCTTACTAGTCAGTCACTTGCTTACTCTATATGTAAGTCATATTAGATGGCTTAATGTACTCACCTTTCTCGATTCAATACATTTTATTTTCTAGTTTAGTACATTTTCTCTCAATCTTCTGTTCTAAACCATGAACTCTGTCAATAACTCAAAACTAAACAATTACACAAGAATAACTAGAGAGTAGTGGTTAATACATGCAAGGTATAAATCTATATAATCAAGCTGCAATTCTCTCAAAGTTCTATCAAGAGCTTTTGGTACATCTTCCGGAGCATGATCTGTACACCTGCACATCATCTTAGTTCCAAGTACAGAGAATTCTTTGAGTTCTATAGATTGAAAACTAACAAATTAACACATGATTCTATTTGCATGAATTTAGCTTTAAAAGGGAGAGATAATCAATTTGGAATTGAAATAAAACCAGAGTTTAGAGGTAATCCATAAATCTTCTCGCTTGACTACACCCTCCTCAAATAACTTTTTTAATGTTGAGCCAATCTACAACAATTTCAAGGAATTATATGAGAATCGCATGAGTAGTGAAACTAAAAATGTTATATAATATTGTAAATAAGATAATATTTTTGTTACATCATTTTTGTAAATGATCTCAATAGATAAATAGTCTTTATTCAGAATTAAAAATGTGTAAAGATGGCTTAGGTTAGGTGTATGATTTACTCCACTATGATGGTTTTCCTAAAACTATTTAAACAATGCAACACCATAGTGTGAATTAGGCCAAAGTGTAGCTAGTAACTTGTTGGCAGGGAAGAGGTCAGTGTCAATGTTCTGTATGCGTACTCTGGTTTAATTCCAGAATTCTTTCAATAAAACCTTCTAGTTTGTGTCCAAACTCTTAAATTTAACACAACATGCTAAAATAAAAACAATAAATTGGTATATCAAGGTCACCTGAAAATTTTTGTGCACCCAAGTAACTAAAGCCTCTTTTTTAGCACCATTAGCTAGACCATTCTTAGGTCCATTTGTAGCCTTTTCAGATGTTGATTTTGTGAAATTATTTTGGTGTGAATGGGGCTTCTGTGAGATGTAATTTTACAAAGAAAAAACATTAGCTAGTTTGCTGAATTGTTACTCAATTGGTCTGTGAGTTAGGACCAAAGCATAGTTATCAAGTGCCAGAGTTTCTTTTAGAAGTTGCATGCCATGGGATTCTTGTGCCTTCACGTTAGCCTATGGGTGATGGTGACTAATAAGAATCATAATATAGTACTTGTTGATATTAACCATTGCACTCTTGCTTTAGCTCTAACTCTGTCATTTTTTCTATGTAAATGTACATTTGTTAAGCTACTATACAATGATACAATGACTAGAGACTCCAATCCCTCAAAAGAGAATGTACAATACAAATATATATCAGTTTTTCAATTCTTTTATAATTGATCCACTTGAAATAAAAAAGATTAATTAATTTCTTTTTAATTTTATAGTATTATTTCTGCCAATAAGATCTTCCGAGCTCACTTTTAAAGATTAATCTACATTGCAACTTGATCACCAGGTATATATGAGTTTTTCAGCTTAATCTAGATTGCAGCTTGATCACTAGGTATATACGAATATATATCACTTTTATTTTATTATTGTTTTCTAGCTTGTTAAAAATTCAAGAGAAAATAGTATATATGAGTTTTTGATGTCATTCTATCACTAGTTTATTGAGGCCATTTCAGTCAAATTTTTTCCAGTTTATTGTATCAAATGGATAAGAGTTGGATACATGAAAACTCTCTAAATAAAGAGAAGTACATTAGAGGGGTTCTAAATTTTCTTGATTTTGCCTTTGCTAAATCTTCCAAGGATGGAAACATTTTATGTCCTTGTACTAAATGTGTCAATTGCAAGTGGCGCTCTCGAATGGATGTTTATGAGCACATAATATGTAATGGATTTCTAAAAGGATATGTTACTTGGATCTTTCATGGTGAGCAAGTTGGCTCTTCTAGTTCTCTAGAAACATCTCAATTAGAAGGGGAGTTTGACCATGCTATGGATATGTTGATTCACGATGCATTTGAGATGCATGCAATTAATGAAAGTGATGATAAAAATGTAAACATGGAGAATGGAGATTCTAGAGCATTCATGAATGAACCCAATGTTCAACAATCCGAAGAAGGTAATAATTCAGATAAACTTTATCAGTTATTAAAGGAGGTAGAGCAAAATCTTTATACTGGTTGTAAAAAATTCACAAAATTGTCATTTATTGTTCACTTGTATCACTTAAAGTGCCTAAATGGGTGGACTGACAAAAGTTTTACAATGTTGTTAGAGTTATTAAGTGATGCCTTACCAGAAGAAAATACTTTACCCAAATCATTTTATACTACAAAGAAGATTATTTCCGGGTTGGGTCTATCATATGAAAAAATTCATGTTTGTCCTAATGATTGTATATTGTATATGAGGGATTTGGCTAATGCTGAAAATTGCCCAAAATGTAAGTTATCAAGATGGAAACACAACTCTGATGATGTTGAATGTAGAAAAAAGATACCAACAAAGATTCTTCGTTGGTTTCCTCTTATACCAAGACTCCAAAGACTTTTTCTATCATAAAAAATAGCTTCTTTTATGACATGGCACGGGATGGTCGAACTAAAGATGGACTTCTAAGACATCCAGCTGATTCATTTGCTTTGAAGATTTTGATCGCCAATATCCTGATTTTTCTTGTGACCCTCGTAACATTCGATTGGGTTTGGCTTCTGATGGATTTAATCCTTTCAAAATTATGAAGATTCCCCATAATACTTGGCCTATTATATTGATTCCATATAATCTTTCCCCATGGATGTGTATGAAGAAACCAAATTTTATACTCTCATTGATTATTCCAGGTCCAAAAGGTCCAGGTTGTAACCTGGATGTTTATATGCAGCCTCTTGTGCAAGAATTAAAAGAGTTATGGGAATTTGGGGTGAAAACTTTTGATGCATTTAAAAAATAGTCATTCCAAATGCATGTTTCAGTCATGTGGACTATTAATGATTTTCTTGCATATGCAAACCTGTCTGGTTGGAGTACTAAGGGTCAATATGCTTGTCCGTGTTGTGGTTTGGAAACTACCTCTAAGTGGTTGTATAACAGTAAAAAGATTTTTATATGTGTCATCGTCGTTGGTTAGAGCCTAATCATAAATGGAGATATAATAAAAGAGATTTTGATGGAACCCAAGAATTTAGAGCTCCACCTGATCTACCTAGTGGAATTTTTGTTCTAGGACAAATGGAAGATCATGGAATTGGGAGTTGGTCACCATGGAAATATAAAAGTATTTTGTTCACATTGCCTTATTGGCAACATAATATTTTACATCATAATCTTGATGTGATGCACATTGAAAAAAATGTTTGTGATAATATTATTGGAACGTTTTTGAATTTAGGAAGAAAATCAAAGGATAATGATAATGCACGTTATGATCTCGTTGACATGAACATAAGAAGTCAACTACATCCAAAGATACATCCAAGTAATGGTAAGAAATATTTTCCTAGAGCTTGTTACCAGATGACTTCAAAGGAGAAAGAAGAATTTTTGGAAGTGCTAAAAGCAATAAAAGCTCATGATGAATATTTGTCTAACATTTCAAGATGCGTGTGCAAGTGAAGCAACACAAAATATTTGGTCTCAAAAGTTATGATTGTCATCTTTTAATGCAAGCGTTTCTTCCTATAGCTATGAAAGGTTGTTTGCTTGACAAAGTGAGTTTAGCTATATGTGATCTTTGTCATTTTTTCAAAGAGTTGTGTGGCAAGGTGCTCAATGAACATAATTTAGAGAACTTGGAGCATCAAATGGCTCAAACATTATGTCAATTAGAAATGATTTTTCCACCATCTTTTTTCACTATCATGGTACATTTGACAATCCATTTGGCATATGAGGCAAGAGTTGTAGGTCTTGTACATTATCGATGGATGTATCCTATTGAAAGGTATTATTATTTTTTAATTAGTTAATAACATGCTAGAGTTATAAAGCAAAATAAAATTATCTTATTTTGTATCTTTTTTAGGTTCCTTTTCACTTTAAAGTCATTTGTTCGTAATCGAGCACATTCAGAAAGATCTATTGCAGAGGGACATTTAGCTCATAAATGCTTGATATTTTGTTCAAGATATTTATCCGGAGTGGAAACTCATTTTAATCGATCTATTCGAAATGATAATTCTTATTTTGTGGGAAATACAAGTGTTTTAAATCCTAGAGGTAGACCATTCGGAAGAAAGAGACAAGTTGGGTTCAACATGAAGAAAAGAAAAAAAACTTCTAGAATTTCTCTTGATAAAAATCATTGCTACAAGCGCATAGATATGTGCTTTTTAATAGCAATAATATTGACCTTTTTGAGAGGTAATATAGTTTCTTTCATGTTTATATTTAGTTATTGAATCTTGATATAATACCTTTCTACTAATTATGATGCATTCTCTTTCTAATTCTTTTTACATAGAGAACACACTAGTCTTATCAAGAGACGAAATCGTCGAATATCTCCATATGAAGTTGACAAAATTCATAGTCAAACATTTCCTGATTGGTTCCGTGAACGAGTAAGTGTAACAGGTTACGTAGTTGGAAATAGAGTTAAATTTTTCATTAGTTCTAAATTTGTGACCATTTGAAACAAAATTGTAGTAGGTTGCACGACTGGAAGAGCAAGGTAGCACTCTAGTGACAGATGATATCAAGTGGTTAGCACGTGGCCCACTAGAAATAGTGAGAAGATATAGTGGATATATTGTTAATGGAGTTAGATTCCATACAAAGAAGTGTGAAAGATGCTTAAAGACTCAAAATAATGGCATTGTTGTTACTGTTAAGACAAAAAGTTATGCTAGTTCAAGAGATAAACACCCTATAGAAGGGGAAATCAACTATTATGGTGCGCTAACTGATATAATTCAATTGGATTATTCAGGAAAATATAAGGTTGTTTTTTTCAAGTGTGATTGGGTTGATATAAATAGGGGCTGCAAAATTGATAATTTTGGCATGACATTAGTAAATTTCAATTATTTGCAACATATAAGGAATGATGTTTGTGATGATCCATTTGTTTTTGCATCTCAAGTTAAGAAAGTATTCTATGTGGAGAAAAAAAGAGAAGATGGTTGGCTTGTTGTTGTGCATGCTAAATCATAGATGTATACGATTTGGGTGGTGAAGAGTTCAATGTAACAAATCAAGGGAATGAACAAGTCATACAAGAGATAAATGATAATGATTTGATTAGATCACATTTGTTTTTTTATTGTTTTCTTATGTAGGATGAGTTGAAGAAGCATATGATTGAGGCAGAAAGTTCACAAACCACTCAAGATACTACCAATTGGAAAAATGATATATACTCAAAAGTTAAAGGACCTGAAAAAAGAGGACGAGTGCGTTGTCTTGGAAAGCTTCCACGACATGCAAGTTCATACCAAAGCTCTACCATAGACAATAGAATTCAAAAATTAGAGAATTTTCTTGGAAGTCTTGTTGTTGTCCTTCAATCACGGTTTGTAGATGATCCACAGATTAATCAAGTTTTACAAGCTGTAGCTGAAGAGGTATGGATTTTTATAATGCAATTTATTGAATAACTCAAATGATATAGCTTTTTATAAATTAAAAAAAATCTTTATTTCTCATTTAGGTACCTACAAATGTTTCAAATGATTCTATTAGTGAAAATCATCAAACTACAAGAGACCCCAAATGAGAAAAGTTGATATTGGTAAGTTAATTGAAATTCAAATAATTAAATTTTTGATACTTCATAGTGTTTGTTTAGGACTAGTCAAAGGATTAGCACACAATTAGCTCGCATGGGTGCCATGCAGCTGCTGAGTGTGTTGTGATGTTAGGATTAAACTGCAAGGTATTAGATTAAGTCGTATATTGGAAGTATGAAATCTAGTGTGGGGTTTATATAATTTGGACTCTCCAAATACAACAATTAGCTTTTGTGGTGTGATTTCCCTTAGGTTCTTATTAGCTTCCCACTTGGACTATGCAAAATAATGTGTCTGTGTCTTTGTTTCTGCTATCAGATAACTATTTTCTTTCTTATGTGTTTTAGTAATTAAAATGCATAATTTAATGACATAGTACATGATGATGATAATTATCTTAGTGTTGTAAAATTGACATCTTTCATATTTTTTTTAGGATTGGTGAAGGATTTACATGCAGTGGATCAACATAGATGGCAATACTTATAGGATGACATTTATCAATGCAATATGTTTTCCTTTTTTATTTCTAATTAGCAACTTTAACATCATGAATTTGTCATTTTTATAACATAGTTTGGATACTTATATGCCTAGCTCTATGAACAATGATACTTGAAGTATAATACAAACATGATGTTTAGAATAACATGATAACAATTACTGGTTGTTGACATTGATATAGAATCTCCATATTATACTAGTATGTGAATAAGTAAAAATTTTCATGTTATTTTAATATAGATCAAAAAACAACTTTTGTCAAGTCATCTACTTATCTTTTCCTTTTTTTATGTTTTGTATATATAGTTTTTATTATTTAATAAAATTTAGCAAGAACAAAATATTAAATTAAATATATCAGTTAATGAAATTTGACTTTTTTTTATACTTTAATGTCATCTTTTGTATACAAGATAATAATAAAATTTGAACTACACTTCATATAGAGTACACATATTCTCTATAAGAGATATTATATATATATATATATATATATATATATATATATATATATATATTATAGGTACAATAATAATAATAATAATAAATAAATAAATAAAATAAAAAATACTTTTACCTATAGTCAGAGCATGTAAGAATAAGTTAATGACTTTTACCTACAGTCATAACATGTAAGTACAACTTAATGGTGTTTACCTATAGTAGGGAGTGTAAATATAAGTCAATGACTTTTACCCACGCATATTGCAAATTGTAGGTAGCTCTTATGGTGACAGTCAAATGTAGTTGTAGGTAAAATTATGTCTGTAGGTAAAATTTATAGTGATAGGCTATTAGTTGTAGCTATATGCCCCCTCAAAGTTGACAACCTCAATGTCTGTAGGTCAAAGTCCATGATACCTTTATCTATGGAATTTAGATTTTTAGTGACATTTTTTGTGTGTAGGCATAAGTCATTTTTTTTGTAGTGACTCTAATCATAAGGGAAGATAAATGTAAGGATTTCTTACTCAAGGCTTCAAGCACCACATTGGCTTTACCCGGATGGTAACTAAGATCAAAGTCATAGTCCTTAAGAAACTCTAACCATTTTCCCTGTCTCATATTTAATTCCTTTTGGTAGAAAATGATGGAAATCTAATTCTCTCTTTCAAATGTCTCTAATCTCTTTGATATTCATCCAATTCTCTTATTCTCTTTAAGCAAGAGTGTGGTGAGGGTTGAAGTGACTTATCTCTTCCAAGGAGTGGTGCCTCTTGAATAGTGTTCCTTCACCAATCCTTGGTGAAATCTAAAGCTATTCCACCATTGGAGGCTTTGGAAAAGCTTAAGGAGAATCAAGGAGCCAAAGGTCTAGGGAGAAACTTGAAGCGGAATCAACATCTATCCAGTTCTAAAGCAAGTTTTCGATCCAAAAAGGTACTTAAGACTCTTATGATCACTAAACACTTCAAATTTAAAACCATACAAATAATGCCTCCAAATCTTAAGTGTAAATACCACAACTGCTAACTCCAGATCATGGATGGGGTAATTCCTCACATGGATTTTCAATTGCCTACATGCATAAACTACTACCTTTCCTTCTTGCATTAACACTCCACCCAAACCCATCTTAGAAGTGTCACAATATACCATAAAAGTCTTACTAAGGTCAGACAACGCTAATACAGGTGCACTAGTCAATTTTTTCTTAAGAGCTTGAAAACTATTCTCACACTTGCTATCTTGTTAAGTCAGACGAAGCAATTTCCAGCAAGGTTTTGAATATGACAAATATAATACATATTGTTATTACTAACCTATGTTGTAGTGTTTCAGATATGCATAAGAACAGGCAAAAATATAGCATGAAGCATGGGCGAGAAAAACAAGGATCAGACAAATCAAGCCAAATGATAGAAGGATCATGACTTATGCTCTAGATGATAACGAATACCAAAAGAAGGTATGTCAAGAACAATCCAGAGCGCAACATAAGAAATCAGAAACAAGAGACCAAGACAAAGTTGACTCAACACCAAATAAACGTCACATGAAGCTCAATGGTCAACCAAACATAAAGGTCAACAAAAAAATCATTAGCCATTGGATAACACAAGACGAAGAAATATTGCAGACAGAATAGAAGTAATTCACCTTCAAGACTGATCAGACGAGATGACAAAGTCAAAGTCTAACTCTTAGATGCAAACTAAAATTTCAAGACACAAACGAAGCATGTTGAAAAAGCGTCTGAAGTCCACTAGTCACAACGAAGAAGATCATATATCATCTCCATTCATAAGAAAATCACACATAGTTATCAAAGATATGAAAAGAAAGAAGAAAAATTGAAGAGAGCGAATATACAAGTCAAAGTTGCATGTGTCTTGGCAAATACACCTACTTTTAGGAGAAAGGCAACGCCTCCACAGCTACAATGACGAACAAAAAAGAAAAACATACTTAGGTCATGATTGAAGTCAGAAATAAAAGGGAACAAATTACGCAAAGGACTTCAGTAACAGATTCAGCAAGCAAAGCATTTAATGCAAGATCAAACACATTAAATGAAAAAGATTTGTGTAGCCATGAACGAATGTTTATCTACACCAACAGAAAGCTCCACCTCAACGAAAACATTCAAATTCAAACAATGAGCAGATTTATCAAAAGGTTATAAATATCAAGACTTGAGAAGAGAAGAAATAGAGAAGAGAAGCAACAAGCAATAAGCAAAAGAAAGCGTCAAAACAATCTCACACCTCTTCTTGTTCAGATTTGAATATCCATGTAAAACTAAGATAGTTTATCTTAGTGAGTGTAGAAACCATACCATCCTCTCTGTGAGAGTTACATATACACTATAAACACATTCTTGTAAAACTAAGGTTGAATACCTTAGTGAGTGAAGAAACCATACTACCTTCTCTGTGAGAGTTACATACACACTTATGGGAAGCATGGGCATGTCACGCCTAAGTGCAATGACATGCACAAGAAAGGGTATTCCAAAACCTTAAACGCTAACATTTATGGACCCAAATCCATTTGGGTACTAAAGACTGAAATAATACCTGTTGCAGATCTGTTCAACAAAAAGAAGAAGTGTCCAGTCATGGTACCTGGACAGTGGCTACTTGTGATACATGACGGGCAAAAGGTCTATGTTCCTAGACCTCAAGTCTAAGAAAGGAGGCCTAGTCACATTCGGCGGAGGACAGAAAGGACAAATCATGGGGATAGGTAAAATAGGTATAAATTCTTCCATCACCATTGATAACGTCTTGTATGTTAAAGGATTAACACATAACCTGCTGAGCATAAGTCAATTATGTGACAGTGGTTACGAAGTCTCCTTCAACAAAAATAAATGTACTGTTAGTCAAACTAATTCATCTATATTATTTACAGCTAACAGATGTAATAACTTGTACAAAATAATGCTTAATGAACTAGAAAATCAAAATGTTGATTGTCTAGTATCCTATGAAAACCAATAGTTATGGCACAAGAAACTTGGTCATGAAAGCCTGAGATTAATCTCAAAGCTGAAAAAGCATAACCTCGTAAGAGGTCTACCAAGTATTGTGTACCAGTTGAATAATTTATGTGAAGCATGTCAAAAGGGGAAACAAGTTAAAAGTTTGTTCGAAAGTAAAAATCATGTTTCCACCTCAAGACCTCTTGAACTGCTCCACATGGATCTATTCAGCCCCACTAGGACTGCATCTGTCAGTGGTAAAAGATATGGACTAGTCATTGTTGATGAGTATACTATATGGGCATGGGTGTTGTTTATAACCCAAGGATGAGACTTTCAAGGTATTCTATGTATTTTGTAAAAGGATTCAAAAACAAAAAGGAAATATCAATTGCGTCTATAAGAAGTGATCATGGGGGAGAATTTGAAAATGAACAGTTTCAAGATTTTTGTGAAGAAAATGGAATCAAACACAATTTTTCAACCCCTAGAACTCCACAGCAAAATGGAGTTGTAGAAAGAAAGAATCGGTCTTTACAAGAAATGGCAAGAACTTTATTAAATGATTTTTCAACTCCCAAACACTTTTGGGCAGAAACAGTTAATACTTCCTACTATATACAAAATATAATATATCTTAGACCTATCTTGAGGAAAACTCCCTATGAATTGTGGAAGGGACGAGCACCCAACATATCATACTTTCATCCATTCAGATGCAAATGCTTCATTTTAAATACTAAAGATAACTTAGGAAAATTTGACTCAAAAATCGATGAAGGTATCCTACTTGGATACTCTGAAAGTTCAAAAGCCTATAGAGTCTTCAACAACAGAACCAGAACTGTTGAAGAAGTCATTCACGTTAAGTTTGACGAGAATAAGCTTGATAAAGAAATATCAGAGCTAGGAACCTACTTTGAGAATATGCAGGTAGATAAAAATCAGTCAAAGGAAGATGAATCTGAAGAAACTGAAGTTCAACAGGATGAAAGAAAGGAAAGAGAGTCTGTCAACCGAAACTGGCAGATGAAGGCTCATCATCCTCAAAAGCAGAACATTGGCGAGGAAAAAGATGCAGTAAGAACGAGAAGCTCATTCAAAACCCAAGCATAAATTGCATTGTTGTCTCAAGTAGAACCAAAAACCACAGACGAAGCCCTAATAGACGATAGTAGGGCCCAAGCCATTCAAGAATAACTCACCTAATTCCAAAAGAATGATGTCTGGAAACTCGTGCAAGCTCCAAAAGATAGAATGATAATTGGCACGAAATGGGTATACAGAAACAAGCTAGACGAATCAGGAAATGTGGTAAAAAACAAAGCAAGGTTAGTCGCAAAAGGATACTCACAATAGGAAGGTATAGATTTCACTAAAACTTTTGCACCTGTTGCTAGAATAGAGGCTATTAAAATATTACTTGCTTTAGCTGCATGAACTTGTATGAAATTGTATCAAATGGATGTTAAAAGCACATTTTTAAATAGAACAATTTCAAAAGAAGTTTACGTAAACGAACCCCCTAGTTTTGAAAGCGACCTGCTTTCATCCCATGTTTTCAAATTAAACAAAGCCTTGTATGGACTGAAACAAGCACCACAAGCATGGTACGACAAATTAAGCTCTTTTCTAATATGTAACAATTTTATAAGAGGAAAAATCGAAAACACCCTATTTCGAAAAGAACTAAAAGATGATTTCATAATTGTTCAAATTTATATAGATGACATAATATTTGGAGCTACTAATGACAATCTCTGTCAAGAGTTTTCCAAGATTATGCAAGATGAATTTAAAATGAGCATGATGGAAGAACTGAAGTTCTTTCTAGGACTTCAAATTGTCCAGTCAAACGAAGGAATCAAAATTCATTAGACGAAATATACGAAAGAGCTACTGAAGAAGTATAAGATGGATGATGCAAAACCAATGAAGACTCCAATTCATCCATCCACAACTCTTGGTTTGGAAAAAGACTCACCAGACGTGATAGCACCATGTATTAAGGAATGGTAGGCTCACTTTTGTACCTAACGACATCCAGACCTGACATTATGTTCTGTGTCTGTGCTAGATTTCAAGTGAGACCTAAGGAGATACATTTAAAAGCTATTAAATGCATTCTGAGATATCTTAAAGGAACAACTAACCTTGGAATCAGCTTCTATAGAAGCCAGAATTTTTCCCTATTAGGATATTTTGATGAGATTACGCAGGGGACAAATGGGAGAGGAAAAGCACTAGTGGAGGATGTCACTTTCTCGGTTGCTGCTTAGTTTCATGGACTAGCAAAAGGGAAAGCACGATTGCCTTATCAACTTGCAAAGCTAAGTATGTCGCCGCAGGACAGTGCCTTATGCAACTGCTTTGGATCAAACATCAGCTGGAAGACTACGACATTTATGAAAGTAGTATTCCTATACTTTGTGATAACACTACTGCAATTAACATTTCTAAAAACAATTTTTTGCATTCTAGGACTAAACATATTGAGATTAAACATCATTTCATTAGAGATCATGTGCAAAAAGGAGCCTTTGATCTAGTGTATGTTAAAATAGAGGAACAATTAGTTGATATCTTTACCAAGCCTCTTCAAGAAGATAGATATATCTGGCTAAGAGATAGGCTAGGAATAGAACTGATAGGTGAACATAAACTGTATTTTATCAACCCCTATTCCTTTTGATGATTATAAAGGGGGAGAAGTATGAATGAATCTATCAAACCTATCTCAGGGGAGGAGTAGGAATAATCAAGTGGGGGGAGAGCACATACTAAGGGGGAGAGCCTTAGTACCATAGTCTTAAATACCTAGAAAACCTAGAAATTGATCTTATGTGTGTATAAAATGCATAAACTGCTTGATTGGCATAAAAATGTATATATGTTATATTTTATTTGAAAACAAATTGATAGATTATATTTGTCATCATCAAAAAGCGAGAGATTGTTAAGTCAGACGAAGCAATTCCTAACAAGGTTTTGAATATGACAAATATAATACATATTGTTATTACTAACCTATGTAGTAGTGTTTCAGATATGCATAAGAACAGGCAAAAGTATAGCATGAAGCATGGTCAAGCAAAACAAGGATTAGACAAATTAAGATAAATGATAGAAGGATCATGACTTGTGCTCCAGACGATAACGAATACCAAATGAAGGCATGTCAAGAACAATCCAGAGCACAACATAAGTAATCAGAAACAAGAGACCAAGACAAAGTTGGCTCAACACCAAATAAACATCAGATGAAACTCAATGGTCAACCATACATAAAGTTTAACAAAACAATCATCAGTCGTTGGATAACACAAGACGAAGAAATATTCTAGATGGAATAAAAGTAATTCACCTTCAAGACTGATCAGACGAGATGACAAAGTGAAAGTCTAACTCTTAGACGCAAACTCAAATTTCCAGACGCAAACGAAGCATGTTGAAAAAGCGTCTAAAGTCCACTAGTCACAACGAAGAAGATCATATATCATCTCCATTCATAAGAAAAGCACACGGAGTTATCAAAGATATGAAAAGAAAGAAGAAAAATTGAAGAGCGCGAATTTAAAACTCAAAGCTGCATGTGTCAGGGCAAGTGCACCTACTTTTCAAAAAAAGGCAACGCCTCTGTAGCTACAATGACGAAAAAAAAGGACTAACATACCTAGGTCATGATTGAAGTTAGAAATAAAAGGGAACAAATTACACAAAAGACTTCACGTAACACAGATTCAGCAAGCAAAGCATTTAATGTAAGATCAAACGCATTAAATGAAAAAAATCTATGTAGCCATGAAAGAACGTTTATCTGCACCAATGGAAAGCTTCGCCTCAACGGAAACATTAAAATTCAAACAAAGGGAAGATTTATCACAAGGCTATAAATATCAAGACCTGAGAAGAGAAGAAATAGAGAAGAGAAGCAACAAGAAATAAGCGAAAGCAAGCGTCAAAACAATCTCACATCTCTTCTTGTTCAGATTTGAATATCCATGTAAAACTAAGATAGTTTATCTTAGTGAGTGTAGAAACCATACCATCCTCTCTGTGAGAGTTACATACACACTCTAAACACATTCTTGTAAAACTAAGGTTGAATACCTTAGTGAGTGTAGAAACCATACTACCCTCTCTGTGAGAGTTACATACACACTCAAAATATCTATCGTCTATAGAGCTTGAAGAGGCTAGTAAAAGAATACTTGAAGAACAATAAGTGGATTGGGAATACTAGCGTCAACAAGTTAAGTTGACGAACCAGGAGTGGTTGAGAATACTTGGGCAACCAGAAGTGGTTTAAGAATACTAGTGTCAATAAGTGAAGTTGACGAACCAGAAGTGGTTAAGAATACTTGTAATCCGTTGTGATTAGTGAAACCCTTCAGTTGAAGGAGACTGGACGTAGCTCAGAATGAGTGAACCAGTATAAAAACTTTGTGCATTGTTATTTGACTTAGAAACGCAATTTTACTTATATTGATTTATTACACTGAAAAACTTCATCTATTACTACTTATTTTCTAAACAATATTTAGAAGAAATTATATTTATTTGACTTAAGAAACTATTTTCCAGCAGACGATAAATCTTTAGACGCAAAGTCTCCTTTAACCAATCTCGCACATTCTTTAAGTGCTTGAAATATTATTTTCTGACCAAAAAAAGAACCTTTGAAAAAACATTTTTAAAAAATCCTTCGTTCACACACATTCAACCCCCTTTCTATGTGTTTTCCACTAAACTTCATATCCCACACAAATACAACTCGCTTTCTAGTCAAATCGGTCAATGGTAATGCTATCTTAGAGAATCCCTCTATGAATCTCCTATAATAACCAGCTAATCCAAGGAAGCTCCTAACCTCAATGACTGACTTAGGTGTCATCCACTTAAGCACAACCTCTACCTTAGATGGAATTTCTGAATAACAGAAAAAGTTCCAAAATTATTTTTATTTAGTTATGAAATTACCTTCACATGTTCTCAAAAGAAAATCCAAAGCTAAAGACATGGTTTGCACCTGAAAGTGATGTTCATGCCATGCAAGAAAGACAACACAAAAAAATAAATGAAAAGGTATCTCGCACATGTATAGGCACGTACGTACAAAGAATATAGATAGTATCAAAACAAGACAACATATCTCCCGTATTAAATTCAAACCAATCACAGTTCAATGTCAAGCTCATGTATATATACACCTCCATTTCTCGAGAAACAAAAGACTCGTTAGGAGTCAAGCTTTCAATTCTATATGTATAAGATACCAATCACAATTCAAACAAGGCTCATGCATTTGGAGTAGTATATATAGGAGGACATAAACAAGAAAAAAGGTCCACATAAAATGCGCATCTAACACATAGCCCACTCTAACTAAAGCAAAATTTATTAGAAAGCAAGCACAGTATGAAAGTTGTGCATGGTCGCTTTTGATTCCATGTTAGAGGTTTCCCAGCATAACACGCTCAAGGCTCCGGTAGAAGACCTTGGGGACCCTACCAAATATACTTGCAATCCACCTAAATAAAATAGGCATAATTCAAAGACTCCAAACACAAACACACAAAAATTGCAACGCACCCATCGTATGTATAGCCTATTATGATGCTTTTAGCCAAGTCTGAACTTTCACCTTACTAGAACACCTTGTGTAAACTTTACAAAGGACCAAGATACCTTCGATTTCACACCGTTGTTTAAACTCACTATAAGAAAAACGCAAATTTCTGACAGAAAATTTCCAATGGATATGAATCTATCAGAAAATATAAATTTTTCAACGAAAAAATTTCCTATGGATATTAATTTCTATCAGAAATTTTTTATGGTTTTATATTTTTGTCAGAAATTTTTGAAGGAATTTTCCGTAAAATTTTTTTGACAGAATTATAAATCTGTCAGAAATTTTTGACAGAAATTTTTTATGGAAAATACTATCAGAAATTTTTACGGAAATATAAATCCGTCAGAAATTTCCAACAAAAAATTTCTAACAGAAGATTTCATAAAAAATTTCGGACAGAAATATAAATCCGTCAGAAATTTCCAACAGAATTTTTTGACGGATTATCCGTCGAAAATTTTTTATGGATTTTTTTATCCATCAAAAAATTTAAGACCATAGCACACTTCCTAATGTCCCGTGTTTGAACTCTTCAAGAATCCGATGATCGCTTTTTTTGAAATTTATAAATATTATTTTTAATATTATAAAATGAATAAATTTTATTTTTATTTTTTAAAAATATTTTTCTTTAATTTTATCTTTTTAAAATGACTTAAATATGTCTTTAGTCCTTATAAAATTAATAAGTTTTGAATTTAGTTTCTCTATAAAAAAAATTGTTTTTCATTTTCTAAAAATGGAAATTTTATTTTTAATTCTTATTTTTTATGCAATCAATTTTAACTACTTTTTATTTTTTTAAAAAAAGATAAATATTTATCTTAGGTGTCACCTACCACAATTACGTACTATTATCATATTGATATTTAACACCTCTAAATTTCTTTTTAGTTTTTTAAAATAAATATTATTTATCTACTTTAAAATAATCAAACTAGTGAATTTATATTTTAGAGGGATGAAAATCAAAGAAAAATATTTTACTCCTTTTATAGTTACGAAACAATCTTTATAAATCTTACAAGGATGAAAAATAAAAAAAAATTTACAAAGACCAAAATCAAAATCACCCATCTTATAGGGACTAAAATATATTTAAAACTTCTAAAATTAATATTTTTGATCTGAACAATTATTTTAAATAAATAATATTTATTTTTAAATATTTATAAAATACTTAGAGATGTTAGCATATTGTCTTTAAAATTATAGTAAGCAAGTTCAAGTGTGAATATTTTCATATTTGTGTGTTTCATGAGTTTTCTGTTAAATAATTAGTCCATATATTAGTTTATTTAACATAAATAGTAGTTTTATATTTTAGAAGAAAAAACATAAATATTTTATTTTCTAGAAGTAATATGCTTAAAATTACACACACACACATATATATATATATAATATATATATAGGGGGTTATAATTATACCGGTGTAACTTCTACTAAGTATTATACCGCTCAATAACGTTATATTAAATGTGAATTTTGTAAATCCAACCATTAAATTGAAAGTTCATATCACTTTATACGTGTATATCAAATTTTGTTAAAATTGAACAACAACTGGAAGGTAATCAAAGTGTTCATATTTTAGTGAATTTTGAAATGAATATATTACATCAATTTTGTTTTATAAAAATAAAGTATCAAATCATCTTGGATTAATATAAAACTTTGTATGTATAATCTAAGAGATATGAACTTTCAATCTAACGGTTGGATTTACAAAATTGACATTTAATATAAAGTTATTAAGCGGTGTAATACTTAGTAAAAGTCACATTCACTACTAGAAAAATTATATATGAGGGGGGTTATAATTACACCGATGTAAATTTTACTAAGTATTACACTGCTCAATAACTTTATATTAAATGTAAATTTTGTAAATCCAACCGTTAAATTGAAAATTCTTTACTTTTAAATCATATATACAAAATGTTATATTAATCGAAGATAATTTCTTATAAAAAAAATTAAATCTGTTGGAAAATTTATATTTTCGATGAAATTTTTTTTGTAGGAAAAGCTATATTATTGATGGAATATTTCTGACAAATTTATATTTGTCGAAAATGTAAGAACTGATTTTAAATTTGATATGAAAATATTATATGATATAATTAGATAAGATTTTAATCTGGTATTTTATTAATGGTTGATAATTAGAAAATAAAACAAGGATAAATGCATTTTTTGAATTTTATATGTTTGATTTAAGATAACTTACAAAATAACTCTTGGTAAAGTTATTCTGCTCAATAACTCATGGTGTGTGTTGAATTTCATCGATCCAATTAATTGTTAAATTAAAAGTTATTAAATTTTACTAATAATTAATATAAAAAAATTAATTATCTTTGGAATAAATTATTTGGTAATTAACAATAGAATTGAAACATTAATTATTTTAAATTGTTTAACTAAAATCTTCTTGAAAATTTACTATATGATCTTAATATTTTTGTATAACTAATATCTGGTTTTAAATTTGATATGAGAATATTATGATATAATTCGATAAGATTTTAAGTTAGTATATTTTATTAATGGTTGATAATTAGAAAATAAAACAAGGATAAATACATTTTTTGAATTTTATATGTTTGATTTAAGGTAAATAAATATATTAAATTAATTAATAATTTATTTAAAATGTTAAAATGTAATTTATAAGTATGTAATAAATAAATATTTATAATTTTATAAATTATATTATCATTATAAATTATAAAATTAAATAATTTAAATTATAATTTTAAATAGAAATAAGTAGATCTTAATTATAAAAGTAAGTACATATAAATAAAGAATAATTAAATGTATTATTATTATTATTATTCATAATATAAAATTATTATATATTATTATTATAGTACAAGCATGAGATTGTATATTTGAGGATGACTTAAATGAATTAATTTGTACAAGTTATACCGACAACATACATATACATTTCGGTAGCTTACTCATCAGAACTTCATAATTAAGCGTGCTTGACCTGGAGTAGTATAGGGTCGGTGACCTTTTGGGAAGTTTCCCAAAAATTGCGCAAGTAAGGATAAAACACACTAAAAAGTGAAATATCGTGAAATAGAATCCTTAAGAGGCCAAATATGAGGGCTGTTACATTAATAAATTTATTAAAATTAAAAAAAATTATAATTTCTGACAGAAATATCCGTCGAAAATTTACAAAGGACCAAGATAACTTCGATTTCACACCACTACACCGCTGCTTAAACTTGCTCATATCTCGGATAAGTTTCTCACACCAGCCAAATTACGCATATGCATCATAAGTCATACACGCAAAACGTCTTAAGCACAAGATCTCACAAAAACAATTTCTCACTTCATTATAACTCATTTACAAATATTGTCAAGTTAAAGGACTACCAAGGACCTCTCAACAATTTTGTTTAAAGTTAACAAACTCGTACACTTTTGCAATGATATAAAAAGATCATATGACAAAGGAAATACTATGAATCAGGTCACACCTCAAGTTTTCTAAAATTAATAAATTTAAATAGGGATATATATATATATATATATATATATATATATATATATATATATGTTAAAGACTTTTAATAATTAAGATTGTTTTTAATTTAACATAATAATAAATGTTTACAAAATTGTTTTGTATAATATTTAGTTGAGAAATATGTGTTTTTATAATATTTTTCTAAAAATAAAAATTTAGAGAAAAATATTTTCTTTTTATATTTGTTAGGGAAAGGGTGTTTATATTTTAACATAAGATAGGAGGGAAATGAAAATTTTGAATCTTTTGGAAAAGCGAAATATATTGTATTCTGTGATTTTTTTTCTTCAAAATATACAATAGAATACTGATGACTAATTCAGTATATACCATGTAAAAGAGAAACATTTTGAACAAAAAATATTTTTTATAGAGATATTAATTATATGTTTTTTAGTTTACATTGCAACTTTAATTGATACTCAGCAACATCTTTAATTGATAAAGCGAAAACAGTTATGTATTTTTATCCCATTTTTGTTTACTCTTTTAGTGAATTTTGTCTAAATTTAAGTTTTATATTATAACATCTTTTATCATTTTTGGTGATGTGAAAATATAAAAATAAATAGAAAAGGTATTAGAGTCAATCCACCTATTACAAAAGGTTTTTGAATTATGTTAAAATTCACGAAAAACTATATTTTCGTATTTAGAAAAAGAAAATAAAAGGAGTATGGTGTATTCATTTAGTTGTCTTATGAAAATGAACAATAAAAAACTGATGATTCATGTTTTAGATACCATTAAAGAGAGAAAAAGAAGAAGAATAAATAATACATAAATCTATAAAAAAAATATATATATTATTGTTAAGTAAAACTAGTTAAACATACATACACACATATATATATATATATATATATATATATATATATATATATATATATATATATATATATATATATAAACACATATCTTCAAAGTAGAGTATTTCTCAAAATGTTTCTTCTTGATGCAACTCTTGAAACGTCTCCAAGCATCATTGATGCAAGAAAAGATAGCTTTTTGTCCTTTAATAGGGATATTGTATTTTTCCTTCAAAAAAAGTATAATGTCAACAAGTGGTAATTGTTAAACATTCAATAAAATATATATGAAATTATTTTTTCCATACATTCACATAATCTCATATATTGTTGTGATTTCTCATCAAAACTTTGATGTTTGTTTAGATCAAGGGACAAAAGTTGGTATTGCGGCCTGCTATAGTGCCAAAGGAAATAACTCAGGTTAGATACAATTTTATTGTTGGGTAGAATATATTGGCTCTCCATCATTGTCTAAGACAACTTCTTCACAATCTTGATCGGGCCTTGAATGTATTCTTAAGCATTATGTTGGGCCACGTGTCCTTTTCTTACTTGTCCCTATTTTGACATAGATGATACATAAGATAAAGAATAAAATGATACTAGCTTAAATCTTATTTATAAAAATTAACAATAAATTACATTACCAATTATGTCGTTATCTTCTTGTTGATTTGCATCTCCTTCTTGTTCAATGACATTTAGTTCTTCATCCACTACTAGAATTTCTCTTATTACATGCCACTTTTCCTGCGAATTTTTCATAAAAATTTGCAAGAAACGTTGTTCCTACAAATTTTTCTGTGAAATTTTATTTGCAGGTAATACCTTCATGGATAATATATTTTTGCGAATTTTAAAATTTGCAGGAAATTTTCCTGCGAAATTTCTTGCGAAAAAAATTCGCAGAAAAGTTTCCTGCAAAAAACAATTTGCAGGAAATTTTCCTGCAAAAAAAATCCATAAGAAAATTCCCAGGAAAGTTTCTTGCAAAAAAAAATTTGCAGGAAATTTTCCTGCAAAAAAAATTCGCAGGAAACTTTCCTGCGAATTTTTGCAAGAAATTCTGCAGGAATATTTTTTACGAAAAAATTAAAAAAAAATTACTATAAATTATATATTTTAAGAATTCATAATCTTTTATTTTCATGCCTCATACATAATCTTTTAAATTCTAAGATTGTAGATTATAAGTCTAACACACAACCATACAATTCAACTTGTAAGGTAAGTATTACCCCAACTTATATACTCTTTAATTGTTTTATTTTCAATCGATGTGAGACTTGAAGATTTTTTAAAATATTAGACTTATGAATTTAAATATATATTTTTTATTTTTCCTGCGAATTAAAATTTGCAGGAAAATCCGCAAGAAAAGTTACCTGCAAAATTTTTCTACCATTTAGTAAACATTACTTGCGAAATTATTTTTGCAAGAAACAAAATAAAATTCTTACAATATTTTCTGCAAGTTTTTACCATGGAAATTTTTTTTCCATGATTATTAAAATTGTAGCAAAATTTGTAAGAAATATCTATAAATTATTTTTTGCAAGAAAATTGGCAAAAAAATTTGCGAATATTTTTTTGCAGGAAAATTCGCAAAAAATTTCTGTGAATATTTTTTTGCAGGAAATTTCACAAAAACTTTCTACGAATATTTTTTTATAAGAAAATTTGCAGAAAAATGACACTTTTCTAGTAGTGATCAGTTTAGTGTGCATTCTCTTCCTGTTCCATACCAATTTCATCTCCTAGATATTCTTCATCATCAACATCTTCATGGATTTCAATAAACTCGTCAATTAACATTGGTGGGCACATTGCAATTGTTTTGGCTATCTTCCTAGCACTAGAATCTTCATTTTTAGCCATTACGAGTTGACGATTTTCCCTTTTCATAGGTATATTATTGAGTCTCAACATTATCTAGATCAGTCATTGCCTTTTTCATAGGTTGCCTTTTGTTTCTTGAATTTGTTTAGATCCACGACCTTTTACTGCAAACTCACATAACTTGAATTGAGCTTGTGGTGAAACCATTAATGTATGCTTATGTTGCCATTTACTGGGCCATCTTACTTCTTTTAGTTGCGCATCAGTTTCATCAAGATTTCTTATCATCTTTTCTTGCTTGATTTTGATGAACTTTCTATATAACTCAAAACTTGATCTTACTTGAGACTGTTTGCAATCAAATGAACTTTTAGCATTGCCTTGAGTTGAAATCTTTTAAAAATTTATGACAATAAGAAAATAAATTAAAGTAATATTGAGTCTCAAAATTTATGACAACTTTGAGTCTCAACTCATAACTTTGAATCCTCCAATCTAACAATACTACTTAGCTACAAGGAAGGATTTAGGATGCATATATTGAGTCAGAAAAAGAAACAGTTCTTTCCAACTTTAAAGCCTAGCTCTCTAACTACTCTCTAGTTTTCTTAGGATTTTATGAAGTTTAAATCTTAAGAAAACCTTAAATACCTTCCCCTAAACTTGGTCAACTTGATAAACTTGACCTCAACTAAAAACAACTCTAGAACAACCTAACTCTCAAGGGACCCTTGACCCTTGAAGTCCTAAAATAACAATTAATTACAACATAAAAACATTTAAACAACACATAGCATATAATTGAACAATAAAGCATTAAAGCAAATATTGTTACCTGTTACTTCATAACTCATATTTTTATATTATAAATAGATGAGTGTGATGAGAAGTAAACATGGTCAACCATGAAACTTTGACTGTCTCTTGATAAATCTTCATCCTAGTGACAATGGATTTTGTTTCTTACCCATTGTGTGGTAATCGAGGTCAATCTTGACATTTTATGGGATCTAGGAAAAGTGATAAATATGGACCTTTATATATTTTATTTATTGGAGAATTTGATTGGTTATCATGATATCTTACTCAAGAGAATCAAGTCCAATAACACTCAAACTAATAACTTAATAGTATGTGTATGACACCCTTACCACCCCCAACACATATATTGTAATAATATAAATAAACTAAGGAAATAAAATTTACAACATCGGTAAAAGGGTTCACATAAAAACCTTTAGAAACATTCTTCAATATCCAAAATATTTCAAAAATGAAACTTGGAAAATAAAATATAAGAGGTTACAAAATGTTTTCAAAATAATAAGTACAACTCTATATACAAATAAAATATATGTCCTAAAATCCTCTGCCCCGATGTCACAATACTAGAACACACCCACAATTCAATTGTTGGCATTCTAGATGTCACTCAAAGTCGGATCTTCCTCAACTAAAACATCCACAATTTATACGATGAGAAAAGAAAATATCTATATGTAAAGCACATACAAACACACCACAATGTAATCTCATCATAACTCATTACATAATGAAATATTTACAATCATTTATAATTCTATCAATCATGCCTCATATTCACATCACAATTTACAATCATACCAATCCATTACAAATCTTGCAATTAACACTATCATTTTCACATTCATAATCCACACAAATCTTACAATTAACACTTTGCCAAGGCCACGCCACAACTGACATAATTGATACGGGTTAATTGCCTCACTCATCCCACACCATGCCAGGGGCACGCCATCCCTGTAACATCACTTACCTAAGGGTCGTCTCATCCCTGGTCATTAGTGTGAGGAACCGCAATCACATTTATAATCCACACAAATCTTACAATTAACCCTATGCCAAGGCCACGCCGCATCTGACATAAGTGATATGTGTTAATTGCCTCACTCATCCCACACTATGCTAAGGGCACGCCATCCCTGTAGCATCACTTACCCAAGGGTCGACTCATCCCTGGTCATTAGTGTGAGGAACCACAATTACATTCATAATCCACACAAATCTTACAATTAACCCTATGCCAAGGCCACGCCACATTTTACATAAGTGATACGTGTTAATTGCCTCACTCATCCCACATTATGCTAGGGGCACGCCATCCCTGTAGCATCACTTACCCAAGGGTCGTCTCATCCCTGGTCATATGTGTGAGGAACCACAATCATATCACATCAACATCTCATTTCATGTCAACATATTCACATCATGTTATCAATTCAATATTAAATCAGTAGATATAATGTATACATTTGTACAAAGGCAGCACACCACATTCCATATCTAGATCATCAATTTTACCAAATAATGTAACAATAATATTAATAAATTAATATAAAACCAGATTAAATAACCAAGTTAATAGAATCTTAACCCAAACAGTAAAACCCCCAATTTTTCCGAAACCTAACTCACAAGCACTTTTCTACAATTTCGTTCTCTCTCCCAGATCATTATTCTGACATATTAAATATATATTTCTAATCCTCAATACATGTAAAATCTAATGGAATCACCAATTCCTCAAATAGAAATAATTATAAAATTACCCATAATCCTAAGCGACTCTTCCTCTACCCAATTCCCTCATGTAACTCTACATCCTCATGTAACTCTACATACAAATAATCCCCTTTTCCCCCCGTACCTTGATAAGTAGTAGCTAAAATTAGAGCAGGATCTAGTTGGTCTCTTCCTCTAGGTTCCCCTCGGTCTTTAGAGAATGTAGAAGGAAAAGAAGTCAGAATTGAAAAGAAGCCAGAACTGAAAAGTGAGCTTTTTGGGAGTACCAGAGCGCTCTATTTATAGGCATCAAGAGTGGCCAAAATAGTCCATTTCAAATCCAAAACGATTCGTTCTAGACTCTTCGCCGTGTAAAATTTCACATCCAGAATGATCCGTTCTAAAACCAGAACGGCCCGTTCTAGGGTAGCAATTTAACCCACAACGGCCATTTCTGAAACGGCCCGTTCCCAACTAGGGTTATAGGCCATTTTGGTAAATTAGAACGCCCCATTTCAATTTGGGAACGCCCCGTTCCCAGCAAAGATTTGTAGGCAATTTTAGTAGTTTGGAACGGCCCGTTCCAGTTTGGGAACAGCCCATTCTAGGCTACTAAATCACCTTTATTGGGTTTTGGACCTTCGTACAATCTGTGAAAATCGGGTTGTTACAACGAGTCATTATATATAAATATTTTAAAACATAAACATTTATAACATAAAGTTAGATGCATGATTCATTTAAAAATGACATGATTAATTATATTAAACAAATAACATTATGTTATATAATCAATCTCAAAAAGATGTAATATATTTTTTCTTCAATTTACTTTTATACGATAGTTTATTTTAAGGTGTTATATAGGTAACTTTGAGGACCAAAAGGCATACATCTCCAAATTAGACGAATCAAAATAAGACAAAATTTTTAAAGGACTAAACCCAAACATTAAAATTTCTATAGAGACCAAAAAACATATTTTACTCTTTAATGAATATAATACAGAGAAAAACTAATAGTAAAAAATATTTTATAATTGTATCACAATTTGTTATTTAGAAATAAAAAATAGGTATATAAGTAATAAGTTTATGACTAAAATATATTTTTAGTTTATTTAAAGTGAATAAATTTTGATTTTCGTGTATATATATATATATATATATATATATATATATATATATATATATATCTTTGTGTGTGTGTGTGTGTGTGTGTGCGTGTGTGTGTGTGTGTCTGTGTCTGTGTCTGTGTCTGTGTGTGTCTGTGTGTCTGTGTGTGTGTGTGTGTGTCTGTGTCTGTGTCTGTGTCTGTGTCTGTGTGTGTGTGTCTGTGTGTGTGTCTATGTGTGTCTATGTGTGTCTGTCTGTGTGTGTCTGTGTGTGTCTGTGTGTGTGTCTGTGTGTGTCTGTCTGTGTGTGTCTGTGTGTCTGTGTGTGTCTGTGTGTGTTTGTGTGTGTGTCTGTGTGTGTGTGTCTGTGTGTGTGTGTTTGTGTGTGCGTCCGTGCGTGTGTGCGTGCGTGCGTGCGTGCGTACGTGCGTGTGTGTGCGTGTGTGTGTGTGTGTGGGTGTGTGTGGGTGTGTGTGTGCGGTGTGTGTGTGTGTGCGCAACTTCTACCTTAGTTTTCTTTTTAAGATTTATTATATTTAATTGTCATATATTCATTATTATTTTTAATTTTAAAATTTCAAAGTAAAAGGGTGTCACCCTCCCCTCTTGTGTTAAAATACACATTTTTCTTTCTTAACAAGTGCAAATATATAATATATAATTACAGTTTATATATTATTGCTATTGTTACTATTATTATACACAATTTATCTCTTAATTTTTACTTTTAATTATTATTCTAAATTATTATTATAAATTCTTCTAAATTTATTTATATGTTTAAAAATCTATATTTTAAATATTATTTTAAAAATATATATGTAAGTAAAATAAAATCAAACACAAAAATTCAGTATTTATCAATGTCATTAATATATTATTATTTATAAATATTTAAATTAAGGGTTTTTCTTATATAGGATTATTTTCATTTTGTATTTATTAAATATAAAACATAAGTATTAAGATAGTATTTAATTTGTAACACCCCAATTTTCATAAATTATATTAAAGTATTTTAGAAATTATTTTGATATTTTGTATAAATATTATAGACACCTAATTTTGTCCGGGGCATACAAACAAAGAAATTGACTTTTATTATCAAAGAAAGGAGCTCCCAAAGCCTGGGAAAACAACATGATATGACATCAGCAGGCTCAAAGCCCAATAAAGGTGATTTAGTAGCCCAAAACAGGCAGTTTCAAATTACTAAAAAGGCCTATAAACCCTATATTGGAACTGGCCGTTCCAACACAAGCTGTTATGAGTAAAACTCAAATCCAAAATGGGTCGTTCCACTTTGGGAATGAGACGTTCCAGATTCACATTTTACTCATAATGGAATTGCCCAGAATGAGCCGTTTCGAATCCAAAATGGACCATTTTGGTCAGTTCTAACGTCTATAAATAGGTGCATCAGATACTGCTCTTGGTGGCTGAAAAATTCATCCAAAACTCCTTATAGCTTAAAACTTCTCTCTCTCTGTTTGTATTTCTTGAGATCTGTGAGATATTTGTTTAGTGTGAAAGGTTGCCACAAAGCACCTAAAATCTCCATAGTTGAAGATCTAATAAAGCTTTCTATGAGTTATCAAGAGTTAGGAAGTTACCTGAGGCTACCAAAAGCATTTCACACTTCTAACTTCATTTCTTTTCTACGCTCTCTGAAGACAAAGGAGAACCAAGAGAAGGAGACCAACCAAATTCTGCTCTAGCTTCATCTTCTGCTTATCAAGGTAAGGGGGAGTGAGAAACCTCGCTCGGGGGTGTGAGAATAATTGTTGGGTAGCAGGATTGACCCTAATCCCTTGCCTGATGCATGCTTCTAGGAACAAGCAAAATATGAATGTTTTCTATTTTGATGTATGAGTTTTCTGTTATGTTCCTTGTTGGATGCGATGCGTGAATATGTGTTTAATTTCAAAAATAGATAAGTTTTGATCTGAATTAGAGTTCTCTGTGGGTTCCTGTGTGAAACCCTATGAGGAACAAGTATGAGTATGATTATGAGAAATGTGAAATGTGAAATGTGAATAAGTGACATGAGACATGAAATTTCTTGATAAATAAAATGTTGAGTCCATGAGTTTGTGAATGTGTGACATGCATCATATACATTTATGTGATGGGGTACATTATGAAGTACATCACTAAGGAAGGCCCTTCAAGTATGAAACATCTTGGGGAGTCCTAGGGGATAATGCAGTTTGAAAGGCCCAGTTCTGCCTGTTTGTGTGCACGGGACGTATCTTGTGTGACTTCACACTCCCGACGAGACCCTAGCAGTACATCCTTCTAGTTGAGAGTGCACGGTTAAGCCGACATGTACTCCTAGTCTACTCCAGGTATGTTGCTTCGGTAGCATACCACATGATATGTGATTATGAGACACGTGACTGGCGCCACATGCATGCATTTATGAGTCGAGTCCATGACATCATTGCATGATAAATGAGTGTGCATGTGATACTGATTGTGTATATGTGTTGTCTATATGTGATCGGTGCTTGTGACTTGTATTATATTTGTTGTGTGTGTGCTGTCTAACTGTTATTTTTACACCTGAAATCGAGTGAGATCTTTCTCACTCCCCTGTTTGCTCTATGTGTATTCTTATTGTGTTGCAGGTGATCATCAACTTGCGGATGTTGGTGATGAGGCTTAGGCTTCAATTGGGAGTGCTCTGATAAGATATGTGACATCGGGGAATAGTTAGGACTAATTTAGGACTTTAGTTTCTTCCTTTATTTGGGAAACCTTTAACATTATTTCTCTTGTAATTTCTGCAAGTGAACTATGATTATGGATGGGAATGTGAATCCTTTACCTATTTGCTAATTGAGAAAGTTTTTATTCATTCTAACTTTATCTTACAATTATTGTGTATATATTATGTCGGGGTAAAGGGTGTCACACATTTAGGTGGTATCAGAGCCTGATTGATTCAAACTGGACGTGTGTGTTGTGCTTATCATGATTCTGTTGTGTACTCTGACTGTGTTATTCTTGTTGTGTACTTTGATGATTCTTTGCTTTATGATGATGATGATGATATTCTCTTTGTGTTGTTGCTATTGTGTTTAATTGGGTGTTTCTCTTCTCAGAATATGGATGGTAGACATGATAATGTTAGCTAATATCATTATGACTGCTCTTCTTCATTCTTATGATTTCTTATTTGTTTGATACTTCTTGCTTACGTAAGAAGTAGTGGTTGGGTGGTATCGCTTGTGTTGCAAGCATATGTGCGAGTAGTAGTGGACGAAACATTGTGCTAATCAACTAGAAACTATTAGGACCCTAGGTTTGGTTGAGTTATTGATTTGACGAAGGTATTAAGAGTTTATGGTTGATGGAGTTTCCGAAATCTATAACTATGGGAATGAATTCAAAGTGGTTGTATGTCAAAAAGTGGGATTTCAAAATTCTTGATGAGAGGTTGAAGTGTTGGTGATTTATTTGAGTTTTGATGCTTGCATGTAAACTTTTTATGGTTTGGGTTGCATGTGGATTTTCATTTAGTTTTAAGTCTTTTGTGTTAAATATATGGTGCTTGGGTTTAGGATTGTAGTGGGAAGTTTGGATATGAGTTTAAGGTGGAGAAGAGTGAGTTTGGAAGGGTTGAGGTATTTTTGTGGGATGTTAATACACTATTGTTGTCTGGTGTAGGGGATGTTTTCGCATTAGTTTTTTTGTGCCATTATGAGTACCGTATTGACAAAGTTAGATTTTGCGGTCTTCATAAAAGTTTTAGCCTTGGATGTTATCTTTTCAATGGCACCGGAATCAGGAAAAAATGAGGTCTAGAACTTCAGTTATGACTATTTTAGTGAACAAAGGTCTAGCTGTTAGCGTTGATTATATCGGTTACGATTTTTGAAATTTTTAGCTAAGTAGATGATCTTTTTGAATATCGGTTACAATAAGAATTTTTAGCTAAGGTCTAGATGTTTCTCACTCCCCTGTTTTCTCTATGTGTATTCTTATTGTGCTAGCTGTAGGTGATCATCAACATGAGGATGTTGGTGATGAGGCATATGCTTCAATTGCGAATACTCTGATAGAATATGTGACATCGGGACATAGTTAAGACTAGTTTAGGACTTTAGTTTCTTCCTTTATTTGGAAAACCTTTAACTTTATTTCTCTCACTACAAGAAAAATGATGAATTGTGACGGATAAATTGCGATGGTTATCCTGAAACCGTCGTCACTTTGATATTGCGGCCCTTCATACGACGGTTTCTTCCAACCGTCACAAAATTTTTCAACATTGCGACGGTTTCTCCCAAAACCGTCGCAAAATTTTTCAACATTGTGATGATTTCTCCCAACCGTCACAAAATTTTTCAACATTGCGACGGTTTCTCCCAACCGTCGCAAAATTTTCCAACATTACAACGGTTCCTCCCAACCGTCGCAATCTACAAGACAAAAATTGAAATAAAAATTCACACAAAGTCATGCACACTCCAAAATTATATAATTTTACTTTCAATAAAAAAATAGAAAAATAAAATCATAATGACATGTAATTACATTTATAAATGTTAAAAAGGAAAAAATACTTTAATATACTATATTAATTTTATTTATATATCTTTTAAATTATTTTAGAATAAAAAAGTTTTACGTTAATCCTAGGTAGCTAAAAATTTTAAAAAAAATATATGTTACATTTTTTTATGTGTTAGTGAAATTAATAATACAACTTAATTGTGGATTAAATCGAGAATATTGAAAAACTAATAAATTATTTATGAAATTTATTATTTTAATGGTTAATTAAATATGAGATATATTTGATAACTTAAATTATCTTTTCACAAATATTAACTTAAAAATCACTTCTAGGTTTGAATATAATACACATACACACACACACACTTATATATATATCACCCCTATTTAATTAGAATTTAAAAGTTATTTTTAGTACAAACTAAATATTATTTTGTTCAAAAATTATGGTGAAATTTGATAAAGTTTAGGATTAAAAATATATTTAATAGTATATTAGACTAAAAGTAATATTTTTCTTTTGGAAGTATTATATTATCTTAATAAACTTATATTTTATTAAAAAATTTATATATATTTTGTTTAATATGAGACACAATTATCATCAAAAAAAGTATATATACATATATATATATATATATATATATATATAGAGAGAGAGAGAGAGAGAGGAGTAGGAGGAATCAAATGACTCATAAAGTAACTCTTAATAAAGTTACTCCGCTCAATAACTCATGGTGTAAGTTGAATTTTATCGATCTAATTATTAAATTAAAAGTTATTAAATTTTACTAATAATTAATATCAAAAAAATTGATTAGAAAATAAAACAAGAATAGATACATTTTTAGAATTTTATAGCTTAGATTTAAGATGAATAAATAAATTAATTAATAATTTATTTAAAATGTTAAAATTTAATTTATAAAATAATATTTTAAAACAGAAAGGTTATAATAATACCAGTGTAACTTTTACTAAGTATTACATTGCTTAATAAATTTCTATTAAATGTGATTTTTATAAATTTAACCGTTAGATTGAAAGTTTTTTTACTCTCATATATACAAAATTTTATATTAATTCAAGATGATTTGATACTTCATTCTTGTAAAAAAAATGACATAATATATACATTTCAAAATATACTAAAATATGAACACTTTAATTACCTTTAAGTTGTTCAATTTTAACAAAATTTGATATAAACATATAAAGTGATATGAACCTTTTAATCCAACGGTTGTATTTACAAAATTCACATTTAATATAAGATTATTAAGCGGTGTAATACTTAGTAAAAGTTACACCGGTGTTATTATAACCTTTCTCATTTTAAAATATATAAATTATTATTTAGACTTTTAAATTTATAATAAATAATTTAAATTATATCATAATATTAATTTTAAATAGAAATAAGTAGATTGTTAATTATAAAAGTAAGTATATATATAAATAAAGACTAATTAAATATAATATAATTATTATTAGTAATATAATTATTATATATTTATAACGGTTCGGACACACCGAAATGAGAGGGATCCAAAGATAGTATCAGTATGAGGTTGTATAGTTGAGAATGACTTAATGAATTAATTTTCACTACTTATACTGACAACATGTATATGCTTTTTCGTAGATTATCTCATCAGAACTCTACAATTAAGTGTACTTGACTTGGAGTAATATAGGGATGAGTGATCTTCTGGGAAGTTTCCCAAAAACTGTGTAAGTAAGGACAAAACATGTTAAAAAGTGAAGTATTGTGAAATAGAATCCTTGAGAAGAATAGCAACCGAATTTGAGACGTCTAAAAAATTAATAAAATAAAAAATAAATATTTAGCAACTGATTTAGAGGCAATTAGTGCGACGGGTGCTGTAAGGGTCGCAATTCCAATTTTGCGACGATTTGTGCAACGGTTCCAGTAACCGTCACAAAATTTACACATGACGGACATTTCTGCGACAGTTGCTGAACCGTCACAATGGTGTCTTTGCGGCAGTTCTAACCGTCGCAATGTAGGCCATATAACTGTCGCAAAATTGTCATTTTCTTGTAGTGTCTTGTAATTTCCGCAAGTGAACTATGATTATGGATGTGAATGTGAATCCTTTACCTATTTGCTAATTGAGAAAGTTTTTATTCATTCTAATTTTATCTTACAATTATTGTGTATATATTATGTCAGGGTAAAGGGTGCACTAGTACAAAATCTGTTATTTACGTCACTGTATTCTCGTCAAAAAATGAAAAATTTGACGTAAAAAAAATGTAGTGGCATTTTTGAAATTTAAACCAAGTTTTTTAAGTCAGACACCACTAGGTCCGACGTAAAATTTAAAATCTACGTCGGCCCTCTATATAGTCCGACATAGATTTAAAAATTTACATTGGACCTCATGGTGTTCGACATAAAAAACTTGTTATATCCCCTTCCCCTACTTCATTTCTTCGCGCGCGCTCTAGGATTTTATTTGTAGAACGTTCAGGCGACCTCCGACGATGAGTTTCTACGCATCCTGGGTGTTTTCGGTGACGTTGAACGCCGACGACGGTGGTGGCGACGTCCATTCATCATTGCAGATCATTTTATCCGATTGTATTGAAGTTTTGGTGCGCGTCTTACTTAAGTTAACGTTTAAGGGTACTCGAAGGTGTTGGGATTCAAGATTAGTGATAGATTTGATTGGAGGATATTTTTGAACTTAAACATTGTTTGTGTGTGTTGTTTTGGAGGATTTAAGATTATTCCATAGATATATTTTTTAAATGAAAACATACGTATGTCATGTGTTAATTTTGCATCTAGAACGACCCGTTCTCCAACCAGAACGGCCCGTTCTGCTTGCATATGACATGTGTTAATTTTGTATCTCCAATGGCCCATTCTCAAACCAGAACGACCCATTCCAGATGCACAACTAACACACAACGAGAGCAAGTAGAACGGGCCATTTTGATTTCTTGGTTTTCAACTTTTTTACGTCGGGGTTCGAAAATCTCTAACGTAATATTACGTCGGCTTTTATACCCGACATAAATTTACGTCTCCTGTATTTACGTTGAATGTTTTTCTAACGTAAAAATCTCAAAATAACTGACGTAAAATACCTCTTTTGCACTAGTGGTGTGATGGAATCATACTTGGGAATGCAAGAGGTGACACACTCAAAGACCCAAGAAGAGTTGGCTAGACATGAAGGTTTGGGTCTGTCAGGGCCCAATGGGCCTGGGAAGGCCCAAGTTGAACTTTTCATGGGCCATATTTTGTTATAGCTATTTTCATATGTTTTGTATACATCATGTTAGTATAGGTATCATATATTTTGGTCTTGTATTTTGGACCACATAGAGTAGCATTTTAGGTTTTAGGCTTGTTGGGCCTAGTTTTGGGCTTCATGGGCCTTTGGGCTTTTGGTAACCAATATTGGGCTCATTTTCATTCTTGTAATTTTTCCTATTCAATTTATTTTCTTGACCATTGTATTTTGGTCATTATTTTAGGATTTAAGGAGGATTAGTAGTTTAATGAGATTAGGGTAAATTAGGTTAAATTTAGGATGTATTTAAGTTGCATTTAGGTCACACTTTTGGCACCACCTTGGCTGCACAAGTGTGACACCGAAATGCAACCCTAAATGCATACTAAATTCACCCTAATTACATTAAGCACTCATGGGACCGGTCATACACATGTGTGACAAGATTTGAATTCAAATTCAAATTTGAATTCAAATCTTGGCGCCAACATGGTGACCTCTCATGTGACGCCAAGTGTCTCCCTAGTTTCGGATGCATATATGTCCCTCCTTTCACCTATTTTACTCACTTTGAATATTGAATGAAATTTGAGAGCCTTTAGTGCCGAGTTTCTCTCCTCAAAGTCTCTAAGAGTTCACCTCAAAACCCTAGGAATTCCTTCTTATTCCTTCCCTTTGAAGTGAGCTCTCCCTTGATTCTTGAGCTTGGATGCTTCCATCCAAGGCTTGAGCCTTCATCCATCTGTGTTCCTTCTCCATCCAAGAACAATTCCATTCGGTGATATTTCCTTGAAGAAGATCCGTGCCTAGGAGGAGCTTAGGAGGAGTTCATTCTTCACCTCTCCTACTTCCTTCTATCATTTTTGGTATCAAGAGAAAGGTTCTTCAATGAGATAAGTGCTTCATCTTTTGTGTCCGAAATTTGTGTTCAATGTGTTCTCCTTGTCTTGTTTGAGTTTTTCAATTTGGATCTATATGCTTTGAATCACATATTGTTCCATAGATCCATTGTTTGATTGTTTTGAATTTCTTCCACAATCAACATGTTTAGGAACTATTTGCTTGTGCTATTTTGATTTTATTTTCAGTCTCTCCATTCCTTGTATGTGTCCGTGATTGGACCTCATGCATATGCATTAGATTTTGTTTTTTGAATCTTTGTTTTGTCTTAGAAGTTCATGTTTAGTCCTTATATGTTGCAAATTCCTTGAATAGCATGTTTAACCTAGTTTTATTTTTATTTGTGTGTCTACATTTTGCTCTCGGTTTTCTCTCTTTGTTGCCTACCTATATGTGCTTTTTCTTTTACCTTATTTTGTTCATAATTTGCTATTAGTTCTAGCAAATTTCTTTAGAGTTAGGTTTCTATTGTGTACTTAAGTTTTCAAATCACTTTCCATTGAAAAATCTTATAAAATTTTGTGTTACCTAAATTTTCAAGTGCTTAACCTACTTCTAGTGCACTTTTTCTTGTGGATTCAATTTTAAAAAAAAAGTATTAAGGCTGGAAAACAGAGGAAAATACAGAGCCTATTGTTCAAAAGTTCAAAAGAAAAGAGTACAAAAAGAATCCAATACAAAAACCTAAAAACTTGTGCACTAGTTTCCTTGTTTTCACTTGAATTTTGACCTAACTTGTAGTCTCGGTTTCTATATCTTGGAATCATAGAAAAATTTGAAACAAAAGGCAATTACCTTCTCTGGAATCTTAATTTGAATCTAGAAAAAGAAAGAATAAAAAAAATTATATAAAACAAATTAAAAGGAAAAAGCCGAGAGGTGTACAAGCTGAAAAATCTACTTGATTCCTTGTTATTGTTTTGACTACTATTTGTTCTATACTTATCCAATTGCTTTCAATTTTGTTTTGTTTTGTTCATCTACTCTAGTACTATCTAGGAACCTTCCTAACTGTGTGCTAGCTTTATTTGGAGACTTAATTTTCAGTTTTACTTGTTGAACCTCTTTGAGTCTTGTCTTACACATATTACTCTTTACTTTGGTATAAGCTTTTCAAATTGTGCTTTGTTGCTTGTCTTGTTTTCTTTCTTTAAATTCCCTGTGCTGGAAGTGGCCTCAAATCCTTGCTCAAGGATCAAGCATTGCTCAACAAAGAGTAGGAAAAGTTTGGACACTAAGACTACAACATTTTGGCCTAATTTAGTGACCTAGCTTTTCCTAAACTTCCTTCACTTGAGTGACCATTCCTTTCACCTTGTGAGGCAGCCACCATTAATCTCTTTTGTTGTGTTTTCTTTTGCAGGTCCAGGAGTATCATATTTGAAGGATTAGTGGCGGATTAAACACTTGAATAAGTGTTAGAAAATTTGAACATCAAATTCGTCACTAATTGGTCACCAAAGCCGCCATTTATTGCTTTCTAGGCTAGTTTAAATTTTGCAATCTCTCTTGTATTTTTAAACCAATTTGTAAAGCTTGGAGGGAGTATTAAGAAGCTGGTCAGGTATATCTAACTCCTTGTTAGCATTCTCACGTGTAGTACTAGTGGAAGTGGCTTGGAAATTTCGTATGTTTCAAGCTTCCACTTAGGGCAAACCGACTAGTTGATATTCCTTGCTTCCTTCAAGTGTTTGAACTTTAATTTTTGTTTACTTTGCTGCCTTATTACGTCTAGAATTGTGTAGATTTATTTGCTCACGTTTAGTTAGCTTCAAAAACAAACCAATTGTGAAAAGCAATCAAAAAAATTTTGTGAAAAGTCTTGGGGAATTGAAAGTACCACAAAGGAGTTTAGTGATTTCCACTTGAAAAGGCTTGGTTATTAAGTGGCTCTTTGTAGCTCACCTCCCTTGATAGTGCAACTTGTACACATAGACTTCCAAGTGCTATTTTCATTCCTAGAAAATATCAAAAACATTTTATAACTTTTTGCATAGCATATAAATTCTTATTGCTTAATCATGAGTCATCATTCTCAAAGTAGTAGTGACTTTGAATCTCCTAAAAGTTTTAAAAGAATTGTTAAGGAGGTTGAAGCACTAAAACTTTGGAAGCATGAAGAAGTACTTAAAAAACAAAAAGAAGATTGAAAGAGAAGTACAACTTCTTGCTTTAGAAGAAGAGATACAAAAGATTAAGCAACAAGAAGCAAAACTTTAATAAAAAAATACATAAAAGCAAAAGTCAAAAAAGTTCTTCAAAAAGTTCCACTAAGAGTTCCAATGACTCTCAAAGCCAAGAATATGATGGTAGCTTGAATATGGATGCTTTCTACCAACCTAGACCTAGGAGAGTCATTAAGGAACCAAAAGTGAGGGAATCAAGGGTTGATCTCCCTTACTTTCATGGAAAAGAAAATGTGGACGCCTACTTGGATTGGGAGATGAAAGTGGAGCAAATCTTCACTTGTCATCAAGTAGGTGAGGAAAGAAAAGTTCCTTTGGCCACCCTAGCTTTTCAAGGACAAGCCATGTATTGGTGGACATTCTTGGAAAGAGAGAGAAGACTTCACAATGATCCTCCCATCACTTATTGGAATGAATTGAGGAGTGCTATGAGAAGAAGGCACATACCTTCTTATTATAGTAGGGAGCTTATGGATAAGCTCCAAAGACTCCAACAAAAGAACATGAGTGTAGAGGAATATAGACAAAAAATGGAGTTGTATCTCATGAGGGCTGGGATAAGGGAAGAAGAAAGATTGACCATTGCTAGATTTTTAAGTGGTCTAAATTTTGATATAAGAGATAGAGTTGAGTTACTCCCTTATAGGGACCTTGATGATTTGGTCCAACTTTGTATAAGGGTGGAACAACAAAATTTGAGAAAAAATTCTTTCAAAGGTAAAAACTCAAACTAGCTCTTATATCAAGAAGGAAGACAAGAGGGAGGGTCAATATGACTCTTCTAAGAACTCTAGTAAGGGTCAAGAAAAAGAAACAGAAAAAGAAAAAGATAAAAATAAAAGTGTTGTCACTTCTAGTAGTAAAACTAGTGACATCAAATGCTTTAAATGTCTTGGGAGAGGCCATATAGCTTCTCAATGTCCAACTAAAAAGGTTATGATTTTGAGAGGACAAGACATTTATAGTAGTCTTGATGAATCTAGTTCTACCACTTCAAGTGATAGTGAGAATAGTGAAGAAGATCTTAAAATTGAAAAGTTATATCCTGTTGATGGTGATCTTCTTATGATCAAAAGGCTTCTTGGAAGCCAACCTTGTCCCATTTCACTATCTCAAAGAGAGAACATCTTTCATACAAGATGTTTGGTTTCTAAAAGAACTTGTTCTCTCATTGTTGATAGTGGATCATGTTCTAATTGTTGTAGTACAAGGTTGGTTAACAAGTTAGCCCTTACCACCATTCCTCACCCTCACCCTTATAAACTTCATTGGCTCAATGAAGGTGAGGAATTGGAGGTGAATCAACAAGTGAAGGTCAAGTTTTCTATAGGGGATTATAAAGACAAAGTTTTATGTGATGTGATCCCTATGGAAGCTTGTCATATTTTGCTTGGTAAGCCATGACAATTTGATAAACAAACTATACATGATGGCCTTACTAACAAAATAGCCTTCACTCATAAAAATAAGGAAATTGTTTTTAATCCTTTAACACCACCCCAAGTGTTTGAGGATCAAAAACAAATGAAAAGAAAAAGAAATAAAGAAAAGAAAGAAAATATCTTAGGGAAGAGTGTGGTTGAAGGGGATTCCACTAAGGCAATTGTGACCAAGGAGAGTTATTTTATTACCAAACAAGCCTTGAAAAGAACTCTCTTTATTCATAAAAGTCTTGACTCTTATCCTAATGCTGCCACTTATCTTAAAGTTGAGAATAAAGAACAAAATAAATTTCAAGCAAAGAATTCTTCTCAACTTCGAGATATAGTGAAGAAGGAGTGGACTATTCCTAGTGTTACTCCTTATACTACTTCCTTGAAGGTGCACAAGGAAGGAAGTATTTCTTTGGATTTCATAAAGCACCCAATTTTCGGTTTACATTGTTTAGTAGATACAACTTATAATAATCTATATTCTATGTTTGATCTTATGGGAAGTTCTTACTCTTTTGAACTTAATATGTTTCCTTCCCTACAAAATAAATATAGCTTATATGATTATGAGTATCTAGTAAACAATCAAATTCAAAATTGTTTAGGGAATTTTCTAGTAGTTTTTTCTTTATATTTTAGGAAAAGCCTAGGTTACCATTTAGGATATTTTAGGCAAGATACTGTAGTGTTTAAAAATCAGTCTTTTCGTTGTCTTAGTCATAGTGTTATCACATTTTTAGGTTTTACTTCTAGGTTATGCTTAGGAGAGGAGCCCATTTCTAGAAAGTCTAATATTTTATCTTTCTTTGTTAGGTTAGAAAGTAGAACTCCTCTTAGGATCCATGATCTTTTCTCTTACCATGTCACTTCTTATTCCTTGCATGTTTTACTTGTAGGTGCTAATGTTTCTTCCATGCATCCTCTAGATTTGAGGACAAATCCTTTTCAAGAGGCAGGGGATGATGGAATCATACTTGGAAATGCAAGAGGTGACACACTCAAAGACCCAAGAGGAGTTGGCTAGACATGAAGGTTTGGGTCAGTCAGGGCCCAATGGGCCTGATGGGCCTGGGAAGGCCCAAGTTGATTTTTTCATGGGCCATATTTTGTTATAGCTATTTTCATATGTTTTGTATACATCATGTTAGTATAGGTATCATATATTTTGATCTTGTATTTTGGACCACATAGAGTAGCATTTTAGGTTTTAGGCTTGTTGGGCCTAGTTTTGGGCTTCATGGGCCTTTGGGCTTTTGGTACCCAATAATGGGCTCATTTTCATTCTTGTAATTTTTCCTATTCAATGTATTTTCTTGACCATTGTATTTTGGTCATTAGTTTAGGATTTAAGGAGGATTAGTAGTTTAATGAGATTAGGGTAAATTAGGTTAAATTTAGGATGTATTTAAGTTGCATTTAGGTCACACTTTTGGCACCACCTTGGCTGCACAAGTGTGACACTGAAATGCAACCCTAAATGCATACTAAATTCACCCTAATTACATTAAGCACTCATGGGACCGGTCATACACATGTGTGACAAGATTTGAATTCAAATTCAAATTTGAATTCAAATCTTGGCGCCAACATGGTGACCTCTCATGTGGCGCCAAGTGTCTCCCTGGTTTCGGATGCATATATGTCCCTCCTTTCACCTATTGTACTCACTTTGAATATTGAATGAAATTTGAGAGCCTTTAGTGCCGAGTTTCTCTCCTCAAAGTCTCTAAGAGTTCACCTCAAAACCCTAGGAATTCCTTCTTATTCCTACCCTTTCAAGTGAGCTCTCCCTTGATTCTTGAGCTTGGATGTTTCCATCCAAGGCTTGAGCCTTCATCCATCTGTGTTCCTTCTCCATCCAAGAACAATTCCATTCGGTGATATTTCTTTGAAGAAGATCCGTGCCTAGGAGGAGCTTAGGAGGAGTTCATTCTTCACCTCTCCTACTTCCTTTTATCATGGTGTCACATAATTCATATTAATAATACAATATTTTAAAAAAATTTAAGTAAACTGATAATTTTATTATATAACATCAATCATTATACTTATTAAATATAATATATAATAAATTTTAATAATATCATAAACCTAATATATATATATATATACATATAATTTATTTCATAATTTTTATTTTTAAATGTTATTTTATTAAATTATTTTAAATTTAATTATGCACTAAAAAATCAAGTGAATGAATGGCAAATTAATAAACTAAAAATAGAGTAACATATAATATAATTAAAATATATTTTAAAATATTATAATGAACGTTATTTAGTGATATTAGATTAAATAAATTATATTATGTATTTTAATACAAGAGGGAACAATAGTGGAATATTCACATTTTTTTAGTAAGAAGTTTATTATAAATTTTAAGTAGCTGCTAATAAAGTTTTTTAAGCTTCAATTTCAAGTCTTGTAGATTGAAAAAAAAAAACAATTTTGGAAAGGATCTACTAAAGTTAGTTAACTTGAGTTTTCTGACAAAAAGATTAGTCATTGACAAATTTGGTAATAAAGTCTCATGTTTGATTCTTATGGATGCAAGATATATATATGATTAGGAAGAGAGATCCCACTAAAGATGACGAATCAAATTCTCTTATATTGATTAGTAATCGAAAAAATTAATGGATATTTCATATCAATATAAAATATAAAGTAATTTATTTTAAGGTTAAAATAGAATTTTTTGTTCCTTATTTTTATTTTTTTTATTCTAATTTGGGCCCTAATTAAGTTTAAAAAGATTTACTTTGCTCACATAGTAAGTATTTCTCTTAGACCAAGTTAGTCCTTTTGATTGTTTATCATACTATAGTGTGGTAAGTTTAGTGACATGTGGCAAACTAAGATGTTATACCGGTTAAAATTAACACATTTAGGGCAAAAATGTGACAAAATGACCGATTTGATAGACACTTTAGATCAAAGTGAAACTTTCCAAATTTAAGAGGCCAAACCAAAAATCTAAAATAAATGAAAAATCAAAATTCATTTTAGCTTTATTTTAATGATGTTAAGTTATATGAAGTAAATTGTATTTTTAATATAAAAAAGGGTTGCGTGATATTCAATGTTCATAATGCTTTTTTATTTTCCATATGATAAAATATATTATTATAATTCTAAAATAAAAATAAGGTAATATATTTTTCTATTTTACAAGTATTAGACAATTTTTTTTATAACAATTAATAATCTCAAAGCAATGATTTTTGAACCCCTCATTTTTTTTAAACACTTAATCAACAATCATTTTCTTTTTTATCTCTCTTTTTATCAACCATACCAACTATGCCTATACTTTTCTGTCTCTCTCCCTCCCTGTACGTGTAATATAGTTCAAAAATATTTTTCCTTAATCAAATTACCTGGATTCGTCAAGATGCCTTTGCATACAAAAATAAAGCTTCGTTTTCCAATAAAGAAAGGTGAAACGACCAAATTAAGCTCCAATAACTTCTAATGTTTGGTTTCCCATTTAGATACTTCAAAATGGATTTAACACATTTTAATGTTCTATATGACAAAACAACTATACCCATAGATTATAGAAAATGTATGATTTCCAAACACACCTCTTCACGTATGGTATATAATAACCTGGATGTCCCTTTGTAACATATGCTTTCTTCTGACTTTACTGGAGATTAGTCTCTATCAAAATTTTAATTTTACTGCACTAAGATAAAGTTATTATTTTATCAAACTTAAAACTTGAATTCAAGACTTTGAATGTCGAGAACCAACTGCAGTATCAATTGACCATTATTTTATTTCTTTTAATGCAAAAGAATTTTATTTCAAGAAAATCATGGTTCTAAAGCCAAAACAAAACAAATATTTTGTAAGCGTGAAAATTATAGCCTTCATATATTAGAATTAATAATATGCTACATATATTTGGACAAGGTTTCCACATGTGACTGTTGTCTACATTGACGAAGAAAATAATAATGATAATGAGCAACTTCCTAAAACATCAATGACAAATTATTCAATCTCATTGATCTCAAGGATTGTTATCTATTATTAAAAAGGAATGAATTTACCTTGACCCTGTGACCCCCTATAGTCATTGAAATTGAACAAGATTCTTTCTTTGCCAGTAGTGGAACATAGGCTTAGAGAACTCTTCTGCATCATCATAAATCCATAATCTCATCCTTGCACGAGTTATTGCCACATACAGGTTCTTAAGTTCTGAGCACAAAACATTGTGTTTGGAATCATGATCAAAACATCTCCGAAAGTTGGCTTCATATACAGGTGCTTCCTTCCCCAAAAGACCTGTGTGAGATGCATCCAAATTCCAAAATAAAATTTATTAACTATATAAAAGGGACGATTAGTTCAACCCAATGAAAGTGAGAACCAATACAATACTTTCTGGAACTCAGAATGCTAGAAATAAAATCATGTATTTTACATGGTGTAGCTTAACGTTTACCATTATTACATTGTTTATTAAACAGGAAAATTTGAAACAGTATTCCATATAAGGTAATTCACATCCAAACTTCATCTTTGTTGCTTGTATGATCTATGGTCTGGTATTAGTATTAGCCTTCTGATCACAAAGCACATATGAAAGTTTTTATTTTACATATGAAACACAGGTTATGAGTACTGATATTTTTCTAGTCTTAGTTAAAACAACAAAAAATATTCATACAGTGATGGTATGCTAAAATCTGATAGAAGGTACATATCTAGAAGTCGGTACATTATATACATATGATTTCCATTATCACCTTATACTTTTATAAATTAAGGGAAAATAAAAATAGTTTCCAAAGAATTTTATGAAAAAACCAGATACCTTTTCAAAAGAGAAACATGATGTTGAACCTTCCGACATAGTCCTGGACTCAATGTCACAAATAACTGTCTTAAGACTGGTTTTTCAGTCTCAGAAGCAATCTCCTTGGACTCTTCTGGATTCACATGAATTTTGGATCCAAAGACTTCTTCAACAGCCATATGATGCAATTTCTCATTTTGAATCAGCTTGGTAATCAAAACCGTAGTTTTTCCTGTACCACTACGACCAAGTACAAATGTACTTTGAGGGTAGAGAATTATGTTACGTTGTTCATCAGTTACTTCATATGGAAGATCCACTTCTACACCATCTTGACCATAAAGCAAGGATCTTCTTGAGATAGAACAGTACTTCATCAACAACATACACTCCTCAACCTTAGAGTTTTCATCGTCACTTACCTCTTCATTAGCACATGTCTCTCCCTCATTTGGATTATTATGAACACTCTCAAATTTTTGGATCTTAGCTGAAAGTGGCCAATTCAATGGAAACTCTATATTCCTGTTCAAAAACAAAGAAGCCAAAGGCTTCATACCAGTTAAGACTAGAACAGATTAAATATTTTTAAATTAATGCAACTGAAAGCACTCACCCTCCATTGTATTTGTAACTTCCTTTTTCTTTGCACCTAATGATATATTCATTAGTGTATCCTTTGAATACATTGTCAAGGCGCTTAGCCAACTGAGGGATATCCTCTACAGGTAATATGTCCCAAATCTTCAAAACCTGAATATACCTTGAAGTTTTGACTATATCAATTGAACAAATAATATAGAAGCTTTCAACCTTAAATTGCTTCAAAATCTGTGAGGAATTCTCACAAGACAAATCCACTGCAATCTTTTTTGGTCTCCAGCCACTTGAAAGTCTTCCCAGAAGGTTTATAACCTTCTTCTTGATCTCGTTAGACCTTAGTCTTTTGAATGATCTGCGGAATTTGTCATTGAAATGAACCTGCAAATGCGCACATTGGAAGTGATGTCAAGAACAGATCAAGCATGTACAGAGGATAACAAGAACAGACGAAAATATTGATGATTAATTTCAAGTGTACTCTATTTTAATGAGTTATCAAATATCAAACATTAGTTAATAGGGTGAGTTTTTGCAACCTTCAAATATGTATAAGATAATAAGATTATTTATTTTTTATTATAAGAATAAAGAGCAAATGAGTAGCTAACAATTCATAGGAAGTACAGTCCCAAGAAAAGAAAATGTCTACTGAAACAACACCTGTGAAAATTCAGAACTAAATAAAAGAACAAATATTATAATTGATCAGTCCTGGATCCATATACCTTCCACAACGCATTTTTAAAAATATCACTATTTGAATCAAGCAAGTCATCAAATTCGTCTGATTCTTTCCTTGCATCCAATATAGCTTTAGCCATTTGCTCATCTCGGTCCGCATCAAAGAAACAGTTACGTTTCTTAGCATCAAGCACTATAGCCTTCCAAACATTTTCTTTGTGTGTAAGGGCCCTTTCATTCCCCAAAATCCATAGACAATGCCTAGAAATATCAAACCAACAGCAGTTTACCAGTTAATGTGATACTCTAAAACATAAGAATTATAATAGAAAGGTTACAGCATGATATATACCTGGCTCTTGTAAGAGCAACATTAGTCCTCTGTGGAGAAGAAATGAATTCAAGAAACGTTCTGCTATTGGTTCTAACAGTTGATAATATAATTACATCATGCTCCCCTCCCTGAAAACCATCAACCGACTTCACGTTCACTTTGAATCCATCATGGCTTTCATAAAACTGTCCAAGCTTCTTTTCAATTGCAACAATTTGGCCAGCATAGGGAGACACTATACCAATGCTGAGCTTCTGCTTTGAACCCAACCATGCTACAAGGAAAAACCAACTTCATATTAAAATCCAGACATCATGTATTTTAAGCTGCATCTTTCAGTTGGATCCATATGAGTAACTTTAGTTATTACTACCAGAACTAGTAGAATTTCATACACAAAAACTTATATCCAAGTTCAACAATTCAGCATATACCATCTAAAACTTTTTATTCAGTACTGAGCTTCTTTCTAATAAAGAAATGCAGGCCAAATATTTCAGATGTCCATTACAAATTAATGCCAAAATTTAGTATAAATATACAACCTTTGTGCAAATTCTTCAGTATTGTCATTACAACTGCGACCTCAGCCATATTTTTGTAGCTTCTCCCTGCATCATCAAACTGCTCTTTGCCTCCAATTATATTTATAAAAGAATAAGGACCAAACATTGGCCCTGGAAGGTATTGCTTCCCATAGTCACTTCTTTCAACATTAGGTGCATCCTGAATTTTGTTAGAATAGAAATATGAATTTGGAAACGAACTTATCTGTGGATGCATCCTATGTTGCATATCGAGGAGGTACTTAGTGTAACCTAATGAGCTCAACCTCTGAAACAAACTTCTCCCAAAACCAGCTTCATCGGAAATCTTGTACACAAAAAGAATGAGCACTAATGTAAATTAGAAATAGAGGAGGATTGGTGATGAAAACTTCTCAAAAGGAAAAAGAAACAATTAATATATGCTTGATAAAGGCAACATACATTACTTCTAACCATAGGTGGCAGTTGACATTCATCACCAACAAGAATTGCATGACTTATCCCTGGAAGTAAGCTTGGTATTATTGATTCACATTCTTTTAACATTGCCGCTTCATCTATCACCAAGATGTTCAGCGGTTTAATGGCTAGATTGTGCAGCTTATGAGAACCAGAAGCAGTAGAAAATATCAATGATGATGTTTGGAAACAAAACTCTCTGATTTCGTCTTCCTTGCTGGAAGAGATTATCATCATGAATCCATCAAGTGAATCTTTCACAGTCATTAAAGCTATCAAACATTCAGTTCGCTTGTTGTACAACTGCTCAGCAGCACCCCCAAATGACCAAGATTTCATCCATGGTAAATTTTGGAAAGAGAAAAGGTTTTCCAAATCTTCAGAAGCCAAAATATTTTGAAACAACAGGTCTTGAAATGATTCAAGTGCTTCATTCAAGCACACTAAGTTCTGATAGTTATTTTTCAACAACAGACGTTGACTCATGGTTACATGAGTACACAAGATAGAAATACATGATTCTAATTCCAATGCTGCAGAACCAAACCCTTCTCTCAGAAACACTAGAAATGATTTTGGCTTTGTCTTGTCCCTTTTTTTCAACTCACTCTGAACATACTCATCATATTTGGAAACACAATTTTCTAGAAGATCAATCATGGACTCAAGACAAGAACTGAATCCAGTATAATGAGAATAGCATTTTGTGAGTTGTTGCACACGATGATCCAAATATATATCTTCAATATCATCTCCTATTCTTAACCTCTCATTGTTCCCAAACAATAGCAAATCTCCCAATGAACATAACAAATCACCATATTCTTTACTATGAGCCTCTTTCATTATATTTACTACTCGTGTCGCCACTTCTTTGATGGCAACATTTGTTGGGGCACATACAAGGACTCTATATTTCATTTTCATTAGAGCAAAAAGTAGTGTGGCCAAAGTTCTTGTCTTTCCTGTGCCTGGTGGTCCCCATATGAGCTTCACAACAGAGTTGTGATTGCAATTGAGGCCAGAAAGACATGCAGAAATTGCCTTTTTTTGGGATTCGTTAAGGTCTGATAATAACCTTTGATATGAACAGTCATATCTTAAATTATCAGCCAGAGAGCTACAACTACAGCATTCCTCAACCTGTTTTCCAGTATACATTCATCAGTTATAGCACTAGTTTCAATTTCAAAATCAATTGTCTTAAAAAATAACATAGAACACAATTTCCATAAATGTATTAGAATTTGAAAATCATTGATCTGGTTCGTGTGGTCAGTCTTTTGACTGAATGGCACAAAAAAATAATAGCAGTAATAAAGAATAGTGTGTCAGTGTTGAATTCTATAACAATAGAATAACAATTCTTTCAAATAAACAATTTTCTGATTTCTGCATTTCTAAGAAACGATTCTTATTTATTTTTTAAAAACTTAATTTAAAACGGTTTTGCCTTTTAAGTTTAAACAAACTGGTTAAATATGCATTTAACAAACCATGAATGTATTTTAGCACCAACTTAGATTTCAATTAAACAGTGAATAAAAGTTTAAGATGATGCATTAAAAACATAATACCATGATCATAAAATTAAGATTTAAAATCTTTTTGTCCTTAAAAACTGTAAGTCTGTATCCTCACAAAAAGTACACTTACCCATAAAAGAACAAGGTTTAATTACCTTTTCGTCTATATAAATTTATAAAATTTATCTTTTTAATTATTAAAAAGGTTTCATTGTAATTAATACATTTTTTTCCCTTTTAATCCTGATTTTTTATTTCTATGAAGACTTCTTATTAAAGTTTATAAAACTATAAGAATTAAATAGAAACAAAAATGGTATATAGACTAACATAGAATATTTTTAATAAGAAATAAAGATAAAGTTCATCAAACTATATATATATTAAAAGGTTTTCTTTTAACAGCTAAAAATATGTATTAGATTACAGGCATAAAAGGTACCCAAACCCATTTACACAAGAGAACATACATATTAAAAGGTAATTAAGCTAAAAAAATTAAGACTAAAATAAATAAAATTTACACTTTTAGCTATACGAACAAATTCAAACTTAAAATTAACTTTCTTATTACCTCATCCTTCTTGCATAAGATCTGCGTTAGTAGCTTCAAATTACCGGGTATATGAAGTGCACCCCATATTCTTCTATTAGGGTTTACATTTGTCAAGAAAATGAGAAATAGAGTTTTATTCCTCAACTCTTGCAAGTCAATGTCTTTTGATGCCTTAACTTTTAAGCAAACAGACATGCTACCGTCTTCATCTTCTTTTGTCCATACAGTGGACACAAAACTCCAAAATCTTCTATTCCTTTGCAAGTCTTTTACAGCTTCTGGTTTATAATCAGCCAATATTAAAACATCACCAGGTAATGTTTTGTATGGTTCTCCATTATGAGCAAACCTGTTTTTCCATGAATCAATTTTCAAGTTATAAAGTTTATTTTCATATGGTTTGGCCTCCTTTATACCTCTCACCTCTGCATAAGGTGCTTGCTGTATGATATCCATACTTGAGCACAGTTGTGCTCGAGTTTCCTCTAATAAAGGATACATATAAGATCCACGGTAATGATCAATGGACAGAAACGATAGTTCAATCTTCATAATCTGAAAATCAAGGGTCAACAAACTCAAGTCATAAGTAAAACATTAATAGCATGTTTAGATATAAATTAGAAACATTTTTATAGAAAAAAAAATACTTTTCAGTAGAGATATTCTCAAAATTGCTTTTAAACTTTATCTAAACAAGCTCAAAATTTTAGGACATGATCTTATGAATATTATGAACATGACATGTGTCAAAATAAGCATTGAAATAGTTAACATAAGTTAAAAATGTAGATAGAACAAAAATTTCAATGATGTTAATTTAACATTAGATAAAATGAAAGGAATAGTGTCACTACTAACCTTGTTCTTGTATAGATCTTCATTTAAAATGTCTTCAATGGACCAAGAGAAAATCAAATCCATGAAGCCATAATCATCATACTTGGCCTTATTCTTATTTGAAGATTGACCTTGCATCTTCTTGTTACTAATTCAGTTTGCTTGGCAGAAAAAAATCACAAAACCATGTCCATGCAATGCAGATATAGCTACGTGGTCAGAAACCTAAAGAGACCAAGACACTGAATTTTTAACTGCATTGATCACTTGTAAACAAAGTAGTAGGAAATGAAGCTGCTAGAGGAATTGTGAAACAAATACTTGTTTTTCGAGGGGTAGCCTCTGGCATAAAACCAGAACAAGAACAACGTACGTCTTTTCGTTTTCTAAACTCTTCTTGGTTATGCTCCTTTTAACTCAGAATGTCTCTATATATTTCCTCTTGACTCTTTGTATACTCGTATACTACCATTTCTTATTCCATAGAGAGAATTTTGTGGGAAGGCTCTTTAGCTTCCTTAACTTTTTTTTATTATTATTTTATTTTGACAAGAACTTCCTAAACTTTTATGCGTGTTGGAAAAGGATATTTCAGTTCATATAAATGGATGGTATCAGGGTTCAGGGTAATGAAAAGAAGCTTCTTAGTAAAACGGACTCCTTCTCCCTAAATTACACTTAATGAAAAATTTATTCATAAATTTGCTTAATATATATATATATATATATATATATATATATATTTTAATGTAGAAACAAAGTTAGAATCCTTGTCCATAGTAAGTTAAATACACTTTAAAATAAAGAGAAAATTCTCATCACCTCTTTTAGTGTCTATTTAAATGATAGTCATCTTCTGTAGTCTTAAAAATTACTTAAAATAAGGTCATTAGTTAAAACAAAAGAAAGAGGAAAAACAAAAGTTAATTCATATTTTTTCAACAATACACATGTCTATCTTTCATTTTTGAATTATTTAATGTTACAATTACGTATAATGTTCTGTTTTCTTTATGAAAATTTTTGTTATTTTTTAATTTTAAAAATAATAATTTCTTAATTCATTTTTTGAAATTATTCCTTAAAGTTGATATATTTTTAAATCACAATAAGCATAATATTTATAATATAATTTAGGAGTTAAAATTAAATAAAATATCAAATTTTATTTAATTGTTGACACTTGTATTAATAAATTACTCTCTCTTAATAATGCATAAATGATATTCTGTGTTAATAATTTGTTCTTATCGAAAGTTGTTAACACAAATTATTTTATATTTTCGTTCTTTGGCCAAAGACTAGATTCATTTCTAGTGTAGAGAGTTATACTTTTTAATTATAAAAAAACTATTCATATATATATATATATAAAGTAATTATTTAAAGTGATAATAAACTAGGATTTTTTGTGTAACAGTAAATAAGCATCATTATAAGGAGGACTAGATAAGTTGAAAATCAGAGGAAAGTTGGTATTATTAATGTAAAATAATCAATAATTATAAATTTAAATTAACATTATCAACTTCCCAAATTTAATTTAGAACTCAAGTCAAAGGTAACTTGACACTAAAAGTCACTTAATCAGCAAAAGCAGTACAACTAAGAAATGAGTCTTCTCATTCACATCGGAATATGTCATTCATGCTTGCCTTCCTTACAAAACAATTTCAAGAGAAGATGAATCTTCCTACGTACTAACTCCTCTGCTATAGTGCTCGCGTTATCAACTTGATACAATGGAATGGAGATATATATCGGGACATAGATCATGTAGTTGATAGAAAACTAGAGTCCCCTTTCATGGAGTGTTGTTCTCTTTCAATTTAATGAATTAATTAAAATATTTTTCCTTCATAAATTATGTCTTGTTTGTTAAAAGGCATATAGAATGTTTTTGTTGGCTATGTTGTAGTCTTTCTATCCTAATAGCTTGTACTTTTTATCCCTTGCTACGTTAGTTAACATTGTTAACTGAAACAGATAAATAAACTTCAAGACATGGCAAGTGCCAACAGTTTATATAGAGGTAAATGCATTGTCACTATACACACAACCATGTGCCAAATACAAAGTAAGAGCTTGGTTCAAAATAACTGGAAGCTCACCACAAGCATAATTACAATCTATGCAGTAGCCATAATTATAATTAAGAAAAGGATTCCTCCTCCCAACATCAACTTCATTTGGAGACTTTGCAGTTGCGTCAGGTATATTGTTAAATTAAATAAGTAGTTGCTTTTGGTATATTATTTTTTTTCTCTTGTATTCTACCGGTTAAAAAGAGTTAATAAGTTAATAAGTCGACGTTATATTTAAAGAAATAACGTCAGCTTTTCTAATACTAACTTAATTTAAATTAATGTCAGAAAAGTCGAAGTTATATTTAAAGAAATAATGTCGATTTTTCCGACACTAAACTCAATTTAAGTTTAGCAGAAAAGTCGACGTTATTTCTTTAGATATTTTCCGTCACTAAACTCAATTTAAGTTTAGCATCGAAAAAGTCGATACTTTATATACGCATAATATATTGTAGTGCACCTGGTTATCAAGTTAACTTAATACATCAAGGGTCCAGGATTGAGTCTCGACCATGCTAAAAAAATATGAACAAGTAAAAAGTAGGTTGAAAAAAGAAGATCAGGAAAAAATAAAATAAATTTTGTGTCAACATAGTGTCGACTTAACTGACAATAAAAATATTAAAAAAAATTATTAAGTTAGTATTAATATAGTATCGGCTTAACCAACAATAAAAAAATTAAAATAAATAAAATTATTAAATTAGTGTTAACTTAGCTGACACAAAAAATTTGTATCAATTTATTTAGAATCGACTAAAAACCAGCGAATAATTGACAATAAATATTATATTATATCAATTTTTATTATTTAGAGTCGACTTTTACCGACTTTAAAATCAAGCATTCTTATAGTGTAAAATATTCTTAAAAAGAATATTTTTTTTTTGTCATTTCATACAAAATTGTGACAGAATGACCATATTTTAAATATAAAAAAATATATTCTTAGAAAATTATGACAATCAAAGATGTCATTGGTAGTTATAAGTTTCATTATTTACGTACTAACATATTTTTCTTATGTAAATTAAGATATTTTTAATTCTCATATTTTACAAGAATAAATTGTCATATTATAATATATATATATATATATATATATATATATATAATAACAATTGTGGTGATGATTCATTGTTACTTGCCATTTTATTTCATGTGAGTGATGTTAGTGATTGTCGTTCATGTAAATAATGGTAGTTATTAGAAGTATCCTTATTTATAATAAAAAATATCATTATTTACACATTTTTTTTTGTAGTAGAACTTATTAAGTTTATCACTTGCCATTTTATCTCATATTTTGTTTCACATTTACCCGGGTAGGACATTTAAAGTCATAAAGTGCAAATATTGAGGTTATATATTAAAACACTAAATTGAATGAAATTATTGCCTAAATAAAATTCAGCGTTATATACACTTACTGGGTTATAAATAAGTTATTTATGTATCTAATGTTATGTTGTTTTTAAGTAATCTCCCGATGTCAAACGTTATATCAAAATTAGGTAATTTCTATCAAAATTGATTGTTATATAGACTTAAAAAGTATGTAAGATGAAAATGGATCTACTTACTTCAAGAGTAAGTTTATCTAGGTTTATTTTATTCAATAATTCATATTTACATTAAATTTTATTAATTTAACCGTTAAATTAAAAGTTCTTAATATATAGATCAATTTTACAAATTCTTTAAAGAAATTGAAAAATATTTGATACTCTATACGTTTCATTAATTTAAATTAACGGATAATTATAAAAATATTTTATATGTTGATTTGAATTAATGAAATAAACTATTAAATAATTTTTAAATTTTAAAAAATTTTGTAAGATTAATCTATGGATTAAGAATTTTTAGTTTAATAGTTAATTTGTTGAAATTCGATATAAAATATTAATTATTGAATAAAATAAATATAAGTAGACTTACTCTTGAAATAAATTTAGGTAAACTTACTCTTATATAAATAGATCTCTTTTCATATAAGATTAACTTAAAAGAAAAAAGGAAATTCTTTTAATCACAATGCTTATATCTCTCTTATTTGATCATGTCCGGTTGAAATGGTATGTTTTTAAAATTAGCATGTCTTAAGGAAATTAAGTGAAAGGTTAGAACAATGTATTTGAATAATAAGTGAAAATTGGTCATGATTTTCACTTGACAACGCATAATTCATTCTATCTTTTGCACTGATGCAATGATTGAAATATTTTTAGTATACATGCTTGATATAGGTGCTCCCCTTAGATTAATACGTGAGAACCCAAAAATACATATTGATGAAATATGAGTTCTGTGCATATGGGCTACATAAAAGTGCTTTGCAATGATTAATGTAGTACATTCATTTGACTTTGCTTGAAACAATAGAAATAAAGGAGACACAAGCTTCGATAATAATGTAGCAAAACATGTACAGGGAACTCAAAGATTATAGAAGCTTCTGGTCAAGTTTCTATTGAATTGTCTCATGTTTGTATATATAGTTTGCATGTGATGGATCTTTAGTATATTTAATAACACACACCATGTATATATGATTGGAAAATGATATCAAGGCTTAAAGCAACCCATGTAATTCATAACCTTGCTTCTCCTCTGTAAAATCATAAACAACATTTGAGTTAGTACATTTTTGCACTGATTTTGTAGTAGTGTCTTCAATCTCTCATGTTGTCTCATCGTCTTCCACCACCCCCCCACCCCCACTCACTTTCTCTCTTTTCTAAATGTGAAATCAATAAAAGAAAATTCATTCAATTACACAAACCAACATACTCATCAAATTGGTGATAAATTATAGTAATTAGTAAAAAAAGTAAATTTGGTCCCTAATTTAAACAATTGATAGTCAATATGGCCTTCAAAATTAACATTACCATTTATTTATTTCCTAAAATTATATAATATATATATATATATATATATATATATATATATAATGGCTTAATTCCACTTTTGATATTTACTATTTTAAAATCTCAATTTTAGTCCCTCCATATTTTTACACAAATTTAATATTTCACTAATTTAGTTTTAATTTTGATCTACTTATTAATTTGACATTTAATATTTAACGGATATTTTAATTACAGCACTATTACACCACTATGTCAATATTTAATTAGACTATCATATCAACATTTCTATTAAATACTAAATTTCAAATTAAGGGATGAACTAAAATTAAATAATTAAAATATTGGGTGATAAAATTTAAAAAAAAAATGGAACCAAATTTAAAAATTATTTAAATAAAAGGATCATAAAATCAAAATTAAGGAAAAACAAATTTACTCTTCCACTTTGAGAATTATTAGTCAACTAAATCAATGAAATCGACATTATGTCTCAAAATTTTAAACTTTATCTAAACAAGCTCAAAATTTTCAGTAGAGATATTCTCAAAATTGCTTTTAAACTTTATCTAAACAAGCTCAAAATTTTAGGACATGATCTTATGAATATTATGAACATGACATGTGTCAAAATAAGCATTGAAATAGTTAACATAAGTTAAAAATGTAGATAGAACAAAAATTTCAATGATGTTAATTTAACATTAGATAAAATGAAAGGAATAGTGTCACTACTAACCTTGTTCTTGTATAGATCTTCATTTAAAATGTCTTCAATGGACCAAGAGAAAATCAAATCCATGAAGCCATAATCATCATACTTGGCCTTATTCTTATTTGAAGATTGACCTTGCATCTTCTTGTTACTAATTCAGTTTGCTTGGCAGAAAAAAATCACAAAACCATGTCCATGCAATGCAGATATAGCTACGTGGTCAGAAACCTAAAGAGACCAAGACACTGAATTTTTAACTGCATTGATCACTTGTAAACAAAGTAGTAGGAAATGAAGCTGCTAGAGGAATTGTGAAACAAATACTTGTTTTTCGAGGGGTAGCCTCTGGCATAAAACCAGAACAAGAACAACGTACGTCTTTTCGTTTTCTAAACTCTTCTTGGTTATGCTCCTTTTAACTCAGAATGTCTCTATATATTTCCTCTTGACTCTTTGTATACTCGTATACTACCATTTCTTATTCCATAGAGAGAATTTTGTGGGAAGGCTCTTTAGCTTCCTTAACTTTTTTTTATTATTATTTTATTTTGACAAGAACTTCCTAAACTTTTATGCGTGTTGGAAAAGGATATTTCAGTTCATATAAATGGATGGTATCAGGGTTCAGGGTAATGAAAAGAAGCTTCTTAGTAAAACGGACTCCTTCTCCCTAAATTACACTTAATGAAAAATTTATTCATAAATTTGCTTAATATATATATATATATATATATATATATATATATATATATATATTTTAATGTAGAAACAAAGTTAGAATCCTTGTCCATAGTAAGTTAAATACACTTTAAAATAAAGAGAAAATTCTCATCACCTCTTTTAGTGTCTATTTAAATGATAGTCATCTTCTGTAGTCTTAAAAATTACTTAAAATAAGGTCATTAGTTAAAACAAAAGAAAGAGGAAAAACAAAAGTTAATTCATATTTTTTCAACAATACACATGTCTATCTTTCATTTTTGAATTATTTAATGTTACAATTACGTATAATGTTCTGTTTTCTTTATGAAAATTTTTGTTATTTTTTAATTTTAAAAATAATAATTTCTTAATTCATTTTTTGAAATTATTCCTTAAAGTTGATATATTTTTAAATCACAATAAGCATAATATTTATAATATAATTTAGGAGTTAAAATTAAATAAAATATCAAATTTTATTTAATTGTTGACACTTGTATTAATAAATTACTCTCTCTTAATAATGCATAAATGATATTCTGTGTTAATAATTTGTTCTTATCGAAAGTTGTTAACACAAATTATTTTATATTTTCGTTCTTTGGCCAAAGACTAGATTCATTTCTAGTGTAGAGAGTTATACTTTTTAATTATAAAAAAACTATTCATATATATATATATATATATATATATATATAAAGTAATTATTTAAAGTGATAATAAACTAGGATTTTTTGTGTAACAGTAAATAAGCATCATTATAAGGAGGACTAGATAAGTTGAAAATCAGAGGAAAGTTGGTATTATTAATGTAAAATAATCAATAATTATAAATTTAAATTAACATTATCAACTTCCCAAATTTAATTTAGAACTCAAGTCAAAGGTAACTTGACACTAAAAGTCACTTAATCAGCAAAAGCAGTACAACTAAGAAATGAGTCTTCTCATTCACATCGGAATATGTCATTCATGCTTGCCTTCCTTACAAAACAATTTCAAGAGAAGATGAATCTTCCTACGTACTAACTCCTCTGCTATAGTGCTCGCGTTATCAACTTGATACAATGGAATGGAGATATATATCGGGACATAGATCATGTAGTTGATAGAAAACTAGAGTCCCCTTTCATGGAGTGTTGTTCTCTTTCAATTTAATGAATTAATTAAAATATTTTTCCTTCATAAATTATGTCTTGTTTGTTAAAAGGCATATAGAATGTTTTTGTTGGCTATGTTGTAGTCTTTCTATCCTAATAGCTTGTACTTTTTATCCCTTGCTACGTTAGTTAACATTGTTAACTGAAACAGATAAATAAACTTCAAGACATGGCAAGTGCCAACAGTTTATATAGAGGTAAATGCATTGTCACTATACACACAACCATGTGCCAAATACAAAGTAAGAGCTTGGTTCAAAATAACTGGAAGCTCACCACAAGCATAATTACAATCTATGCAGTAGCCATAATTATAATTAAGAAAAGGATTCCTCCTCCCAACATCAACTTCATTTGGAGACTTTGCAGTTGCGTCAGGTATATTGTTAAATTAAATAAGTAGTTGCTTTTGGTATATTATTTTTTTTCTCTTGTATTCTACCGGTTAAAAAGAGTTAATAAGTTAATAAGTCGACGTTATATTTAAAGAAATAACGTCAGCTTTTCTAATACTAACTTAATTTAAATTAATGTCAGAAAAGTCGAAGTTATATTTAAAGAAATAATGTCGATTTTTCCGACACTAAACTCAATTTAAGTTTAGCAGAAAAGTCGACGTTATTTCTTTAGATATTTTCCGTCACTAAACTCAATTTAAGTTTAGCATCGAAAAAGTCGATACTTTATATACGCATAATATATTGTAGTGCACCTGGTTATCAAGTTAACTTAATACATCAAGGGTCCAGGATTGAGTCTCGACCATGCTAAAAAAATATGAACAAGTAAAAAGTAGGTTGAAAAAAGAAGATCAGGAAAAAATAAAATAAATTTTGTGTCAACATAGTGTCGACTTAACTGACAATAAAAATATTAAAAAAAATTATTAAGTTAGTATTAATATAGTATCGGCTTAACCAACAATAAAAAAATTAAAATAAATAAAATTATTAAATTAGTGTTGACTTAGCTGACACAAAAAATTTGTATCAATTTATTTAGAATCGACTAAAAACCAGCGAATAATTGACAATAAATATTATATTATATCAATTTTTATTATTTAGAGTCGACTTTTACCGACTTTAAAATCAAGCATTCTTATAGTGTAAAATATTCTTAAAAAGAATATTTTTTTTTTGTCATTTCATACAAAATTGTGACAGAATGACCATATTTTAAATATAAAAAAATATATTCTTAGAAAATTATGACAATCAAAGATGTCATTGGTAGTTATAAGTTTCATTATTTACGTACTAACATATTTTTCTTATGTAAATTAAGATATTTTTAATTCTCATATTTTACAAGAATAAATTGTCATATTATAATATATATATATATATATATATATATATATATATATATAATAACAATTGTGGTGATGATTCATTGTTACTTGCCATTTTATTTCATGTGAGTGATGTTAGTGATTGTCGTTCATGTAAATAATGGTAGTTATTAGAAGTATCCTTATTTATAATAAAAAATATCATTATTTACACATTTTTTTTTGTAGTAGAACTTATTAAGTTTATCACTTACAGTAAAATAAATTTATCAACAACATTAAAATAAGTTCATAATATACTTGCAAATAAGTCTATAACAATAATATAATAAGTATGCAATACAATCATAAATAAATCTTAATAATCAGCTGAACACAAATAAAATATCATAATTCAATGTTAATAGAAAAAAGTTAAGGAAATTGATTCAACTCAATGGATCAATCAAACTCATTTGAATATTTTATTTGCTTGATTGGTGTGTTGTGTTATTTGAGTTAAAGGGTTAATTAAAAAATGTAAATCCAACCCAACCTATTTAAGTGAGTTGTACGGGTCAATCCATTGGTTGAACTCATTTTGACATATTTCTTTAAGTCATTCTTATTAGTATTATGAATATTTTAAAGTATTATATTTCTATAATTACATAAAATAAATGATCAATACCTTTTATTTATGGATATTTCCAACAAATGGTAAAAATATAGGAATATTCCAACTTGTGTACAATAATTACTAAATGATTTTAATATTTTTTTCATGTGTTTTTGATGTAGTTACTTGTTGGAATTAACAATTTTTTTCTTGTATATGTTAGCAAATGATTCTTCAAGGTAATTAGGTAACCATTGTATTTCTCAAACAAATACAATTACCCCACATACTTATCACGTTTTTCATATAGTTACTTTTGTTAGTTTTGTCCAAAAAAAAAAATTCTCAGAATATTGTCAATGTCTTAGTATTTTTTCATCATTTGATTCTGAATCATTAATATAAAATCAATTAAATTTCTTTATTCCATATTTTCGTCACTAGAGTGCCAAAATAATTCAACATCTACAAGTTACAACCAAATAAATTGAAATCAATTATCTTGTGTGCATATTTGATTGTATTAATGGCATTGTTATACATTCAAGATAGTATTTTTATTTATAATTTAATTTCTTTTATATAAAAACAACCTCATAATAATATTTTTTTAGTTTCCTATCATTTCTCTTAAATCAAATAGCCTAAATTTCACAATATTTTCTATATTTTTTTTTCATTTTTATTCACGCAGTTTATTTCCTACCCACCAAAGGAACTTAATGATTATAATTTCATGTAAAATCACAAAGGACTTATGCTGAACATGGATGTACTTATTCTCTATTTCTGCGTAAAACTATTTGATGTTTAGAAACCGAGTAATGTTTGATGATACAAGGTATTTATATGGTATCACTTTTCTTTTATTCATTAAAAAACCAATAAGAGAATTATTCGCCTGATTTTGTGTGTAAACCGTTAACAATGTATAACGTTGCTTTAAAAATTAACATAAAGCGTGTTATGAAAAGATAAAATCACGTGTTATATGTAGAATTTTGATGTAAAATGTTACATTTGGTAAACTTCTAACTACAAGACATGATATAAAAAGATAACAATGTTGTGTAGTTATGTTTGGCCAACTAAATGAGGGTATCTACCCTAAATTTGGGAAAAACTTTAATATGAAACTAGCCTCATAAATAACCAAAGGAATGTTGTTTAATGGACAACCATAATTATTGTCCTACTTTTTCTCTTGTTTGTGTTAATCAAGACACAACTAGTTTCAAATATCTCAATTCCATTAACCTCTTGAACCTGGGATATTTCGAATACTAGTCGAAGAAGATAAGTATTATCTTGGTTTCCCATAGTTCAAACATTTCATGGAATGAAAATTCCCACCCTCTTCAATAAGGGCATATACATGTTGAGTAGGTTCAATTAACAAACATCTTTGTTGAAGCCCCTTATACCAAGGTCAAGCTCAACTCTTAACCATGGAACGAAAGGAGGTAAGCTTGTATATTCATTGGAGGGATGGGTGGGTGGGGAGGCTAGAACTTTATTTAAAATATAAATTGCATATTCATATTTTTTGTGAGATATTAGAAATTACTTAATGTTGCAACAATAAATGGTTTGTGAAACAAATAAATGTACAAAACTTATGGCAATGTGAAAATTTTTATTTGGAAATTAAAATGCAACGTATGATCTCTTTTTAGGTGGAAACCTTCATATATAGATCTTGATCAATAGATATATTGTTACTATCAAGAATCATCATTTATGTTAGAAAGTACAAGTCTTGTAGCCGTAGATTATGGACAAAATGGAATAAAAAAAAGGACATTGATGTTGTGTTTAGTCATGGCAAGAAAATAGGATTAAATATTTAATTTGGGTTTTGTGTTACGAAGACCTTTTTGTTCTCATGCTATTATCTTTTTTTACTTATTATTAAAACTTTCACGTTATATTGAAAAAAGGAAGTGCATGTTTCATTTGTTGAAACATATATTTATCATATGTATACATGCCAAATAAAATAGATAGATAAAGTTTTTCTACATTTTTAATCTACTCACCGTAGTCATTTGATATTTGATATCATTTGTATTTTTTTCACGACATCATATGATATATCTCAATTCATAAATATTAGTAGTAATTTTAATTTCACTAAAAAAATTCATACGATAACAGTTTGACATATATTTAACTTTAGTTGGTATAATATTTTTATTTCATGACAATTAAAATACTAATATAAATATTGTAATGCATTGTACTATCAATGTAGATTTATAATGTTAATATAGTAGGATTTTAATTTCTATTCGAAAAATCTATACCGATAAAATTCTAATACCTTTCATTTTTTTATTTTTTTTGTAAATATGAGCGATTTAGTGAGTGATAATATGAGTTAAAATCATATTTATTTGCAATTTAATAATCTAATTTAAAAATCTTCATTTTATTTACATGATTAGTGATATTTTACATACAATATGATGCCACTTTATATCAAATTATCATACTTATCATTTTATGGTTCTATATCATCATACAATTTTTAACTGTTGATAAATACATGAAATTCTATATATCTTATCTCGTAATCTTTTCTTGTTTATTATTGAATGTCGATCTAACCAAACTTTCTCTCCATGCAGCAAGGTTCCACCTCAATGTCATCTTACCATAATGTTTTCAATTAAATGTTATAGATGATATACAAATTTATATATATATATTCCATTTAAACATGAAAACGAATTTTAAAATAGAAAATGAATCGCATTTGAATTTCAAATTATATAAACAAACTTCCGACATTGATTAAGGATTAAATTTTATTACCTTGGACTAGTATTGGTTGCTGTGCATTGATTAAGGGGGTATTAACCAATACAAGGCCAAGATGATTGGATGAACAATATTATATATTGGAGTTTAATTGAAACCTTAAACATGTCTTGGTTAATGTGCATTGATCAAGGGGGTATTAACCAATACAAGTTAAAGGGGTTCAACTTAAGTCTCTCCCATCACTATCTATTCTTTATGCACTTGCATTTAGAAAATTATTTTATATATAATTTTATTTTTCAATGTTTGCAGAAAAAACCTATCAAGATGTCTGTGCCTCAATTTGGAGGGTGGGAACATAAGCCCACAGGAGTGCCTACTGATTATTCCATGGTGTTCAACCAAGCTCGTGCAAATAAAAAAACTCAAAAGAATGATTTGACTGAAGTCAAACGTCTAAGCCTTGGGAATGAAAGAGATGCCATGAATCCCAATCATCGACGTGGACATGGTCATAATCATGGACCTGGACATGGACATGGACATGGACATGGACATGGACATGGCCCAGGTCATAGTCGTGATGAAGATGATCTCCCAGTCGTGGTAAGATCTTAATCTTAGTTACTATAAAAGTTCCATAATCATTTACGTTTATTATCACTATGTGAATTTTTCTTCTTGAGATTTTGACTTTCCTAACGAAAACTATCTTTGAGCAACTACTACACCTAGTTTTGGTCCATACCCCCTTAATCAATGCACATGGATCAATAGTAGGTGCAGCGTTGTCAAAGGAAACAATGAAAAATAACTTGATGAACTTGTTATTAATTAATTTATTTTTTTGTTTTCTTTGTTACTATGAATGATTATGTTTTCCTTCTTAATGAGACGTGGACGTGTTCTCAAATATTATCAGCTTTGGGCTACGCCACCTTCAACATTTATAACTATATAACATCGGATGAAATATAGATTTGGTCCTTAAAATTGATACCATCAATTAAATTGATTGTGTAGATATTTATAAGCAAATCACAAGTTAATTTATATTGAGATCAAATATATAGTCTACAAAAAAAAAAACAAAAAGACTTGCCCTTCCAGTGATTCATGTCTGCATCTGAAATTAAATACCATCCCCATTGATTTAATCCTTCATCTCATCTAATCAACCAAGGCATAGCCAGTCAGAGTTGCTGTTGTAGCACAAGTTTTAAGTCAGTCTTCCCACTCATCATTTATTTCACATGTTTATAGCTTCCTCACCCCTTTTTCATAAAAGAAATCCCATTGCCAGAACTAGTTCCTGCCACTGTTATGTAGTTTTTGTATCCTTCAACCCCTGATCTGAATGCATTTTCCTGGATTGCTAGCCCATTGTGATAAGGAATAATGAAATGATTTCTACAATGTATGCAACCATGACCATGCAGAGAATAGAACATCTTTAATGACCTTGTCTTGATCGAAATTTCCGCCTTCAAATACACAAGAGTTTCTATGTTTCTATAGGCACCAAGTTGTAGCACACCATATTAGCTGCCAGTTTTCCTCCTCTATTTTTGACTGAAGTATTGTCGATAAGAAACTAAAGTGATGTTCTATCTCTTGTGGTAGAGGTGAGGGACAATTTATTCACCTTAGCCATTGTTTCCAGATTATATCCACATGTGAACAAGTGTATAAAATGTGAGAAGTGGATTCTGTCTCCACTTTGCAAAATGCACAAACCAACTGGTGTGGTTCCAGTGCAACATTCCTTTTTAACAAGTTTTCTACTGGTGGAATTCCCCTTTGTGGTAGCCTCCATACAAAAGTATGAACCTTAGGTAGAACCAAAATATTCCAAATTTGCTTAAACCTTTTATCCACTTCAATCCCAAGCCTTCTTCATAGTATTGTCTTGTATGTTGATTTAACCGAAAATATCCCAAAAGACTCAGGTAGCCATATCCATATATTTGGTTGGTCTTTATGAAAGGTGGTATTCCTCAAAACTTGTTGCAACGACTGTTCCTTACTCAGCTTCCATTCAAACCAGTTCTTGCACCATCTAAATTGCCACACCCAATCTTCCATCTTGTATCCCATATCAACAATTAACTCTTGTTTTTGCTCTAAATTTATAAAAAGTCTAGGATAAGTATTTGCTAAACATTTTGTCCCCATCCAACTGTCTAGCCAAAATCTAACTTGTGTACCTTTCCCAACCTTCCAACTTACCAATTTATCGAATCATCGCTCCTCATTCTCACTTCCACACACCTTTAGAAGATCACACCACTAAATATAGTCTTTATTAGTGGCATTTTCTAAATAGAGATTATAACATCTTCCATATCTTGCTTTTAGCACTCTCCCCCATAAGGAATGTGGCTGGTGGAAGAGATTCCAGCTCCATTTTGCTAGAAGGGCTTTACACTAATATTTTTTTTATCCCCAAACCGCCAAGCTCTTTAAGGTGAGTGACCTTATCCTACCTTACCCTCGGTATCTTTTGTTGACCCTCCTTGCTTCCCCATAGGGATCTCCTTTTCATTGTCTTTATTTGTTTCCCTACAAACTTTGGCATTTTGAAGAAAGATAGATAAAAGAGAGGTAATGACACTAGAATTGAGTTAATTAAACACACCCTCCCAGCCATAGATAGATATTTTCTTTTCCATGGGATAATTTCTTCTTGATTTTGCTTTAAGATAGGTTGCCACATATCCATTTTCCTACTATTCGCTCCGATGGGTAAGCCTAAATATATGAAAGGTAGTTGTAATATTCTGTAATATTTTGCGGTTCAAGAGATATACAAAAGCTCTCCACTGAATTCCTCTCCACCCCCACAACCCAAAATCTACTTTTACTGAAGTTTACTTTTAATCCTTAAACAACCTCAAAACACCTTAGAAGGCTATTGATTGCAACTACATTACTAAGCTAGCCTCACCCAAAAACATAGTGTCATTCGCATATTGTACTATGCTAATATCTACTAATTCAGTTCCCACCTTCAAACCGCAAAACAAATTCTTATTAATTTCCTCCCTCATCATACCTATTAGACCCATTGCCACCATGTTGAAAAGAAATGGTGCTAGTAGATCACCTTGTCTTAGATCCCTTTGTAATTTAAACTCTTGAGTTGGGCTTTCATTTACAAAATCTGAAACATGAGCTATCTTTAAGTATTCTCCAATCTATTCTATCCATCTGTTACTAAAACTCAATCTTTGGAGTATATAAAGGAGATACTTCCAACTAACCAAATGTTGCCTTTCTTCTTCTTTTGGCTTCATCTATGCCTTCGTTAACAACTAAAACACTATGTAGTAGGTTCCTCCCTTCTAGAAATGCACTTTGTCTATCATCAATGACACTAGGAAAAACCTTTTTGGTTCTGTTGGCCCAAATCTTATACAATATTTTATACATGCAACCCACCAATGAGATAGGTCTATAATTATCTAGATATTGTGGATTATCCTTCTTTGGAATAAGGGTAATGAATGCAAAATTTGTACCCCTGGGTAGCTTTCCATTGACTTGGAATTCCTTGACGAAACGCATTATGTCCCCTTTCATAGTAGCCCAAAACTCCTTTATGAATTTGAAATTAAACCTATCTGGTCCAGGGCTCTTGGAGCTAGCTACCACAATCCCACACAGCTTGTTTAATTTCCTCTTCCTCAAAATCAGCATTAAGTATATAATTTTGTGTGTTAGAAACTTGATGTAACGAGCATAAGGCTAAGGAGGGGAACCATCCCTCAAAAGCCGGCCCAAGAGGTTGGAGAACCTCCCGCCTTATAAGGCTTCCCTGGTAAGGAGACCTCCCCGATGTGGGACTTGTTACATTACCACCCCCTTCGAAAGTCAGCGTCCTCGATGGCTGCACTCCACGGTACTTTACTCACCAGTACTTCACTCGGCCTTTTGCCGGTCAGGACCCTCCGTGGTCAGAACCCTCCGTGGGTAGCCCTTCTCGAGTTGGTTGATTCTCAATGAAAGTATCATTGTAACGAGCATAAGGCTAAGGAGGGGAACCATCCCTCAAAAGCCGGCCCAAAAGGTTGAAGAACCTCCCGCCTTATAAGGCCTCCCTAGTAAGGAGACCTCCCCGATGTGGGACTTGTTACACTTGATTAAATTGTACTCCATCCAAAGTGGGTCTATCATCATTTAGCTCACGAAATCTGTCTTGAAAATACTCTTTTACAAAAGATTTTACTTCCTTTGGCTCATCTACCCATGAACCATCAATTAATAGACCTTTCAGCTCATTTTTCTTTCTTCTCCTATTTACTATGAAATGAAAGAATTTTGTATTAAGATCCCCTTCCTTTATCCATCTAACTCTGGATTTTTGTGCTAGTATTGATTCATTTTGTGTAACCAACTTCCAAAATTCCTACTGCAAATGTCTCCTCCTCTGTACTTCTTCCTCTATCAACCCTAGAATCTCTTCCTTTTTTATCTATCTCATTCATTTCGAATCTTGTTTTGCTTTGCTTGTTGATTTCCATACTTTGTCTAATTCCACTCTTTTAATCTACTTTTGGATAGTTTCAGCTTTTGAGTTGGCGGTATTGATAAATTTGATTATTGACATTACCAATAAAAGTATTTAGGTTTTAATATGTTTAGTTCTAGTAAATAAGGGAGTTTTGATTTTAGTTTTTGTAATTTTTTTATTTTTTTTTTATCTTTTTAATATTTTTTAATATAAAATAAGTAAAATTTAATTTTTGGTTCTTTTAAAATATTTTTTTCTTTGATTTTCACTATTCTAAAATTTAAAATCACTTTTTTTTATACTTAACAATAATTTTAAGGTATATAAATAATAATTATTTTAAAAGTTTATAAATTCGTTTAGAGGTATTAAACATTTAAATGTTATCACTAACAGCTGTAGGTAACATCAGAAAAGATCACTTAATCTTTTTATGAATAAACAAGTTGTTAAAAATGATTATATTATAATAAAGACTAAAAATAATAATTCTAAATTTAAAAAAAATGAAAACAAAAAATAAATTTACAATAACTAAAATAAAAATTTATTCATTTTATAAGGACTAAAAATATATTTAAATTAAACATTTAATACCCTTTACCAATTGTAAGTCAATTTTCTTTTATGTAAGTCAATTCAGTCTCAAACATTAGATTGTGTCAGAAATTAATTTAATAGATAGTTGTCAATTAATAATTTTTTTTTCTAAGAGACATAATGTCGATTTCATTGATTTAGTTGACTAATAATTCTCAAAGTGGAAGAGTAAATTTGTTTTTCCTTAATTTTGATTTTATGATCCTTTTATTTAAATAATTTTTAAATTTGGTTCCATTTTTTTTTTAAATTTTATCACCCAATATTTTAATTATTTAATTTTAGTTCATCCCTTAATTTGAAATTTAGTATTTAATAGAAATGTTGATATGATAGTCTAATTAAATATTGACATAGTGGTGTAATAGTGCTGTAATTAAAATATCCGTTAAATATTAAATGTCAAATTAATAAGTAGATCAAAATTAAAACTAAATTAGTGAAATATTAAATTTGTGTAAAAATATGGAGGGACTAAAATTGAGATTTTAAAATAGTAAATATCAAAAGTGGAATTAAGCCATTATATATATATATATATATATATATATATATATATTATATAATTTTAGGAAATAAATAAATGGTAATGTTAATTTTGAAGGCCATATTGACTATCAATTGTTTAAATTAGGGACCAAATTTACTTTTTTTACTAATTACTATAATTTATCACCAATTTGATGAGTATGTTGGTTTGTGTAATTGAATGAATTTTCTTTTATTGATTTCACATTTAGAAAAGAGAGAAAGTGAGTGGGGGTGGGGGGGTGGTGGAAGACGATGAGACAACATGAGAGATTGAAGACACTACTACAAAATCAGTGCAAAAATGTACTAACTCAAATGTTGTTTATGATTTTACAGAGGAGAAGCAAGGTTATGAATTACATGGGTTGCTTTAAGCCTTGATATCATTTTCCAATCATATATACATGGTGTGTGTTATTAAATATACTAAAGATCCATCACATGCAAACTATATATACAAACATGAGACAATTCAATAGAAACTTGACCAGAAGCTTCTATAATCTTTGAGTTCCCTGTACATGTTTTGCTACATTATTATCGAAGCTTGTGTCTCCTTTATTTCTATTGTTTCAAGCAAAGTCAAATGAATGTACTACATTAATCATTGCAAAGCACTTTTATGTAGCCCATATGCACAGAACTCATATTTCATCAATATGTATTTTTGGGTTCTCACGTATTAATCTAAGGGGAGCACCTATATCAAGCATGTATACTAAAAATATTTCAATCATTGCATCAGTGCAAAAGATAGAATGAATTATGCGTTGTCAAGTGAAAATCATGACCAATTTTCACTTATTATTCAAATACATTGTTCTAACCTTTCACTTAATTTCCTTAAGACATGCTAATTTTAAAAACATACCATTTCAACCGGACATGATCAAATAAGAGAGATATAAGCATTGTGATTAAAAGAATTTCCTTTTTTCTTTTAAGTTAATCTTATATGAAAAGAGATCTATTTATATAAGAGTAAGTTTACCTAAATTTATTTCAAGAGTAAGTCTACTTATATTTATTTTATTCAATAATTAATATTTTATATCGAATTTCAACAAATTAACTATTAAACTAAAAATTCTTAATCCATAGATTAATCTTACAAAATTTTTTAAAATTTAAAAATTATTTAATAGTTTATTTCATTAATTCAAATCAACATATAAAATATTTTTATAATTATCCGTTAATTTAAATTAATGAAACGTATAGAGTATCAAATATTTTTCAATTTCTTTAAAGAATTTGTAAAATTGATCTATATATTAAGAACTTTTAATTTAACGGTTAAATTAATAAAATTTAATGTAAATATGAATTATTGAATAAAATAAACCTAGATAAACTTACTCTTGAAGTAAGTAGATCCATTTTCATCTTACATACTTTTTAAGTCTATATAACAATCAATTTTGATAGAAATTACCTAATTTTGATATAACGTTTGACATCGGGAGATTACTTAAAAACAACATAACATTAGATACATAAATAACTTATTTATAACCCAGTAAGTGTATATAACGCTGAATTTTATTTAGGCAATAATTTCATTCAATTTAGTGTTTTAATATATAACCTCAATATTTGCACTTTATGACTTTAAATGTCCTACCCGGGTAAATGTGAAACAAAATATGAGATTTTTCTTGTTCAATGGCAATACAGTACTTTGCACTGGCTATTGTTCTATGAGGAAATGTATTAGTGCACATTTCAATCCAAATCAATGATGTCCAACACTTTTACTTTTTATTATCAACACAATAAAATCTTTTTATTTGAAATGTCTCCATTCTTTAAACTTCATCTACATTGGCCTACAATTTTATCATCTTGGACTCGGCTAGTTCGCAGTTTTGTTTTCTTGGGTAGCCTTCATTGTTCGTAACCTGATGTTAAATAGTCTGGTTGGATATGATCAAGAATAAAAATGGTTTCAATATTCATTTAAGTTTGAAAATAATTTATTTTTATCCTTCAAATTTAAATTTTATTTTTATAATCCCAATAGTTTGAAAATAGTTTGTTTTAATCCATTGGAACAACCAGTAATATCAATGATAATGATAGATTGAATCATTTGTCTAACATTAATTGACTTTAATATGATATTTTCACTAACAAGAATAATAATAGATGAATTTTGTGTAATCGAGTTGAGTAATATGAGTTATTTCTTTTAGTACACTACTAGAATTTCTCTTATTACATGCGACTTTTTTTGCGAATTTTTATGAAAAATTCGCAGGAAACGTTGTTCTTACAAATTTTTCTGCGAAATTTTATCTGTAGGTAATACCTTTGTGGATAATATATTTTTGCTAATTTTAAAATTCGCGGGAAATTTTCTTTCGAAATTTCTTGCGAAAAAAATTTGCAGGAAAGTTTCCTGCAAAAAAAAATTTGCAGGAAAGTTTCCTACAAATTTTTTTGCAAGAAATTCTGTAGGAGTATTTTTTACAAAAAAAAAGATTAAAGAAATTACTATAAATTCTATCAATAATTCTTCAACTTTCAAATGCTCACAATGAATTCATCCGAAGCATTTGTTTCCATGTCTCCAACATGTGATACATAATCTTTTAAATTCTAATGTTGTAGATTATAAGTCTAACACTTAACTATACAAATCAACTTGTAAAGTAAGTGTTGTTCCAACTTATATACTCTTTAATTATTTTATTTTCAATCAATGTGGGACTTGAAGTTTTTTTAAAATATTAAACTTATAATTTTAAATATTTTATTATTTTTCCTGCAGATTAAAATTTGTAGGGAAATCTGCAGGAAAAGTTACCTGCAAAATTTTTCTCCCATTTAGTAAACATTACTTGCAAATTTATTTTTGCAAGAAAATTTGCAAGAAACAAAATAAAATTCTTACAGTATTTTCTGCAAATTTTTACCATGAAAAATATTTCTATGATTATTAAAATTTCTGCGAATATTTTTTTGCAGAAAAATTCGCAAGAAATTTCTGCGAATATTTTTTTACAGGAAAATTTGCAAGAAAATGGCACTTTTCTAGTAGTGGTAGATTTGCTAACAACATTTTATCAAAGATATTAAAAAAAATTCAAATTTAAGAGAAAAAAAAGAAATTTTAATTTTTAAGATTGAGATATTTAATAGACTAAAAATATATTTAAGTCATTGTATAATCAATTTAGCTGTTGAAATGTTAATATTATATCCTGAATCTCAACTTCTGTATAATATTATTAGATAGATAACTACATTGTTGTTTAATATTATTAGATAGTAAGATAGACAACACTGCATTGTTGGGCCAGCTCAACTCTAATTTAAATTGGGCCTCAAATAATTTCATGTAGCCCCAAAGCAATTGTCACATGTTCTTAATCGTAATATTTATCTGTCCAAAACCGAAAACTATGTAAAGTACTATGTGGGTTTAATAGTTAGAGTTGGATTAATAAGTACAAAGTGTTAAATTTAAACATCATTGTTGTTGTTTTAATTCTTAGGTATAAAAAAAAAACTTAAAAAATATCTTTTCAACTATATATGGTCAACTGGAAAGTTTTAGAATTGAACAAGCTGAAACTTTCCCCTTTGTTTTCATTTACAAAGACAAAATAAAAATCTTGAGACTTCTCCTCTTGAGTTTCACAGCAATTAACCACCTTTTGCCACATCCTTGACTTCAATGTTTTGAAAATGATCTATTTCACTGTACAAACATTCTATTTGTTATTACTAATATTAAGCTAGAAAGTAGAAGCTAGACCACTGCCCAATCACTTGAAGTACCATTGATCATGTTCACCAATCTTTGGCACTTAGACCCATAATTGCATGCATGGTTATACTTTGTTAGTAAGCTATGATGTTGATAGTCTAGCTCGGAAAGTTACAATAAAGAGTAGTTAAGATGGTGACTTTTTTTTATATGATATCCTTATCGGAAAGACAAAAGACTCAGAAGCTTATAATGTTTATCGTGATTTTTTTAAATTAGTTGATAAAATATTTTTCTATATTAACAATATAAAAAAATTAAATTATTATAATTTACATTTCAAAAGTATGTAGTAGAAGAAAAGAGATTTGATTATTGTGCTAATTATTTTTAATATTTAATTTCAAGATACCCATGCGTTGCATTTAGTGAATAATTAGAAAGCATTTTAGTTAGTTTTATTTGCATTAACAGTTATTTTGGTCTTTAATTTTTATTCATTTCATTGCATATTTTCTTTTTTTTATCAAAATTGTTATGTCTCGAGTGTTTTTCTTTTAATGTGTGTGTTTGCAGTGAAATTCGTTCATGAATTCTTTTTATTTAAATTAGCAAAGTTTTCAATTTAGATATGCAAGAAATATGAATTTTTGTATTATAGAATGTTCAGGCACTTCGCAACTACATCAATTAAAGCTAGTCAAAGGAACTAGGTGAAACTATAATAAAATACACTTTAGACAATACATATTCCTAACATACAATGAATTTTCAGGAATAAAATTTCGTAAGTATGATGTTCCGACCCTGTGCATGAATAAGGTTTGTTTATTTATAGAAACGCGAGATGGTGTTTACTTTGCATGATTTTTGTGTGGCGCATAACCGCCTCGCACTATGCGTCGTGTATTAACTCCTTCTAACTATCAGTAATCTCTCGTAACCATTTCTTTTGATTTACCAAGTAGTTTTATCCTTGAACCTTTTCTTTGAGACTTTCCGTGTCAAAACTACCTCTTCGCTTGTGTAGAATTCGAGTACTTCCCCCCATTCTTGAATTGGTCACTGTTGTAACTACAACTCAAAATTGATGTATTTAGTTGATCTTCCTTTTATTCCATGTTTTGATGCACATTCGAGTATAACCAACCCAAGTTTCTTGATTAACAGATGCCCCCTAAAAAACGTTTGTCTCGAAGAAATAAGAGAAAATATTTTTTATGAGTGTTTAATATCCTTTATTTATTTCGAGGAAACCTTACATGTGTCATCCTTCGTACTCATTAAATGCTTCTGACACAATCAGTTCTCTTTTACTCATTTACCATAGATTTGGCAGCGTCGATCACGTTTTCTCATGATACGCAATCATATCTCTTGGTCATTTAAACGTTTACTATTATTTAAAAAAGAAAAAATTTTAATATCAAACGCGGGCTTGGTTTTATGTAGGCCCATCTCTTCTCTTATATATGCACTTTTACTACCTTTGAGTTTTTACTTTAACTGCCTGAGCCAGAATTATCCTTTCCTAGAGTCACTTGCTCTTCCTCATTTTCAACCTTTTGCGGGCCTTTTTTTTTGTGTTCATGACTACTTCAGCTGTTTTCGCCTCTGTTACTACTCCTAAGCTCACCACAGCCCAAACTTATGTTCACTCCATCCCTCATGTTCCTTTGTTGATAGAAGATGTAGCTGTTTCTGCTTTGGACGACGGGAGAAATCCCTTTATCCTTATCCCGGGGATGGAAGAAGCCAGTTTAAAAATCTTCCAATCATAGGTACTTTTGCCCTTCTCCATTACTAATGGGTCTTTACATGCTTTTTTGGGTCCTTTCTTGGGAAAAAATAAGAAGAGATATCCTAATAACTTGCTTCCAGAAGACGATTCTTCATTGCCTTATATTTACTCCCAAAACATAGACCTTTCTTTGTTTTCTAATACTACTGAGATATTCCAGGCTTTTCCCTTTGCTAAGGATAGGCATATTCAATGGCTTGAGCGTGTTGAAAATTCCATGAAGTCCATATGGCATGAAGTTGGTATCTTCGATTTTATTCAATTAGCGAAGTATGATATGAATGTTTTCAATCCTCAAATGTTACTTTCTGCTATTTTCTTTTGGAACAGGGAAACTCGGGCCTTCGAGTTTCCTTGTGGTTTTGTGTGTCCAACCCTACTGGATATCGCTGCTATTACTAGTTTGAAACCCATAGGAGATAGATATCATCCCAAGGCACTCGAAGAAGATATTTTGATGAAAGAAACTTTGATAATTTAGGATAAGAAAACTTATTCTGCTTTCATTAGTGCACATCATGGCCAAGAGGGTGCTTTTGTCACTAATTTTGAACACATTTCCATTTTACTATACTAGTTATCTGCTTGTGTTTTTTGCACTCTCTCTCCAAGTGCCAAAATACTACTACGTGCTTGCCCAAGCTCTACATCTAAAGAAAAAGGTTTGTTTGAGCAAACTATTGCTTACTTATTTATATGCTTGCCTCGATGAAGCTTCAAGGAGTTTATTTCGAGAGAGTGGTCCTCAAAACCTATCAGGACATCTTTGGTTGTTGCAACTATGGCTTAATGCCATATTCGAGAAAAAACTGAAACTTGTTCCCCTCCAAGCCTCCATTCAATATTCATTCGAGGGAGCGAGGCTAACAACACTAACTCCTAAAAAGAGTTTCGTGGATAATATTTCTTGATAAATCAAGGATATTCTCAATTTTGATCAAGTTACGAGTGATTTAGCACCTTTCATTCATTCTAATCTAGTGGATCCTTCATGTCTAAGTGGTAATAACCAAGTTGGGAGTATTTCTCATGAGATGGTCAAATTTTGGTTGGGTTATTTTGTCTTGGGATGTTATTTTTTCTTGTATGAAGTAGAAAGATGTGAGGGTTTACCCCTAGCAACCTCAGATCTTTGCTCGCCAATTTGGATTGTGTCAGATGAAACCATTGCCTCTTTATCGAAAAGATAGGGTTGATTATAACGTATGTGTTGAGGACGACGACTACGAGGGCCTTCTAAAGTTAATCTTGAAGCCTGATACTCGACTTTCTCTTATTCCCTCTTCTTTCTCTCTTTCTTTCCTTGTGTTAGGGTGTTATCTTTGTTGGTGGTGTGGATACTATACTAACAAAGTATTCTCCTTCGAGGAGTTCTTGAAGAAACTGACCAACTCTTTCTTTTCTACGCAGGCCCAAAGATTTTAGGTACATACAAGAATCGTAACATTATTTATCAATTCAAACAATATTTTAAAGTTTGTTATCGCCAATAACATGTTTCATTAGAGCAGAAAAAAAGGTTTGAAGCTCTGTGTGCTTTGAGGAAATAGAGCTTAGACCAAGCTTATCAAGCGTACGAGGCTTTTAAATCAAAGTTTTGTAAATGATTTGTTATAATTTGTTTTAGACAAGTTGATCAAGGATTTACTTAATTATTTTCTCAATATATTTTGCTTTCGTGGAATTTCTTCAAATAATTTCTATTATTAATCACCTTGCTCGTGCCTCTCAAATTTATCTATTTTATCACGTATGCATTATTCGAGTAAATCTGCTCGATCACGAAAGGACCTTTGTAAGACCATTTACCAAGATTTCGAGACTTTTGATCCATTGGTATAATTACTTTTAATACCAAATCACCAATTAAAAATTTTTTAGTCGTAACTTTTCTTTTGTATACTCGTGAAACCTTCTCCTTTTGATGTATGACATTTTGCATAACTATTATCCTTTCTTCATCTAATTGAATCAACTTATCATACATCAAATTCTAATAGTCTTCGATTGGAAGGTCATTATGTCTTTGTATATGAATGGATTGTAAATTAATATCTATAGGCAGGACTGCTTCATGACCCTAGACCAATTTACATGGTGTGGTGCCAGTTGCACCCTTAGGCGAATTTCTATAAGCCCATAAAACTTTTAATAGTGTCTCATTCCATCTTCTTGACTTTACAAAAATATGATTTTTTATCAAATTTATCACAACCTTATTAGCAGCCTCCATTTTGATGGAGAAGGTGGGAGAAGTGAAGAATGAACCTCTCCTTAGCTTCTCCTAGGCATGGATCTTCTTCAAAGGAGAAATGACCGAAGTGATGAACACTTTAGAAGGGAGAGAACTCGCGGATTAGAAGGACTAATAAGCCTAGAAGGAAGTATCCAAGCTCAAGCAATCAAGAGATTGCTCACTTCAAAGGGAAGGAATTAGGGTTTCCTAAGGTGTTTGAAGGCACTCTCTTGCTCTCTCTCAACTCGGTGACTCTTGAAGAATTGCTAAAGATTTCACTCAGAAATTCAATATATTCAAAAGTGCAAATACAAGGTAAGAGTTACACATTTATAGGTGGGAAAATTAGGTTAACTGGCGCCAATCCGTGTAAGCTTAATTGGCGCCAAGTTTGAATTTCAAATTTGAATTTGAAATTCAAACTTTGGCCAGCCAAGTGACTCATCCGGATGGTACCTTCATCCTAATGTCATTTGGGAGTTATTTGATGTGAATTTAGAGCTCACATGGCCGGATCCTCTCCATGCAATCCATGTGACTCAAATTCAAATCAAATTACTTCTAAATGACATAAAAATGAATCCTAATGCACCTATTAATGTATACTTCATATAAACCTAATCTAATGACCGAAATACATTGGTCAAAGGAATACAATGAATATGAAAAATTACAAGAAGAAGAATGAGCCTAATATTGGGTATCAAAAGCCCAAAGCCTAAGAAGCCCAAATACAAGCCCAAAAGCATAAACCCTAGTCTATGGTCAAAATACAAGACCAAAAATCAAAGTAACTTCCTATGCTAAGAAATGCAATAAAACATGGTGTTTATTCAAGTAAGGTCCAAGTGAGAAGCACCCTAGGCCCACCAAGCCCATTGGGGCCACTAAACTCTGAAGTAGACAAGTCTTCAAGTAATCTCCTGGCCATAGCTCTAGTGGTTGGGCCTTTAGCCCATGCTCTTCCATCATTCCCTCCCTCTTGAGAAGGATTCGTCCTCGAATTTGAAGACTCTTCCTCATCATCACTAGCACCTACAAAAGGTTTAAGATCACTAACATTAAAAGTAGGGCTTACTCCATAATCAGAGGGTAAATCAAGTCTATAAGCGTTATCATTGATACGCTGTAAGACCTGAAAGGGACCATCTCCTCTAGGACTGAGTTTGGACTTCCTTTGTTTTGGAAAACGTTCTTTTCTTAAATGAAGCCAAACCCAATCTCCTTCCTCGAAGATCATAGATCTTTTGCCTTTATTTCCTTGTTGGGCATATTTCTCATTTTGGAGTTGAATATGAGTTTTAATCCTTTCATGAAGTTTCTTAACAAACTCAGCTCTTGAAGCCCCTTCCTTATGAATGAAATGTTCAACATTAGGAAGAGGTATCAAGTCTAAAGGAGTCAAAGGATTAAACCCAAACACAGCTTCAAAAGGAGAAATATTGGTAGTTTTGTGGACTACCCTATTATAGGCAAATTCAATGTGAGGCAAATACTCATCCCAAGATTTGTGATTGCCCTTTAGAACTGCCCTAAGCATAGTAGACAGAGACCTATTCACTACCTCAATTTGGCCATCTGTTTGAGGATGACAAGTAGTTGAAAAGAGGAGTTTAGTTCCTAGTCTTGACTGTAACAGCCCAAGCAACCCGCATGAGGATATTGTCCGCTTTGGCCCACGGCCGCACGGTTTTGCTCTTGGCGATGACACGCATGCCACCCCAAAAGGCCTCCTCACAAGGAAGGTATCCACACCCATATATATGGCATGCTTCGTTCGCCTTCCTAACCGATGTGGGACTATATCCACCCCCCCTCAAGGGAGTCCAGCGCCCTCGCTGGCACACCGATCCGGGCCCCGGCTCTGATACCAATGTAACAGCCCAAGCAACCCGCATGAGGATATTGTCCGCTTTGGCCCACGGCCGCACGGTTTTGCTCTTGGCGATGACACGCATGCCACCCCAAAAGGCCTCCTCACAAGGAAGGTATCCACACCCATATATATGGCATGCTTCGTTCGCCTTCCTAACCGATGTGGGACTATATCCACCCCCCCTCAAGGGAGTCCAGCGCCCTCGCTGGCACACCGATCCGGGCCCCGGCTCTGATACCAATGTAACAGCCCAAGCAACCCGCATGAGGATATTGTCCGCTTTGGCCCACGGCCGCACGGTTTTGCTCTTGGCGATGACACGCATGCCACCCCAAAAGGCCTCCTCACAAGGAAGGTATCCACACCCATATATGATATAGTCCCACATCGGTTAGGAAGGCGAACGAAGCATGCCATATATATGGGTGTGGATACCTTCCTTGTGAGGAGGCCTTTTGGGGTGGCATGCGTGTCATCGCCAAGAGCAAAACCGTGCGGCCGTGGGCCAAAGCGGACAATATCCTCATGCGGGTTGCTTGGGCTATTACATTGGTATCAGAGCCGGGGCCCGGATCGGTGTGCCAGCGAGGGCGCTGGACTCCCTTGAGGGGGGGTGGATATAGTCCCACATCGGTTAGGAAGGCGAACGAAGCATGCCATATATATGGGTGTGGATACCTTCCTTGTGAGGAGGCCTTTTGGGGTGGCATGCGTGTCATCGCCAAGAGCAAAACCGTGCGGCCGTGGGCCAAAGCGGACAATATCCTCATGCGGGTTGCTTGGGCTGTTACATTGGTATCAGAGCCGGGGCCCGGATCGGTGTGCCAGCGAGGGCGCTGGACTCCCTTGAGGGGGGGTGGATATATTCCTTGTGAGGAGGCCTTTTGGGGTGGCATGCGTGTCATCGCCAAGAGCAAAACCGTGCGGCCGTGGGCCAAAGCGGACAATATCCTCATGCGGGTTGCTTGGGCTGTTACATTGGTATCAGAGCCGGGGCCCGGATCGGTGTGCCAGCGAGGGCGCTGGACTCCCTTGAGGGGGGGTGGATATAGTCCCACATCGGTTAGGAAGGCGAACGAAGCATGCCATATATATGGGTGTGGATACCTTCCTTGTGAGGAGGCCTTTTGGGGTGGCATGCGTGTCATCGCCAAGAGCAAAACCGTGCGGCCGTGGGCCAAAGCGGACAATATCCTCATGCGGGTTGCTTGGGCTGTTACATTGACCATAAGACACGCCAAAAGTGGCATAGGAACTTAGTATCTCTATCTGAAACTATTGTCCTAGGGAGTCCATGGAGTTTAACCACATCTCTAAAGAAGTGTTTTGCAATGTTGCTTGCATCATCTACTTTGTGGCATGGAATGAAATGAGCCATTTTACTAAAACGGTCCACAACCACAAAGATAGAATCCATTCCCCTTTGGGTTCTAGGTAAACCTAGCACAAAATCCATGCTAATATCTACCCAAGGAGAAGAAGCAACAGACAAAGGTGTGTATTTACCATGAGGCATCACTTTAGACTTGGCTTGTAAACAAGCCAAACATCTAAAACAATGCTTTTGGACATCCTTTCGCATATGGGGCCAACAAAATTTTTCTTTTAGCAAACTAAGGGTTTTATCAACACCAAAGTGCCCCATAAGCCCACCTTCATGACTCTCTTTAATTAATAGTTTCCTAATGGATCCTTGGGGTATACATAACCTTCCTTCTTTGTATAAATACCCCTCAGCCATTATCACCAAACTCAAGATCTCCCTCATACAACTCCCTAATATTATCAAATCCAAGAATTTGTGTGCCTAGAGACATAAGCAAAGTATGCCTACTAGATAAAGCATCAGCTACAATATTTGATTTTCCTTTCTTGAATTTAATAATAAATGGAAATTGTTCAAGGAACTCTAACCATTTGGCATGCCTCTTATTTAACTTACCTTGACCTCTTAAATATTTAAGTGACTCATGGTCACTATGGATGATAAACTCTTTGGACACTAGATAGTGTTCCCAAGTTTGTAAAGCCCTAACCAAGGCATATAACTCCTTGTCATAGGTGGGGTAATTGAGGGAGGCACCTTTTAGTTTTTCACTAAAATATGCAATGGGGTGTCCTCCTTGCAATAACACAGCCCCTATGCCAACTCCTAATGCATCACATTCTAGCTCAAAAAGTCTTTTCAAAATTTGGTAGAGCTAGTATGGGTGCATTAATAAGTTGATCCTTAAGAAGTTGAAATGCTTGGTCATGCTTTGAAGTCCATTCAAATAAAATATCTTTTTTAACAAGCTCATTCAAGGGTGAAGCAATGCTAGAGAAGTTAGGCACAAATCTTCTATAAAAACTTGCTAATCCATGAAAACTCCTAACTTCACTAACATTTTTAGGCTTGGGCCACTCTTGAATGGCTTTGATTTTCTCGGGGTCCAGACGAACCCCATCTTTGCTTACAATGAACCCTAGGAAAACCACATGATCCACACAAAAAGTACATTTTTCAAGATTTGCAAATAAGTGGTTTTTCCTAAGGATCATCAAAACTTCTCTAAGATGTCCTAAGTGATCATCTTGAGACCTACTATAGATTAAGATGTCATCAAAATAAACAACAACAAATTTACCTATACACTCTCTCAAGACATGATTCATAAGTCTCATGAATGTACTTGGTGCATTAGTTAAACCAAAAGGCATAACTAGCCACTCATATAATCCAAATTTGGTCTTAAAAGCAGTTTTCCACTCATCACCTTCTTTGATTCTTATTTGGTGATAACCACTCTTAAGATCAATTTTAGAAAATATAATAGCACCATGTAATTCATCAAGCATATCATCAAGTCTAGGGATTGGGTGCCTATACTTGATTGTGATATTGTTAATGGCCCTACAATCACAACACATTCTTCATTTTTCATCTTTCTTGGGCACTAACAATACAGGCACAGCACAGGGACTCAAACTCTTTTGCACCCACCCCTTATCCAATAGCTCTTGGACTTGGTTCTCTATCTACTTAGTTTCTTGAGGATTTGTCCTATAGGCTGGTCTATTGGGTAGACTAGCCCTAGGCACAAAATCAATTTGATGTTCTATACCCCTAAAAGGAGGAAGGCCCTTTGGACCTTCACTAGGGAATATATCATCAAATTCTTTTAATAATTGAGAAACTTCAAGAGTTAAAGAACTAGGCTCAAGACTTAAATTATGACACTTAAGCACACCTCTACAAAGAAGAAGGTAAGAAGGCTTTTCAACAAATAAGGTTTGTTTTAAAGTTTCTTGTTGAATTCCTTCTATTGAAAGAGATTTTTCTTCCTTCTTCTTCTTTGAAGTTTTATGCTTTTTCTCTTCTTTTTTTTTTTAATCAAGTTTTTTTTCTTCTTCTCTTTTCATTTTCATTTGTACTTGATCCTCTATCACTTGTGAAGGAGACAAAGGATGAAGTACAAATTTCTTTTCTTTATGGGTGAAGGTAATTTCATTGGTAAGGCCATTATGCATGGTTTTCTTGTCAAATTGCCATGACCTTCCCAACAAAATATGGCAAGCCTCCATTAGAACTATGTCACAAACCACTTGATCTTCATAGTTACCAATAGAAAACTTGACTTTCACTTGTTTATTAACAATAATATCCCCATCTTCATTAAGCCAATGAAGTTGATATGGTTTCGGATAGGGAATAAGAGTAAGATCAAGCTTCTCCACCAACCTTGTGCTACAAAAATTGCAATAAGGCCCACTATCCACAATGAGAGAACAAGCATTATCAAAAACTTTACACCTTGTATAAAAAATATTCTCTCTTTGTGAAAGGTGAGACTCATGAGGTTGGCTTCCTAGAAGCCTTCTAATCATAAGAAGTTGACCATCATAAGGATATGCACTTTCAATTGGATGGTCTTCCTCACTTGTTTCACTATCACTTGAAGTGGTAGAACTAGATTCATCAACACTACTATAAATGTCTTGCCCTTTCAAAATCATCACCTTTTTAGTGGGGCATTGAGAAGCTATGTGGCCTCTCCCAAGACATTTAAAGCATTTGATGTCACTAGTCTTACTACTAGAAGTGACAACATTTTTATTTTTATTTTTCTCTTTTTCATTTTCTTTTTCTTTTTCTTGACCCTTGCTAAATTTCTTAGAGGAGTCATATTGACCCTCCCTCTTGTAGTCCTTCTTTATATAAGAGCTAGATTGAGTTTTACCTTTGAAAGAACTTTTTCTTAAATTTTGTTGTTCCACCCTTATACAAAGTTGGACCAAATCATCAAGGTACCTATAAGGGAGTAACTCAACTCTATCTCTTATATCAAAATTTAGACCACTCAAAAATCTAGCAATGGTCAATCTTTCTTCTTCCCTAATCCCAGCCCTCATGAGATACAACTCCATTTTTTGTCTATACTCCTCCACACTCATGTTCTTTTGTTGGAGTCTTTGGAGCTTATCCATAAGCTCCCTACTATAATAAGAAGGAATGTGCCTTCTTCTCATAGCACTCCTCAATTTATTCCAATAAGTGATTGGAGGGTCATTGTGAAGTCTTCTCTCTCTCTCTAAGGATGTCCACCAATACATAGCTTGTCCTTGGAAAGCTAGGGTGGCTAGGGAAACTTTTCTCTCCTCACCTACTTTATGACAAGTGAAAATTTGCTCCACTTTCATCTCCCAATCCAAGTAGGCATCTACATCCTCTTTTCCATGAAAGTAAGGGAGATCAACCCTTGATTCCCTCACTTTGGTTTCCTTAATGACTCTCCTAGGTTTAGGCTGGTAGTATGCATCCATATTCAAACTACCATCATTCTCTTGGCTTTGAGAGTCATTGGAACTTTTGGTTGAGCTCCTTGAAGAATTTTTTTGACTTTTACTTTTATTGATTTTTTTCAAAAGTTTTTCTTCTTGTTGCTTAATTTTATTTATCTCCTCCTCAAGAGCAATAAGTTGTACTTCTCTTTCAATCTTTTCTTTTTCTTTTTGAAGTACCTCTTGTTGCTTCCAAAGTTTTAGTGCTTCAACCTCCTTAACTATTCTTTTAAAACTTTTAGGAGATTCAAATTCACTATTACTTTGAGAAGTATGACTCATGATTAAGCAATAAGAATTTTTATATGCTATGCAAAAAGTTATAAAATGTTTTTGTAATTTTCTAGGAACAAAAATAGCACTTGGAAGTCTAAGTGTACAAGTTTCACTATCAAGGGAGGTGAGCTACTAAGAGCCACTTAATAACCAAGCCTTTTTAAGTGGAAATCACTAAACTCCTTTGTGGTATCTTTGATTCCCCAAAACTTTTCACAAAAGATTTTTGTATGCTTTTCACAATTTGTTTGTTTTTTTTTTAAACTAAGCTAAACATGAGCAATTAAACTACACAAGTCTAGACGAATTAGGGCAGCAAAGTAAAAACAATTAAGGACAAGAAACTTAAAGGAAACAAGTTAAGCAACTAGTCGGATAACCCTAAGTGGAAGCTTGAAACATATGAAATTTCCAAGCCACTTCCACTAGTACTACACGTGAGTAGGCTACATAGGAGTTAGATATACCTGACCAGCTTCTTAATACTCCCTTCAAGCTTTACAAATTGGCTTAAAATACAAGAGAAATTGCAAAAATTTAAACTAGCCTAGAAAGCAATAAATGGCGGCTTTTGTGACCAATTAGTGACGGATTTGTTTTCCAATTTTTCTAACACTTGTTCAAGTGTTTTAATCCGCCACTAACCCTTGATTTAGGTTGCTCCTGGACCTGCACAATGAACACAACAAAATAGTTAAAGAAGGCTGCTCACAAGGTGAAAGAAAGGTTCACTCAAGTGAAGGAAGTTTAGGAAGAGTTTGGTCACTAAATTAGGTCAAATTTTGTAGTCTTAGTGTCCAAAACTTTTCCTACTCTTTGTTGAGTCAATGCTTGATCCTTAAGCAAGGATTTGAGGCCACTTCCAGCACAGAAATTTTAAGGAAAGAAAACAAGACAAGCAACAAAAGCACAATTTAAGAAGCTTATACCAAAGTGAAGAGTAATATGTGTATGACAAGACTCAAAGAGGTTCAACAATAAAAAACTGAAAAAATAAGACTCCAAAGAAGGCTAGCACTCAGTTAGGAAGGTTCCTAGATAGGTAATAGAGTAGATTAACAACACAAAAAAAATTTGGAAGCAATTGGATAAGAATACACCAAATAGTAGTCCAAACAAGCTAAGGAATCAAGTGAATTTTGTAGTTGTACACCTCTCGGCCTTTTCTCTTTAAATTGATTTATCTATTTTTTTAAGATTCCAAGCTATAGAAACCAAGACTACAAGTTAGTCAAAATTCAAGTGAGAAATGATGAAACTAGTGCACTAGTTTTTAGGTTTTTGTAATGGATTCTTTGTTCACTTTTCTCTTTTTTTTTTTTAACTATTTGAAACAATAGGCTCTGAATTTTCCTCTGTTTTTTAGCCTCTTTACTTTTAAAAATTTGAATCCAAAAGATAGTGCACTAGAAGTAGGATTAAGCACTTGAAATTTTAAGTAAAACAAATTTTCTTAAGAATTTTCAATAGAAAGTGAAATGAAAACTTAAGTACACAATGGAAACCTAACTCTAAAGAAATTTGCTAGAACTAATAGCAAATTATGAACTCAATAAGGCAAAAGAAAAAGCACATATAGGTAGGCAAGAAAATTAAGCAAACCGAGACCAAACAATTAGACAATGTACTAAAAGAAAATTAGGTCAACATGCTATTCAAGGAATTTTTAAACATATAAGGACTAAACACAAACTCTAAGACAAAACATATATTCAAAACCAAATTCTAATGCAAATGCATGAGGTCCAATCACGGACACATACAAGAATGGAGAGACTCAAAGAAAATCAAAATTATGCACAAGCAAAAAGGTCCTAAAACATGTTGATTGTGGAAGGAATTCAAAAACAATCAAGCAATGGATCCATGGAATAAAATTTGATTCAAAGTATATAGATCCAAAAAGAAACTCAAACAAGACACTTAGAACACATAGAACACAAGACACGGACACAAAAAGATGAAGCAACTTATCTCCTTGAAGACCTTGCTCTTGATACCAAAATTGATGGAGAAGGTGGGAGAAGTGAAGAATGAACCTCTCCTTAGCTTCTCCTAGGCATGGATCTTCTTCAAAGGAGAAATGACCAAAGTGATGAACACTTTAGAAGGAAGAGAACTCGCGGATTAGAAGGACTAAGCCTAGAAGGAAGTATCCAAGCTCAAGCAATCAAGAGATTGCTCACTTCAAAGGGAAGGAATTAGGGTTTCCTAAGGTGTTTGAACGCACTCTCTCTTGCTCTCTCTCAACTCGGTGACTCTTGAAGAATTGCTGAAGATTTCACTCATAAATTCAATATATTCAAAAGTGAAAATACAAGGTAAGAGTTACACATTTATAGGTGGGAAAATTAGGTTAAGTGGCGCCAATCCGTGTAAGCTTAATTGGCGCCAAGTTTGAATTTCAAATTTGAATTTGAAATTCAAACTTTGGCCAGCCAAGTGACTCATCCGGATGGTACCTTCATCCTAATGTCATTTGGGAGTTATTTGATGTGAATTTAGAGCTCACATGGCCGGATCCTCTCCATGCAATCCATGTGACTCAAATTCAAATCAAATTACTTCTAAATGACATAAAAATGAATCCTAATGCACCTATTAATGTATACTTCATATAAACCTAATCTAATGACCGAAATACATTGGTCAAATGAATACAATGAATAGGAAAAATTACAAGAAGAAGAATGAGCCTAATATTGGGTATCAAAAGCCCAAAGCCTAAGAAGCCCAAATACAAGCCCAAAAGCATAAACCCTAGTCTATGGTCAAAATACAAGACCAAAAATCAAAGTAACTTCCTATGCTAAGAAATGCAATAAAACATGGTGTTTATTCAACTAAGGTCCAAGTGAGAATCACCCTAGGCCCACCAAGCCCATTGGGCCCACTAAGCTCTGAAGCAGACAAGTCTTCAAGTAATCTCCTGGCCATAGCTCTAGTGGTTGGGCCTTTAGCCCATGCTCTTCCATCACATTTGGCCATTAGCTTGAGAGTAATAAGGTGTTGAAGTGATTAATTTAATCCCTTTTGACTTAACATATTGTGCAACTTTTTGACATGTGAACACTATACCTTGGTCTGTAGTTATTGTCTAGGGTATCCCAAATCAAAAAATGATGTGGTCTTCAATAAAATCTGTACCTGTCTGAGGGCACACTCGTAATCTTCTGGTGGGTAGAGGGCCGAACGAGAGCTTCAGGTGGATGCTTTAGAGGGGGGAGGTACTTGCAAAAGGTACTTCGACGCTCAAGTCAGGACAAACATGATTCTCAAGAGAGTAATAATTGAACAGTGACATACCTCATTTCGTGTGACTTATTTATAGTACCTATCATGGGCCTGAGCATGGTGGGCCTTCTCTGACACTTACCAAATTAGGTAATACGATGCTAACCGGCTGGTTATGCTTTAATTACGTGTTGTCCCTTGTTAACCATGGTTATCGTTATAAGTACTCTGTTGGTCCTTGGCCGAGCCGATAGGGTCGGCCGAGAGGACCTTTCGGCCTATGGCCGAGCCGATAACGGTGTCCGAGCCGAGATGGTGTCTGAGCTGCGTCAATGTGTGATTGGACATGACGTGCCGGTCCACGTGGCTGATCCACGTAGCCGATAGGACCCTTCCGGTACATAAGCCCCCAGCCTTAAGGTGTGAAACGACGCCAAGAGTAGAAATGACTTTGTAGTTGTGACGGTTGGGTTGGAGTGTGGAATTGTAACCTTTAAGTATTAGTCGTGGGAACGTGAAGGGTTGTAACCGTTGGGTTATAACCGTTGGACATTAATGATGGGGGATTTGAAAAGTTGTGGCTTGTGAGTCATTGGATCAAACTGATCCAACGGTTCGTAGGGGTGTGACGGTTAGGGTTCGTCCCTTGAGAACATTATAAATAGGGGTGGTGGGGACCACTACTAAAAAAATTAAAATTTGTGACGAAAATTTGTGACGGATAAAATGTCGTCACTAATAGTGACGACTTTTGTGACGAAAATTTTATTTTTGTGACGGACTACTTAGTTTTAGAGTTTGTGACGGATTTTGTGACGGAAAAATTTCCGTCTCTAACAATTCCGTCACAAACGGGGTCACTAATAAAAAAAAAAAATTTGCGACGGATTTAGTGACGGATTTTATTCCTCTCTAAATATTTAGTCACAAATTCCGTCACAATCTGTGAGGGATTATGTATCCCTCTCAAAAATGAAAATTTTATTATACTATTATTATATTTAAGAATTATGTATAAATAAAAAATATTTTCTAAAAAAATAATTAAAAAATTATGAAACTAAAATATTTTTTCATCAAAAGATTAAAAATTAAAACATAAAAAATGAATTAATTTAAATAATAAGTTGTCATTTTGAAGTATAAGAAATTAAAATATGAATTAGGAAAAAACTTTTAATTTAAAAATACTTATGAAATTATAAAAAGACAATATTATTTTGCATTTTAACTATAAAAGCTAAAAATAAATATATAAAAGTATATTTATAAGTTATACATAATTATATATAACTATATATATAACTATATATATATATATATATATATATATTTATATATATATATATATATATATAATGGTTGACGCTAGAAAATTCATTGTGCTTGATCATTTAATAAAAAGTACACTTAAGTCTATCAATAAATAAATAAAAAAATTATCATCATACTTTATAATACACTTAAATGGAATAATTTAATATATATTATATAATTAATAAAAGGGGAAATATATATATATAATTAATTATAAAGTGTATTATATATATTATGTAATACACTTTATAATTAATACTTGTATATTAGAAAAAAAAGGTAAAAATAATATATATTATATAATTAATAAATCTGGAATAATTTAATTATTTTTTATTTAAAAGTTCGTAAAAATAAAAAAATTAGGATTTTGTGACGGATTTTGAATCCCTCACAATTTGTGACGGATTCTGTGACGAAAAATTTTTAAAAATTGTATTTCGTCACAAATTCCGTCACAATTTGTGAGGGATTACGTATCCCTCTCAAAATAGAAAATTTTATTGCACAATTATTATATTTAATAATTATGTATAAATAAAAAATATTTTGCTAAAAAAATAATTAAAAAATTATGAAACTAAAATATTTTTTTTCATCAAAAGATTAAAAATTAAAACATAAGAAATGAATTAATTTAAATAATAAGTTGTCATTTTGAAGTATAAGAAATTAAAATATGAATTAGGAAAAAAATTTTAATTTAAAAATACTTATGAAATTATAAAAAGACAATATTAATTTTCATTTTGACTAAAAAGCTAAAAATAAATATATAAAAGTATATTTATAAATTATATATAATTATATATAACTATATATATATATATATATAATGGTTGATGCTAGAAAATTCATTGTACTTGATCATTTAATAAAAAGTACAATTAAGTCTATCAATAAATATATAAAAATATTATCATCATACTTTATAATATACTTAAATGGAATAATTTAATATATATTATATAATAAATAAAAGGTAAATATATATATATATATATATATATAATTAATTATAAAGTGTATTGTATATATTATATAATACACTTTATAGTTTTCACTTGTATATTAGAAAAAAAGGTGAAAATAATATATATTATATAATTAATAAATCTGGAATAATTTAATTAAAACATAAGAAATGAATTATTTTAAATAATAAGTTGTCATTTTGAAGTATAAAAAATTAAAATATGAATTAGGAAAAAACTTTTAATTTAAAAGTACTTATGAAATTATAAAAATACAATATTAATTTCCATTTTAACTAAAAAACTAAAAATAAATATATAAAAGTATATTTATAAATGATATATAATTATATATATATCTATCTATATATATATATATATATATATATATATATATATATATATAATGGTTGACGCTAGAAAATTCATTATGCTTGATCATTTAATAAAAAATACAATTAAGTCTATCAATAAATATATAAAAATATTATTATCATACTTTATAATACACCTAAATGGAATCATTTAATATATATTATATAATTAATAAAAGGTGAAAATATATATATATTAGAAAATATATATAGATAATTAATTATAAAATGTATTATATATATTATATATAATGCACTTTATAATTAATACTTGTATATTAGAAAGAAAAAAAAGGTGAAAATAATATATATTTTATCATTATAAATCTGGAATAATTTAATTATTTTTTATTTAAAAATTCGTAAAAATAAAAAATTAGAATTTTGTCATTTGCATTTATTTAAACTTCTTTTAATTTTTCTAATTAGTTTAAAAAATATTTATGATAATTTATAATATATAATTTATAAAATAATATATGAAAGTAAAAACACTCGTTAATAAATTAAGAAAGATGTGACTCTAATATAGCAGATCAATATCTGTGAATGCAAGTAATGTAAAAATAATATATATATATATATATATATATATATATATATATGGTTGATACTGGAGAATTTATGACACTTGATTATTATTTTGGATTTAAGTGTTACATGTATAATTTTAATAAATATTATAAAAAAATCATTATTTATAATATTTTTTATTAATTAAAAAATTAGTTAAAGGATTATAAGTATTAGAATTAAAGTTAAATTTATAAAATCATCTAGTAATTGAATGTAAGGTTTTAGTAATTGATTACAAGTTTCACAATCTAAACAACTATTTATTCTTTTCGTTTTTCCTCGTGTAACCGTTTCGAATAAACTGTTTTAATTTTCAAATTATATTTATGCATTACAGTGTCGGAGTCTATTGTCCTTTTCTTTTTGATGGAGTATATCACACTGAACTCACCTCGTACGTATTCGGTAGTTTGGTCGAATCAACATTATTTTTTTGTCTTAATTTTTGGATGATTTAATTATCAAAAGGTTTGATCATTTTTTTATTTTATTTTTTTTGGAAAAATAACGCAAACAAATATAAGTTTAGCTTTTTTTTGAAAATTTTTACTTAAGTAGTGTTATGAGAGAAATAATATTTAAAATATATTTTTCATTTAATTATTTATAAAAATACTTTTATATTCAAATATTTACTAAAAATATACTTTCAATTAAAATATATTTTAAAAATTTTGTTAATTCATTATCATTCATTTACTTGATTAAAAAATGATAAAATATAATTAATTTTCAATTAATTTAATAAAATAAAAATTCTAAAATAAATTATATTATGATTTTAATTATGAATCTATTTTAAATTTATTAGTTTGATGTTTAATGATGTTTGATATTATTGTGATAAAAATTGATATTCTTTCATATTTATATATATATTGTTAAATAAGTACTGAACTGATAAGGTAGCTCAGATGGCTGGAGAAGGAGTGTTAAGGTTAGAATGAGTAGAAGGTAAGGGGTTCGAATCTTACCACTGCCAATTATCTGAAAATTAATAATTAATACTTGTAGATTAGAAAAAAAAGTGAAAATAATATATATTATATAATTAATAAATCTGGAATAATTTAATTATTTTTTATTTAAAAGTTCGTAAAAATAAAAAAATTAGGATTTTGTGACGGATTTTGAATCCCTCACAATTTGTGACGGATTCTGTGACGAAAAATTTTTAAAAATTGTATTTCGTCACAAATTCCGTCACAATTTGTGAGGGATTACGTATCCCTCTCAAAATAGAAAATTTTATTGCACAATTATTATATTTAATAATTATGTATAAATAAAAAATATTTTGCTAAAAAAATAATTAAAAAATTATGAAACTAAAATATTTTTTTTCATCAAAAGATTAAAAATTAAAACATAAGAAATGAATTAATTTAAATAATAAGTTGTCATTTTGAAGTATAAGAAATTAAAATATGAATTAGGAAAAAAATTTTAATTTAAAAATACTTATGAAATTATAAAAAGACAATATTAATTTTCATTTTGACTAAAAAGCTAAAAATAAATATATAAAAGTATATTTATAAATTATATATAATTATATATAACTATATATATATATATATATAATGGTTGATGGTAGAAAATTCATTGTACTTGATCATTTAATAAAAAGTACAATTAAGTCTATCAATAAATATATAAAAATATTATCATCATACTTTATAATATACTTAAATGGAATAATTTAATATATATTATATAATAAATAAAAGGTAAATATATATATATATATAATTAATTATAAAGTGTATTGTATATATTATATAATACACTTTATAGTTTTCACTTGTATATTAGAAAAAAAGGTGAAAATAATATATATTATATAATTAATAAATCTGGAATAATTTAATTAAAACATAAGAAATGAATTATTTTAAATAATAAGTTGTCATTTTGAAGTATAAAAAATTAAAATATGAATTAGGAAAAAACTTTTAATTTAAAAGTACTTATGAAATTATAAAAATACAATATTAATTTCCATTTTAACTAAAAAACTAAAAATAAATATATAAAAGTATATTTATAAATGATATATAATTATATATATATCTATCTATATATATATATATATATATATATATATATAATGGTTGACGCTAGAAAATTCATTATGCTTGATCATTTAATAAAAAATACAATTAAGTCTATCAATAAATATATAAAAATATTATTATCATACTTTATAATACACCTAAATGGAATCATTTAATATATATTATATAATTAATAAAAGGTGAAAATATATATATATATTAGAAAATATATATAGATAATTAATTATAAAATGTATTATATATATTATATATAATGCACTTTATAATTAATACTTGTATATTAGAAAGAAAAAAAAGGTGAAAATAATATATATTTTATCATTATAAATCTGGAATAATTTAATTATTTTTTATTTAAAAATTCGTAAAAATAAAAAATTAGAATTTTGTCATTTGCATTTATTTAAACTTCTTTTAATTTTTCTAATTAGTTTAAAAAATATTTATGATAATTTATAATATATAATTTATAAAATAATATATGAAAGTAAAAACACTCGTTAATAAATTAAGAAAGATGTGACTCTAATATAGCAGATCAATATCTGTGAATGCAAGTAATGTAAAAATAATATATATATATATATATATATATATATATATATGGTTGATACTGGAGAATTTATGGCACTTGATTATTATTTTGGATTTAAGTGTTACATGTATAATTTTAATAAATATTATAAAAAAATCATTATTTATAATATTTTTTATTAATTAAAAAATTAGTTAAAGGATTATAAGTATTAGAATTAAAGTTAAATTTATAAAATCATCTAGTAATTGAATGTAAGGTTTTAGTAATTGATTACAAGTTTCACAATCTAAACAACTATTTATTCTTTTCGTTTTTCCTCGTGTAACCGTTTCGAATAAACTGTTTTAATTTTCAAATTATATTTATGCATTACAGTGTCGGAGTCTATTGTCCTTTTCTTTTTGATGGAGTATATCACACTGAACTCACCTCGTACGTATTCGGTAGTTTGGTCGAATCAACATTATTTTTTTGTCTTAATTTTTGGATGATTTAATTATCAAAAGGTTTGATCATTTTTTTATTTTATTTTTTTTGGAAAAATAACGCAAACAAATATAAGTTTAGCTTTTTTTTGAAAATTTTTACTTAAGTAGTGTTATGAGAGAAATAATATTTAAAATATATTTTTCATTTAATTATTTATAAAAATACTTTTATATTCAAATATTTACTAAAAATATACTTTCAATTAAAATATATTTTAAAAATTTTGTTAATTCATTATCATTCATTTACTTGATTAAAAAATGATAAAATATAATTAATTTTCAATTAATTTAATAAAATAAAAATTCTAAAATAAATTATATTATGATTTTAATTATGAATCTATTTTAAATTTATTAGTTTGATGTTTAATGATGTTTGATATTATTGTGATAAAAATTGATATTCTTTCATATTTATATATATATTGTTAAATAAGTACTGAACTGATAAGGTAGCTCAGATGGCTGGAGAAGGAGTGTTAAGGTTAGAATGAGTAGAAGGTAAGGGGTTCGAATCTTACCACTGCCAATTATCTGAAAATTAATAATTAATACTTGTAGATTAGAAAAAAAAGTGAAAATAATATATATTATATAATTAATAAATCTGGAATAATTTAATTATTTTTTATTTAAAAGTTCGTAAAAATAAAAAAAATTAGGATTTTGTGACGGATTTTGAATCCCTCACAATTTGTGACGGATTCTGTGACGAAAAATTTTTAAAAATTGTATTTCGTCACAAATTCCGTCACAATTTGTGAGGGATTACGTATCCCTCTCAAAATAGAAAATTTTATTGCACAATTATTATATTTAATAATTATGTATAAATAAAAAATATTTTGCTAAAAAAATAATTAAAAAATTATGAAACTAAAATATTTTTTTTCATCAAAAGATTAAAAATTAAAACATAAGAAATGAATTAATTTAAATAATAAGTTGTCATTTTGAAGTATAAGAAATTAAAATATGAATTAGGAAAAAAATTTTAATTTAAAAATACTTATGAAATTATAAAAAGACAATATTAATTTTCATTTTGACTAAAAAGCTAAAAATAAATATATAAAAGTATATTTATAAATTATATATAATTATATATAACTATATATATATATATATATAATGGTTGATGCTAGAAAATTCATTGTACTTGATCATTTAATAAAAAGTACAATTAAGTCTATCAATAAATATATAAAAATATTATCATCATACTTTATAATATACTTAAATGGAATAATTTAATATATATTATATAATAAATAAAAGGTAAATATATATATATATATAATTAATTATAAAGTGTATTGTATATATTATATAATACACTTTATAGTTTTCACTTGTATATTAGAAAAAAAGGTGAAAATAATATATATTATATAATTAATAAATCTGGAATAATTTAATTAAAACATAAGAAATGAATTATTTTAAATAATAAGTTGTCATTTTGAAGTATAAAAAATTAAAATATGAATTAGGAAAAAACTTTTAATTTAAAAGTACTTATGAAATTATAAAAATACAATATTAATTTCCATTTTAACTAAAAAACTAAAAATAAATATATAAAAGTATATTTATAAATGATATATAATTATATATATATCTATCTATATATATATATATATATATATATATATATAAAATGGTTGACGCTAGAAAATTCATTATGCTTGATCATTTAATAAAAAATACAATTAAGTCTATCAATAAATATATAAAAATATTATTATCATACTTTATAATACACCTAAATGGAATCATTTAATATATATTATATAATTAATAAAAGGTGAAAATATATATATATTAGAAAATATATATAGATAATTAATTATAAAATGTATTATATATATTATATATAATGCACTTTATAATTAATACTTGTATATTAGAAAGAAAAAAAAGGTGAAAATAATATATATTTTATCATTATAAATCTGGAATAATTTAATTATTTTTTATTTAAAAATTCGTAAAAATAAAAAATTAGAATTTTGTCATTTGCATTTATTTAAACTTCTTTTAATTTTTCTAATTAGTTTAAAAAATATTTATGATAATTTATAATATATAATTTATAAAATAATATATGAAAGTAAAAACACTCGTTAATAAATTAAGAAAGATGTGACTCTAATATAGCAGATCAATATCTGTGAATGCAAGTAATGTAAAAATAATATATATATATATATATATATATATATATATATATATATATATATATATGGTTGATACTGGAGAATTTATGGCACTTGATTATTATTTTGGATTTAAGTGTTACATGTATAATTTTAATAAATATTATAAAAAAATCATTATTTATAATATTTTTTATTAATTAAAAAATTAGTTAAAGGATTATAAGTATTAGAATTAAAGTTAAATTTATAAAATCATCTAGTAATTGAATGTAAGGTTTTAGTAATTGATTACAAGTTTCACAATCTAAACAACTATTTATTCTTTTCGTTTTTCCTCGTGTAACCGTTTCGAATAAACTGTTTTAATTTTCAAATTATATTTATGCATTACAGTGTCGGAGTCTATTGTCCTTTTCTTTTTGATGGAGTATATCACACTGAACTCACCTCGTACGTATTCGGTAGTTTGGTCGAATCAACATTATTTTTTTGTCTTAATTTTTGGATGATTTAATTATCAAAAGGTTTGATCATTTTTTTATTTTATTTTTTTTGGAAAAATAACGCAAACAAATATAAGTTTAGCTTTTTTTTGAAAATTTTTACTTAAGTAGTGTTATGAGAGAAATAATATTTAAAATATATTTTTCATTTAATTATTTATAAAAATACTTTTATATTCAAATATTTACTAAAAATATACTTTCAATTAAAATATATTTTAAAAATTTTGTTAATTCATTATCATTCATTTACTTGATTAAAAAATGATAAAATATAATTAATTTTCAATTAATTTAATAAAATAAAAATTCTAAAATAAATTATATTATGATTTTAATTATGAATCTATTTTAAATTTATTAGTTTGATGTTTAATGATGTTTGATATTATTGTGATAAAAATTGATATTCTTTCATATTTATATATATATTGTTAAATAAGTACTGAACTGATAAGGTAGCTCAGATGGCTGGAGAAGGAGTGTTAAGGTTAGAATGAGTAGAAGGTAAGGGGTTCGAATCTTACCACTGCCAATTATCTGAAAATTAATAATTAATACTTGTAGATTAGAAAAAAAAGTGAAAATAATATATATTATATAATTAATAAATCTGGAATAATTTAATTATTTTTTATTTAAAAATTCGTAAAAATAAAAAATTAGGATTTTGTGACGGATTTTGAATCCCTCACAATTTGTGACGGATTTTGAACCCAGTTTCTGACGAATGCATTCCCTCACAAATTGCGACGGAAAATTTATTAGTTAGTGACGACATATTTCCGTCACTAATTGTGACAGACTGAGTTTTCCGTCACTAAATATTTTGTGACGCCATTTTTTGTGACGACCCAAAATCCGTCACAAATAATTTTGTGACGGATTTTCTTTAATTTTGTGACGGATTTTTTCCATCTCTAATTTCCATTTTTCTAGTAGTGGACCAATTCTTGGTGTGTTTACTTAATTGTAGCGTACAATTGCTCCGAGCCGACATAGAGACCAAGCTTGTGTGCTAGTTGCCAACCGAGAGCGTCCTCCTTTTAAGGTACGTTTTAATGGCTGATTTTGAGATAGAGGTAGAGGATAGGGTTTCCCAAGCCGGTTCCGCTGGGGATAGTGGGACAGGTTCTGCCTATGGGAGTTCGCGTGAGCCTTCGGATCAACCGGGCGCTTCGGGTTCAGCGTCGAATAAGTCGGCCAGTGTGGAAATTGTTGAAGGGTTCGAGCATTCGCAGAGTGTAGAAGAGGCTTCTTCTCTCGAGATGGTCGAAGTCCGACCAAGTACTCGTAGAGTCGGCTCGGCTTCTCGTTCATTCGGCCCTATAGAGGTTCCCGGCTATCGGTGGGTACATGGAGAGGTGGGCAGCGTATTTTTGCGGTATACCGATAAGAGTTCAATCGCGTTGCTGTTCGACGCTGAAAATTTCATTACCCTCCTGGAGGATGAGGTACCGGCTGGCTTCTTTTTCGAACTGTGCCGAAATGACGGGTCATGGGACTCATATTTTGTCTTTCTTGGCCGAGGGAAGTGTACATATAACTTCTTTTTTGTATATGACTATTTGTTTCGGGATTTGGGGGTGACGCTCCCTTTCGATAAGTTTTTCATGGGTGTGCTCTGGTTGCTCAACGTGGCGCCGACACAACTTCATCCAAAAGTTGGGCCGTGATGCAGGGGTTTCGACAGTTGTACCTAGCGTTCCATATTGAGCCGAATCCACACCTGTTCTTGTATTTCTATTCCTCTAGGCCGACGAAGAAGGCGAAGTGGCTCTCTTTGGTGCGGGCAGAGCATTGTTTGCTTCAGCCGTTCACTACCTCCTACAAAGGGTTTAAAGTGGGGTTTTTTAAGGTGATGATTCGGTCCGGTAACGGCGACAAGTATTTTTTTGATGACGAGGGAAAGGTGTTATTTACGTTGTACTAGACTCGGGCACTGAGGAAGTACGATGTAGTGTCAAAGTCCAAGATGTCTTCTGCAGAGCGAGCCGACTTGTCATTGTTGGAGAAACTGCCTCGGCCGTTGCCGTGCCGAGATCTTGTTCAGCTTACGAAGTCATCAAATCCACTAGACGCTTTAATTGGTATAGCATCTGTCTTATGTTTAAATTCCTACGTTATCATTGATTTTGACTAGTGTTTGTGCAGGTATCATGACGAGTTGTGGAAGCTGTAACATCCCAAATTTTATTCAATGAAAAGAAATATTTTTTTATGTATTTATTATGTGAATAAGTATTTTATTTATGTATTTTACTATTTACGTATACGTATTTTTACTATTTATGTATACGTATTTTACTATTTATGTATATGTATTTTACTATTTACGTATACGTATGTATGAATAGTATTTTACTATGCAATTGCACAGTGAAGGGGCGGCTGAAACGTGGGCTGCGGATTCTTTACGTTTCAAAATTTTAATTAATTTGAATATAATAATGAATAGTGCATAGTGCATAGTAATTTATAATATTATTTTAATGAATAGTGCATAGTGCATAGTAACTTCAAAAATTCTATAAATAGGGGCCTAAGGTTTTGAAAATTTAGAATTCTAGAGAGAAGGAAATTCTGGAGAAATAGAGAGAGAAAGTAAGAGAGAGAGAAGGAGAAAGAAAAGGAGGTTCTGCTCTAGTGTCTTGTTTAAGGAGAAAGAGGAAGAGATTCTGCCCTAATTCCGATTCCTTTTAAGGAAAGATAGAGAGGAGGAGATTCTGCCCAAATTTCTGTAAACCCAGGTAAGGGGGGGAGTGGGAAACCTCGCTTGGGGGGGGGTGTGGGAATAATTGTTAAATAGTTTGTTTGTTGGATTGGCTCCCGATCCCTTGCATGTTGTTTATTTCTTTGAATATGTATTATTGATGTGTTTTGTTTTATATCTTATTTATTTACATATTAGAATCTGTTATTTGAATGGAAGGCTAAGCCTCCTAAGTATTTATAAATTTGTCATCTATTATTTAAATGGAAGGCTGAGCCTCCTTATTATCTTATATTACCTTTTAAGCTTCCTACTTTACTTAAAAGATCTTAATATATTATTATTGAAAAATATGATACCTAAGCAACCTCTGGACTATTGGATTGTTGGACTGTTGGACTGTTGGACTGTTTGGACTGTTGGACTGTTTGGACTGTTGAACTATTGGACTATTAAATTGGATTATTGAAATAATTCTTAATTATGAAATATGAATATGATATGTGTAACATGCTAAAGGTTGAGTCTGTGAATGTATGACATGCATCATATGCACATATTACTCCAGGTGTGCCGCTGAGGCCGCATACCCACGACTAACAAGGTGTACCTTTGGGTCACCCACGATATGCTAACGAGGTGTATGAACACCAATGATAGGTGTACCTTAGGGTCACCGACAATTGTATAGGTGTGCCTTCGGGTCACCAGTGATGAATTCTGCAACTTCCGTATGGCGCCACATGCATACATTAGTGAGTCAAGTCAAGAAAATCATTATACATAAGCATATATGTGAGATTGATTATATATGTGAATTATATTGTGTGTGTGTGTGCTATTTAACTTTTATTTCTATATCTGCAACTGAGTGAGAAGTTTCTCACTCCCTTGTCATTTTTGTGTATATTTAAATTATGATGCAGATAATTAGCATGAGGCTGAGGATGTTGGTGGTGAAGCTTAGGCTTCTGTTTGGGTTTCGCTCTGATAGGATGTGACATCGGGATTAGCTAGACTTATTGTTAAATTATTATTATTTTTCTTTTGTAATTTTTATGTTATTTATGTTGAAAGTGTGTATTTTTGTCATATTATAATTTTACTAAAAGATTATAAGTTAATTCCTAACTAGGAGGCTCTGCCACCTTTACTGGGATTAATCTATAATCTTTATTTTATTATTTCTTGACAATTTGATACTTACAGTTGAAAATTATGAATGTGCATCTTTTACCCAATGATACTTGAGATAATTATTTTATATTAGACCAAGAAAGAATTTATATATAGATGGTTTATATCTATTGTAATTATGTTGGGGTAGAGGGTGTCACATTTAGTGGTATCAGAGCAAGTCGATTTTATCAACCGTGTGTGTTATGTGCTTATCATGACTCTGTTGTGTACTCTGACTATGTCTTGTTTGTTGTGTACTATGATGATGATGTTCGTCCTGTGTTGATATTGTTGAGTTTGAGATTGTTAAGTTAGTTTGTAATTAGAGGAATGATAATCATGATAGTGTTAGCCAACTCGAATTATTAGAACCTTGGATGGGAGGTGATATATTGAGTGTACTAAGAGTTTATGATTGGTGAAGTTTCTGACATCTATAGTTATAGCAGGTTGAATCTAAAGGTGGTTGTCTCTTTGGTGAGAGATCGAAACGATGTTAATTCCCTTAAGTGTTATTATTGGTATGTTAATTATTTATGGTTTAGGTAGCATGTGAGTTGTTTTGATTGAGAAAAGTAAGTAGAGAACTTGAATTAAGATATGGAGAGTGAGTTTAAATTTGGAGTGGATGGAGTTTTGAGATTTAAGGATAAGTTGTGCATTCCTAGTGTGCTAGAATTTAATAAAGCAATCCTAGAAGAGTATCTTTAGTATCCATTCAGAAACTACTAAGATGTACCAAAATCTTAAGAAGATATTTTGTGATCTAAGATGAAGAGAAGAGTAAAGCAATTGTATATTTATGGCTAGCATACTAGAAGTTTTTAAGAATCTTGTAGCACTTAGATGCTCCATTTTGGAAGTAAGATGGTGAATAGATAGACCCTAGTGGAAGATTTGTCTAAGACGCTTAAGAAATTGATTTTGTTTGTGTTTAAGTGGATAAATTCGTCAAGATCTTTCCCTAAGCAAATCCTTTGAGGAAATTGATAAAAGTTGTACATCAACAAGGTAGTGATGTTGCATAAGAATTAGAAGTAAGAATGCGAAGAGTTTACCATTGCAAAAATTTCGGGGACGAAATTTCTAAAAGGAGGGGAGAATTGTAACATCCCAAATTTTATTCAATGAAAAGAAATATTTTTTTATGTATTTATTATGTGAATAAGTATTTTATTTATGTATTTTACTATTTACGTATACGTATTTTTACTATTTATGTATACGTATTTTACTATTTATGTATATGTATTTTACTATTTACGTATACGTATGTATGAATAGTATTTTACTATGCAATTGCACAGTGAAGGGGCGGCTGAAACGTGGGCTGCGGATTCTTTACGTTTCAAAATTTTAATTAATTTGAATATAATAATGAATAGTGCATAGTGCATAGTAATTTATAATATTATTTTAATGAATAGTGCATAGTGCATAGTAACTTCAAAAATTCTATAAATAGGGGCCTAAGGTTTTGAAAATTTAGAATTCTAGAGAGAAGGAAATTCTGGAGAAATAGAGAGAGAAAGTAAGAGAGAGAGAAGGAGAAAGAAAAGGAGGTTCTGCTCTAGTGTCTTGTTTAAGGAGAAAGAGGAAGAGATTCTGCCCTAATTCCGATTCCTTTTAAGGAAAGATAGAGAGGAGGAGATTCTGCCCAAATTTCTGTAAACCCAGGTAAGGGGGGGAGTGGGAAACCTCGCTTGGGGGGGGTGTGGGAATAATTGTTAAATAGTTTGTTTGTTGGATTGGCTCCCGATCCCTTGCATGTTGTTTATTTCTTTGAATATGTATTATTGATGTGTTTTGTTTTATATCTTATTTATTTACATATTAGAATCTGTTATTTGAATGGAAGGCTAAGCCTCCTAAGTATTTATAAATTTGTCATCTATTATTTAAATGGAAGGCTGAGCCTCCTTATTATCTTATATTACCTTTTAAGCTTCCTACTTTACTTAAAAGATCTTAATATATTATTATTGAAAAATATGATACCTAAGCAACCTCTGGACTATTGGATTGTTGGACTGTTGGACTGTTGGACTGTTGGACTGTTTGGACTGTTGGACTGTTTGGACTGTTGAACTATTGGACTATTAAATTGGATTATTGAAATAATTCTTAATTATGAAATATGAATATGATATGTGTAACATGCTAAAGGTTGAGTCTGTGAATGTATGACATGCATCATATGCACATATTACTCCAGGTGTGCCGCTGAGGCCGCATACCCACGACTAACAAGGTGTACCTTTGGGTCACCCACGATATGCTAACGAGGTGTATGAACACCAATGATAGGTGTACCTTAGGGTCACCGACAATTGTATAGGTGTGCCTTCGGGTCACCAGTGATGAATTCTGCAACTTCCGTATGGCGCCACATGCATACATTAGTGAGTCAAGTCAAGAAAATCATTATACATAAGCATATATGTGAGATTGATTATATATGTGAATTATATTGTGTGTGTGTGTGCTATTTAACTTTTATTTCTATATCTGCAACTGAGTGAGAAGTTTCTCACTCCCTTGTCATTTTTGTGTATATTTAAATTATGATGCAGATAATTAGCATGAGGCTGAGGATGTTGGTGGTGAAGCTTAGGCTTCTGTTTGGGTTTCGCTCTGATAGGATGTGACATCGGGATTAGCTAGACTTATTGTTAAATTATTATTATTTTTCTTTTGTAATTTTTATGTTATTTATGTTGAAAGTGTGTATTTTTGTCATATTATAATTTTACTAAAAGATTATAAGTTAATTCCTAACTAGGAGGCTCTGCCACCTTTACTGGGATTAATCTATAATCTTTATTTTATTATTTCTTGACAATTTGATACTTACAGTTGAAAATTATGAATGTGCATCTTTTACCCAATGATACTTGAGATAATTATTTTATATTAGACCAAGAAAGAATTTATATATAGATGGTTTATATCTATTGTAATTATGTTGGGGTAGAGGGTGTCACAGAAGCAACGACTTGGACATTCGCAACCTGATCCGTGGCTGAGCTCCCACTGTGACACCCTCTACCCCAACATAATTACAATAGATATAAACCATCTATATATAAATTCTTTCTTAGTCTAATATAAAATAATTATCTCAAGTATCATTGGGTAAAAGATGCACATTCATAATTTTCAACTGTAAGTATCAAATTGTCAAGAAATAATAAAATAAAGATTATAGATTAATCCCAGTAAAGGTGGCAGAGCCTCCTAGTTAGGAATTAACTTATAATCTTTTAGTAAAATTATAATATGACAAAAATACACACTTTCAACATAAATAACATAAAAATTACAAAAGAAAAAAAATAATAATTTAACAATAAGTCTAGCTAATCCCGATGTCACATCCTATCAGAGCGAAACCCAAACAGAAGCCTAAGCTTCACCACCAACATCCTCAGCCTCATGCTAATTATCTGCATCATAATTTAAATATACACAAAAATGACAAGGGAGTGAGAAACTTCTCACTCAGTTGCAGATATAGAAATAAAAGTTAAATAGCACACACACACGCAATATAATTCACATATATAATCAATCTCACATATATGCTTATGTATAATGATTTTCTTGACTTGACTCACTAATGTATGCATGTGGCGCCATACGGAAGTTGCAGAATTCATCACTGGTGACCCGAAGGCACACCTATACAATTGTCGGTGACCCTAAGGTACACCTATCATTGGTGTTCATACACCTCGTTAGCATATCGTGGGTGACCCAAAGGTACACCTTGTTAGTCGTGGGTATGCGGCCTCAGCGGCACACCTGGAGTAATATGTGCATATGATGCATGTCATACATTCACAGACTCAACCTTTAGCATGTTACACATATCATATTCATATTTCATAATTAAGAATTATTTCAATAATCCAATTTAATAGTCCAATAGTCCAACAGTCCAAACAGTCCAACAGTCCAAACAGTCCAATAGTCCAACAGTCCAACAATCCAACAGTCCAGAGGTTGCTTAGGTATCATATTTTTCAATAATAATATATTAAGATCTTTTAAGTAAAGTAGGAAGCTTAAAAGGTAATATAAGATAATAAGGAGGCTCAGCCTTCCATTTAAATAATAGATTACAAATTTATAAATACTTAGGAGGCTTAGCCTTCCATTCAAATAACAGATTCTAATATGTAAATAAATAAGATATAAAACAAAACACATCAATAATACATATTCAAAGAAATAAACAACAGGTAAGGGATCGGGAGCCAATCCAACAAACAAACTATTTAACAATTATTCCCACACCCCCAAGTGAGGTTTCCCACTCCCCCCCTTACCTGGGTTTACAGAAATTTGGGCAGAATCTCCTCCTCTCTATCTTTCCTTAAAAGGAATCGGAATTAGGGCAGAATCTCTTCCTCTTTCTCCTTAAACAAGGCACTAGAGCAGAACCTCCTTTTCTTTCTCCTTCTCTCTCTCTTACTTTCTCTCTCTATTTCTCCAGAATTTCCTTCTCTCTAGAATTCTAAATTTTCAAAACCTTAGGCCTCTATTTATAGAATTTTTGAAGTTACTATGCACTATGCACTATTCATTAAAATAATATTATAAATTACTATGCACTATGCACTATTCATTATTATATTCAAATTAATTAAAATTTTGAAACGGAAAGAATCCGCAGCCCACGTTTCAGCCGCCCCTTCACTGTGCAATTGCATAGTAAAATACTATTCATTAAAATAATAATATAATTACTATTCATGAATAGTAAAATACTATTCATCCAAATAATTTGAGTTTTGCGTAAGCGCTTACGTTTTTTCAAAATTACTATTCATATGAATAGTAAAATACTATTCATAAATACGTATTCGTAAATAGTAAAATACGTATACATAAATAGTAAAAATATGTATACATAAATAGTAAAATACGTATACGTAAATAGTAAAATACATAAATAAAATACTTATTCACATAATAAATACATAAAAAATATTTCTTTTCATTAAATAAAATTTGGGATGTTACACCCACGCTGGTGCCGACTGGTCATGGAGGTAACCGGGGTCCGGCCCGTGAAACGGCTCGACCCCAGCCGAAACCAAAAGATAAGGCTGCTCAGGATGCCTAGAAGGCGCGGGCGGCAAAGAGGAAAGCCGAGGAGGCGAGGGCCGAGGCCGAAGCGAGGAGGCAAAAACAACAAGTGTTGCCTATACTTATGCCTCCTCAAGGGCTGGTGAGTCCGAATTTTTTGGCCTCCAATGTTAGCGCTCAAGATTATTTGAGCCAAGATTTGACCTCGGAGGTGGGGCAACACATGCTGGGTCAGATGAGTGCGGCCCACAAGTGGACTTTCTTCTGCGAGTTCCAGGCTCGCTCCTTGGCTTTGGCTTAGAGTCTTATGATGCAGTCGAATGCCGAGGCCGAGGAGCTTCGCCGAAAGCTTGCCGAGTCGGAGAAGTCTGTATAGGAAGCTTTGGCTGCTTTGTCCGTGGCACAGGGGCATGGCAAGAAATGTGAGGCTGAGCTGGATCGCCGGGGCCGCCTGAACGATGACCTGACTTTGCAGGTGCAAAGGTTGGAAAATCGCTTGAAGGCCGAGGCCGAAAAGTCAGCTAAGCTAGAGAGTGACTTGGAGGCCGAGAAGAAAGCTTTCGGCTCATATTGGGAGAGGGCTAGGAGCAAGGTTCTCTCGCAGCATGAGGCCGGTTTCGCTCAAGCGTCGCGCCAGCCCCGAAATTTTGGAAGCCTCCCTTCCGGCTTTGAGTTTAATATGTCAATGGACTTCTATCGGGGGAATTATGTGAATTTGACGCAAATTCCCCCGAATGAACAGCCTGATGTCGAAGCTCCTGTTCGCCACCAGGCCGGACCGAGTGGTGAAGAATAGGTGCATGAGGAAGTGGCCGAGAAGGAAGCGCCGGCCCATGGGGAGCCTGAGGCTGAGGCTTAGGGTTGTTTTCTTTGTTGATTTTTGTAATCCGAGGCCGATAGAGCCTCTTGATGAATTTTGCTGTATTTTCAGGCTGATAAAGCCCTCTTTTAATGCTAGTTACTTTTGTTTGTCCAATACATTTGCTTGAATATAACGTCTAACAACTTTAAGCTTTTGGATGTCGAACTCGGATAGTTCGATTGACCATGCCATCATTCAGCCGACCAATTCTGGTTTTTGCAGAACTTTTGCAATTGGGCAATCAGTTCGGACCACCACTGTGTGGCTCTGGAAGTATTGTCGAAGACACCTAGCAGCATATATGAGTCCCAACACTACCTTTTCCAAGAGTTGGTATCGGCGCTCGGCAGCTTGAAGCACCTGGCTTATGAAGTATACAGGTTGCTGTTGGCTGTCTTGTTTTTGTATCATGCCGACGCTTATAGCCTCGCCGGAAACTGCCAAGTACAGTACCACTTCTCGGCCGGAAGTCGGCTTGGCCAGCACAGGCAGGGTGCCGAGCCGTTCCTTGAAGAGTTGAAAAGATGCTTCACATTCATCTGTCCATTGAAATCGATTTGCCTTTTTCAGAAGACCGAGAATCGGCTTGGAGGTTTCGGCCATGCATGTTAGGAAGCGAGACAACGCTGTCAGTCAGCCGGCTAACTTTTGGACCTCTTTCAAGTTTGATGGGCTTCTCATATCGATGATAGATTGGCATTTATCTGGGTTAGCTTCGATGCCTCGGCTTGATAGCATGAAGCCCAGGAACTTGCCGCCCGAGACGCCGAACACACATTTATCCAGGTTGAGTCTCATCTGGTGTTTTCGAAGTGCATGGAAAACTTCGGCCAGGTCGACGACATGAGAGAGTGTGTTAGCTGATTTGACCACCATGTCATCTACATAAACTTCCATATTCTTCCCAATCTGACTGCCGAAAATCTTGTCCATAAGCCGTTGATATGTGGCCCCGACATTTTTCAGGCTGAAAGACATCACTTGGTAGCAATAGTTGGCGGATTCCGTGACGAACGCCGTTTTGTCCTCGTCACGGGGGTGCTTACGGATTTGATTATAACCCGAGTACGCATCGAGAAAGGTTAAGAATTTATGGCCGGCCGCTCCATCGACCAATCGGTCTATGTTCGGCAACGGATAGGCATCCTTGGGGCATGCCTTGTTCAAGTCTGTGTAATCGGTGCACATTCGCCACTTGCCGTTTGACTTTTTGACCATGATAACGTTGGCCAACTAGGTTGTGTACTGGATTTCTAGAATGAAACCCGCTTCCAAGAGCTTGGATGTCTCTACTTCAACTGCCTTTTTCCTTTCTTCCCCCATTTTTCTTTTTCGTTGGGCAACCGGCTTCGCCTCCCGGCACACCGAGAGCTTGTGGCATAAGAAGTTTGGGTCGATCCCTGGCATATCGGTTGGCCGCCATGCGAATAGGTCTTTGTTTTTCCTAACAACTTGTCCGATTTCACGCTTTTCAGCCTCGGACAGGTTAGAGCCCAGGTAGGTCACATGTAGGTCGGTTGGTCCGATAACAATTAGATGTCGGTCCTCAATCGGCTCGACCCTCTCGTCCTGCTCCATTTGAGGGGCGAAGTCCACTATCGTTTCAAGGTTTTGTGCTACCGTGTGAACACGTTTCACTCCACGCAGCTCGGCCGTTTCAAGATGAGGCAGCCGAAGACTAGCGAAATAACATTCCCTAGCCGCTTTCTGATCGGCATGGACTGTAATGATCCGGCCTGATTCAGAAGGGAATTTCATGGCTAAGTGAGGAGTTGAAACGATTGCACCTAACTTGTTGAGGGAAGGCCTTCCAAGAAGGATGTTATATGATGTGTTGGCGTGCACAGCCACGTACTTGACCGGGATGTCTCGGGCTTCGGCTCCATCGAAGCAGAAGCGAGTGGACAACTTGATGTACCCTTTGGTTTGGACACGTTCACCAGAGAATCCAACCAAGGGCTCGTTGTAGGGGATCAGCTCAGCCTCCGGGATGCCGAGTTGTTTGAAGGTATTCCAATAGAGGATGTCGGCCGAGCTTCCTTGGTCGACCAGCGTCTTCCGAACAATGCACTTGTGGATCTTGACGCTGATGACCATGGGGTCGTCCTGGTCAGGATCAATGCCCTTGAAGTCGGCCTCGGTGAAAGTGATGGCCGATAATCTCTATCAGGTGCGTTCGACCGCGTGGACAGTTCAGACAGCCCGCATGTGTCTCTTCTGTGTTGAGGAGGTAGAGTCGCCGCCTGCGAATTCACCGGCGATAGTATTGATGACCCTTCGGGATTGGGTTGTCAGCTCGTCTTCCTTTCGGCCCCTCGACCGGCTTCGTTCCCTGTGGGGATGCCTGTCGGATCTGTCTCGGTCAGGCTGATCTTGACGATGCCGACGATCATCGTATCTGGGAGAACGAGGTCGTTCGACAAAATGTTGAAGCTGTCCTTGCTTGATTAAGTCCTCAATCTTGTCTTTGAGAGCTGCGCATTCTTCGGTCGAGTGACCCCGGTTGCGATGATATTTGCAGGACTTGGTAGTGTCAGCACGAGGAGGGGTCGTAGCTCACTTCGGCACTGCCAGGACCTCTAAAGCAAGTGCTTGGTCTAAGACAGCCGACCGGCTAGTGTTTAACGGAGTGTAATGGGAGTACCTCGGTCCGCGAATGGGTTTGTCTCTTGGAACGAGGTCCTTGGGTCGGCTTCGGTAAGAGCTTTTGGCCGGCTTCTCGACCTTGGCCGCTACCTCCGTCCTGGCCTGATTGCGGAATTCTGCAAGTTCCTCCATCTGTATATACTTGTCAGCGCGGCGTCTCAGATTGTCCATGTTAGACGGGGGTTTCTTGCAAATGCTGTCGGCAAAGGGTCCCGGTTTCAGGGCGGTAGTGAGGTGGTGGAGAGCCATAACGAGATTCAGGTCTCAGATTTCGAGTGCCGCTTTGTTGAATCGGCTCATGAATGTTCGAAGGGACTCTTTCTTTTCTTGTCGAATGCTGACCAAGGCTAAAGAAGTCAGCTGGTGTGGACGGCTCGTGGCAAATTGGATAGTGAACTGAGATGCCAAAGTGTTGAAGGAATCGACTGAGTTGGCCGGAAGCCGTGTGAAGCAGCTCAATGCTCGACCCTTCAACGATGTTGGAAAGATTCGACATAAGGCGGCGTCGTCGGTAGTGCTGAGGGTGACCTAGGTCAAAAAGATGTCGATATGCTCGTCGGGATCGGTGGTTCCGTCGTACTTGTCTAACGGGAGGGACTTCCAGTGGTCGAGGAGGGAGGATTGCATGATGTTTGGGGTGAAAGGGTGTCGGAGTGCTTCGGTCGGCGGAACGTACGTGGGTCGGCCGGTTACTTGGGCAGCCGAGGTGTGGTTTCGCGGTGCGGCAGCAGAGGTGTGGGGGAGGGAAGTATGATGTCCGAGCGAGTGGAACGACCCCTGGGTGTGAGTCGGCTCGGAGGGTTTCCACGTGGGATCCTAGTTTTGGTTTTTCAGGGCGGCGTTCTCTTCCCTCAAGGCGGCCATCTCACGAGCGTCTTTCTCTCGTTGTTGCTTCATGGCGGCCATTTCCTCCTTCATTTGTCGTACCATTTCGGCCATGTTGGTCTCGTCAACCGTCTCGGTATTGTCTACTTCGGAATGGTGCTTATCCTCAGATCGGTGGTCTTCAGTGTTTGTTCTTCTTATCTTTGCCATGATGCTCACTCAGTGTCTTCTTAAGTCTCTTGGTTCGGCCCCACGGTGGGCGCCAAAATGTTCCTGTCTGAGGGCACACTCGTAATCTTCTAGTGGGTAGAGGGCCGAACGAGAGCTTCAGGTGGATGCTTCAGAGGGGGGAGGTACCTGCAAAAGGCACTCCAACGCTCAAGTCAGGACAAGCACGATTCTCAAGAGAGTAATAATTGAACAGTGGCATACCTCGTTTCGTGTGACTTATTTATAGTACCTGTCATGAGCCTGAGCATGGTGGGCCTTCTCTGACACTTACCAAATTAGGTAATATGATGCTAATCGGCTGGTTATGCTTTAATTACGTGTTGTCCCTTGTTAACCATGATTATCGTTATAAGTACTCTGTTGGTCTTTGGCCGAGCCGATAGGGTCGGCTGAGAGGACCTTTCGGCCTATGGCCAAGCCGATAACGGTGTCCGAGCCAAGATGGTGTCTGAGTTGCATCAATGTGTGATTGGACATGACGTGCTGGTCCACGTGGCCGATCCACGTGGCCGATAGGACCCTTCCGGTACAAAATCTATCACTTCTTTTTGATCCACATCCTTTAAAGGGATTGCTTCCACCGGTTTCGTAAAATTGTTTATGGTTACAATTATGTATTTGTGGTTTTTTTTTTTTCTAATGGAGGATGGATATGGTCAATTACATTAATTGCCTAACCTCAAAATGGCCAAGGTTTAATAATTGAGTGCAACTTACTTGCTGGCAATCTTTGTATCAGACCATGCTTCTAACATTCCTCACGACCTTTGGCAAATTCGATGCAATCTTTGATCATATTTGGCCAATAATATCCTTTCCTCGATAGAGTCCATTTCACTTTCTCTCCTGCTTCATGAGCTCCACAAATTCCTTAATGTACTTCAGCCATAGCTATATAACCTTCATGGTCTCCAAGGCATTTCAACAGAACACCATCGAACCCTTTCTTGTATAGTAAAATAGTAAGAGAAAGAAAGACCATTAGAAGCCTTCTAGGAGAATCTATTCTACTCCCCTTCTAGATTCGTGTTCTATCCGGGACCAACACTATCATCATAATTCTAACAAAAAAATATTAATTTAATAAGAGGTATTTTCTTAAAAAATAGGAGTTTGTTTACTAAAAAAATAGAATCATTAGTTTGTTAAATCAGTTTAGCTCACACGATCCATTAAAAAAATTGAAGGAAAAAAAGAAAGAAAAAAAAGAGACATAAAGGTTGCTCACCCTCACTTCACATTACCATTTTGTAAAAATAAGAAAAGATAGTGAGACAAAACGTGTGAGATGCTCTGTTAGGTTTTGAATGCGGCCTCCTTCCATAGACATCAACGGTGATGCGCAAAAGTAGATCGTTGCTATGACATCATCGTAGCTAAGGCGATCGACCATGCAGAAGGGAAGGAGAAGGCGAAAATGCATGATGGTTAGTCGTAACCTCTCACAACGTGGGTGCGAAGGAGAAGGTGAAGGTGAGTGTCACCGTCATCGAAAATTGCTTCTTATAGCGGCACATAGTGGCACTTGTGGTGTTGCGTTCACATGAAGGTGAGTGTCACCGTCGTCAAAAATCGCTTCCAACAGTGGCACATGGTGGCGCTCATGATGTTGTGTCCATACAATGACTCATCGTAACGACGTACTACCTCGATTCGAGGGAGAAGATAAAGGCAACATCCCCAAAAATCGCCTCCAATGGTGGTGCATGGCAGTGTTCACGGCGGTTGATCCGTGTAGTGGTTTGTCACACCCAAAGATATAGGGAAGAAGATGAAGGCGAGTATCACCGCCACCGAAAATTGTCTTCGACAACGGCACACGGTAGTAGTGTTTGTAGTGACGTTGAATAAAAGTGAGGCAAACCTTTTTTATTTTATTTTATTTCCTTATTCATTTTACCTCCCTTGTTTGGCTAGTTTGGATAACTTGCTTGAAGTAAGCTAGTAGTTTTGATCAATTATTAGTTTCCATACAATTTTCAAGCAATTAAATGATGTAATTGTGGTGGGTTTTTTTTTTTCTTTAACAAAGTAGAGAATGTGTTTGTGATTATATATGTTGTTGCATGCTCATGAAATTATTTCAAAAATTAAAACACGTGGATTTAGCAAACAATAACATTATTAATTTCCAAACAACAGATGGAAAGGGAATAAAAGTCATACTTGCATCCTACCTATTTTCTTTCTCTAAGCTTTTTTCTGTGCTCACAAATTTTTTTTTTTTTATTATCAATTTCGCAATCAAAATTTTTCAACCCCTCATTCATATTATGTTAGGGGTATTTATAGACTCATAATTTGATTATATATATATATATATATATATATATATATATATATATATATATTACTAGTTGAACTAGCTAATGCCAAATTCGTACTTTGTGGCAGCATATCCTACAAGAGCAGGATTTCAGGGGATTTGTTGGTGGCTTTATTAGGAGTGCTCAAGTAAAGCTAGCTGGAGGAGGTTTAAAAGAGATAATTAGAATGTAGGGTGGCATCGATATAGAGGGAGATTTTTTCTTTCCTTGTCCTTGATGATTTTTTTAATATTTTTTTATTTGAGTTTAAATTTGGTTTGTAAATTATTTATTATTTTGAAGCTAATTTATTGTATTGGAATGAATTATTATTCTAATTATGATTTGAGAAAGAAATTAATGGGTGAAATTAAGAAAAATTGGTGGAAAAATATAGGGAACAAAATTGGTATTTACACATATTTCCTTCCAAGGACACATCTTTATCCACTAATGATTTCCTTATTCATCAATATTATATCTCAACAACATATTTTTTTGTTCAAATTTAAAAAATGATTCATTATCGTCACGTACAACATCATAATCTTCTACTACAATTCAATACGTAAATGCTCATATTCAATCATCTACTCCAAAAACACCTCCCTTAAGACAATCATCTCGTAATCGCAAGCCTTCAATATGGCTCTAGGATTTTTGTTGTGCAATCACAAATTACAACTCAACATCCCTTTATCCTTTAACCAATCATTATTCTTTTTAGCAATTTAATTTATCTAATAAAGCTTTTTTATCTTCAGTAATCACAATTGAAGAACTTGGCACATTCAATGAGGCAATGAACATTGGTGTGATGCCTAGTCAAAGAAATCATAGTCCTTGAATCTAAAAATACATGGACCCTTACAAATCTTCCATTTGGAAAAATAGTTGTAGGTTTTAAGTAGATTTTCAAAGGGTATACACAACAAGAAGGTATTGATTATCATGATACTTTTTCCTTTATTACTAAGTTAGTCACAATTTGTGTCCTTCTATGACTACAATAAAAAAATGGTCCCTTTATCAACTTGATGTGAGTATTGTCTTTCTACAAGGTGATCTTAAGAAAGATGTTTTCATGCAAGTTTCTCCTAGTTTTAAACACAAGGCTAATACTAGGATTTGCAAACTAAACAAATCTTTATATGGTCTTAAATAGGTCTTTCGTCAATGGTTCTCTAAGTTTTCAAAAGCTCTTTTGGATGAAGGATTTAAACAATCTAGTGTAGATTATTCTCTCTTTGTTTAATAAAAGTGTTCTATTCATACATATACGTGTCCTTCTGTGACTGCAATAAAAAAATAGGGCATTCAGAGACATTTTTTAATGTGTAAAACACCACAACAAAATGGTGTTGTAGAAATAATGAATAGGTCCTTCACTACAAGGGCTAGATATCTAAGGCTAAATGTTGAGCTCTCAAAAGGCTTTTGGACAGAGGTAGCTAACATGACATGTTATCTACTCAATTGATAACCACGAGCTTCATTAAATTGCAAAGTTTTAGAGAAGGAATGAACATGTAACCCAATTGATTTTGATAATTTGAGAATTTTTGGGTGTCCTTCTTTTGTGCATATATCATGTAATGGGAGATATAAACTTAATTCAAATTCTAAAAAGTGCATTTTCACATGTTATACTAAAGGTGTAAAGGGGTTCAAGTTTTGGGATCCAACTTAAAAAATGATGGTGATCAACAAAGCTGCAGTCTATTAAAATAGATAGTTGAGACTGGTCTACTAGTTCCTATGATGGACGAAGCCTCCTCTAACTTTAAGGTGGTTTACTAATTATTTCTCAGAGGAAGAAAATTATAGTCCAAGACCTGAACATACACTATCAACTAACCCTAATAGTTTTGGTGAATAATAAAAATACTTTCTTGTCAAAGATATGGAACATCGTACAATTAAGCCACCCACCCAGTATGGTTTTAAAGATCTAGGTTCTTTTACACTGCTCATAAGTTCAAGAGATCCATATAATTTTCAAGAGGCTATAAAAATTCAAGAGAAGGATTGATGGATGTGTGCAATGATTGGAGAAAATGAAGTCTTTGCACAATAACCAAACATGGGAGTTAGTTGAACTTCCTAAGGGAAGACAAACCATTGGATGCAAATTGGTGTACAAGAAGAAGCCTATAATATTAGAAAAAGAAGGGGAAAAGTTCCAGGCTTATCTTGTGATGGAATCATGCCTAGGAAGACAAGAGGTGACATATTGAAGGAGCCAAGAGGAGTTGGCTAGACATGAAGGTTTGGGCCAGTCAGGGCCCAATGGGCTGATGGGCCTGGGAAGGCCCAAGTTGAACTTTTCATGGGCCATATTTTGTTATAGCTATTTTCATATGTTTTGTATACATCATGTTAGTATAGGTATCATATATTTTGGTCTTGTATTTTGGACCACATAGAGTAGCATTTTAGGTTTTAGGCTTGTTGGGCCTAGTTTTGGGCTTCATGGGCCTTTGGGCTTTTGGTACCCAATATTGGGCTCATTTTCATTCTTGTAATTTTTCCTTTCCATTGTAATTGTTGGACCAATTTATTTAGGTCATTAGAATAGGAAAATACAAGGAATACTAAAGAAGGCTAATTAGGTTAAACTAGGTTTAATTTGGAAGCCATTTAAGTTACATTTGAGTCACATGTTTTGCACCATTGGTGGCTGAACATGTGACACTCAAATTAACCCTAAATGACTCTCAAATCAGACCTAGATGCACATTAGGTACCTAAAATTTCAGAGTAACACATGGGAGCCAAAATTTGAATTCAAATTTCAAATTTGAATTTAAATTTTGGGCGCCACATGTCACCTTTGAGTTAGGCGCCCAAAAATGTGCAAAACCGGTTGCTACTTAAGCTATTCCTTCACCTATTGTATTCACTTTTGAGAATAATGAAATTTGAGAGCTTATTCAGCCAAATTTCGTTCAAGAGTCACCATGAGAGAGAGCTACACTTTTAGGAACCTTATTAGGTTTCCTCCTCTTTGAAGTGAGCTTTCCCTTGCACCTTAAGCTTGGATGCTTCCATCCACGGCTTAAGCCTCTTCCAATCCGTGAATCATCCTCCATCTAGTGTTAATCATTGTGGTTTCCATCTCCTTGAAGAAGATCCGAGTTTAAGGAGTAGCTAAGGAGAAGTCAACTATCACTCCTCCTCACCTTCTCCATCATCTTGTAACAAAAGGTATTCACAACAAAAGGGGATTGATTATGATAAGATTTTCTCTCTAGTTAAGAGACATACTTCTATTAGGCTAGTGTTAGCCTTGGTAGCCAACTGTGATACAAATTTGGAGTAAATGGATGTGAAGACAACTTTTCTTTGTGGTGATCTAAAGAAGTATATTTACATGGAGCAGCAGAGCGGTTTAGTGAAATTGGACAAGGCCAGTTAGTTTGTAAATTAGAGAAATTTTTGTATGGTTTAAAATAGTCTCCAAGGAAATGGTATAAGTGGTTTGGTTCCTATATGCTTCGAATTAGCTATAAACATTGTGAGTATGAATGATATGTTTATGTGAATAGACTTGATGACGGTTCTTTTTATGTTTTTGCTACTTTATGTTCATGATATGTTAATTATTGTTGACCATTTGTGTCATGTTAATGAGTTAAAAACCATGTTGAGAAAGGATTTTGATATGAGTACTTAGGTCCTACCAAGAAGATTCTTGGGATGGATATTTACAAGAGGAGTTGCAAGAGACTATGGCTCTCACAACAAAGCTATGTTGAGAAAGTTCTTAATAGATTTGGCATAAACAATACTAAGCTAGTGGGTACTCCATTAGTAAATCTCATCAAATTTTCTGTAAAACAGTGCCCAAAGACAAATGTAGAAGTAGAGTACATGTCAAAGGTTCCCTATGCCAATATAGTTGGTTTTTTGATGTATCATATGGTTTGTACTAGACCAAATTTAGCACATCTTGTAAGTCAAGTCTATAAGTTCATGTCCAAGCTAGGTAAGAGAATTAGGAAGTAGTGAAGTGTATCTTTAAGTACCTAAAAAGGCACAATAGGTCATGGTATTATGTTTGGAAGTTAGTAAGGTAATCCGTCAATTGTGGGATTTGTTTATTCAAATTATTGTAGTAACCTCGGTCACCATGGGATGGCAAAATAAATTTTTTGATAAATATGGAGTTTCCACCAATGTTTATTTTTACATAAAAACATTGGAAAAACCATTAAAAAAATGGTTTACAAAATCAGATTTTGAGTTTGTGTCAATTAATTATCACCTTACAACGTTCATCGTAAAAACGGTTACCTCTAATTAATCAAGCAAACTATTATAACTTTTTAAATATTTATCTCACCCCAAATTAATAGAAATTAACGATGATAATCACATATATTTTATTCAACAAGTGCATTTACTTTATTTTAATTGAATATTAAAGTTGTTTATTATTATTATTGATGTAAAAATGAGATAATATTATTATTTTTATTTTTGGGCTCGACATGAATGATTTCCTACTCTTACGTATCTCCATATGTAATGAAAAATCAAAATCACATAGTTCTTTAGAGAAAATGTTTGTTTAATAGTTTTTTTATTTAAATTTCTTTTTAATTTAATTTGAGACTTTTGAGCTGTCTCAACTCATACACCCTAAAATTAACAAACGTGTACACCAAAGTCAATTTATTGAATTATTTAATTTTTATTATATTATTGCTATTATTGCATAAAAATCTTAGTCCTCCCCCCTTTTTATAGTAAGTTTTGTAGCAATAGTAGCATTTTTAATATAAATTATTAATTTAGGGAAGAGTTTAAGATAACAAGCCGTCAAAACTTGTATTTTTAAACTTTAGGATTAAAAGAATGTCACGTTCAAATAATTCTTTATCTTTGAATAACCCTTAATTTTGATTATATTACAAAACTTTTATTAATTAATATTTATAATTATGAAAAATTGTTAACATTAACTAAAACATTTTTTAAAAAAAGTCTTAAGACTATCAAGCTGTCACAGCTTGCATCTAAAAAATATTAGAGTCCAGAAAATATCTCATCTAGTTAACTCTATCATAAAATTTATTGCTTCACTGATGTATTTTACTTATTTATTTAGTATTATTAATATTGATACTATTAAATTAATATGAGAATGTTTAAGCAAGGAAACTACATGTTATCACTTGTTCCTACTTTATTCGACTCAAATTCCTTCAATTTTATTCCATTTTAATGGCTTCAACTATACAAGTCGCGCTAATTAAGCTAAATATTATAAAGGTATATTATATTTAATAAAATCTCAACCATGATATAACGAAAATAAAAAGAATGAAAATCAGTAAAAGACACATGAACATGATTCCAAACACATGGAATGGAATAATCGAAGTCAAATAAATATTATAATAACGCATATATTATTTGTAGAATATTAAATGAAAGACAAAATAATATGTACATCATTTACGTTGAAGAGTCAGTAAGAACAAATATCGAAATAGTAAATAACAAAAAGTTAAAATGAATGAAAATGCAACAACAACTAATATGGTTAAGGCATTAATTGATAATGTTAAGGATAAATAAAAGAAATCATGCATGGAAGGGAAACCACGTACAACAAGAGATGATTTTCTACCAATCATAGACTCATAAAATAAAGAATATATAGGTTTAATAGTTCTACCAAGTCAGCACGAACAAGAAAGAAGAAATTGTACCCGTATGGAACGAACTCTATTTGTGAGAAAATATCCAATGAGTTGGTTAGGAATCCAATCCGTGTGAATGAAGATTGTGAAGAGTAGTAGTGAGTTTTTTAGAAAAGTTCCATTTCCCCTCATGGTGGTCTCTTTTATATTGCTTTCATAATGTGATTATTATAATTTTTCATCTTGCATGATTTCACTGCAGTAGGGGTGGGCTCAACAGTATGATCAATCACATCTTAATTAAGTTTGGCAAGCACTTGAAGGCTGGCCTGTGAAGATTTTCAGAACAAGGTGGCGTGCAGAGGCTTCAAGACTATGCATGTCGTATGCAAATAAATGAACATTTCTGATTTTAATTATAAGTAGATATTATTTTCTTATTTATTTTGTGAAAACATTTAATTATCTTATTATCATGATTTGGAGTTGCATGAGACACTAGCTCGTGCTTCCTTTTTAAATTGTGCCATACAATATTAATTTATTTTGGTTTTATCAAGATAATTTTGTACAACCACTACTAGGAAATTACTGTTTTATGTCGGTTCTCGAAGAAACGATGTAAAAAATATATGCGGTGGAAAACTTGTAAATTAGTAGAAACTGTAAGCACATTTACATCGGTTCTTCATAAAACTGATGCAAACATGAAGTATTCTACATCGGGTTTCCTTTTAACCGATGTAGAATATATGAGCAATTTCTTTTCTCCTTTTCGCGCGCGCCAGCACAGTGCCTTTAGCGCCTCTGCAAAATTTTGCACACGGTCATCTCCGCTGGAAGCACATTACCTTTAGGGCTAGCACAGATTGAACTTCGAAGGTACCTAGCTCGCGCGAATCACACACTAGCAGGGTCGTTGATCTTCGAAGCTGATTTTCTGATACACTACTAGGCTCGTTGAAACTCTTATAGATAAACATTGAAACCCTTCTTTCTTAGGAGTTGCGTCTCTGATCTTGTACAAATGGGTGATGATGGTTTAGGGTTTGGAGACGCTCCCGGAGGAGTTTTCCCGAGACATGGTGGTTTTGTCGTGAGTTCGTTGCTGAAGGTATCTCTTTGAGGTATGTTTCTCTCCATAGCAAAATAGAGTAACTCAAATAAGTCCACATAGGATTTTTGCATTGTTTTGGTGAGAGAATCAAATAGTTTGGTTGGCTTGGTGTGGTTGTCTTTTGCTGTCTTGTTTCAAATGCGAGAAAGAAGATAGTATTTTAGGGTTTGTGGGTTGCATTGAAGACGATTCCATTGATGGAGAGAAGAGAATATGATTTTGGAAGATTAGGGTGAACGAATTTTCAAGCTGCAATGGGAATTCAAGATATTTGGGTGTGGATTTCAGATGTGATAATTTCAATGGCCTGCATATGCCTTCCGTGGGAGTGAAGAAAATCTGAGGTTGATATTCAGGTTTTCCAATCCCTCGGTTTGTTATGTTAGTTTCTGTTATTCATGCTCCATTTGACTAGGATTAGGAGTACTATTTTTCTTTTGTTTCATCTGTGTTGGGTTGCTCAGAACCAAAAAAATCTGTATTAGATTGATGTTTCCCTTTGTTAGTGATTGTGTCTTCTTTGTACTTGTTCCATTTCTTTTTTTCTTGTAGTGTTTCTTGTGACACCCTCTACCCCATTATTAATATACAACAAATGTAACAATAAAATATTTCTTTTCTTCTTTTTGGGTAAATAAAATCTTTCATAGTTGACAAATATTTCAAATATCACAAGGTAGAAGATTCACATTCGTAACTCATAAATCATAACTCCAGTGTAGAAGAATTATAAAAGAAAAGAAGTTAAGATTTTCAATACAATTTAGTGAAAAACAAGAAATCATATATATACAAATAATAATAAAGGAAATATAAATTAACTCCAGTAAAGGTGGCAGTGCCTCCTGGTTAGGAATCAATTTATATTTTCCAAATCATGTAATAAAATATAAATAAAGATATTCATTCTGGTCTTTTATCAAGAACGTTCAAATTACAATTTCTTAACATACATTTTCCTTGAATTATAAACTTTATCTACGTTATCTCTTCGTTAGAAATTACAAAGAAGAGAAACTAAAGTTATTAAAACAATAACATATTAAACTAAAATAACTATGCCCCGATGTCACATCCTATCAGAGCATGCCCAATTGAAGCCTTTAAGCCTCATCACCAACATCCTCATGATGCTGATCATCTGCAACACAATTTAAAACATATACAAAAACAACAAGGGAGTGAGAAACATCTCACTCAGTTTCAGGTGCAGAAATAAAGGTTAGATAGCACACATACACACAACAAATACAAGTCATATGTAAATAATACACATAAATAATCAATATCACATATATACTTATTTATCATGCTAGGATGTCATGAACTCAACTCATAAATACATGCATGTGGCGCCATAAGGAAGTTTCACATATCATCACTGGTGACCCTAAGGCACACCTGCACAACTGTCGGTGACCCTAAGGTACACCTGGTTAGCATATCATCAACTGTCGGTGACCCTAAAGTACACCTGGTTAGCATATCATCAACTGTCGGTGACCCTAAGGTACACCTTGTTAGCATGTTACATCACTGGTATGCGGCCTCAGCGGCACACCTGGAATAAGATATGCATATGATGCATGTCATACATTCATTATTTCATGAACTCAACATTTAACTTATTACAGAATTTTATTTAGTACATCATGTCCTCATTTGTCATAGTCTCATAATCATAGTTTGTCTCAATAGTCAATTCTTAGGTCTCATGTCATTTGTCCATATTTCACATGGTCATGTCATCAATACTCCTCATAAGGTCCGCATAGGTATTCACAGAGAGCATTTTTGTTCATATTAAAACTCATTTATTATTAACATTAATTTCATACTCATTTATTACTTTCAACAAAGAACAAAGTATAATAAATAGAAAATCGGACAGAACAACGGAACCTTTAACAAAAACAGAGTAGAGTAAATAGAAAATCAAACAGAACAACGGCACCTTCAACAAACAACAAAGTAAAGTAAATAGAAAATCAAACAGAACAACGGCATCCTCAACAGGGAACAAAATAGAGTAAATAGAAAATCAGACAGAACAACGGCAAGGGATTGGGGCCAATCCGACAAACAACTACCCAACAATTATCCCCACACCCCTGAGCGAGGTTCTCACTCCCCCCCTTACCTGGATAAGCAGAGCTGAAACTTAGGCAGAGCCTCCTCCTCTGGATTCCCTCTTCCTTTCTCTCTCTCTTTCTTTCTCTTTCTTTCTCTCTCTCTCTCTCTCTCTCTCTTTCTCTTTCTCTCTCTAAAATTTCACTTTCTTCCTCTGTATAAAAATTTTCACCCCCTGCCCCTATTTATAGGCAATCTGACGCACCCGGAACGGCCCATACTGATTTCGGAACGGCCCGTTCCGGATCCTTCAAATCTGGGCAAAATTTGTAACTGGAACGGCCCGTTCCAAAATCGAAACGGCCCGTTCCCAAAAAACCAGAACGGCCCGTTCTGAAACCAGAACGACCCGTTCTCAATCTCAGCAGAACGGCCCGTTCTCCTTCCGGAACGGCCCGTTCTCCATACCGGAACGGCCCGTTCCAAGGCCGTTCTGGGACTACAAAAACCTCACATTTTCAACATTTGGAACGGCCCGTTTCACTTTTGGAACGGCCCGTTCCGGAACCCAAAATACCCCTATAACTTTATTAAAATTACGAAAATGCCATTAAAATAATAATAAAAATTTGGGTGTTACAATTTTCCCCTCCTTTTAGAAATTTCGTCCCCGAAATTTACCTGAAAACAGAAATGGATGAGCTTCTCGCATCTTGCTTTCTAATTCCCATGTAGCACTTTCTTCAATATTTCCTCCCCAAACGACCTTAACCAAAGGGATTTCCTTTCCTCTTAGTTGTTTCACTCTCGTGTCATCAATCCTTAGAGGAACCGTTTCATAAGTAAGATTATCCTTCAACTGAATGTTGTCAGACTCAATGATATGGGAAGGATCATGGACATACTTTCTGAGTTGGGAAACATGAAAGACACTATGGAGATTTGAAAGAGATGGAGGCAAAGCAATTTGATAGGCCACTTCACCGATTCTTTTAAGAATTTGATAAGGACCAATGAAACGTGGAGTAAGCTTACGGGATTTCAGTGCTCTGCCTACTCCTGTCCAAGGAGTGACTGTAAGGAATACATGATCACCTTCTTTAAACTTAAGGTCTTTTCTCCTCTTGTCATTATAACTCTTTTGCCTACTCTGAGTTGCTCTCATCTTCTCTTGGATCATCTTAACCTGTTCAGTAGTTTGTTGAACTATCTCAGGTCCTAACATAACATTCTCTCCAGGTTCTACCCAACATAAAGGTGTTCTACATCTCCTACCATACAGAGCCTCATATGGTGCCATCCCAATACTAGAATGGTAGCTATTATTGTAGGTAAATTCTATCAAAGGTAGGAAACTATCCCAACTACCCCCACGTTCTAAGATGCAAGCCCTCAACAAGTCTTCCAAAGATTGTATGGTTCTCTCAGTTTGGCCATCTGTTTGGGGATGGTAAGCTGAACTCAATCTAAGCTTAGTGCCTAAAGCCTTATGCAAACTCTCCCAAAATCTAGAGGTGAACCTAGGATCTCTATCAGACACAATACTAGTAGGAACTCCATGCAACCTCACGATCTCACTGATGTACAACTTGGTTAACCTCTCCAAAGAGTACCTAATATTAATGGGAATAAAATGGGCAGACTTAGTCAATCTATCCACAATGACCCATATAGCATCCAAGTTCTTCACAGTCTTAGGTAACCCAACTACAAAATCCATAGAGATGCTATCCCACTTCCACACAGGCACATCTAAAGGTTGCATCAAACCTGAAGGTTTTTGGTGTTCTACCTTAGCTTTCTGACATACTAAGCAAGCATACACAAATTCCTCCACTTCCCTCTTCATCTTAGGCCACCAAAACATCTTCTTAAGGTCTTGGTACATCTTAGTGGCTCCTGGATGGATACTAAGGATACTCTTATGACCTTCTTCCAGGATTGCTCTCTTAAGTTCTAGCACACTAGGAATGCACAACCTATCCTTAAATCTTAAAACTCCATCCACTCCAATTCTAAACTCACTTTTCACACCTTGATTCAACTTCTCTACCCGACTCAATAAGAAAGGATCCATCTTCTGACCTTCTCTAATCTCATCTATTAAGCTATTAGTCACTCTCAAAGCTCCCAACTTAATACTCTTAGAGGTCAACTCACACCCTAAGCTCATATCCCTAAACTCCTCAATCATTTGCAATTCCCTAATCATCAAGGAAGACATTCTCAAAGATTTTCTACTCAAAGCATCAGCTACAACATTAGCCTTGCCAGGGTGATAATTAAATTGAAAGTCATAATCCTTAAGAAACTCTAACCATCTCCTCTGCCTCATATTCAATTCCTTTTGGTCAAACAAGTACTTAAGGCTTTTATGGTCACTAAAAACCTCAAATCTAGACCCAAACAAGTAATGTCTCCACAACTTGAGCACAAAAACTATTGCAGCTAACTCAAGGTCATGGGTAGGATAGTTTTGCTCATGAATTTTAAGTTGTCTTGAAGCATAGGCTACTACCTTACCCTCCTGCATAAGTACTCCTCCTAAACCCAATTTAGAAGCATCACAAAATACCTCAAAAGTCTTACTAGGATCAGGTAATACTAACACAGGAGCACTAGTTAATCTCCTCTTAAGTTCTTGAAAACTTTCCTCACACTTAGAATCCCACACAAAAGGTTGGTCTTTCTTCGTCAGCTTAGTCAAAGGAAGAGCTAGCCTAGAGAAATTCTCTATAAATCTTCTGTAATAACCGGCTAGTCCTAAGAAACTCCTAATCTCAAATACTGATTTAGGTGTTCTCCACTCTAATACAGCTTCTACCTTAACAGGATCTACAGCTATCCCACCCTTGGATATCACATGTCCTAGAAAGTTCACCCTATCCAACCAAAATTCACATTTTGACAATTTAGCATACAACTGTTTCTCCTTAAGGGTTTGAAGAACGATCCTAAGGTGCTCAACATGCTCTTCCCTAGTCTTGGAATACACTAGGATATCATCTATGAAGACCACTACAAATCTATCCAAGTAAGGGTGAAAGATCCTATTCATGTAGTCCATAAAAACACCAGGTGCATTAGTTACACCAAACGGCATAACTAAATACTCATAGTGCCCACAGCGAGTCCTAAAGGCAGTCTTAGGAACATCCTCAGTTCTCACTCTAATCTGATGGTATCCTGACCTTAAATCTATCTTACTGAACACACAAGCTCCAACTAGTTGATCCATAAGGTCATCTATCCTAGGCAAAGGATACTTATTCTTAATGGTCACTTTATTCAGTTGCCTATAGTCTACGCACAACCTCATGCTCCCATCTTTCTTCTTAACCAATAAAACAGGCGCTCCCCAAGGCGAAACACTAGGCCTAATGAATTGTTTTCCTTGTAATTCCTCGATTTGTTTCTTAAGCTCAACTAACTCTGTTGGGGACATCCTATAGGGTGCTATAGATATAGGTGGGGTACCTGGTACTAAGTCTATGCTAAACTCACTCTCTCTCTCAGGTGGTAAACTAGACACATCCTTAGGAAATACTTCTGGAAATTCTCTCACTAAGGGAATCTCATCTAGCTTACTATCAGTCTCAAGTGTTAAAGAAGCTAAGATCATGTACACTCTTTCATTGTCTTTTAAACAAGTTTTAATGTCAGCAGCACTAAGAAATTTCGTACTCTTACATTCACCAAAGGAAATAGATTTCTCAAAGCAGTTTAAAAGGACATGGTGAGAAGATAACCAATCCATGCCAAGAATTACATCTAATTGACTAAGAGGCAAACAAATTAAGTCAACTAGAAACTGCTTATCAGAAACTGTCAAAGGACATTTCAAACACACTAGGGATGTAGTCACAGGACCATTAGTAGGGGTTTCCACAACTAAATCAAAACCTAACAAAGACACAGGCAAATTCAATTTTTGGACACAAGAGACAGAAATAAAGGAATGAGTTGCACCAGAATCAAATAGTACAACAAAAGGAGTCTCAGCTATGAAACAAGTACCTTGTATCAAATTTTCTGACCGAGAAGCTTCAGCACCACTAAGAGCAAATACTCTCCCTACAGTCTTTGGACGCTCAATTTGCGAACCCGATCCAATAACACGTGTTCTTTGTGTTTCAGGACATTGGGTACTGATGTGACCTTTACCATTGCAGTTAAAGCAGGTAACTTCCCTGTCACGACACTCAGACTGATTATGACCAACAAGTCCACACTTCCAGCATCTTACTGAAGGAGTGGACACAGACCCTCCAACACTTCCAGTAGCACTAACAGTGGATCCTCTAGTAAGCAACTTGCTTTTATTAGCAGCAGCTTTACTCCCTTGAAATCTATTAGAAGCGGAGTAAGGCTTGCTCCTACCCGAAGTACTAGAACTCACAACACGGATAGGACCTCCAACTCCTTTATAAAAAGCAGCACGAGCACGGTTGTCATGATCATAAATGCTGCACTTATTGACCAGAGTGGGAAAGTGATATATCTCCTGATAGTTAATTGCAGTTTTTACTTCCGGACGCAGACCATTTACAAATTTTATGCATTTAGCTCTTTCACCACCCTCACCATGGTAGTGTGTGCAATAACGAACCAAAGCATCAAATTTGGCAGCATACACAGCCACTGTGTCGTTCCCTTGATTCAGCTCAAGGAATTCCATTTCTTTCCGACTTCTCACATCATCCGGGAAATACTTCTCAAGAAAGACCTTCTTGAAGTTGTCCCAATTCAAGTGCACCCCTCCATCAATCATCCTCCGAAGTGCTCCTTCCCACCAAAAGTGAGCATCAGCAGTCAACATGAATGTGGCCAACTTCACCTTCTGAGCGATGGGACAATCCATAACATTGAAAATTTTCTCTATTTCTGTTAGCCAATTCATAGCAGCATCTGGGTCATATCCTCCTTTAAAGGTAGGTGGGTGATTTCGTTGAAATTGCTCCAACCAGTTAGGAGTAACTTCAGTCCTAATGTTATTATTCATAGCTTGTGCTAATGCTTGAAGAGCATCGGCAATCGCACGATCATTTCTACCAGCCATAGTCTAAGAAAATAATACAATCAATAAACATAATCAATCATCATACTAGCATAACAAGTTTAACAATTAGTTTAGTCCATCATTCATGTACCAAATAAACATAATAAATCAAGTAAGCATAGTAAACTCATAACACACGGTCGATTAGATCGACCTGCTCTGATACCACTAAATGTGACACCCTCTACCCCATTATTAATATACAACAAATGTAACAATAAAATATTTCTTTTCTTCTTTTTGGGTAAATAAAATCTTTCATAGTTGACAAATATTTCAAATATCACAAGGTAGAAGATTCACATTCGTAACTCATAAATCATAACTCCAGTGTAGAAGAATTATAAAAGAAAAGAAGTTAAGATTTTCAATACAATTTAGTGAAAAACAAGAAATCATATATATACAAATAATAATAAAGGAAATATAAATTAACTCCAGTAAAGGTGGCAGTGCCTCCTGGTTAGGAATCAATTTATATTTTCCAAATCATGTAATAAAATATAAATAAAGATATTCATTCTGGTCTTTTATCAAGAACGTTCAAATTACAATTTCTTAACATACATTTTCCTTGAATTATAAACTTTATCTACGTTATCTCTTCGTTAGAAATTACAAAGAAGAGAAACTAAAGTTATTAAAACAATAACATATTAAACTAAAATAACTATGCCCCGATGTCACATCCTATCAGAGCATGCCCAATTGAAGCCTTTAAGCCTCATCACCAACATCCTCATGATGCTGATCATCTGCAACACAATTTAAAACATATACAAAAACAACAAGGGAGTGAGAAACATCTCACTCAGTTTCAGGTGCAGAAATAAAGGTTAGATAGCACACATACACACAACAAATACAAGTCATATGTAAATAATACACATAAATAATCAATATCACATATATACTTATTTATCATGCTAGGATGTCATGAACTCAACTCATAAATACATGCATGTGGCGCCATAAGGAAGTTTCACATATCATCACTGGTGACCCTAAGGCACACCTGCACAACTGTCGGTGACCCTAAGGTACACCTGGTTAGCATATCATCAACTGTCGGTGACCCTAAAGTACACCTGGTTAGCATATCATCAACTGTCGGTGACCCTAAGGTACACCTTGTTAGCATGTTACATCACTGGTATGCGGCCTCAGCGGCACACCTGGAATAAGATATGCATATGATGCATGTCATACATTCATTATTTCATGAACTCAACATTTAACTTATTACAGAATTTTATTTAGTACATCATGTCCTCATTTGTCATAGTCTCATAATCATAGTTTGTCTCAATAGTCAATTCTTAGGTCTCATGTCATTTGTCCATATTTCACATGGTCATGTCATCAATACTCCTCATAAGGTCCGCATAGGTATTCACAGAGAGCATTTTTGTTCATATTAAAACTCATTTATTATTAACATTAATTTCATACTCATTTATTACTTTCAACAAAGAACAAAGTATAATAAATAGAAAATCGGACAGAACAACGGCACCTTCAACAAACAACAAAGTAAAGTAAATAGAAAATCAAACAGAACAACGGCATCCTCAACAGGGAACAAAATAGAGTAAATAGAAAATCAGACAGAACAACGGCAAGGGATTGGGGGCCAATCCGACAAACAACTACCCAACAATTATCCCCACACCCCTGAGCGAGGTTCTCACTCCCCCCTTACCTGGATAAGCAGAGCTAAAACTTAGGCAGAGCCTCCTCCTCTGGATTCCCTCTTCCTTTCTCTCTCTCTTTCTTTCTCTTTCTTTCTCTCTCTCTCTCTCTCTCTCTCTCTTTCTCTTTCTCTCTCTAAAATTTCACTTTCTTCCTCTGTATAAAAATTTTCACCCCCTGCCCCTATTTATAGGCAATCTGACGCACCCGGAACGGCCCGTACTGATTTCGGAACGGCCCGTTCCGGATCCTTCAAATCTGGGCAAAATTTGTAACTGGAACGGCCCGTTCCAAAATCGAAACGGCCCGTTCCCAAAAAACCAGAACGGCCCGTTCTGAAACCAGAACGGCCCGTTCTCAATCTCAGCAGAACGGCCCGTTCTCCTTCCGGAACGGCCCGTTCTCCATACCGGAACGGCCCGTTCCAAGGCCGTTCTGGGACTACAAAAACCTCACATTTTCAACATTTGGAACGGCCCGTTTCACTTTTGGAACGGCCCGTTCCGGAACCCAAAATACCCCTATAACTTTATTAAAATTACGAAAATGCCATTAAAATAATAATAAAAATTTGGGTGTTACATTTCTAAAAAGCATTCAAATTGAATAAAAGAGTTGGTTTGCTCTACTGTATGTTTCCAAGTTAGCCCAGACCCGGATGCAGAATAAGGTTTTCTCTCCATAGCAAAACAGGGTAACTCAAATAAGTCCACATAAGATTTTTGCATTGTTTTGGTGAGAGAATCAAATAGTTTGGTTGGCTTGGTGTGGTTGTTTGTTGCTGTCTTGTTTCAATCAACATTGGGTCTGTTTACCACAAATCATTTAACCTCATGAAACTGTTTCATTTCTGTTCTAAATAATTAGGGGTTAATTTGTTTGAAAATGCCTCTGTTAAAGGTATATATGATGAAACTATTTTTTTTTTGTGGTACAGGTTTGCTTGGAGTTTGCTTCGACAAGGCATGAAGCAGATCTATATAACTACTCCAGTTTTGGACTCTGTAGCCACTGATGTCAAACAGGTACCATTTTTTCATTGAGAAAGAGTAAAGGAGTTTGCTTTATGGACTTGAGTTTCATCTGATGTTAGGCCTAGTTCTTTTGTTCAACACCCCAGGCCATCAAGGACAACATTTCAAATCAAATCACCAATGGTTCCCAATCGATCAAACTGGAGAAGGATCCTCATGCTGCATTTGCATTAATTATTGATGGGAAAACTTTGACATATGCTTTAGAAGATGATATGAAGCACCAATTTTTGGGATTAGCTGCTGATTGTGCATCTGTCATCTGCTGTCGTGTGTCTCCCAATCAAAAGGCATTGGTAAGACCTTTTGCATTTTTCAGTTGTGATATTGAGGTTTTATTCTAATATTCTACAGTTTATTGTTGGGCTCCTCTATGAGATAAATGTGTGCACAACTACTCACATGGATCCATCTTAGCTAGATAGGAAAAATTAGATCTGGTTAAATTCTGATTGATCCATGAGTTCAGTTGTGCACTTTAATCATTGCATTACTTCTAGGTAGTATTTTTCTAATCTATATCAACATATCAACTGTGCGAAATAAAATTGTGTGTTGTTTTATGGTATCAGGTAACAAGATTAGTGAAACAAGGTACTGGGAAGACTACTCTAGCAATAGGTGATGGTGCAAATGATGTTGGCATGATTCAAGCAGCAGATATTGGTGTTGGAATCAGTGGGGTTGAAGGTATGCAGGTTAGTGGCTTACATGACTGGCTCTTTAAGCATAATGATGTCATATAAAACTATCACTGTGAATGATGGTTTTCTTTTTAACCTTTAATATTGCTAAGTGCAATGCCATATCTGTTATGTTTCAGATATAAGACCAAATTATAGTTTTATTTAGTTTTAATATTTTAAAAAATAACATGGGTTAGAGAGAGAGAACCTCTAATGTTTGTATTTGCATGTTTTGGCTCCATTTTCAAGCTAGATTGTGGACCAGGCTTATTGTCAAGCCTTTCTATTAGCCATGTGTGATTAGTGCTTATTCAATGTAGTAGAAAAGTGAACTTCTCTCTGCATTGTCAGTAATTATTTGTAGGGTAATTTCTTCTATAAAATGAGGAAAATGTCACACAGTTAGCTAATAATTATTTGCAGCTAATTTCTTCTATGATAAAATGAAGAAAATGTGACACTTCATGTGAAACTTACTTAGCATTCTGCTATTTTCATAGTTATTTTTGAATTCTGATCATATTGAAAAGCTAAAAGTTTCAATGTCACACGGAATGCATTGCAAACTTTCTGCTGTTCATTGTTAATTAATTTTAGTTATTCATTATTATATGTTAAATGTATATATAATACTAGCTTTGTTCTCTTTAGCAATTTTTTGTTCCGACTTCTGAATATGGGGCTGACATAGTGATTGTCAAACTAATCAATATTTAAGTTTACCAATTTATTCCTGCTGTAATGCATAGAAGACATTTTTGAATTGGATTGGAGTTCGTCCATGTTACCCAATTGTTTAATGCATTGAGATGTGGGGAGGAGATAGGTAGTTTTTATAACATTATAAATTGTATCAAAACCTTGAGTTCTGGTGAAAGAACCCGTAATTATTGTTTGTCACAAATACAATTTGTCTGTTATTACTTTGCATAATAAATTATGTTGTGTCCTCCAATAGTATAAGTAAATTCATACGATATTTAGTTTAGTTTTGGTACGCTCTTATTCTTGGTAGCAGAATTTTTATATCTTCATCAGATTAAAAATTATTAAAGTAATTACTATAAAAAGCCAATTTTTAATTAAATGACAATCATCATTGGGCGAAAGCTTATGTATTTTGTTCGGTTTCTGTTCTTACCGGAGATCTACTATAAGGATGATCCTCCGAGTAAGATTGGTGAGCCTCCTTCGCTGGTACGCTTGATGCTCCAAGATGGGGGTGGTACCTGCAAAAGAGACTCTGATGCTAAAGTTAGGGTTTGTATGAGTGTATGTCTCGTATAAGTAATGCACGTACCTTAGTATGGATTAGGGTTGCGTTGGGCCTTGGGCCTGAGATCAGTTGTGATCTAATTAGATAGTAGATCTCGCCTGGACCGAGAGCTCCTCAGATCAGTTATGATCTGGTTAAGTGACGAGCTAACGTCACGTAGCGCGTATCCGAGGTCGTCATGTGCTGCGATGCCGAGCTGGGAGCTCGGCCTTGCAGTACAGATAGTACACTAGCCCCCCGAGCTCCAAAGACCGTGGGTCGTGGAGTTAAGACCGAGCTCGTCAAGTGGCTGTGACCTCTCGCGTACGCGTGCTTGTTGAGATGCCATGTGTCATAACTGATCATCTCCAAAGAACGTGCAAGTGGCGCGTTAATGGGAGTGACGGTTATGTAATGATGGTTTGCCTTTGTCATAACTGTTCTTCAATTAATGTGTCATCAGACACGTCCCTTGGCTGACACGTGGCGTGACCGTTTTGAATTTGGGAGAAACCCCTTTTCTCTCCCTCGCGCCTCTTCCCCTTTCACTTTACTCTCTTTCTTGCTTTGGCTTCTCGAGTACGATAGCTCTCTTTGCCTTCTTGCTTCCGTTCGTCTTCCGTCTTCATTTTCACAGTTTCTGTCATCGTTTTCGGTAACCCAGTCAATGTTAGGGCTATTTTCTGAGGAAGAGTACCAGGTACTTCTTTTTTTTTCCGTTTTCTTTTTCCTTCTTCTCTAGTCTTCTTCGAGTATTTCTTGTTTTTTCCATGGCTGGAGGGAGTGGTGCTGGTTCCTCTGTGCCTGCCAAGGGTAAAGGCAAAGCGCGGGGCAAGGCGGTGGCTACCGGAATGGCCGCCGCCGGGAAAAAGAAGGAGGTGGCACCGCCAGCAGACCTCGTTCCAGGTATTCTTGGGTACGACTGGGTTCGGTGTGAGATGGCGGGGGTCCAAAGCATTTTTCAGTCCTTTCTTGAGGTTAATGGGATCTTGAAATCGTGCAGGGTTTGTGACCCTTCCATTTCCTGGATGATCCGGCTTGAACCTTGTCAGGCCGGTGAGGGCGTGTACATGGGGATGTCTACCGACCCTCCCCACTTCTATATGTACCATTGTTTTTTTAGGGATTTAGGTGTCTGCCTTCCCTTCACTCAGTTCGAGTGTGATTTTTTGAACTTTGTCAACTCGGCCCCTTGCCAGTTGCACCCTAATAGTTGGGGTTTTTTGAGGGATTTTCAAGTCCTGTGTTCAGTTCTAGGGATAGAGGTGTCCCTTCCCGTCTTTCTTCACTTTTACCAGTTGAAGATAGGAGTTCCGCCATACGGCATACTGTCTCTGAGTGGGAGTATGGATGGGGGTTTGTTTACTCTCTACTCCCAGTCATACAAGGACTTCAAACAAGAGTTTTTCCGAGTTGCTCTTGTGAATGTCGACCCATACTGCTGAAATTCCCTTTCTATTGGTGCCCCAAACCGTCTAGGTTTCATGGGGTGGGCCAATTGAAGCTGACGGCTTCGGAGGCGGCCGCCATCAAGAACCTTGCAGCGCTTCCTCGTCCGCTGGATTGCAAGCTCGTTCTGTCGCTTGTGAACTCAGCATACAAGGAGAGGGGCCTGGAGAGTGAGTATTTCGTCCTCTTTAGATTGTTAGGGTTTGCAAAACCCTCTTTTGCTGATGTGTTTTGCTTTTTGTGTTTTCAGGCATAATGGGCAAGAATAAGTGGAAGGAGCTGAAGCACCGCTACAACATTGCTGACCTTGAGGTTCCTGAGCCTCAGGAGGAGGAGATGTCCCCCCTAAAGGTCAACCAAAAAAGAAAGAGGGGCGAGAAAGAGGTCAGGGGGACCTCTGCCCCTCGCGGAATGGAGGAGGTGACTTCCAAGGCTACCGATGCTGATGCAGTCAATCTCACTGGGAGCCCTCAGCTTGGGAAGGTTCCCAAAGTGGTTGTTGCAGGGACTGCTGAGCAAGCTGTTCCCTCTGCCGAGGTAGGTGTTTTGTGCTTTAATTCATCTTCTATGTTGATTTGGCTTGGTTTGTTGAGGTGTTGTCTCTCTTTGCAAGCAGGGATAGCTGTCGAGGTGGAGGTCCTGGTTACTAAGCAGGTCGCCCAGGCTGCCAAGGTGAGTACCTCACTTTTTACCTTTCCCTCTATCTTGTATGTTAGTCTCCTGTTTCTTGACGCGAGTTCGGTTTTTGCAGGAAGGGGGGGCTGTCGAGACCCCGGTGTCGCCTAGGTCGGAGGTGCCAGACGTAGACCCCCCGTTGTTGAGCAGGAGACGCCTGTCTCCATTTCTGTTGAGGCTCGCGGTAAGGGGCCGAGTCTCGAGGTTCCTAAAGCCGCGCCTGCCACCCCGGCGGCGCTGTCAGGTTCATCGTAGGCGGCTTCCCGGAGCTAGTACATAGCTCACCGCTTCGGGAAGGGCCTCACCCAGGTGCGACTAAACCATGTAACTGCATCGGTCGACCTGAACTCACTGTGGAGCGCTGGAGTGACTGCCGAGAAGTTCTTCCCCCAAGGTTCACTGACCTCGGATAACCAGGGACTGATCGAGGGGCTGGGCCCGTGGAAAGCTTCGACGCCGCCCAGGTTTTTCTTCAAAGAACTATAGCGATTGTGGACCACTGGAAGCATAAGTGGTCTACACAGCAGAAGGATTTGGTTAGGATGAGGAGCCGAGTTCAACCTCTGAAGGATGAGAACAAGGTCCTGAAGGAGGAGAACAAGGTGCTGAGTGCCGCCCTCGGTGAGGCGAAGATGCAAGGCGCCAAGCTGCAACCAGCGAAGGCAGATCTCGCCAGGGTTCAAAAATCGTTGGAGATTGCCCTGCGCTCCAACGAGAATTATGCTTCCCAGGTAGGCGAGCTGTAGGGGCTCGTCGCGTCGTCCCAAGGTCAGGTGCGGAGCTTGGAAGATGAGGTGACATCTTCCCGGGGCCGGGTTTTCTCTTTAGAGGACGAAGTGACCTTTTTGAGGGGCGAGCTTGTTGTGGCGGCTGAGGAGCGTCTCCGTGATGAGGTCATTCTCGGTGGCAGGGAAGAGGAGATTGCCGCCCTGAGAACAGACCTTGTGAAGCTGGAGGCCGAGAAGGCGGCGCTGGAGAAGAAGCTTGAGGAGACTGAGCGCTCGGTTTTGATTGAGCATAAGAGGGGTTAACTCAAGGCTACTTGCCAGGCCAGGCTCCTCGCACCAGGATCTGACCTTTCTGACATGCACGTGGAGAAAGTCATCCACTTTAGGAAGCTTGTCAAGGAAAACGATGTCGAGGACAACTCCAGCGAGAATGCCTCTGCGTAGGCCAATTTTGTAATAGCTTAGCTACATTTTTTCTGCTTTATTTTCCTGTTTTGAATTCAAGTGTGGAACTATGAAACATTGCTTGTATATGTATATTTTTCTTTTTCTATTTGCGTTTGCGCTTTTCTTTGCCTTTGTGTTTAGGCTTGATTTTTGCTGTTTGCACGTTTTGAGACACACGTTCGATGTTTGTTGTCTCCTTTTATACTTGGTGATACTTCACCTTGAGTTGATCATGCCGAGGTTCGAACGCGACCTCGGTTTTTTGTGAAGGTTCGAACTCGACCTTAATCATACCGAGGTTCGAACTCGACCTCAGTTTTTTCGTTAAGTAATTTTTGTGAAGGTTCGGACTCGACCTTAATCATACCGAGGTTCAAATTCGACCTCAGATTTTTCATTAAGTAATTTTTGTGAAGGTTCGAACTCGACCTTAATCATACCGAGGTTCGAACTCGACCTCAGGTTTTTCGTTAAGTAGTTTTTTGTGAAGGTTCGAACTCGACCTTAATCATACCGAAGTTCAGACTCGACCTCAGATAGACGTGTTAAGGTTCGTACTCGACCTAAAACAAACGTGTTAAGGTTCGTACTCGACCTCAAATTTTAGCGTAGAACGTGTTTCATCAAGGTTCGAATTCGACCTCGGATTTTAGCGTTTTAAGGTTCGTACTCGACCCCGAATTTATAGCAGAATGTATTTTACCAAGGTTCAAATTCGACCTTGGATAAGCGCGTTAAGCATAGAGAATTTTATGGTAAAATGATGAAGATAAAAGAATGTGAATAGGAGAGAATGAGTTACTTTATTGATGAAAATATGTGCCTCGTTAAAAACCCTCTCAGCCAAAACCCATTTTTCTGTTTTTTGGGACAAAATACTGAGGCGAGAAAAAAGTGCACAGCTCATTCGTACAAATTTTAACTGAAATAAAACTTGAGATGCGTAGCATTCAAAGTTCGCAGTATAGGTTTCCCGCTGAGTTCTTCCAGTCTATACGCTCCATTTTCCAAGTCTTCTGTAACTCGGAAGGGGCCACCCCAAGTGGGTGCAAGCTTTCCATCTGATGTGTCCTTTCGTGCTTCGCCTAGCAATCGCCACACCAAGTCACCAACTCGGAAAGAGCGAGGTCTTACTCGGGTGTTGTATCTTCAGGAGGCTCGGAGCTTGCAAGCTTCTTCGTGGATTTGAGCTTCATCTCTAAGTTCGTCAACCAAGTCGAGGTCGGCTGCTAACTCTTGAGCGTTCTGCTCGCTATTGAAAACTTGATGTTGGTGGGATGTCTCTCCGACTTCCACTGGGATCATTGCGTCAGTTCCGTAAGTTAGCCTGTAAGGCGTTTCTTGCGTGGTTGACTGGGGAGTGCAATGATTTGCCTAGAGGATGCTGGGAAGTTCATCGGGCCACTGTCCTTTGGCGTTCCCTGTAGACCCCTAAAATTGTCCGGGTCGGAAATAAAGCTTGAAGACTCTCGAAGACTGAAGGATAATCAGCCAGAAGGACTCCTCGAAGGCCCTAGGAGGGTTCTCTGTAGGTCCAGAGGTCTTAGAATAGCTCAAAATAAAGAAGTGGAGGGAAAAAGCCCAATACGGCCGTACTGAACTCAATACGGCCGTATTGAAGCTTCAATACGGCCATACTGAAGTCAGTACGACCGTATTGACACTTCAATACGACCGCGGCGAACTCAATACGGGCGTATTGAAATTTCTGAACTTCAATACGACCGTATTGAACTTCAATACGACCGTATTGAAGTTCAAAAATTCCAATACGGCCGTATTGCCCCTGTAGGCCGTATTGCGCCTATTCCCTATAAATATGACGTCAATTGGACGTCATTCCACACTTTTCAACATAGTTTGAACCCTCTCCTTGAGTATTCTGGGGTTTTTGAGCAGTGTTCTGCCCTAGAAATCACTCGGAGAGTTGATCCGACGAAGTTCTTGAGCCCCGAGCCATTTTGCTTGAGGATCGAACCTAGTCGAGGGGAAATCTTTTTGATTCCCTTAGTTAAAATTTTGTTCTAGGAGAGCGAGGAGCGGGCTTGTAGAGCGAGGGAACGCCAAAACGCTTCCCAGTTCATTTTTTATAAAAAGCACGCTTCAAGAGGTTTCCCTTCAATCCTTCCTTTTACTGCTTTCTGTGTGCACATTTAAACTGTCATCATGTAGATAGTCAATTCATAATTGTTTAGAATAAATAGGGGTAATTTAGTAATTTTATACTGTTCTTTTAAAAATAATCTGTCATAGGGAACCCGAAAGGGGCGCCGTGGGGTGCTAACACCTTCCCCACGCGTAACCGACTCCCTTACCCAACTCTGGTTGTAGTGGCCAAAGTTGATTTTTAAATCAATTGCCTTATCCCTTTTTCCAATGTTTTGAGTAAAACATTGGTGGCGACTCCACGAACCCTCCCTTTATGAAAACCACTAATCCATGGAGGGTCCCGCTTGGGATTAATATGGATTAGTGAGCCTTTTAATAAAATTGCTCGTTTGACGAGATCTCAGTTTGAGAATAAGTCATTCTAGCAATCCACATTTTTCAAACAAATAAACGAGTCCAACCATCCCTCGCGAATGCCGAAAGCCCGTTTCGGGCCGGTGGCGACAGATGGCGACTCCACTGGGGAAGCCTTGAGAGTCAGTCCCATTTAGTGACAGATTATTTTTAACAAATAATAGTTAAAATTACTTCATTACCCCTTGCTTGTATTATAATATGTTTTATTATATGGCTTTAAATAACTGTTGTATGCTTAAATTCCGCAATTGTTTGAAATAAAAACTGCACACAAACCTTTGCACACAACAGTTCCCTCTATACCCGGGGGCATGAGTGGTAATCCATAGGGAGTGGATGTTAGTACGGCCGGTTGATGGGTTTATAGGAGCCTATGAGACCGTTGTCGAAAAGCATCACTCAAGGTGATAACCATGAACTTGAGTCCGACGGTGCGTTGGAGCTTTCCATCGACCTACGACAAGAGGAATTGGGTCCCTATAATGGGGGCACCTTGGGGGCCTTTGACCAAGTGAGAACAGTTAGATCCTCCTTGAATATGCACTTTTCTGCAGGAGACCCCTACCTCGTAATTCGCTCGTGATTGTTCGTGGATGAGTGAATTGTTTGTGCATTCGTTATGTGACATTGTTTGTGCATTAATAAATAACCTCGTGATAAGGTCTAAAAATAATCCCCATGCATAAAAAACCATGACATGAGAGGAAAGACCATGTGTGAAAATATAATAAAAGTGAGGAGCATGTACATCATTACCAATAAGACATCATGCATCCTCATGAAAACATACATTTTAGGATCACCAATACCTCTTGACATGAGTGAAAGAGACCCATGACTATAGAGATTCTCCGTTGGGGAGAAATCATAGATAAAGAAGGGTGGTAAACTTCCGTCTTAAAAAAGCAGCGCCTTAAAGATGGAGGTTTATCAAGCTCGTGTTAAAGAGTGTATTCATTCCATAAAATAAACTAACTAAACATTCATTTTAGAAAGTGGCTGGTCATCTCTCTATCCTTACGCGCGCACGGAAAATCAAGAAAATGGAAGCATTGGAGGAGCAAAACAAGAAGCTCACAACCGAGCTTTCACAGCTTAAAGAGCAGATGGCGCAAATGATGGAACTCATGCGTCATCACAACATCCATGATTCTCATCATAGTGATCATGGGTCCCATCATGAGGGAGAGGAGGAAGAGCATGAAAAAGATCCTCCAAACGCCGTACCCCTTGGGGCAGGAATTATAATAAAAGAGCCCGAGGTCTCAAAGGAACAATTCCATGCCCTCGAGGATCGGCTAAGGGCTATGGAGGGGCATGACTTTGACATTAAGGATGCCGCCGACATGTGTTTGGTGAGGGACATTCAATTCCCTCCTAAATTTAAAGTGCCAGATTTCCCAAAGTACGTGGGATCGACTTGCCCTAAAAGTCATCTCACCATGTACTGTCGCAAGATGGCTGCATATGCCACAAATGAAAAGCTCTTGATCCACTGCTTTCAAGAGAGCTTAGCTGAAACTGCACTCAACTGGTATATGCAGCTAGATGGAAATCTAGTACACACATGGAGGCAGTTGGCCGACGCCTTCCTCAAGCGCTACAAATACAACATCGACCTAACACCCGATAGGTCTGATCTTCAAGCCTTGAGTAAAAAGAACGATGAATCCTTCAAGGCGTACGCCCAACGTTGGAGGGAGTTGGCGGCACAGATAGAGCCCCCGCTGTCGGATAAGGAGACGGTGTCCTTATTCATCAACTCGTTGACTGGTCCCTATTACGATAAAATGATAGGGAACACAACGACACTCTTCTCGGACATCATCACCATAGGAGAAAGGGTGGAACAAGGACTTAAAAGTGGGAAGCTGGCTAAGCCTTCCCAATCATATGAAGCTAAGAAGGCCTTTGGGAAGAAGAAAGAAGGAGGAGTCAACGCTGTAACCATTGCTCCGTTTTCTTCCGCTTCGAAGTCAGGCAAATCGCAAAACAACTCTGTGAAGAAGTTTGATAGACTTCCGACCACTTACAGCGATCTCCTGCCGAAGCTAGTGGAGGCGCGCCTTATAGCTTACATTCCACCAAAGAAGGTGAATCCACCCTACCCCGATTGGTACAATCCACAAGACAAATGTCTATACCATTCGGGGGCACAGGGGCACTCAACGGAGAACTGCCGAGCTCTCAAGTACAAGGTCCAAGACCTTATCGACGCTGGGTGGGTCACTTTCGATTCGACGGCGCCCGACGTGAGCAAGAATCCTCTACCGCAGCAGGAGTAGAGAGAAGGGCAAGCCATGATAGGGCCCCTCCACATTTTTCTTTTAGGGACTCATGATCAGTACCCGAGATCATGAGGACCTTTTCATGTAAATAAAGGGTTTTGTACAGTTTTACACTCATATATCAATAAAAAGGCATTTTTCACACAATTATTCTCGCATTTTTGTTCTATTCTCTCTCTCTCATTTATATTAATAAACTCTAAACCTAAACAGAACCAATAAATAATTATGTCTGTGATTGCTCGCTCTGATCGGGATCCGAAAGCCGAGGGTGAATGGGTTGAGTTGGACAGTGATGAGGAGACCATCTCTCCGGACCTGCAAAGACTGCTAGATCAAGAAGCTCGTCTACTCCAACCGAATCAAGAAGAATTGGAGACCGTGAATTTGGGGCAGGGTCAAGAGTTGAAAGAAGTCAATATTGGGACCCGTATCAGTGATGGAATAAAAACGCAATTAATTCAATTATTGAGGGAATACAAGGACGTATTTGCATGGTCGTACCATGATATGCCCGGGTTGGACTCCAACATTGTCGAACACAAGTTGCCCTTAAAAGAGGGGTTTCGACCTATTAAGCAAAAGCTTCGACGAATCAAGCCCGAATGGTCGTTAAAGATTAAGGAGGAGGTAGAAAAACAATTGGACGCGGGATTCTTGGTTGTATCCCAGTATCCCGAATGGCTGGCTAACATTGTGCCAGTCGTCAAAAAGAATGGGAAGGTTAGAGTGTGTGTTGATTATAGGGATTTGAATCGTGCCAGCCCAAAGGACGATTTTCCCTTGCCACATATTGATACACTCGTGGATCACACCGCCACAAACACACTCTATTCCTTTATGGATGGATACTCGGGGTATAATCAAATCAAGATGAATATAGAAGACCGCGAGAAAACTTCTTTCATTACACCCTGGGGAACTTTCTGCTACAGGGTGATGCCTTTTGGACTTAAAAATGCGGGTGCCACTTACCAACGAGCGATGGTGACTCTATTCCACGATATGATCCACAAAGAAATTGAAGTATACGTGGATGACATGATCGCAAAGTCAAAAGACGAAATGGACCACATCCAATATTTGAGAAAATTATTCAATCGGCTTCGTAAGTATCAGCTTAAGCTAAACCCGGCTAAGTGTACTTTCGGAGTTCGGTCGGGTAAGCTTCTCGGGTTCATCGTCAGTGAAAAAGGCATAGAGGTGGACCCCGATAAAGTAAAGGCAATAATAGAAATGCCTCCCCCTAAAACTGAGAAAGAAATTAGAGGATTCCTCGGCAGGGTAAACTACGTCGCAAGGTTCATCGCACAGTTGACTGACACGTGCAAACCAATATTCAAGCTGTTGCGCAAGAATCATTCCGAAACTTGGGATGAGAATTGTCAACGAGCTTTTGACAAGGTCAAACAGTGCTTGGCCAATCCACCAGTATTGGTGCCACCTGTCGAGGGAAGGCCATTAATCCTCTATCTGACAGTGCTTGATGAGTCCATGGGAGCCGTGCTAGGGCAACAGGACGAAACTGGAAAGAAAGAACAAGCCATCTACTACCTGAGCAAAAAGTTCCTTGATTATGAAACCCGCTACACGCCGTTAGAAAAGACTTGCTGTGCGTTAGCGTGGGCAACACAAAGGCTCAGGCAGTACATGATAAGGCATACTACTTGGTTGGTTTCCAAAATGGACCCAATTAAGTACGTGTTCGACAAACCAATAATCACTGGGAAGATTGCCCGATGGCAAGTGCAATTATCAGAATTTGACATCATACATGTCACACAAAAGGCCATCAAGGGTAGTACCTTAGCTGATTACCTAGCACACGGGCCGACCAATGACTATCAATCCCTTCAGGACGATTTCCCCGATGAACATATAATGAGTATACAACATGAAGATCCTAAGGACGATGCGTGGACCATGTATTTTGATGGAGCCTCCAACATGCTTGGACAGGGGATTGGGACAGTGTTAATCTCCCCACAAGGAAAGCATATCCCTCTAACAGCAAGACTCAATTTCGACTGTACAAATAATATGGCCGAATACGAGGCTTGCGCGTTAGGAATCCAAGCGGCTATCAACAATGGTATCCTCAAACTCAAAGTATTTGGAGATTCGGCTTTAGTCATCCATCAGCTACGAGGAGACTGGGAAGTCCGAAATCCTAAACTGATACCATATGTTGAGCATATCAAAGATTTGACACAATTCTTCCAAAGTGTCATCTTTGAATACATTCCAAGGGAGGAGAATCAGTTCGCTGACGCCCTTGCTACACTATCATCGATGTTCGCCTTGGATAAGGAGCATGAAATGCCCATCATCAATATCCGGCGGCACGATAAGCAAGCGTTCTGCCTACTGATAGATGAAGCTGTCGACGATCATCCATGGTTCCATGACATCAAACAATATCTGTCAAAAGGGGAATATCCTGATATGGCCAGCGATAATGATAAAAAGCATATCCGAAGAAGGGCCATGGGATTTCTGTTGATTGGAGAAACCCTCTACAAAAAGAATTATGACTCGGTCTTGTTGAGATGTATAGACCAAGTCGAAGCTCAAAATGTAATCAAAGAAATACATGAGGGGGTTTTTGGTACCCATATTCCCGGGCCTGCAATGGCTAAGAAAATCCTCAGAGCAGGATATTATTGGTCGACCATTGAAAAGGATTGTTACCAATATGTCCGGAAATGCCACAAGTGTCAAGCATATGCCGACAATATTCATGTCCCACCAACGCCACTCAATGTTCTGGCTTCACCATGGCCATTTGCAATGTGGGGCATGGATGTTATTGGACCCATCGAGCCAAAGGCATCCAATGGACATAGGTTCATCCTTGTGACCATTGACTATTTCACCAAATGGGTAGAAGCGGCATCGTATGCTCATGTGACCCGAAAGGTGGTAACATCCTTCATCAGAAAGAATATCATATGCAGATACGGTATTCCCGATAAAATCATCACTGATAATGGATCCAATTTGAACAATAAGATGGTGGAAGAGCTGTGCAAAGAGTTCAAAATTCAGCACCATAACTCTTCCCCATATCGACCAAAGATGAATGGGGCAGTCGAGGCAGCCAATAAGAATATCAAGAAGATAGTACAAAAGATGGTTGTCTCATTCAAAGACTGGCATGAGATGCTACCCTTCGCTCTCCATGGTTATAGGACTTCAGTACGTACATCCACAGGAGCTACTCCATTCTCCCTTGTTTATGGAATGGAGGCAGTTCTGCCGGTTGAAGTCGAGATACCGTCTCTGAGAGTAATCATGGAAACAAAGCTTTCCGAGGCAGAATGGGTTCAATGTCGATACAACCAATTGAACCTTATCGAAGAAAAACGACTGAACGCCATATGCCATGGTCAAGCCTACCAAAGGAAGATCAAAAAGGCTTTCGACAAAAAAGTCCATCCTCGAATCTACCATGAGGGAGAGCTGGTGATGAAGAAATTGCTACCAGCTCAAAAGGACAAAATCGGAAAGTGGGCCCCAAATTACGAAGGACCATATGTGGTGAAACGAGCTTTCTCCGGAGGAGCATTGATTCTCACAGACATGGACGGAGAAGAACTTCGATACCCAGTCAACGCTGACGTGGTAAAGAAGTATTATGCTTGAAGACGTTGCTTGCATCAGCCCACTAGGATGAAAACCCAAAAAGGGCATCCTAGGCAAAAGTTAGGGCAAGACAAAAAGCCCGCCAGTACAAGGGTACTAGGCAAAACAAAGGCAAAATTATCCCCGCTAGGACATGTCCTAGGCAAAAATTAGGGGCAAAAGAATAAGATATAAAAACAAAGCAAGCAACGATCACTTAAACCGAAAACCGAAAGGCGGTTCAAGTGATAATCTTCTAGAAGCAAGCGTCTTGCAGTATCTACACTCCTGGCTCAGGCTTCTCACCCGAAACAACTAGGGAAACGGGAAGAGCAGCAATTACAGATATAATTGTTTAAGCCAAAAATGTATAGCCAACCTTGGCCAGCCATTCTTCAGAAATTCCCTTTGTAAATCTTTCTGTATAAACATTTGTGAATATCAATAAAATATCCATTTGTTTCTTTTCTTTCTTGACCTTGTGATTATGCCTTTAAATTGATGTTTCTAAAAATTGTACGAAACTCTTAATAATCGGTCAATAAAAGAAAATTGGAGGGGTTCCTGTAAAATCCATAATCTCCTGCATAAAGGCTCACAAAAATACTCCCTCGCGTCAATGACAGAAAGTCCTCCAAGAAGAAGAGGATAGGGAGAGCCACTCACTTTTCTAAATAAATAAACAAAAATAAAAATTGTATTACATTTGTGCATCACACACATGAGTTGCACATTCAAAGACCTTATCATGAGGCAAACTACATAAAATAGAAAAATAGAAAATTGCTTGTGTATGACAGCAGCAAGCAAAATACAAAGATTCAGAAAATCCAACAATCAGTTTGCACAGAATAACTGAGCCTGGAGAGGCTTGCCGAAACAATACTCCTCATCCCCCACATCTCAAAATAATTGAGCCTGGAGAGGCTCGCAGAAATAATACTCCCCAGAGAAACCTCAACTCACGCTCTTGGACTCAAAATCCCCAGCAAGAGCTATCAAAACAAGATCGACGACATTCCCAATGGAAGTACGATCACCCAAGCAGAATATCCAAGTCAAAGGACTTAAACTTCCTCAGTGAAGATAGCTCTCCAACTCAAGTGTCGAGTGAGGCTAAGCCTGTAGAGGCTTCCTAAATAATACTCTGGGATACATAAGATCCCCAAATCCCCAGTCGCCTACTCAAGAGGCATCCCTGCAGAAGGAGAAGAAAATAAAAATCAATGATCATTCCCCAAGTGGAATCTGGATCTCAGCCAATCATTGAACGTCAAGCTGATACGCCTAACAGAAGAGGCTAATCAAAATCAACGACAAAATCCCCCAGTGGATAACAGCCTACACAGAGGCAGCAAAATCAGAAAACCAAAAGAGACACCCGAACAAGGATAACCGGGATACTCCACCAACGTCGAAAGGACGTCAGCCAATCATAAGGCACCGCTCACATCAGAAAGAGCATCTTTGTGTCTACACCCAAAGGAATCAGAAATTCCCCAGTGGGAACCAACTACGCTATAGAAAGTTGGGGCACAAGAACCTATGAGTAACTGCACATCCCCTAGACGGATCCCTGCGTTATCCAGCCCTTAGTGGCACAAAATCAGAAACAACCGTCGAAGCAGCACCGTGGACTGTGGAGACAAAATCGTCACAAATCCCTGGAAAGGAGATATTCACGCTACCCCGTCGTCACAAACACGGAGGTATGCAGCTTCCGGCTCGGACAATGAGCGAAGCTATCTCTGGAAAAGGGGTACTTACCGCTTACCGTTGTCATAAGGGTACTTAGCTTCCGGCTCGAACAAAGAGTGAAGTTAAGCCTGGAGAGACGGTACTCACAGCTTCCAGCTTGGGCAACAAGCAAAGCAAGGCCTGGAGAGGCAAAACTCACACTGCTCACCGTCGTCGCAAAGGTGCTTGGTTTCCGGCTCGAACAAAGAGTGAAGCTAAGCCTGGAGAGGCGGTACTCAACCATCAGCGTCATCAGAGGCGCGTTGATGTCCAACTTCCGGCTCGGGCGTCGAGTGAAGTTGGCCTTGGAGAAGGTAAACTCAGCTACCGAGGATGTCAGAAGCGCCAAGGTATGCACCCACCTGGAGAGGCTACTCAACATTTTCCCACCGGAAGACGCTACAAGTCAGAAGGTCGGCACAATACCCGGACAATTGGGTCAACTCCTTTACTTGTCAGCCGATACACCAAGAGGCCGTCCGACTAAGTAAAGGGGGGGCAGCTGTAGACCCCTAAAATTGTCCGGGTCGGAAATAAAGCTTGAAGACTCTCGAAGACTGAAGGATAATCAGCCAGAAGGACTCCTCGAAGGCCCTAGGAGGGTTCTCTGTAGGTCCAGAGGTCTTAGAATAGCTCAAAATAAAGAAGTGGAGGGAAAAAGCCCAATACGGCCGTACTGAACTCAATACGGCCGTATTGAAGCTTCAATACGGCCATACTGAAGTCAGTACGACCGTATTGACACTTCAATACGACCGCGGCGAACTCAATACAGGCGTATTGAAATTTCTGAACTTCAATACGACCGTATTGAACTTCAATACGACCGTATTGAAGTTCAAAAATTCCAATACGGCCGTATTGCCCCTGTAGGCCGTATTGCGCCTATTCCCTATAAATATGACGTCAATTGGACGTCATTCCACACTTTTCAACATAGTTTGAACCCTCTCCTTGAGTATTCTGGGGTTTTTGAGCAGTGTTCTGCCCTAGAAATCACTCGGAGAGTTGATCCGACGAAGTTCTTGAGCCCCGAGCCATTTTGCTTGAGGATCGAACCTAGTCGAGGGGAAATCTTTTTGATTCCCTTAGTTAAAATTTTGTTCTAGGAGAGCGAGGAGCGGGCTTGTAGAGCGAGGGAACGCCAAAACGCTTCCCAGTTCATTTTTTATAAAAAGCACGCTTCAAGAGGTTTCCCTTCAATCCTTCCTTTTACTGCTTTCTGTGTGCACATTTAAACTGTCATCATGTAGATAGTCAATTCATAATTGTTTAGAATAAATAGGGGTAATTTAGTAATTTTATACTGTTCTTTTAAAAATAATCTGTCATAGGGAACCCGAAAGGGGCGCCGTGGGGTGCTAACACCTTCCCCACGCGTAACCGACTCCCTTACCCAACTCTGGTTGTAGTGGCCAAAGTTGATTTTTAAATCAATTGCCTTATCCCTTTTTCCAATGTTTTGAGTAAAACATTGGTGGCGACTCCACGAACCCTCCCTTTATGAAAACCACTAATCCATGGAGGGTCCCGCTTGGGATTAATATGGATTAGTGAGCCTTTTAATAAAATTGCTCGTTTGACGAGATCTCAGTTTGAGAATAAGTCATTCTAGCAATCCACATTTTTCAAACAAATAAACGAGTCCAACCATCCCTCGCGAATGCCGAAAGCCCGTTTCGGGCCGGTGGCGACATTCCCCAGCCGCTTCTTGAGTTCCTGGAGGATGACTTTGTTGGTTGCTTCGGCTTGGCCATTGGTTTGGGGGTGTTCCACCGAGGTCGAAAGATGTTTGATACCGAGCTCGCGAAGGAAGTCCTCGAATCCCTGTGCAATGAATTATCGGCCATTGTCAGTAACGAGGGTGTGAGGGATTCCGAATCTGCAAATGATATTCCTCCAGGTGAATCTTTGCACGTTCTCAGTAGTGATTTTGGCGAGTGGGCATGCCTCGATCCACTTGGTGAAGTAATCGATCGCCACTAGGAGGAACTTCAGTTGACCTTTCGCAGGGGGAATGGCCTGAGGATGTCCATCCCCCACTGGGAGAAAGGCCATGTCGACATCATATGGTGGAGAGCTTCGGGCGGTTGCCGGTGTGTGTTGCTGAACTGCTGGCACTCTTTGCATTTTTGGATGTAGTCTTGGCAGTCCGACTTCAGAGTGGGCCAGTAGTACCCAGCTCGGAGTACTCTGGTCGCCATTGAGCGTGCTCCGGAGTGCATGCCACATATGCCCCGATGGATTTCTTCGATGACGTAGGCCGCCTGAGGCGTGGTCATGCATTTTAGTAGTGGGGTAGAAACGCCACGTTTGAATAGCTTGTCCCCAACAATGGCGAACTTAGCCGATCTCATCCTCATCTTCCGAGCTTCGTCCTTATCTTTGGCCAGGATTCCTTCTTTCAAGTAACCCTAGATGCCTGTCATCCATCCCAGGTCTTCATTTTCACTGACGTTGACGATTTTGTCGTCTAGGTTGGGTGAGTGTAAGGTCTCCTGGATGATAGTTCGATGCTGTCTAGGCCTTTTGGTGCTGGCAAGCATTGATAGGAGGTCAGCTCGGGTGTTTTGTTCTCGCGGCACATGCTGTATGGTGAACTCGTCAAAGGATGAGATCTAGTGGGATGCGATGTGGTAGTACCGCTGTAGAAGAGTGTCCTTTGCCTGGTACGTCCCACTGAGTTGTTCCACCATGAGCTTCGAGTCGCTGTTGCAACTCACTCTTCGAGCTCCGAGGTCGCGGGCTAGCCTCAGTCCTGCGAGTACTCCGCCTGGTTATTGGTCACCTTGAAGCTAAACTTGAGAGATTGCTCCAAGGTGAGTTGGTTTGGCCCTTCCAAAATGATACCTGCACCACCACCTTTAGAGTTGGAGGACCCGTCAACGTGTAAAGTCCATACCTGAGGTTCCTCGGTGGTAGTAGGCATGAGCTCGGCTACGAAGTCGGCCAGGCATTAGGCTTTCAGAGGTCTGCGACTTTCGTACTGGATGCCGAACTCTGACAATTCCACTAACCACGCAATCATCCGTCCGGCGAGCTCAGGCTTTCGCAGAATTTTCTTGATGGGGTAGTCGGTTTTGACTACTACTTGGTGACTCTGGAAGTAGGGTCGGAGACACCGGGCTGCGGTGACAAGTGCTAGTGCCAGTTTCTCGATCATTTGGTACCGCTTTTCCGCGTCTTAGAGGACTTGGCTGATAAAGTAGATCGGTGTCTGCACTTTCTGGTGCTCTTGTACTATTACTGCGCTGATAGCGCTTTCTACCACGGCCAAGTAAAGGAGGAGGTCAGTTTTGTGATCCGGCCTCTATAGGATTGGCGGAGTCGTGAGGAAGGTTTTGAAGCTTTGGAAAGCTTCTTCACATTGATCCGTCCAATGAAAGTTTTGTTGCTTCCGTAGTAGAGTAAAGATCGGCCCTGCCTTTTCTGCAAGTCTGGGGATGAAACGGGACAGTGAGACCAATCGTCCAGCTAGGCGTTGGACCTCCTTCACCGTTTGTGGACTTTGCATCTGGATGATTGCTTTACACTTCTCGGGATTGGCCTCAATTCCTCTGCTGGTGATCATGAAACCGAGGAACTTGCCTCCCTGGACGCCGAAGACGCACTTATCCGAATTGAGGCGCATGTTGTGCCTCCTCATCTGAGCAAACACCTCGGCGAGGTCGGTGGCATGATCTGTTACCGAGGTGGTCGCCCCCACGTTTTTGAGACCGAAAGGCATCACCTGGTAGCAATAGTTGGCGTGGTCGGTGATGAAGGATTTATGTACCTTGTCGGGTGGGTACATCATTATCTGGTTGTACCCGGAGTAGGCGTCGAGGAAGCTGAGGAGGGCGTGCCCGGACGCTCCGTCGACCAACCTGTCAATGTTGGGCAAGGGGTATGAGTCCTTGGGGCATGTTTTGTTCAAGTCGGTGTAGTCGACGCACATGCGCCACTTCCCCGAGCTCTTCTTCACCAGGACCACATTTGCCAGCCATGTGGTGTATCTGACCTCACAGATGAAGCCAGCGTTTAGCAATTTCTGTGTCTCGGTGATGATGGCTTCTCGCCTTTCACTGTCGACCTTCCTCTTCCTCTAGGCCACTGGCCTTGCCTCCTTATGTATTGCTAACCTGTGACAGATGAAGTCAGCGTCTATACTTGGCATGTCGGCGCTGGACCAGGTGAAGAGGTCAGCATTCTGGAGGATCTCAGCTTCGAGCTACTGTCGTAATTCCGGGCTCAACTACCTGCTGATTTTTGTGCACTGCCCGGGAAGTTTCCCTATCTGGAGGTCATCCAGCTCGTCAATGGGGCTCGACCGCTCCTCATGGGAATCGGACCTCGGGTCGAGATCGGCAATTTCCACGTGGGTGATGTGAGCCACGGTGGGAGGATCCTTCTTGCTTGGCTCGCCGGACGAGGAGATCTTCAGACTCTCGGCGTAGCACTGTCGATCTGTCTTCTGATTCGCTTTGACGGAGATTATTTTACCGTCATTTCCCGGGAACTTCATAGTGAGGTGTGGAGTGGACACCACTGCTCCAAGCTGATTTAACGTGGGTCTCCCAATGATGATGTTATAGGAGGTGTTGGCTTCTACAAGGAGGTATCGGACCATGATTCTCCTTGTGTCCGGAGAGATTCCGAATGTGGTTAGCAGGTCCACGTATCCCCGGGTGTGCACTCGCTCTCCTGCAAAACCGACTAGGGGTTCTGTGTGAGGTTGGATGAGACAGTGGGGGATGTCTAACCTGAGGAAGGTCGGCCAATACAGGACGTCTGCCGAGCTCCCCTAGTCTATCAGTGTCTTTTGCACCTCCCAATTGGCTACCTCCACGGCTATGACCATGGGATCATCCTGGTTGGGACTGACGCCGGCATAGTCGTTATCGGTGAAGGTGATCGGTGGCGAACTTTGGTGCGAAGTCGAGGTAGCGGAATGGAAAGTATTGATATTGCGCAGGTGTCTCTTCCGGGCTGAGCGGGTGGCACCTCCCCCTGCAAAGCCACCTGCGATTGTATTGATAACTCCCCGTAGGGGAGCTGATCCTGTTTCTTGGCTTACCTCGGCTTGCACTGCTCCGCTGGCATGCTGTTGAGAGCCAGAGGGTTGGTCCGTGCGAGCTCCTGAACCACGGCCTCTGCCTCGTCCTCGTCCAACATAGCCTCCTCGGTGACCCTGTTGTCGCTGGACATATTGGCCGAGGTGGCCCGCCTGGATGAGTTCTTCAATACGGTCCCGTAGTGAGCGGCACTCCTCAGTGGTGTGACCGTGATTTTTGTGGTACCGACAGTGCTTAGATTTGTCGGCATTGTTGGGGGTGTGACCTGGTGATGGCAGAGTGAGCAGGTTGTTGTTGTTGGCCTCCTCTAGTATGTGTACGCGGGGCGCATTCAGGGGAGTGTGGAAGTCATATCTTCCCCCTCTATTTGCCCTAGCCGACTTCTTGAACTGGCTATCGTTGTTGACCTTGATTTTGTCTTTGTGGCCCTGTTCTGGCTTCATTGGTCCTTTGCCACGAACTTGGTCACGGAAAGCAGAGTGCTCCTCCATCTGGATGTAGCCCGCTACTCGGGCGTGAAGCTCATCCATATCGTGAGGAGCCTCATGGCATAGGCTGTCGAGAAGGGCCCGGGCTTGAGTGCCATGAGCATGGCATGCAGGGCGACCTCGGGGTTCAAATTTCTGATCTTAACCGAGGTGGCCGCAAATCGCTCCATGAATGCCCGAAGTGGCTCGTCGTCGTTTTGTCTAAGGCTGGCCAGGGCGTCCGAAGTGATGTGGTGAGGTCGGCTCGTTGCGTACTGCGCTGTGAACCGCCTGACCAGAGTGCTGAAGCTGTCGATTGACTCAGCGGGAAGCTGGGTGTACCAGTTGAGTGCGGCCCCGTTGAGCGAGGTCAGAAAAACCCTACATAATATAGCATCATTGTTAGTGTAGAGGTTTACCTGTGTCATGTACAGGTCGATGTGCTCATCGGGGTCCGTCGTGCCATCGTAGCGATCAAGGTGGAGAGGCTTCCACCCTTGAGGGAGTAGTGTCTCCATGATGCCATCCACAAAGGGATGACGGCGGAAAGTTGCTTGACCCCCTATGATATGTGTTGGGGCCTTGCTGACTTCATGGGCCGACTTGTTCGTCGGTACGTGAGACCGATGCGCGACAGGTCGTGGAGTCGGTGCCCTAGTCGCGGCTCGGGGTTGAGAGACCGAATGCTTTTCTTTCTCGTGGAAGTTGCTTGCTTCAGGAGGATGATCGGAGGGGCGTCGAGGGAGCTGGGCGCGAATCCGCTCATTTTTGGCGTGTAGTGTCGCTAGGTCAGCTTCATTGGTGGTCCACATTGCAGCTAGGTCGGTTTCGTGTTTGACACGTATGTTTTGCAGATCGGCATCATGTTGTTGCTGCATCTGTTCGACCTGTTTGATCAGCCTTCTCAATGCCGTTTCGTTATCCATGGTGGCTGTATGATTTGCGTCGTCTGTTGCGCGTCTACTATGGCTTCTGGTGAATACCATAAGCGTGGCCGATAAGAGCTGTCTTGATCGGCCCCACGGTGGGCGGCAAATGTTCTTATCCGGAGATCTGCTGTAGAGATTATCCTCTGAGTAAGATTGGTGAGCCTCCTTCGCTGGTACGCTTGATGCTCCAAGATGGGGGTGGTACCTGCAAAAGAGACTCTGATGCTAAAGTTATGGTTTGTATGAGTGTATGTCTCGTATAAGTAATGCACGTACCTTAGTATGGATTAGGGTTGCGTTGGGCCTTGGGCCTGAGATCAGTTGTGATCTAATTAGATAGCAGATCTCGTCTAGACCGAGATCTCCTCAGATCAGTTATGATCTGGTTAAGTGATGAGCTGACGTCACGTAGCGCGTATCCGAGGTCGTCATTCGCTGCGATGCCGAGATGGGAGCTCGACCTTGCAGTACGGATAGTACAGTTTCTATCTTTTACTTTTTGTTTAAAAATTATATTAAATAAGTGGCTCAAGTCTTAATGTGATTATGTTCGAATATAAAAAAGGAAATTTAAAATTTTAGTTAGAAGAGTATATCTATCTGTCTATAATGTATAGATTATGAGTTGTGAAATCATATACCGTAACACGCTATATTATCGTCAAAGTTGTTTGTCAAAATCTATCACATTTCTCAACTTCCTTACAGGCTGTGATGGCTAGTGACTTTGCGATTGCCCAGTTTCGATTTTTAGAGAGGCTTCTGGTTGTCCATGGACATTGGTGTTACAAGAGGATTGCACAAATGGTAATTCATTAATAATCATCTTAATCATTATTCTCACACATTGGGTGCCTTGCCTTTTATTATGAATTCATTCATGTATTTCTTTTCTAAACTGTTCAGTTATGCATGCAGATATGTTACTTCTTCTACAAGAATATTGCATTTGGCCTCACCATATTCTATTTTGAGGCCTTCACAGGCTTCTCTGGTCAATCGGTTTAGGACGACTGGTACATGATTTTGTTCAATGTTGTTTTGACATCATTACCCGTTATTTCCCTTGGTGTTTTTGAACAAGATGTTCCATCAGAAGTTTGTTTATAGGTTCGTTCTCTTGAAATGTTTGTCTTCAATGTGTTTCATCCATGTTAGAATAATCCTACCTAGTATTGATGAGTTGTGGGCTACTGTCCTTTGCAGTTTCCAGCACTGTATCAACAAGGACCCAAGAATTTGTTCTTTGACTGGTACAAAATTTTGGGATGGATGGGAAATGGTCTCTATGCCTCTCTCATCATCTTCTTCCTTATCCTCACCATCTTCTATGACCAATCATTCCGGCCAGACAGCCGACATGGCTGCTGTTGGGAGAATAATGCAACATGAAATTTTATAAAATATGACATACTTTACATCAGTTCTATCAATAACTGATGTAAAATATGCCATATTTTACATCAGTTATGTCAATAACCAATATAGAAATGATACTTTTTACATCGGTTTTGAAAACCGATGTAAAATGTCTTGCACTTTTTACATCGCTTGAATCTACATTGTTTTCAAAATCGATGTAAAATGTCTAAAAAAATCGATGTAAAACGTGCCTTCTGTAGTAGTGAACAATAGTTCGCATTTGGCACAATTTTTATCCTTCTAAAGAGAGTAGAGTTCGAGTCTTTCACTTTAATTTGAATGTTGAATAAGAAAGGAAAAAATGTATTAACATGTGATTAATTTATAAAGAAAGAAATGAAAAGAGAAAGGGACAAAATTGGGCGTTTACAATTATGTTGGTGGCTTTGATGACAAGTGGTCAATGATTTTTACTCTTGTAAGAGGACTTATTTGATGGAAATCAACAGTTCAGGCAAATGTGGAAATGCCAAAATTGAAGTAGAATACATGGATGTATCAAAGGCTAGTAAAGAGGTCTTGTGACTTATGGGGCTAATAAAAGAGTTAGGCATTGAGCTAGGTGGAGTTTAGTTGCACTGTGATGGCCAAAGCAATATCTATTTGGCAAAGAATACCAGTTATACCATGCTAAAACTAAACATATTGATGTGAGGTTCGATAAGATTAAGGAGTTGGTGACATCCGATCATATATTGCTTAAAAAGGTTCATACTTTTGAGAATACAACTGGTATGTTAGCCAAACTAATAACCACTAACAAGTTTAAACATTGCTTGAACTTATTAAAAGTTTTGCATTACTGTAAAGACAATTGTAAACCCCAACCTAGGAAACATATGATAGATTATTGTTGCTATCTCCTAAGGGGCTTGATATTTGCCAAGGTGGAGATTGTTGTGCATGACTCATATTTAGAATGGGTAGACAAATGTTGGCTTGGAGTAGATTAAACTTTCACTACCTATTTGTTGGGTTTCAAACTAATTGGTTGGGGGTGCATGGCTATAGCCTCCTAGTTATATATATATATATATATATATATATATATATATATATATATATATATATATATATATATATATATTTTATGTAATCTTATTTCTAATGAATAATAATAGAAACGTTCTCCTCTGCTCTCGAAGACGTAGACACATTATTGAACCTCATTAAATTGTTATTTGTGTATTAAATATTTTATTTTCTTATTTTAGAATTTTGCCATTGCTAATAATAAGCATTTAAATCACTATAATATCAAAAATTATTAACATAAATAATTTGTTACATGCATATTTTAATTTAGGATCAAAGTTTGATCCTCTTAAATATAAAATCATGATTAGAGATACTACTTTATCTTATGTTAAATATGAAATTGCAACTAAAGATAATACTTAACTCCTATATGAGCTGATTAGTGAAAAATTACACATCCTTAATAAATAAATAAATAAATAAATAAGCACTATAAATTAATTAGAATATATGAAATATTAATCATTAACTAGTTAGAAAAAAAAAGTTCTACTACACTTTATATATATATATATATATATATATATATATATATATTTGTTTCCTTAATAAATACCAAAACTAGTCATTCATAATAATAGAACATATAACGATCAAAAGAGTAAACAAAATATAAAAGAAAAGAAAAGTAAAAGATAACATAGAAAAATTTAATAGAAATGAGAACACAAAACTAAATGATGGAGCTCCATGATATAATTAAATTAAATTAACTTCTAACAAATAAAATAAAATGGCTGTAAAAAAGACAAATAAAATAAAATGTTCAATTTTGTAACACACCATGTTCAATTACTAAAGTTACATATTACAACAGTCTTTGCTGTTCGTTGCCATCTTTTCACTGTGGACCTTAGTGATCAAGGACTATAATTAATTTCAACAATATCTCTGATTGCATCACATGATTCCAATCGCAAAGTATAATTAATTTCAACAATTCATGTTTTATTTTTTTACCATTCAGAAATAAAACACGAATAAACATATACATTTTCAACATCACCGCTGGCATGACCTGTATAATATCATTCCAATTAGAAGATTTTGCGCAAAGTCAAAATTAAGTATCTCATATCTTCGAATGCTAACGAAAATTGCTTTATATTTCAAGATAATTTTGTTTAAGATAAGTCCATGTTGTATTAAAACTTAATGACCAAAAACTAATTTTTGCTTATTATGTGTGACTTCTGCTTATTATATCTTATTTTAATATTATGGGAATCGGTTATTTATTAGAATTTGAGAAAAATTCAATTAGATTAGACCATTAGACGAGAGAGTTTTTAGCTTTAAGTATTATGTTAAACTTCATATTCCACTTAATGTGAGATTTCTAATATTGACTTGATGATAACTCATTTTTCTTTAATGACTTTACTCATCATTTCTCACTATCAGTATTTGATTTGTCCCTTAATCCAACTAATAGGTAATCATTATAATAATTCAACTCTCAATACAAACATCAATTATTAGAACTTAAACATAATGTTAAGAATTCCACACATTAAGTAGAATATGAAATAAATTTAATGTGATACTTAAATGTTGAGACTCTCTAATCTAGTAGACTAATCTTTTAGATTAAATTTTCCTTATATACTTACGTCGTAATAATTTTGGAAATACCATACGATCTCATGCCTAGAATGAGCCTTAACGTTTACAATCAGAGTTAGCTTTTTTTTTTATTATTTTTTTTTATGATGATTTATGGACCTGGAAAATAGATATGGCTTAGCCTTAATTACCTGTTATGATAAAATGAACAAATACTTAATCACGAGTAAAAATAGAAAGATTATATATATATATATATATATATATATATATATATATATATATATATATATATATTGATTCCGTATAAGTGTAAAATAAAATAAGTATAATTGTTAGCAAACAATCCACAATCCAACACTTACAAAGGAGAAAGAGAAAGGAAAAACGAAAAGCCTTTGAAATGTTCCCTTTCCATTTACTTTTGTACACAGCCATCAATGAATTTTTCTAATGCTCTGCAAAGTTTGACCGAAATTGTTGTCTTTCCTAGGTACAAAGCTGATGTTCCTATCTCTTAATATATTGTCTTTCAAGCACCCTCCACTAGGCACTAGCCATCACCTTTATACCTTTAATCCATGTAAATGGCAAAACTTCTCTTACAAAAAGAAAGGAATGGTTGGTGGCTTCTGTTTCTCACAATTCTTTTATTTTCTCAAACACTTATACAAATCACTTCCAGTAAGGGGACAATAATGTAATGATTTCTATGTATAAAAACAATAATATAATGATAAGTGTAACATCCATCATGTTGTATGAAGCCTTGATTTTTGCACATTACTACTTTTTGTGTACAGAAATATATTATTTACAATCCATATGCATTCAAGATGAGACTACGGAACTCAGAAGCATCGACTCTTATGTGAATTGAAATTTGAAGTCCTTGAAAATTGATCGATGCTACTCTCTCCAACATAACTAAAATATCGTGAGATGATACTAGCAAAAGATAATATGATGTTCACAACAAAATGATAGTATATAATTAATAAATGTAATGACATGATTTTAAGTTGGGTTGGACTACTCTTTAACAAGTCACTATAGGACTCTCAAAAATAATATTATACTATTTTTTTATTACAATAGAATAACTTTATCCATACCAAAATATGATCCATTTATAAGTGTATCTTTTATATTTATATATATATATATATAGAGAGAGAGGAAGAATCTATTTATTCTAAGAGTAAGTTTAACTAGACTTACCTCGTTCAATAACTCATATTCTACATCAAATTTTAACGATTTAATCATTAAATTTAAAGTTCTTAATATATAGATTAAGTCTGCAAATTTTTAGAAAATTTCAAAACCATTTAATACTTCATTTCATTACTTCAAATTGATGGATAATCATAAAATTAAATCATTTTATACATTGATTTAAATTAATGAAATAAAGTATCAAATGGTTTTCAATTTTTCTTAAAAATTGCAGATTTGATATATGCAGTAAGAACTTTAAATTCAATGGTTGGATCGTCGAGATTTGATATAAAACATGAGTTATTGAACAGAATAAATCTAAATAGACTGACTCTTAGAGTAAACGGATCTCTCCTCTCTCTATATATATGTGTGTGTGATTGTGGTTTAAATGCAATATATAATAGAGTTATGTTCTTTTAATTGTCAAAAGAATTTGCAAAACAATGTATATAGTCTACTTAATTTGTAATTTATTATTAATGAAAACTCAAGTTTTTGAGTGAATTAAAAGTAATTATAGTTTTTTCGACATTTCACATTTCAATATTTCTTTAATTGTTGAGAGAATTTTAAACAATAAATTAAAATTCCACCTATCCTAATAGATATTGTTATTTCTCCTTCTATCTAAAATTTTCTTACATCACATCCTCCTAGTTTATATCAATAAACATTTTTTTGATGACTATCATTTATAACACTAAATACTACAAAACAAGGTTATACATATTTCAATATCCAAAAGTAAATTTCTCCAATTTATAGGAAAAAATAAACTCTAAAAATAAACATTCTTTAATGACTATCATTTAAAATAGTAAATACTAAGGAACAACTCTCAAAGATCGTGACTACACACATTCCATTTTCATGGAGTTATTCTCATCACATAATTTTAACCTATATAAAAAACCTTCAATCATCATATATTTTCACCATTATATCTCTTTTCATTCTCCAGTGATTTATTTAATGTTTCAGTTGAAAAACATTTCTAATATATTTTGATGTTCTTTTTTGTTGTGTGTCTATATATATATATATATATATATATATATATATATATATATATTGGTCTTCCCTTTTATTTATGTTAATATTGGAAGGTACATGAATATATGATATTTTTGCATATTATCTATTTGGTTATTATTTGTTATTTCATTTAAAAATCATTTTTAATGCATGTTGGATTTTTTTTTATCATTTTTATTTTGTGTTTAGTTTGAAAATGCATATTATGTTTTGCAGATGAAAAATCTGAGTCATAATCACGATCATATTTTAAAAGATAATGAATGCATTAATGATTTTAAGAGAATGACGTTTCATTGAGAGATTGTTATTGCTTACATAAGTAAAACTAAGAAGAAAAAAAAAAGATGATCAAAATTATTTGAAAAACCTATTGTTTTACCCATGAATTCACAAATTATCTTTTTGTTTTATGAAATCTTTGTATTAAGGAAAGAGTTTAAATTTTGATTCCTCACATTCATTATCATCTAAAATATATGTTAAATTCTAAAATATTTTTTTTCTTACTATATATATCTAATAGCACATGCTTTTGATTTTTTTTAATGATATTGTTATGTTGATATTTGAAAATCCTATTCAAGTAGTGTATGCAATTGACAATCTGAAATAACTTATTGTTGACTAATCCCATAAATTGAAAAATATTGCATATCAAACAACTTAAAAAGATGAATTCTAAATTATGTTTGGAGTGCACAAGTTAAAAATTACATTTACTTAATGTTATTTAGTTGCATTATTTTAAGTAATAAAATTTAAGTTATTCTTCAAAATTTACGTAGTGTACTATATCTCAGTAACAATATTTTATTAGTTGAATAATAAATATTGATCACATAATAGTGTTATAGTTAAACTATACAATTTTGTGTTTTTTTGTTCTTTCATTTTAAGATATTAAATTATAAAGTTTAATTAATTGGTGCAATTAACTATCATAGATTTAGGAAGATGAAACAACTCAATCAACTGATAATTTCAACATATGCAATTTACTAACATTTTTAAGTTAAAAATGAAACAAAAACACAATTTTGCATCTCCAAACAAGAAAAATATTAAATATTACATAATTTATGTCTAACACATATCACAATAGGGTAGTTATCAAAAATATTTATAAAAAAAATTCACACAATTGATAACTAAAGCTATTTTTTTTTTTACTTTAATAAAAATATATAACTCATTTTTACTGGTTCATCTTCTATAAGAATAAAGAAGTACTTTTAATTACAACTTCATACTCAAATTAGGATTAAACCATGATACTTAATTAAAGAGTATAAATACCTAACCATTTGAACTAACAACTTTTGATATAAATGTTACATAATCAATTTTTTCTATTATTATAAAATAAATATAACAATAATTTCAAAATATAAATAAAATGCACTTTAAAACATAAAACTAATAAAAAATAATTTTTATTATATATTATTATATAAAATATATATTAAATTAATAATATATACATGAGTAACCATGTTATATAATTGTAGTTAAAAAAAATGTGGTAAAAAAGTTGATTGTAAATGAAATATTTTGGTGTTAATGGATGGGACCCTTGATAAAGAAGAGTGTGATCTTCTTAGCCACACCACGGGCCAAAAAAGTTCATGAGAGGCAATGATGCAAAATTCCAAGGAGCAAATCCATTACTTTAAGGAGTATAAAATTCAGAATAGGTTAAAGTTTGATACGTTGTGTTTGCATGTGAATTTTCATCATTTGGCTGAGTAGAGGTGGTGATTTTTTCATGCAACTGTTTCATGTTGGTCCTCCTCGGTAGTGATTAGTCAGTCCACAAATTCGCAGAAATGGTGGCACGGATCATGCATGCATGTTACTTTATTAAGGTAGAAACATCAACTCAAAACCCCACCAAAAAAGAGAAAGAAAAAATTTAACACATTTGTGTCCTCCAAAAGAGAGCTAGCTAGGATGATCAGTTACTCCATAGGAGTATAAATTATACCAAACCTCTTTAAACATGACGCATCTACAGTAATTTTACTTCATTGCGCCCTTCCCCCACAATTTATGGACTTAATGTCACTCCTACTCTTACTAGGTACGTTTTTTTATGATCTACAAAACTTAAATTTTCTTAGTATTATATATTATATTATAATTAAATTTTGGGATAAAAGTAAACATCTTAAATTATTACTAATTATTATAATAGTACAATTTTGTTTACTAATATGCTATTAGTATTGATATTAGATTTAGATCTTTAAGTAAGATCATGGATACATCTTATTTATAACATATTTAAAATAAATAAATAAATAATATTCATTTGTTTATCTGGATTAGAATAATGTACCATTAAAATTTCTAAATACATTTGTGTGACTAAATTAAGTTAAAATGTTTAATAACATCATGGGACACCATTATGCCAATGATGTATTTATTGGTCTTTGTTTGATAACTTGCCTAATCACTTCTACTGAAATCTTCCTTTTCAACTACTTTTTTTATACATAAAACTCAAATTTAATATCTCATTTAAAAAAAGTTAAGTTTAGTATCACTCAAACAATAACTTGTTGATGGTTACTCTCTCACACATATATATAAGAGATTTATTTATGTTTGGATTAAATCTACTTAGACTTACTCCGTTCAATAATTCATATTTTACATCAATTTCAACAATTCAACAATTAAATTTAAAGTTTTTTAATTATAAAAATATTAAAAAACTTTGAATTCAACATATTGATTGTTAAAATTTAATATAAAATAAGTTATTGAACATAATAAGTCTAAGTAAACTTACACTTAAAATAAACAAATTTTCCTCTCCCCTCCTCCTCCTCCTCCTCTCTTTATATATATATATTCGTCTTTTAACTATTTTTACAAGTATTTCTATACCTGATCGAATTCAGCTAAATATATTTTCCAACAAAAAAGTAAATATTCCTATTCGTCCTGAATTATTGGATGACCTCGTTACTATCTTATTGGTCGCGAAAAAAAATATTAAAACTACTTCGACATTTAATCAAGAACTAGTCATGAAACCACGTGTCTTCAAAATTCAGGGGTGTTTACTCTTTAACCCGTTAGAATATGGATCAATCATTATTCATTGCTTGCTGCAACATAACAAATTAAAAGCAACTTACAAACAACTAAGTGTTAGTAAATTTTTTTTTATTATTATTGAATTGGTAAATAACCTCAATCATATGTTTTTCATTATAACATATGTTATAATTTATAAAATAGATTGAAACAAACTGAAGGACACTAGACTAGACCATTGTTTAACTAATTAAGTTACTACACGTTATAAGTGCTTAATGTGTGAACAATTTTTCATTTTTATTTTGCCTTGAAAGACGTTGTTTGAGGCTTTTCCAACAAATATACAAACATGATCAATTGATCTCACATCACTCTACATCAATATCCTTTACAAACTTCATTTTGATTTTGTAAATTTTGGAAAGATGTCCATTCGATTACTGTATTGATCAAAACGAGTAAGGTTGAAAATGTTTTCCCTTAACTTAATTTGGAAGGTATCAAAACTAAAGATATTTTGACAGATAATATATTAAAAAAACATAAATCTCACATCAATTAAAGATAAAATAAATAAAAAATTTATAAATAAGAAATAATTTTCACCTCATTATCTATTTTTATACTTTTATAGGATTGAATTGAGTCTAAATACCCTCTAATGAGACAATGCTATTAAATTTGGATGATTATAGATTTTGTCAAACAAAAACCAGTCATTTGAAATGACAATGAACAAGATATGTAAAATTTTATAATTATAATGATTGACCTTATCGATTAATTACTAAAATCATAATGATAATTATGGTCTAATATTAAGTAAATGATATGAAATTAATATTTAATAATATATATTTAGATTAAAATTTATTTTTATTTTACCTTTGTATCTTATGAAAATGATAAATGACATAAAAAAAATGAGAATTAAACATATATACAAATTAAACTAAATATTATCATGTATTTATTTTATGACATTTGTTTAATGTTAAGTTATAATTAACATTACAAATTTAAAGATCAACAAATTAAATTAAAAGTGCAGATTTTACAAATTCTAAACTAAGACTGTGAGAATAAAAATTGAGAACTTAAATTTACAGATTTAATATTATAAGAGAACTAACAATTTAGTTTCAAAGAGAAAAAGTTAAAAGTAAATATTTAATTACTTGGTTATCCACATAAAGTAAATGTTTAATTACTAGGAGTAACATTTAATAATAAAAAAATCCTTTTTGTTAATTAATTAATACAATAAGCTTGTCACTTTTGGAGACATTATTATCTTCTCTTCCTTTACTATTATTTTAATTGCCACATGGTGATCTTCACGTGTTGTGCATTTAGATTTGCGCTGATATATGAAAGACAAACCTTTCACTCTCTCTTTAAAAAGGCATGCAGTGGGTCACGCATGGGGATGGTGAAAGATCATGTGATGCAATGCTATATACATCCCTCAGTTTTACTTTGTATTATATAAATGAATTTGTAGTTGTAAAGTATATTACATCGATTTAGTATTATATAAACGATTCATGTAATATCAAAATAATATGATTCATCAAAAAAAAATGTTACATCTCATATATACATATTAGCATTTGATTATTAAATTTGAAATGTGATTTACGTCTAAAAAACCTGAGCCTAATAAGGAAGGTGGTGATATTAATTTGGAATAGAATCTTCTGATTATTGAATACTTATTTGGACGACCCTTCCTATTTCATAGCATTGATGCATGTTTTAGAGGCTTCCTATAGACTTTGACCATCAAGAATATTGCAACAAATGAAGAGATGTGCTTGGATGTGTGTAATCATAAACAGAGATATTGCATGTCACTTTCCACATAATTTTCTAGATAGAAGTTAACCCTAGTTATATAGAAATAAAGAGATCATATAAAAAGAGTGATGAATGTGACCCCTCCAACGATGGAATCTAGAGCTAGAAGGTCGTGCATGAGATTATATTTTCTTTTTTAGTCCATGTAGATATATAGGGAACTTTGAGAATTGAAGTCTATACCTTATCTACCCTAAGGACAGAAGGTTCACTTATAATTATGTAGTGTATTAGTACATTATTCCATCATTGAAGACTATAAGGAGCTAATTATTTTATCATCTCTAGGTCACGGGCATGCTTTGGATTGTACAAAAATGAATAAAGGTCAGAATGTTCCAGCCTTGTAAGTTGTAACTGTGTGCTAATTAATTAAGCACACGAGAATTTATGTTTTAATTAAAAACCATTGAATTTTTATTTATTTACCAAAATCACAATAAATTTTATGCATTTTATTTCAAACTTTTGTTCTACTTTTATTTCATCACAAGGAGATGTCGGAAGGAAGGGATAAGCTACACTTTTGAAAGATTAAAATGTTGATCCAATGATCCTCGATCAGAATCCCACAATGATCCCCTCCTCAAAAAAAGAAAAAAAATCCCATAAAAGAAGAAAAAGGCATTTCCACAGAAAAATAAAGGAGGGTCTAGATATGATGATGAGATTCAAAAGTAAACAACTTACACCCACCCTAATTCATGAGCAGTGTTAAAAAAATTTATGAAACTTGCCTTATAACTATAAATAGAATCATAACTTAGATTATCCATAAAATTAATGATATGAGATGCCCCCATCAATCTTTGGTCTTTAATTACATAATCTTATTGATCATGGGTTATAATCACTGGTGTGAAAATGATAATTCTTGTTTGATATGATCATTCTCTAAAACATAAAATGCTATATATCTTGCCATGATTCCTTGGTTTCCATAATTCCAATCACATGATCAATTACATTCATTTAAAATAAAAATACGTACGGGACCTTAATTATATGATTGAAATTCAATATGAAGCAAACAAGGGCCAAATGACCAGTTAGATCCCTGTTACACTGGCCAAAAAATTAATAAAGTGAGTGATCTTAAGATCGGAAAATATAATAATGTTAGTTTTATCTTTGTTCTATATATTTTCCGGGCAAAGACATTGAAGAAAAGAGGGACCAACAAGTTGACAATATCTGACATTGATAATAAAGTGGGCCAACGCACATGCACAAAAGTTTAAACTTTCTCATTTTATTTATTTTTTTTAGAGGAATCACAACCTTCCAAGTTTCAGTTCCATATAAATAAAAATATTATTAAAAACAAGAAAAAGATAGAAAACAAGTCTCTAGCAGGATAAAACAAATCTGAAACATTGTCTTTCAATTTGATTACTAGTCTAGGAATTTGAGAGATCTCAGCATATGTAAATAAATAACTAATTAATTTTTTCGGTTTCCTTTTTTTAAATTCAAATTGAATGGGTTGGCTTTAATAATTTTCCTACTTCAGGACGCCATGATAGAAAGGTGCTTTATATAGCCAATATACCAAGAACATAAAAGCATTGAGTAGGGACAAAATGGTGAGTACATGCATAAAAGAAAGAAAAGAAAAAAAAACCAAAACAGCTATAGCTCCTCTTTCAAGAGGCATCAACCCACCAACACTGTTGCCAAGAGAATAATCAATAGTAAATTAGTTATCTAATACCGCATTGGATCTTATTATAGTAATTCTAGAGAAAAACTAATGGTTTTAACTGACATGGTCATATGCTTCTTAAAATTAGAAAACAAAGAGAGACCAGGGAAGTGAGAGGGATGCAAAAGTTATTCACTTATAACAACACATATATACTCACGGTGTACAAATTTTTCACAAATAGATAAACAATAGTTGGTCAAAAGTTTTGGAGCATTGTGTGAAAAAAAGTAAAAGAAAAAGATTATCCCTTGATTCAAAGTCTTTAAAATTTTAATATTACTTATTTATTTTTCATATTTCAGTGTTTTATTAAGATAGAAATTTTGGTGTGAGTGATTAGTTTCACGTTGATTAGAAATTATCTTAATGAAAATATAAAAAAAAAACAAAAATGTAACTAGTTAATATATTAAAGTTTTGGATAAAGATGTGATATGTGGTTGATTCAGGAAATAGTTTTGACTTTTAATTTAATTATTAGCCCATATTAACTCTTCTAAGTACTCCACTAGACTCTCAACACTTTACTTATTGAACCCTTTTATTTTACATTACCTTTTTAGTTTTTTATACATCTATTTTTATTCCCTTTAAAAAATAGTTTTTTCTCTTTAGGTCTAATTAATTTGACATTTTATAGTGTAAAAAGTTGTGAGACTAACATTTTTCTTACATCTTCATTGACATGGTCATATATTTTTGTTTAATAAAGTTATATAATTATAAATTTATAACTTGAGAGAGAGAGAGAGGTGAGAGGGTGGCTTTAAATTAAGTGGCTGGTGTATTAGTGAAAGAAGAGGAGTGTAACAAGAGTCAAATTGAAACAGCACATGCTCTTTGTTCCAACACAATGGCTTTCACACTAGACAGGTTTGAAGAGAATATGGTATTCACTTTGGAGTCTCAGAAGTCAGTGCCAGCACCCTTTCTGACAAAGACATACCAGCTTGTTGATGACCCTCACACTGACCACATTGTGTCATGGGGTGAAGATGAAACTACATTTGTTGTGTGGAGGCCCCCTGAGTTTGCCAGAGATCTTCTTCCCAACTATTTCAAACACAACAACTTCTCAAGCTTTGTTAGGCAACTCAACACCTATGTAAGCATCCTTATCATCTTTTCTCATATACTTCTTCACCGCTTTACTCTCCATCTTAGCTTCATTTCACTTCATTGAGTTTGAAGGTAAAGATGTTTCCATGAGAACAAATATGAGTCAATACTAGTACTACTCACAAGTTGAAGGATCGATCTTTAGTATAACTAGTGATCTGACATTCATTTTTATTTCATTGTTTTGTACCATAAGGGAAACTTAATGTGTCTGATGCTGCAAAACACTTTTACAATTACAACCTCCGAACAGGAAAAGTATTTGAAACATTTTTCAAACAGGAAAATGTGGATAACTTGATTCTAGTAGAAGTAACATTTATGCAACTTTTGCTTGTATTACAAAATTTTACATTAAGTTTCACTACAAACTTGCTATAAAGATAAAAGTTTCCTAATATAAATCACTTCCTTTCAAATTCAATTTTAATGATCTTTTATTATAAAATGATGATCATCTAAAATCAAGTGGTTCGGAGGAGAGACCATCATAAAGATAGTTAGTCAGATTTTTTAACAAAGATTAACCACTCATAACATAATTACCAAAATAAGATCGTTTACATACACTCACACACATAAACACTATGATTAGCAAGCTATATATGATTGCATTATAATGTTTTTCAATATAGCTACTTTAGCTTCATGATAAACTATGAATGGTGAAGCAGCATAAGAATCTTCTTCTCTTGCAGGGTTTCAAGAAGGTAGTTGCTGATAGGTGGGAGTTTGCAAATGAGTACTTCAGAAAAGGAGCTAAGCACCTTTTATGTGAAATCCACAGGAGGAAAACACCTCAACAGCATCACCAACTTTTCCATCATGACCAACAATCACCATCCCAGATTCTTCAGCAAGATGAAAGTCTATGCTGGCTTGACACTCCACTACCATCTCCAAAACCAAGCACAGACATCCTAACAGCACTTTCTGAGGACAACCAAAGACTAAGGAGAAAGAACTTCATGCTCCTATCAGAACTCAGCCACATGAAGAGTTTGTACAATGACATTATATACTTCATCCAAAACCATGTAAAACCAGCACCCTTTGAACAAAGAAGCAGCAGTGCTGCTATTGCGAAGCTGGTGGAGTTGGACTCATTGCATGGGTCTCCAATTGACATGGGGGTTCTAAGAAGTTCCAAAAGTTGTATTGTGGATAAATCTTTGATTAGTTCTTATGAGGAATCAAATAGTTCTGTGAAGCTATTTGGGGTCCCTCTAAGTGGCAGAAAGAGATTGCACCCAGATAACACTAATTGATTATGTGTCCCATGATGATGATGGTTAGCTTTTATTGGGTGGCCATGACTGTTTTTGTTGAGATTGTAGAATATCTCTAGTCATGTATAGCACTGGCTGATGTTTAATTATTACATTTTGGTGTACCCCAACCCCAACAGATTTTTCGATTGATATTTTAATCAAGAAACCATGGTTTTTCTCTCCCTCGTTGTTGAAGTTGGAGTCACAAAGTATTAAGAAAGTGAAACATGAGTATAACTCATCTTATAAAATGGGTTTGTAAGGTAAAATTACTTATATATATTTTATATTGTCATTGTATTAGTTGATATTATAAGATGTCTAAAACTAAATATATTGTTAATCTCATTGCTTTTACTGTTTTTTATTTTCATTTTGTAGGGCCTGCTTTCTTTTTTAATATACCTTTTATTTCAATATTCAATGTTAATGTTTGTTGAAGACCCCATATAATCTAGAAATAAGATTATAATATATAGTGTATATAAGTGCGAAACAATCCTTACTTTATTAACCAATTTCGTGAGTTAAACTCTTAATTAGCTTTTTTAAGATGATATTAGAATCTACTTAATGGATGTTGTTGGATCTATCTTGTCATATATTAACAAACCGTTATCAAATTACTTGTATATGTACTTAAGATATCTAGCTCTCAACTTGAGACAATGTATATTGAAAATTTCACATTATTATCTAAAAATAATATCATAATATAGTTTATAGATACTAATTTGTAAGACTAGATTAAAAAGTGTTTGAGGGTAAAGATGTTGGAGATCCCATATTATCGAAAAATAGAATCATAATATAGTGCATATAAACTAATTTTATAAGATTGACGGTAAAAGTGTTAGAGATCCCATATTATTTAAAAGTAGAATCATAATATAATGCATATAAATTGATTTTATAAGATTAAAGTAAAAAATATTCTACGGTAAACTAACTATATAGCAAGTTCTTTTAATTGATTTTCTGCTTTTTGAACCATTTTTTAAACAGATGAGACACCATTTATTTCTATATAATTAATCACTACAAGAAGCAACGCGCCACATTGTACGTATAATTGTTATTTTTAGGAAACATATATTTTGTTATATTAGTACAATTATATAGTTAACCGTTAACATTACAGAATAGTAAATTTACGTCGGTTATTTTTAGGGATTTCACGTCAGAAAAGGTTCCGACGTAGAAGTTGGAGACGTAAATTTACGTCCGCCGAAAAAAACCGACGTAAATTTACGTCGGACATGACAAGTCTGACGTAAAAAATTGTAAAAAATTAAATAAAAAAATGACTGCAAGCAGAACAGACCGTTCTGCTTGGAGAACGGTCCGTTCTGCAAGGAGTACGGGCCGTTCTCCAAGCAGAACAGCCCGTTCTGCAAGGAGTACGGGCCGTTCTCCTTGGAGAACGGCCCGTTCTGCAACCCGGACTTGGCTTTTCTTCTGGTTTTTCCTCTGGCTTCTCTTCTCTTCTCTTCTGGTTGTTCCTACTCAAAATATAAAAATACAAAATACACATTTAGGATAACACTATCAGCAAGAAAAAAAATTTTACTAGGAAATCACAATGTCAACAGAAAGTTTTGCTTCCTCACCCATTTGCCGTATGAATGGAAGAACCGAAGGAGTAGGAGGCGGAGAGATTTACACAACGCGCGAGAGAAGGAAGGTTTTGAAATCTTCAAATCTCCTCCAGCAAGTGTGAAGCGCGCGGGAGAAGGAAGGTTAATTTTGAAATCTTCAAATCTCCTCTAGCAAGTGTGAAGCTTCATTTAAGTGCAGTGAGGTGGATTATTTACGTCGGCCTGGTGGGGGTCCGACGTAAATTAGCAATTCTATGTCGGCTTCTATATTGCTCCGACGTAGAATTGCTAATTTACGTCGGACCCCCACCAGGCCGACATAAATTAGCTCTCTTTATTTACCATTCTGTCACCGCGTTTTTATAACGTCGGTGTTGACCTATTCCGACGTAATTTAGGTGACGTAAAATGCTCTTTTTGCACTAGTGACTGTTTTAATCAAACTTGAGAGTTAACATCAAAGATCGCTAATTTTATAATTGCTTACCAAAATTCAAAAGACGAGCTCAAGACATTTCATTATTGAACTCACCTTCGAAAGAAAAAAAAATTCCAAAGAAATTTTGGATGCTTTTATTTTTCTCAATTATCTCTTAGTGATAGTATTATTTTATACATTGTCAAATCAAATATTTTGCGCATTCAATCAAATAAATTTCGTTTTACATGTTTTTAAAATATTATTACAAAAATTAACAAATATACAAATTTATAATTAAATAATGTCATAAAAAATTATACTAACAACATATTATTATTTTTTAAAAGTTTATCATTCATTAATTATTTTATTTAATGTTTTATTTTTTATTACTTTTTATATTGTAAAACTATAGAGACATGTATAAAACATTCATAAAATGTTGCGAACAATTCTGTTTATAACATGCACAATCCTTAATTTTTCATATATTAAACACACATTTTAATGGGTGTTTTGCATAACACGTTTACTCACATTTATTGATCCTTAAAATTAAGAGTCACAAAGTGACCAATAATGTATCTTATGGGTCATCAATCCGCCTAACAAGGCAAGACATGGATGCTACAAAGGATGGATAAGAAAATATAATTCATCTTATATAAAAGTGGGTCAGTGTGTTAATGAATAGATCCGTTAAAAAATAAAGTAATGAATTGATTAGACATGAAGTAATAAATTAGTGGGTTCACATATCAAAATTAGCTAATTGATTCAGATTAGAGTTAATTTGAGTTGTGAAAAAATTTAAATTAATTTAATTAATTCAATTTAGATTACCAAACTCCTTAAGTTGATATGAACCAATAAATATATACATCTTTAATAAGTTAATATAGTGAGTTAGCTTAACGGGTCAATTTGTCTTGTTTTACTTTTTACTCGTTGCATTAATTGATATATGAGTTAAAATAGGTTAAATTATATGTAAATTACCTCTCATTTTGAAACAAATGTTCTACTACTTAAAGTGAGGTTGGCATTGATCATAGATAAGTATATCAATATCAATTTAATTAAAATAACTCCCTTGGATGATAAAATGAGAATAAATTAATTATGGATGAAACACTAAACATAGGAAACACAACATGAAGCATATTGGAGGTGCAGGATGTGATTGAGCAATCATTTCATGCGTTTTAGTTTGACGGATGATTGATTACACATGGAATCTTATGTACATATTTTCACTTTCGGTTTCCTCTAAAAAGAATAAAAAACAAAACCATAAAAAAGACCAAAAATTAATGGGGGAGTGGGATAAAGAATGCGTTTGGAATAAAAGAATTCATCGGGATTGTAATATCAATTTTTCATGAAATTCTCTGCCATGCATCACTCCTCAAGCTACGAATTTCATAAATGGAGAAACTTTTCTCTTTCTCTTTTATCTGTGTTACAAGATGATTATGATATTCCACTGGACAATTTGTTAAAGCAACGCAAAGTACGAAAAGATCAAATCCGAAACGGAATCCCATACACTATTAAGAAAGCGTTTCAAAGAAATTTTTCAATACTTGAAAATTATGATTTTAAAAAATTATAAATATCGATAATTATCATTTTTTTTAAAATTATTTATAGAGACTTATGAGAATACAAATATGAATTTATGAAAATAAAGATTTTTAAATTTTATTACAATATTTATACAAAATATATTTTTACAAAAAATTAACTTTTATTTTTTTTGTAAATGAGTCATAATCAAACATATATTTAACTTCAAATAATAATTCAACAATTTACTAATGATTAACTATACGTAAAGTCACATTAAATCAAAGTATAAAATATAATTTTCATAATTTATTATAATAAAAAATTAAATTAATAATCAAAATAATTAGAATTAAAATATAAATAAACATGCATGTCTTAGTGCATGCATATTCAAGTAGTTATGCGACCATGCTATTGTGTCAATTATGTGTGAAACATGTATAATTTTAGGCATACATATAAATTGTTCAAAATACTAATATAAATGCAAAATAACGCAAAACATAATCGTGAAAGTTGCAAATAGAATAAAAATATTCGAAATGGGATTCAAAGTTTGCAAAACAAGTCAAAATAATCCAAATATTCAAAAATATACTCTCTCCTCCTTTTGGCACCAGCAAAATGTTAGTCCAAAAAGTCAATGTTGTCATCCTCCTCAGAGCATGCTTAAATGTTGAGATGAGCAAACACCCTAGAGAGTTAGCATCCTTGGCATTGGACTCTATGATCCAATCTGACTTGTTGTCTAAGTATGTAATGTGGGGCTCGCGATAGAGTCCAATGATGACTCAATCACGATCTTCTTTTGTGGCCAGTAGAGGAAGAGAAGGATAAGAGGGTTGCTCGGACATGCCTAATGGACCAGTAGAGGTGTTTGGAGGAACTGGAGGTGGAAGACAAAACAACTTCTTGTACCAAAAAATGATATTTCCTTGTAGGAATAGATAGAATAAAAATTTGTATGGTAAAGAATATTTGTATACCTTACGACATGTTGTGAGCTAGTTCAAAGAAGATGGGGTCGTTCTGCATAGAGGATAAGCCATAAAGCTTTAGCTCAACACTTGAGGATAACTTTCAAGGTCATTTTTCAAGGAGTGCATTTGAGATGTATGATGAGCCTTGTAGCGAAGAAAATGCACACCCTCTAGGTATTGTGATAGCTTTTTCTTGCCTTTTTGATTATCTGGTGTAGCAGGCATTGGGTGAGTAACTTTGATAAAGAATCGGGTCCATGGCCTGTATGGCTCGCTAAGCATGTAGACGTTCAATAATGCACAGTCCAGGAGCATCTCATAGATATTGGCTCTTAAATGTATTGAAATCCATTAAATGAGTAGTGAAAGCCAAGTCATCAGGAGAAGGGCTCTAATAACTTCCATCGAAGTCTGTGGTGGCCTCCTTAAGTAGATGCTCTATTTTGGAGTCTACGTTGTCTGATCCAGAGTCAAAGGCCTCTAAGGATGGAATGGCCAAATTGAAGTTCTCATGTGCAGATGAAGAGGGTTGAACCATGAAGCTATCAAAACTAAGGGGTGAAACAAAGAGCACTTTAATTGACACCACCAGATCATTATCATGCACAGGTACCACAAGAGTGGGAAAATGTGGTGCCAGATGAACTACTAGCCTCGATGGTAGAATCCAACTACAGTCCTCAACTTCAGCTTCAGTGGTTGTAGAGGGAACTTCCTCCTTATCTGACACCCAATCTTCAATGATTGGACTATGGGATAGTTTGTTTATACTCTAGATGATTTTGCAACAAAAGCTACCTTCAAGGGCTCCTCTTCAGCAGTTTGAATAGGAGAGTCTCCTCAGAAGAATAAGTCTACAAACGATGACTCCTCCTGGGTCAAGTTTCTAAATGTTGGTTAAGCAGCCAATTCTTGAAGAACCTTTGTGGGTGCCTCCATGTCCTACACCTTGTCTACAGTTGCAATAGATGCATTTGGCTCCTTCTCATCCAGGGAAGACAAAGCTTGTTCTCCAACCCCCAGAGAGGATGTCTTGTAGAAGGACAACTTTAGAGTAGTTTCTAACTATTCCTACTCTAAGGACATGAAGGTTGCATCAATGATCACCTATTATTGAGCTTCAACAGTCGAGAGTAGCTTAACCCTTTTCACTTCCCTATCTTCCTCTGTTTGAGGCTTGAAGCCTCGAACCAAACACTTCTTCCTCCTTGGTTGGGGTTCAGGTTGAGGTGTAGGCTGGGTAGGTAAAGTTGGTAATTGTATGTAGGTTGAGGAGGTAAAGATGGATTAGTTGGAGGTTTGGGAGGGGTAGTGGTAGTGGTAGAAGATGGTTTTGATGGTTGTGATTTAGAGGTTGAGGTAACAACAAACAAAGGTGGAGTTTTATGCACTAGTACAAAAATGACTTTTAAAATCGGGGTTTTAAAATCGGTTATAAGGTAACTGATTTTAAAAGTGACGCGGTGGCAATTTTGTAAATAATAGCATTACTTTTAAAATCGGTTACGTTATGACCGATTTTAAAAGTCTCTAACGGTACTTTTAAAATCGGCTCTCCAAGAGATGATTTTAAAAGTCCACTTTTAAAATCGGTTCTTGAAGACCGATTTTAAAAGTTCCACTTTTAAAATTGGCTATTGAAGACCGATTTTAAAAGTCCACTTTTAAACTCGTCTATCAAATAGCCGATTTTAAAAGTATCATTTTTAAAATCAGTTATTGAACAACTGATTTTAAAAGTAGCATCAGAGACTTAAACTTCTATCTCCGCTCTCATTCTCCCCCTAGCTCCATTCTCTACTCTTTGGCTTCAATAGTTCATATATTTCTCTCTTTACTCTCTCGGGCTCTCATCTAAAGTGTGCAGCTTCTCATTTTCTCGGAAGAATACAACATCAAGGTAACATTGTCTTCTATTGTCTCTTATTTCGTTGTTGTTGGGGAATTTTGAGTCTGAAACGGCCCTAGAACGGCCCCAAAACGGCCCGTTCTATTTGAAGAACGGGCTGTACTACAAGCAGAACGGGCTGTACTGCTATCAGAACGGGCCGTACTGCTTGCCGTACGGGTCATACTCGAAGCAGAACAGGTCGTTCTGCTTGTAGAACGGGCTGTTCTGGGGCCATTCCAGACTAAACTTTTAGGTATTTTTCGAATTTCAGAACAGGCTGTTCCAATTTAGGAAAACAGTGTAGTATAAATAGTTGATTAAGTTACTATTGTTTTACTTGTTCGTGTTTCTTGGTTGCCAAGCCTACAAACTTAATCCGTACGTAAAAAAACGGTAAACTTTGACAAGGAAGCAAGTCTAACTTTAATTATTGTAAGTATTTGAATTAATTTTAATTATGTTTTGTTGCTTTTTTCTAACTTTATTTCTAACCTTGTAGATTTATCCATAAATTGAGTGTGGATAAAGGGAATGATCACATTTATGAATTTTTGGAACCCGAGTTAATCCAAAAAATTGGGAACAAGACAGAAGAAATTCAAGCTTACATCCAAAATTGGATGTCTGACTCAAATAAAAAAGTTTACTTAGTTCCTTACTTTTCTAAGTAAGTCTATTTGTATATAATTGATTATAAATTTTTAAAAAATGTATTATCTATTACTGATAGTTTCTCAATGCAGTGCTCATTGGCAACTTCTGATTATTTGTCCTATGGACAATATATCTGTATGCATTTGTTCGATGCACAAACCTCCTCCTGCAGACTTTAAACAATTATTAGATAAGTAAGTTGTTTTAAAAAAACTACTTTATTTTATTTATCATTACATTTTATTTTAAAATATAATAATGATGTGCTTTTATCATTAGGGCTATGGAAGGATACCATATACTTAAAGGTTCAAAGTTGAAGAAAAAAATGCTTTGGGTCTCTCTTAAAATAAGTTATTTTAGTAATGATATTTTTTCTAAGGTATTTTCTTTTGAATTACCATTACTACTAAAATTGGTTTTTATATTCTTTTTGTAGTCTCATAAGCAAAAAGAAAACTATGAGTGCGGATACTATGTAATGAAGGCAATGCATACTATTGTTGATTCACAAATAGTATCTGGGTGGACTGAAGTACGTTTTAGAATTTTAAAATTTTTTATTTTAAGTTTGCATTTTATCATGTTTTAAGAGTTACTTCTAATTGTTCTAAATTTTCTTAACAGATATTTATAGATCGATCACCATTGTCGCTATAAGATATAAACACCATTAGGGAGCAATGGGCTACATTTTTCATTGAAACATTGACTAGCTACGAGTTATGTTTATAGTTTTACTCATTTTAATTTAGGATGCATCATAATTTGTAATTACTTTGATTAAATATATGGTTGACATTTACCAACTCTTGTCATTTGTATGTAATTTGGTCTATTAAAAATATATGAATTGTTTTGTATTTTATTAATTTGCAGGTTTTGTTCATGGATCCTCCTAAAATAAGTCAAATATTTAAAAAAAATTAGCCACTTTTAACATCGGTCATGCATTGACCGATTTTAAAAGTCTCACTTTTAACATCGGTCACTGTTGACCAATTTTAAAAGTCTCACTTTTAACATCGGTCACTATTGACCGATTTTAAAAGTCTCACTTTTAACATCGGTCACTGTTGACCAATTTTAAAAGTCTCACTTTTAACATCGGTCACTGTTGACCAATTTTAAAAGTCCCACTTTTAACATCGGTCAGCGACCGATGTTAAAAGTCTCACTTTTTAAAATCGGCTCTTTTAAAATCGGTTAGAGAACCGATTTTAAAAGTAAAAAATGACCGATTTTAAAAGTGTTTTTTCCACTAGTGATGTTTGAGTAGAGGTGCCTCATCTTCTAAAGGAGTGTCAAATATTTGAAGGGTTTTGAGAACATATTGGTGAGGTGGTCGACGTTCAAGCTTGGGTGGTGGTGATAATGGGTCAAATAAAGAGGCGGATGATAGTGTTGGGGATATGGTTGGGTAGGGTTTGGTTCATGGATGGTGATGGAAGAGGAGGTGGTCTGACACTTCTTTTTTAATGGCTATGCTTTGATTTCACTATTGACCTTAGAGAAAAAGGTGATCAATCCCCATTCGATTTAAGGTGGTCACATTTACCTTGCCACCATCTAGCCCCTTCTTGTAGCTAGCCAAGTCCATGCTGTGGTGTTCGAGGATCTTGGTGAAGAGCATGACATATGGAATTGGAGCTCTTCATCTAATTGTGGTCTCTTTAGGCCAAGAAGGTCTTCTAGTGGAGATAAATAAGATCAAGAAGATTTACTTTACCCCTCATTAAGATCTTGTGCAAGCAAAACTTGTCAATGTTTGTGACATGGTCCCACGACTCAATACGAGGAAGGAAGACGTTGAAGAGAAGGTTATGGAGCACTCTACAAACTAGCTTCAGGTTAGCTTGCCTGAGAAACTTCTTCAAGTCTCCTCGCAAGGTGGGATAATGGCCATTCTAATAGAGTAAGGCATTCACCATTGCTGGAGTGAGGGCGACCTCCCAATCTTCATTATATCTCTCTGGTTCCTCTGTTAGCTTGGTGACAAATACAATAATCAGGGGAGAGATTCTGACCACAATTTATTGATCATGTCCAACAATGGCATTCGTCTCTTATACAATGGATGCCCAAAAATGAGCTTAGGGTGCATGAAACCAATCCACCTTCAACAATGCATATTTTGTCCATCTGGCAAGGTCCAAGAAATGTTGGATGAGATAGCCATTGACCTGTAAGTCAGCTGTGGCTACAATCTTCCCAAGGAGGAAGACGTTAAATGGATACTCCACCGTTGGTGCCTTTTGTCCAGAGGGTGTTACTTTGGGTACCATTTTTGTGCCTTTGAGGTGTTTAAGAAAGGTTTGCAAAGAAAAGCTAGAGGTAGAAAAATATGAATAAGAGCAATTTTTCAAAATAGAGGGAAAATAGTTTTGAAAGGCTATTTATAGGCTAAGGGAATGAGATGTTAGGTGATTTCTTTTTGGTAGGAAAGATCAAACACATCGCCTCGACTCCTCCCCCACATTCTCCTTTTTTGCTGTTTGTGCACTAATAATGTATTGGCATTTATGAGCATTAACTGCACCTGACACGCTTAGACGAAACGTTAGTGTATATTAGTTTCATTAACATTGCCATGTCAAAATACACAAATGATGCATGGTTAGACGAAAAAGTGAAATGTATAAACGATGCATGAAAGACAAAATAAATATGAACTTTATTCTGATAATGGTTTTAAGCCTAGATGATTTCTAATGAAGATAAATTATTCCTCAATTAGAGCCTTTGTAAAGATATCAGTGGCAACGAATCTTATGTCAAAAACTCCTTTTTGGACATAATCACAAATGAAATGATATCTTATTTTGATATGCTTAGCTTTGGAATGTCGTATGGTATTTTTGGACAAGTTGATAGCACTAGTGTTGTCACAAAATACTGGAATAGACAATTCAAAACTTGAGTAGTCTTAAAGTTGATATTTGACCCATAGTAGTTATGAGCAAAATTCGGCTACGGAGATATATTAAGCTTCAACTGTAGATAGCACAATAGAGTTTTTCTTTTTACTTGCCTAGGAGATGAGACAATCTCCCAAGAAGTTGCATCCTCCTTTAGTGATTTTTCTTTCCACTCTATCTCCAGCATGCATAATCAACTTCATAGAAATCTGCTAACTTGAAATCATGATTTTTCTTGTAGAACAAACTAAGGTTAGTAGAACCTACAAGATATCTTAAAATACATTTAACAACCTTGAGGTGAGAGTCCTTAGGATCATACTAAAATCTAGCACATAAATAGATGTTAAACATAATGTCAAATATGCTTGCTATGAGGTAGATTAGAGACCCTATCACTCATCTATAGATTGTTTGATCCACAGGTTTACCTGATTCGTCTTTTGATAAGCTTCCAAACGAATGTATGGGAGTAGGCATAGGCTTACAATCATCCATTCTAAACTTCTTAAAAAATTCCTTGGTATATTTTTGTTGATGAATGTAGGTGCCTTCATCTAGCTATTTGATCTAAAGTCTTAAGAAGAACATCATTTTCCCCATTATGCTCATTTCAAACTTCGTCTACATCAACATAAAGAAATTCTTACACAAAGATTCATTAGTATAACCAAAAATAATATCATCTACATAAATTTGCACTAATATAAAATTTGTTCTAGACTCTTTTTTGAACAAAGTAGTGTCAACTTTGCCTTTTACAAAACCATTTCAAAGTAGAAAGCTACTTAGTCTATCGTGCCAAGCTCTAGGAGCTTACTTTAGTCTGCAAAGAGATTTTTGTAATTTATACTCATGATCTTTGAATTCTGGATGTTCAAAACCAAGAGGTTGTTTAACATAAACTTCCCCTTCAATAAAACCATTTAAAAATGTGCTATTTACATCCATTTGAAAAAGCCAACACAATTTGTATAGCTTCGAGTTTGGAAAAAAAGCAAAAGTTTTAGTAAAGTCAATAACTTCTTGTTGATTGTAACTTTGGGATACTAATCAAACTTTATTTCTTATCACTTTACCTTCTTCATTTAGTTTGATTTTAAGACCCATCGAGTTTTTATGACACTTTGATGATTTGGCTTTGGTATAAGGGTCTAGATGTTGTTCCTTTCAAGTTGATGAAGTTCTTCCTCCATGATAATGATCTAGTCATTATCTGTTATGACTTCGTTTATGCATTTTGGTTTGATCTCATAAACTAATGCACAAGAGGCGAGGTCCCGAAAAGTAGAATAAGTCTTTAGCCTTATCACCCAAGATTTGATCCTCTAGATGACGATGAACAAATTTCCAATTCCTCTTAGGTCTTGGAGCTTCATTTGGCTGATTCATCTTGCTTTCTAGAGGTTCCAACATCTGAGTCACAACGTTTGTCTTTATCATTTGATGATCTTCAATATTTAAATTTGGAAAATCATCTTCTAGATCTGATAGTTTTCTATCATTTTTTTATTCATCATTGAATTTCATATGGATTGACTCTTCCACTACAAGGTCCTAAAGTTAAATAGCCTATATACCTTTGAAGTTTCAGATATCCAAGGATGATCCCTTTGTCCACTTTAGAGCCAAACTTTCCAAGTTAATCCTTAGTGTTCAAGATAAAACACTCACATCCAAATGGATGAAAGTATGATATGCTGGATTTTCTTCCTTTCCACAATTCATAAGGAGTGTAGTTTAGCATGGGTCTTATTAATATTTTGTTTTGAATATAAGATGCAGCGTTCACAACCTCTGCCCATAAATGTTTTGGTAAATTATTTTTGCAAAGGAGAGTTCCAGTCATCTCTTACAAGGTTCTATTCTTCCTTTCAACTACCCCATTTTGTTGAGGAGTTCTCCATGAAGAGACATTGTGGAAGATACCTTGGTTTTCACATAAAGTTTTGAAATCAAAATTTTGAAATTCTATTACATGATCATTTCTGATAGCAGATATGCAAAAACCTTTTACATTTTTAACACACTTACAGAAAATTTTAAAAATCCTAAACGACTCATGTTTGTGACATAAGAAGAATAGTCATCTACAATAACAAATCCATAGTTTTTACCTCCTAGACTCATTATCCTAGTTAGACCAAATAAATCCATATGCAATAGTTCTAGTGGTTTAAAAGTGGAAACAACCTTTTAGATTTAAAAGAAGATTTAATTTTTTTCACTTTTTGACACGCACCAAGAGAAGATGGGTTTTCCGCTCAGGCAATCCCCTTACTAAGCATTTCTGGCTTATTTTAGAAATATGTTTCATATGGACATGCTCAAGTTTTTTTTTTTTTGCTAGATCATATTTCATCTTCTCTGGACACTAAACATGTTATATTTTGTCTGCTCAAACTAGTTAGATCAATCTCATAGAGATTGTTCTTCCTCTAAGCTGCAAAAAGCACATACCCATCATTTTGTTTGACTATGCATGTGTCTTTGTCAAAGACTACAATATAACCATTATCACAAAATTGACTTACGTTAAGTGGGTTATATTTAAGGCCTTCAATATATAAAAACTTATATATAGTGGGTGCAGATGCATTACCTATCTTACTTATACCTTTTATTTTTCTTTTGCCGCTTCCAAAGGACACAGATCCTTCATGTGGTTGGAGGTTTAGGAACATAGACCTTTCTCCTGTCATGTGTCGTGAGCATCCACCGTCCAAGTACCAACTTGAATCCTTCTTTCTTCCCACCAAGGAGATTTGTAATGGGAATAATTTGAGATTTTGGTACCTGTATTTTCTTAGGTCCTCTTATGTTAATCCCACTTCCCTTAATTTATCCCTTTCGTCTACCTAGAGGTTTTACTCCTTTTCCATTGGCATAAGAGGTAGACTTAGGCCTTTTTGGAGATGTTTTTGGGCCAGAATCAAAACCAAGACCACTTTTGTCTAATGGAAGTCTGTTGTGTCTTAGCAACATGTTCATCTTTGAAGATCCTTTCACAAAGTTGGTTAGGTCCTTCCTAATTTGAATGTTCTCAGCCTCTAATTTTGTGATCTTAGGAGGCACATAACCAGTAATCTTGTCTTTGAGACCCCTAACTTGTACCTTACACTTCATTAGATTTTTTTTAAGTTCAAAATTTTCTTTAATTTTCAAGAAGTTTTTGTTTTTCTTTAAGCTTCTTGTACTCAAGAGAGATCATATGAGAGTTGGAAAGTAAGGTGTCATAAGACATTTCCTCTTTGTCAAAGTCAAATAAACAAGAGCTAGATTGAGAGCTTACATCAACATCTGTCTCAGGGTTTGGCATTAGACAAACGTTTGCCTTCTTGTCGTCTGAACTGCTGCTATTGTCTAGGTCCTCCCACACGGCCATTAGACTTCTTTCGATCTTTTTCTTGCTAGACCATCTTTTCTTGAGGGAGGGATAATCTACCTTCACGTGTCGAGGTCTTTTACATTCTTAGTAGACAACGTCCTTGTTCTTAGAAGATCAAGACTTATTAACTCTCTTCTTCTTTTTATGGAAGGTCTTCAGCCTTCCCTTCTTTTTCAACACATCCTTGAAAATTTTAGGAGAGATCTCATCATCTATAGAATTTTTGGAGCTCTCGTCTAACTAATTCATTTGACCTTTAACCTCAATAATCGTTTATTCCTTTATGTGTATCCTATTTGTCTTTTCTGGTTCAATCTACAAATATGAAAATTCCTCTTCTAGATTTGATAGTCTTTTATCAATCGTTAGAGCATCATTAAATTTAACATGGATTAATTCTTCAATTATAGAGGTTCTAAAGTAAAAAAAAAATATGTATGACTTAAAAGTATCTGAATATCCAAGAAAGATGCCTTCGTCCACTTTGGGATCAAACTTCCTAAGTTGATCCTCAATGTTGTGAATGTAACATTCATATTCGAATGGATGGAAATATGATATGTTGGATCTTTTCCCCCCTCCACAATTCATAAGAAGTCTTATTTAATATTGGCCTTATCAATATTCTATTTTAGATATAACAAGCAGTGTTAACTACTTTTCCCATAAGTGTTTTGGTAAAGAGTTTTCCCAAGGATGTGTTTCAGCCATTTCCTGTAAAGTTCGATTCTTTCTCTCAACTGCCCTATTTTGTTGAAGTGTTCTTGGTGAAAAAAGTTGTGAAAGATACCTTTCTTTTTGCAAAACAATTTGAAATCAAAGTTTTAAAATTTAGTTCCATGATCACTTATGATGACAATTATGCAAAATCCTTTTTCATTTTGAACCCTCTTGTAAAATATTTCAAAGACTTGAAAGACTCATGTTTATATTATGAGCTAGGAAGTATATTCGTGTATATCTAAAATTGTCATCTATAATGACAAACCCATATTTTTTACCTTCCAGACTTAGAGTTCTACTTGAACCAAACAACTCCATATGCAACAATTCTAGTGGTTGAGAAGTAGAGACATTGTTTAGATTTGAAAGAAGTTATAACTTTTTCCAAGAAATCTCAAGCAATCCTCTTACTAAACTTTTATTGTTTAGTTTAGAGATATGTTTTAAATTTATGTGCCCAAGCTTTTTATGCCAAATCCATCTTTCATCTTCTTTGAAAACCAAACAAGTTACATTTTGTCTGCCCAAATTTTTTAGATTAATCTCATAGAGATTATTCTTTCTATAGGTAGTAAAAAGTATAGATTCATCATTTTGTTTGACTATGCATGAATCCTTATCAAAAGATACAATATACCTGTTGTCACAAAATTGACGTATGCTAAGCAGATTATACTTTTATCCTTCAAAGTATAACACATTATGAACAATAGGTATATAGTTTTTAATTACCAATTTTACCTATACCTATGATCTTTTCTTTACCACTTCCTCCAAAAGAGACTATTCCTTCAAGAGGTTAGAGGTCTAGGACCATAGACCTTTCTTCTGTCATGTATCATGAGCAACCATGTTTAGGTACCAATGTAATTCCTTCCTATTTCCCACCAAGGATATCTACAACAAAGATTATTTGAGACTTTGGTACCTAAATATTTTGTGGTCCTTTTTTGTTAGTACCTTTGACCATAAAATTAATTATCAATTTCTACTTGTTTTTACATTTGCTAGGAGGATGATTGTTTTTTCTGCTAATGTTATAGAGAGTAGTCTTAGGTCTGGAGAATGATATCTTAGACTCTGTTTTATCAAACCCAAGATCACTTTAGAAGCATATTCATCTTTGAATATCCATCCACAAATTTAATAAGGTTCTTCCTAAGTTATACATTTTCAACTTTGCAATGTTATAAACTCAGATGGTTCATTGCTTGTGATCTTATGTTTGAATGTCTGAATTTCTCTAGTAGTGTCTAGTAGATCATTTTTAAGTCTTTCATTTTCCATTTGTAGTAATTTCTATTTTTCATTAAATTTTTTGTACTCAAGAGTGATCAAATGAGAGTTTTCCAAAAGAGTTTCTCAAGATATTTCCTTTTCATTAAAGTTATCAGAGGGACAAGAATTAGAGACATAGTTTACCTCTAATCTTGTTTCGTTTGCGTCTGCCATGAGACAAATGTTAGCCTTTTCATCATCTGAATTAGAACTACTACTGTTGTCTAAATCTTCCTAGGTGGCCACTAAAGTCTTCTTGGTCCTCTTCTTGTTGGTCCATCATTTTTTGGGTGTTCGACATTCAACCTTCATATGTCTAAGCTTCTTACACTTATAGCAAATGACCTTTTTGCTTTCTTCTTGGAGAAATCTTTTGAACCTATCATTCTTTTTGTTGAAGCTCCTCAATCTTCCTTTTTCTTTATGAACATGTTATTAAATTTCTTAGACATGAAAGGTATCTCATTATCCGTGGAGTTTTCAGAACTTTCATCTAAATTGTTGTGCTCAGACTTAACCTTTCAAGTGTTGCTTTTATCCTTCTTTTTATTAGTTTCACCAATCCTTAAAGCAACAAAAATCATTATTAGGTGATCCCTATTATTCAGATGAACTTCGTGAACTCTTAAGGCTCCTTAGAGTTCATCACGGGCTTCTAATATAGAGGTGGCCTTAGGTTCCCAAATCGTTGGAAGACTATCCAAGATCTTGAGATTGTTTTGAGCTTTGGAGAACACAACTCCCAAGGATTTTAGCCTATTGAGAATAGTTTGGAATCTTCCAAACATATCATCAATGGTTTTGTTCTTATTTATAAAGAATAACTCATAGTATCTTTAAAGAGTAGCAGCTCATTTGAGCTTAATGTCTTCAGTTCCCTCATGAGTTAGCTTGATGGCTTCCCACATTTCTTTAGCAGTTTTGCAATTGTAGAGTATTGTAATCATCGTACATGAGCTCACTTTCTACTTTGGTCACTACAACATCACCTCTTGTGATGATCTTCCATAGATGATATTGGGTGGACTTGATGAAACTCTTCATCCTATCCTTCCAATATAGACAGTCTTCTTTGTTAAAGGTTGCAAGAAAAACTATTTCAAGCAAATACTGACCTTTACTACTTCCCATCTTAGGATATTTTCCTTTAACATGATTAGTTGTTCAACCCCATCAAAGACTAAGCTTTGAAATCAAACTGTGGAAAGAAAAAAAAAGACACTAGAAACGTGGTTGAATAGTGTCAATCAAAATCTCAACACTTTTTCAAAGTAGTAAAGTAGTAGCAAGACCTTTTGAGTGTATACGAAGCGTTAATAGAAAGAACACACAATTTTTTAAACTGGTTCATCTCAACCACCAAGACTATGTCAAGTTCTTGATCTAACCAAATCAAGTTTAACTATCTTATCTAAGATACAAGTATTCGCTACCTAGCCAATTTTGGCTCAATCTTAAGTATTGTTTGACTTGTCTCTTTAAGCAACTACCCAAGTATTCTTTCAAAACAATGTCTCTTTGGGTTCCAAAAACCAAGTATTATTTTACAGTCAAGTCTCTCCAAGCTCCAAAAACCAAGTATTATTTTACTGTTAAACCTCTTTAAGCTTAAAGCAATAACACAAAGTTAAAGTTGAGAAATTACTATGTTATTTCGTCTTACTATCAAGACGTGATAAAATCAATTGAGTACAAAGCTTTTTATATAGAGAATATGCATATTTGTTTTTTTTACATAAGTAGTTCTATCTATGTATGTATGTATGTTGTTTCTTTGTCTTGAATCTTTAATTTTCTTTATATATGTGCTTCATGAAGATGACCATTACAAATTCTTAAGTGTCTCTATCAGGTTTGCTTTGTCTGCCTTCATCTTTGGTTCCTTTTGGAGTAAAATGTCTATTAGTACAGTAAATATGAGCATTAAATTCATTTCACAAAATTATCACTTCTTATCTAATCAAAAAAAGTTGTTTATCACCTTTAGGGTACTAAAAGAGAGAAACAGATGTGTGTACCAATTAGAAACAACTTTTGTGCTCTTTAAGAGATTTGCTTGTCCTTTTTTTGATGCAAATTATGTTTGTGTTTCGTTTAAAGTGTGAGTACCAAAGTTTTTTATTCCTTTCGACTTGTTAAGGAATAATGTAAATTTAGTTATAAGATATCATAAATGATATATAATAAATGTTTTTGTCTTACAGATGAAATGAATTATCTGAGAGACTTCATGCCAAAACAACCAATCATCTTATCAATATTCTTTTTATAGTATGATTTGAAAAAAATTTCTCTTAAAAGCGTCTGAATTGGTTATCATTAAAACATATTCCAAAGGATCTAAAATCGTCTTTTGATTTAATAGTTATCTAATGAAATAAATCTGTCAAAATTTATTTTTAGAGTAAATGGACCCCTTCTAAAAAAATTAATTATAAAGTTAATTTTATAAAATTACTATTTTGTATATTTATTCATTAACTTTTTTTGTGTAAAGCAACATAATATACTTATTATAAAATGTAGCATGGATGACCCACACAAATCAAAAGCTGAATGTAACAGGAAGATAGCAAAATCTCCAACTCTAAAGTTTGAAGATGATATATCCTACAATCATTGAAATTTCTTCTGTTTTGATGCGAAAATTACTTGGTTCTTGAAACCACCATCCAAATTTTGCACATTTCGAAATAACAAATTTCACAAACCTTGAAAATCTGCTACAAAGTTAGGGTTATATTCTATTTGAAATGTGATAATAGGAGATATGAAAAATACAAAATATATTATTTAATGTTTTATTTTTGATACACCATCTCTTATTAGATCAAATTTATATGGTCTCACACTAAATATAAGTTCCATTCCTAAAGTAGAGAAATTTACACATTTTTCGACTAATGTAAAAGAGTACATAAGAAAGAAATTATTAGAGAATATATATTCCTTGAACAAGTTAACCGATAAAAAGTGGTCATTGAAATGATCTCAATTTCTCGTATTCATGATGACTCATATTCTTTCAATTGTTCTTTCTCCTTTCGTTCTTAAAATGTTAAATAATTAAATGAATTTCATATTTGTGCATCTTTATTAACTAATTAAAATTGATGTTAGATATTATTTTTAAAGTAATCTTTAAAAAAAATCAACAAATATACCATACATGATAATTTATTATTGGTTAAATACCTCTTTTCGTCCTTCATAATATTTTTTTGTTTCAATTTAGTCTCACTTTAATTTTTGGTTTCAATTTGGTCCCCAATAATTAAAATCATTGCAATTTGGGACTTCCGTCCAAATGATTTAAACGAGGTTAACTATTGATCACGTGGATGCCACGTAGATGCGTACGTGGACGCCAAATGACATGAAAACACCTAGAACCAGAATGGCCCGTTCTGGATGCACTATTGGTGTGTTAATTTTGCAACCAGAACGACCCGTTCCAAAAAATCAACTCCATGCATCCATTGACCAAAATGCCGCAACATGATTCAAAAATTGAAAATAAAAATTATAACATATCATAAATTCAAAGATAGAAACATAGTTCAGAAACTGAAAATAAAAATTCAGAACATAACATATACTTAAAAAAGTTCAAAAAAATTACTGAGAAAGGAAATCATCTGGGTAACGCTGAAGGGAAACCCTAAACCATAAAAATTCAGGTTGTACCTCCTCAAGAACATGTTATTATTGTTGGGGTACATCGTCAATGACTTCAAGGGAAAACACCATTTTGTTTCATCCTTGACTATATAGTGTCAATTTGGTAATAAGTGGTTCACTCCAGTTTGACTAACAATGAAACAAAACCTGCTACCATTGTCTTTACTGATAGACTGCATTATCCTTAATGATACACTATATAGCCCAACTGTTTAGCAATTGAAATTATCAATTTTTATTTACAATATTACCGAATTCAGTGTTTGAAATCTTTTGTACCTTGGGTCTTTTTTCTTTCACGATTCACAACCGTAAACTATAATCAGTGACCATCCGTGTTTGGTATTCTGGAACCAGAACGGCGCGTTTTGAAACCAGAACGGCCCGTTCTGATTTCAGAATGGGCCGTTCTGGTTCCCATTTTTTTAAGAAATTTTGGCGTCCACGTACACATCTACGTGGCATCCACGTGGATGTCATGTGGCCAACAGTTAACTCCGTTTAAATCATTTGAACGGAAGTCCCAAATTACAATAATTTAAGTTATTGGGAACTAAATTGAGACAAAAAATTAAAGTGGGACTAAATTGAAAAAAAAAATATTATGAGGGAACCTTTATTATTAGATAATAGAGTAAAAATATTAATTATACAAATGCCTAATTAAATTCTAGTTTTTTTAGAAAATTTAAATTATAATTAAATACCTATTTTTAAAAATTTTGAAACTAAATAATTATTATTCACCAAAAAAACTAAATTATTATTCAATTAAATGCAATATTGCTACATTGTTACTAAGCCGTTGTAGTACCTAAGCGAATGCCCAAATCACAATTGGACTATTCTGCGACGATCCAAAAATGTTTGTATAATGATAAAGATGAGGCAGATGATAAATACATCTCCACTTTCATATAAGTACACCTCCTTTTTAAAAATATATATATATAATGTCTAAATTACCCCTTCTTCACACCCCGTTTCCCTTCCCCGCACCTCCTTCCTGGCACCCTCCTTCCGGCACTGCAATCTTCCTCTCGCGCTTCAAATTCGCCTCTGCCGCCTCTGATGTCGGCGAGTGGATCCTCTTCGCCGCTCCCACGCCCTTCAAGTTATAATGAAAATAGATTTATGCTATCCCATGATTTATATTAAGATGCATTTATATTTGAGGTATATACCCAGAACAATCCACAATCCAGTGTATGGATATATGATGCGTGCCTATACATATTGACATGAGATAGCCGATGGAAGCTTCCAATGACATAACGCCACCTTTTGTATTCATGGGACATACATTCACATTCAGAGTCACACAAAGCCAAAGATAGTTAATTGCAAAGCGCCAGTGTTGAGAGCAAAGTCAAAATTGAAAAGAAAACCACTGATTCTCATGCACTCACACGCGTCCTCATAATAACCCACCAAACCACTTTCCGTTTCTCCCCCACTGCACTCCTATCTACGGGCCAATTTTCCAGGTTTCCACCATGCCATTACCACAATAAAGACCAACATAACCCCATTACTCACTAAACCTTTAAACCCTCATTACTGAAGAAGAAAGGAGTACTACCACTTCATTTCATTCATTGCGGCGCCGGAAGGAGGGTGTGGGGAAGGAGGTGCGGGGAAGGGAAACGGGAGTGCGGGGAAGGGAAACGGAGGTGCAGGTTCGGGGTAATTTAGATATTTTATATATATTTTTAAAAAAAGAAGGTGTGTTTATACGAGAGTGGAGGTGTGTTTATCATCTGCCTAAAGATGACGCAAAGAAAAAATATATTGGGCTTCAGAAATTGGGCCTTTTTTTTATTCGTTCCACCATTTTAAGATTTAGACTTAAACTAATTTGGTTCAGTTGAAATAAAGTTTAATAATAAATTATTTCCATCGAACATTAAATTCGGATACTGATCAATATTTTTCTTGACTCAATATTACTTCTCTAAATAATTTTAACCAATGTCTTATGAACAACAATGTTAAACGGGGCAATTATATTCTGTTGAGATTATTTATGATTGAAAAAAGCTTTTTGTTAATTAGAAGTGTTCGGATATTGCTTTATTTTCTCTTTCCAATCATAATTAACGAATAGATTTTGTATAAAAAAAAAATAGTCAAATGTGTTTATTAATATCTTATATAAGGTTTATTTTGGTTAAGAAAATTGAATTTATTGATCAAAAACAATAACTAAACATGTGCACAAATATTAAGCTGGCCATACAAAGTCCATTAATATTTTATTAATATAGTCAAGAACAGATCTACTTATACTAGTGTGGGGCAGCTACAACTACAAACGTGTCAACTTAATTTAATATAATATATTTATAATTACAAATTTCTCAATAAAAAAATAACTCATAATGTTAGGAACATGGTTCTGGAGGAAAAGGAGAGACAAAAGAATTTTAGGTTGAATGTAAAGTTCATACAAAATAAAATCATCATGCTTTTTTATTTATTTGTTTATTTATGTAATGTATCATCATGCCTTTACATAGGCTAACGAACTAGTTCTTAATTAATCACTACAATTTTCAACTAACTATATTTCTAATAGCTCATAGCAAACGGGAAGCTTCTCACAACATATCCAACTTGAAGTGCATATGAAAAATCAGAACAAATACAATAAAAAAATAATAAAAAAATACAACGGTTAAAAGGTATACTGTAACAGCCCAAGCAACCCGCATGAGGATATTGTCCGCTTTGGCCCACGGCCGCACGGTTTTGCTCTTGGCGATGACACGCATGCCACCCCAAAAGGCCTCCTCCAAGGCAAGTCCTGCCAACCCATCAGAGTAGCGCAGCGACCCCACATGGCCAGATATTGTCCCCTTTGCCCTCAGGCCTCAGGGTTTTGTCCTAGGCAATGCCCTCATGGCATCCCTAAGGGCCTCCTCACAAGGAAGGTATCCACACCCATATATATGGCATGCTTCGTTCGCCTTCCTAACCCACATCGGTTAGGAAGGCGAACGAAGCATGCCATATATATGGGTGTGGATACCTTCCTTGTGAGGAGGCCCTTAGGGATGCCATGAGGGCATTGCCTAGGACAAAACCCTGAGGCCTGAGGGCAAAGGGGACAATATCTGGCCATGTGGGGTCGCTGCGCTACTCTGATGGGTTGGCAGGACTTGCCTTGGAGGAGGCCTTTTGGGGTGGCATGCGTGTCATCGCCAAGAGCAAAACCGTGCGGCCGTGGGCCAAAGCGGACAATATCCTCATGCGGGTTGCTTGGGCTGTTACATTGGTATCAGAGCCGGGGCCCGGATCGGTGTGCCAGCGAGGGCGCTGGACTCCCTTGAGGGGGGGTGGATATAGTCCCACATCGGTTAGGAAGGCGAACGAAGCATGCCATATATATGGGTGTGGATACCTTCCTTGTGAGGAGGCCTTTTGGGGTGGCATGCGTGTCATCGCCAAGAGCAAAACCGTGCGGCCGTGGGCCAAAGCGGACAATATCCTCATGCGGGTTGCTTGGGCTGTTACATATACAATGACTAAAAATATCAAAAGTCAATAGACAAAAGTTTATCAACTATGCAGAATCACTTAACCAAACCAAAATAAAAACTTTTAAGCATCTAAAAAGGCATATACAAAATAATAATAATAATAAATGCTTACGCACATTAAGGTAAAAACAACAAAGTTTAACTATAAAAAAGATGAAGCCAAACATAATGTTTCAAAATAGAATCAAAACATCATGTGAATCAAAGTTTTAAAACTTAGACCGACTTAAATTGCTTGTGCTTTTCAAATCTGAAAGTTAATTAATTACGTCCATCGAGTTGTCTATTCGCACAACACAAGTTTTAATTAAGAGAAGTAAAATTTTTGTATAGATTGTGTGCGTGGTTTCTTAAAAGTATCCATGGTTGTCACTGATCCAATGTGCTCACTAGATATTATTGTGGCAAAGTTTATTTATATACCATCTTATATTTAAATTTCAAATATTTTATATATAGATGATTTATAATATACTTCAATTAAATTATATTTTATTTATACTAATTCATGCGATTTTACATGTTTGATAGCCAAGCAAACCACTGAACTAATTTTGTTGAAGTGATATATAATTTACTTAAATTATTTTTATAGTATATTTTTAATTTAAAATTATAATTAAATTATATTATATGTTAATAATATATTTAATTATATTATATATTAACTATGTTGTTTAATTTTTATTTTTATTTTTTAAGTCATGATATGAATTTTATTGAAATTTATAAACATAAAACATGTATAATATATGAATATTTTGTTTTAAAAAATAAAGATTAGGTCATATGATTTAATTTGTGACCTAGCTATTAGTTGAATCCCAAACCTACTAACTCAGTATCCTGCTAAACGATTTGATAACTGATCTAAATTTTAAGACATTAAAGTCAATGCTTAATGATCCATGGCAGAATTTCGAAACAATATTTAATTATGAACAAAATCATAAAGTGCTAATAAATCACAACAATCTAAATTTGTCTTCGCAAACATCTTATGAATAAAAATCTTGAAACATCAGACCAAATTTCAGTGCTCTGTCCATACAATAGATCGAAGCTTGTTGAATGAAAGAAACCTAGAGAACTCATGGCTTCCTTGGCCAAAGGGAAAACTTAAAAAAAAAAAAATAGGAAAAAAGTGCTTAATCATTTCTCTATCAATGCTGAAGGAGTAGTTGACATGATTGTGTCAAGGAAGACCACAAACAATAATAGACTAAAGCTTCAAATCATTTATCATGCAAGCATTCATCTTCAATCTCAACATGAAAACTAACATCATCCAATCAACCCAATGAAACAAGAGAGTCTCACATAAACACAAGTTATAAAAGAATTCACAACCCACTTGATAACCCCAAAACCTAGTAGATAGTAGAGTTGTCAAAATAGATTAGATGGCTTAGCTCAACTTGTCACACCATGGATTACTTAAACGGTAGGTCAATCCAATCTAGTTCACTTTTTGGTGAGCCTGTAAAAAACAAATTTGAGTCAGCCCACCGCAGATTTTTTAGTTAAACGGGTTGACTAACTTAAAATTAAAAAAAGATTGAATTTAATAAATAAATAAAATAATTCTTGGAGTCTTATATCTTTAAACTAAAATTGTGTCAATATTAGGACAAAACAAATGTTAAATAAAACTAGGTCTCAATAATAACCAACTTAATCAACTTATAATATCAAATAATATCAAGGTAGCAACATAAGATATTAATAAATAATTAATATCAAATTAACACTTATTATCATAATTTGTAACTAGTATATGTAAAATTCACTGAATAATATAAAATATATAATCGCATAAACTAGTTGTTATGCTCGTCACAAGGATCTAGCAAAAATGAATTTATTTAGAGAAAATTTTACCAACCTTCCTTGATGAACCTTGAAAAACAAGACAAAAAATTCAGGAAGGATGAAAAAAGACGTCACAAACTGAAGAACGATAAGCCTAGATCAAAGATCCGCAAATGATTCAAAAAGCCTTTGATAATAATCCAAAGGTAGTTCCAATCCAAGAACCTCAAGAGGAGACACACTCGACTCATTTACAAGCAAAATGCATAATCTGAATTCATTCACCCAAAAATTTTCTTACAAGCTTTAGGAAATGTTTATTTATACATTGGAAACCTCTAATAGAGGCTAGGAACTAAAAAATGATCAAAAAGAAGCTAAAAGACCCCAAGGTGCCCAAAAATAATCTTTAAACTCAAAAGTACTAGCATTGTAAATAGATTTGTTGTAACATCCTGGTTTTCACAATTTAAAAAAAATATGTTATCTAAATTAAATTTATATTATGGGCTTAATTAAATTATTTAATTGGATTTATAATATTAATAAAAAGGTTTAATAAATAAAATAAATGAGAATAGGAATAGTATTAAAGGGGAGTCTTAGAGTCACTCAAAGACTTGTTAAAAATAAGAAGAAAAAAGGGAATTAGATCATATTGTGAATCTGTTCTAAAGCCTAAGAGTGCAAGTAGAGAAAATTCTTGGTGGAAACACTAAAGAACACATGTGGAGTAGCGATAGAGACAGTGGAAGAGCATGTTAGTGCCTTAGAAGTTGTCACCTGAGGTAAAGATGGAGTGAGAATGTCTCGTTCATGGCCACGTATGAAGGGTAGGATAGTGAGACAATCCCTAAGCCTCTTAAATTATTGATTGGAATTTGTTTGATGCGTATGATTATTGCTTTGATTCTAACATTGTTGTATGAGTACTATGATTGTGATTTTCATGATTGATTTGATGATGTGCTATCATGAATTAAATTGTATGAGGGTTAAGGTTTTATGAATTGAGGATTTTGACTGGAACTATTGAATTAAATTGAGGTTATATGTTTGTTCTATGAATGATATAAAATTATTTCACCAATTGATTTAAGGGAATAAACGATTAGATGGATTCATATGGGTTTTAAAGACCCTAAATTGTGAGTTTCGTGATTCTTTGAAGTGTAGGATATATGCAGTAGTGTCGCACATTGAACACATTGGACATGATGAGTGTAGTTCTTCACATTAAGCTTGAAGAAAGCCACACTGAGCGTGGAAACCACAAAGAGGTCTTTGACTTCTCTACATTAGGAAAAGGGTGTCTTACCTGACACAATTTGACATCATTTTTCAAACACTAGTATACAAAGGGTCTTTTACGTCGGGTATTTTGAGCCTTTTACGTCGGAAAAGGTTCCGACGTTAATACGGGAGAAGTAAATTTACGTCACCTCTAAAACGCGACGTAAATTTACGTCGAACATTATCCCAGCCCGACGTAAAAGGGACCAAAAGCATGCCATAATTTTACGTCGGACATGGCTTGTCCGACGTAAATTTACGTCGGCCATTGCAAGGCCCGACGTAAATTTACGTCGGACAAGCCATGTCTGACGTAAAATTATGGGGTTTTTTTTTAAAACGTTTATAAATTTTTGATATACCCAACACCTGCATATATATAGTCCAGAATACCAAATCTAAACCAGGCAGTCCAGAATAGAAATTCAAATTATATTTCAAAATTGAATGACAAAAAGAAAATAATATATAAATCTTAAAAAGCATAAATTATGACAATGTAAATCCTATTATCCTAAAAAAGCTATAAAACATATGTTTGTCAATGCTATCTAACTAACTAAACTAACTAACTATCAAACTATAAACATAATATCTAACTAACTAAACTTAGAAATCTAACTATGATATACTTTAAAGAAAAAAAGTTGCCCATTGTTCTCTTATCTTGAGCATCTCATCTTCGGGCAATGGAGATGGATCTTGAAAGACCTGAAACATTAATTTAAGTGTCATTAATATGCAATGTTAATTATCCTAAAGGTAAATATACTTAAATAAATTTTGATATGAATTACCTGCGCCCAAGAATCAATAATACTCGCAGAAACTATGGCTCTCATCCAATACATGATGTAATAGCCATATTCAAACGAGTCTTGTTGCCTATTACACTAAAATGAGAAACAAATAATTATTATTTCCAAAGTCAATAAATTTAAATATTATTGACTATATGAATTAATTTGCTATCCTTAGGGTATATGAAATGCAATGACTTTGATAATCTGGCTCTTCCACTTAAAATATTAACTCCAGACACGATTCTAATTAATTGAAATAAAAACAAATGTTAGCCAATATATATAATTACAGTTTTAAAACATAATGAAAAAATTTAATTACCCTTGTAATTGGCATTTAATTTCGTGGCTTGGTTTTCGATGTAGTGAACAAAACCACACCACGGTGTATTCCTTAGGAATGATTACCATTAACTGCCAATGAGACCTACATTGTATGACAAACAAATTAGTTATAAAATTACCATGATTAAAAAACCAATTAAAAAACTAACTCGTCAATGTATGGAGCCATGTATATATCTCTTCTTGAGTCACTCATCCATGTTTGCATATATTGCTAGATCTGGACCTGAGTGTTTCCTGATTTTTGGATGGATTGAGGCTCAATAAATTCATATACTTCTGCTTGTGCATGCTCCACACTCAATTTGTCCATGTACCTAACACAAATAATTATTATAAGTTAAATGTAATTATTGTAAATTTAGACTCATAAAAGAAAATATGACTTACATGGCCCACAGCTGTATGATAGAAATATTTAACATGGAGTTTCCCCCAACAATCTCTAATGCATCAGGCATAGATATGTATAGTGGAACAGCAGCGCTATCAACTCCAAAAACTCTAATGTCCCACTGCAATTGAATTGGCTTCTTCTTTAATCGTGGTAATATGATTAAAAGCTTAGATATGGGATCATCCTCAGCTGCTACGATATTAGCATCATCAACATGAGGTTCTCTCATGACCTCCTTACCACGATTGATAAAATCCTAAAGAAATAATCACAATTAGTTAAACAATAATAGAATTATAAGAATATAAAAGAGCAATAATATAATTACCTTTGCCCGTGCTGAAAGCGGCATGACCAAACGTTTTGGCCAAGCTAAGAATGTGCCAGTTGCCTGCCCCACTAGTTGAACCTCTGTATTGGGCAAAGGCACTGGAGCAGCAGCATCTTGAACTTGGTCAACCACAACCCGTGTCCAGTCTGGCTGTAGAGGGACACCATGGATGGTTGAGCCACCCTCAAATACTCGGCCAATAGCCACTAACCGTGGGGGGTCATCCTCAACATATAACTCACACTGGTTTGGTACATCAGTGTGAGTCTGATCCGGTGAGGGATCTGGAGCAGCACAACTCCCTTTAGTGCTGACTCGAACACCATCATGAGCAACTGCAGTCTGTTGCTGAGAACGAGCCAAAAGTTCAAACTTCTGTTCAAACTCTTTTTGAATATTCTTCAATTTCTCTTCAAACTGCATCTCCAATCTCTACTCCATTCTCTGCATAACCTCTTGACTGCAAGAGTCAACAGTGCTCCTCGATGATCGGGCACCAAAGAAATCTCGGTGGCTCCAAGAACCACCAACACCACGCACACGGCCTCCGTGCTCTGGCCTTCCTATGGCCGTTGTGAGGATATCATTTCGACCATCGGAAACAAATGAGCCCTGGGTGCTCTACTTAACTAAACCCTCCTACAACATATTAACAATAAGTATACCCTAAACTACACTTATGAATTAAATGAGTTGAAATGAAGAGTCTTAGTTTGTATATTTTTACTTACTATTTTATCAGCAACGACCCTTGCAAACTCAGAAGTCATTTGCCCATCTGATTTTGTCCGGGCTGCTATCCACATCTCATGGCGGGGAGGTGACTCCACACGGTCAGCAAACTCAACCCCTGCTGCCTCTGCCCTAGCCTTCTTCATTTCCTTTTTTTTTTCTTTCATATCCCCCTCTTGACAATAGATGGGGTGCATCATTCTTGGCCTGTCGTTCTTGGGCAGCTATTCTTTTAGCCTGCAATAATACAAAAAAGAAAATGAGATTAATTAAAATATACCTTAAGTATTTGTGTCAATGTAAGAGTTATCAATAACTAACCTGCCACAAAGGGTCCAATCGAGTGGCACGAAATTGCATCCACTCCTCATCAGTGATCTGGTACTTTAGACAGGGAGTCTCATTTTGTCGCTCTCCAAATACATACTCCCGTGTCAAGAAAGTCTTGAAGTCTCTCCACCTGGTGGCCAGGGTAGATAACATCTTCCTCCTCATGACCTCAGTGTTGGAAATGTCAAAATTTTGCTATGAAAATAACAATAATTAATAAATAATGTATTTAAGTTATATAATATTCAAGGGATGTGAAAGTATATACCTGAATATCCTGCCACATGAGGTTCTTGTCAACCTCCTGAACGTCATCCCATGATGGAATGATAATAGAAACATGTCGTCGAGCTAGGACTCCCAAATAGCTCTTAAACTTAGCAGCATTTGGGCCTGATGCCTTGCCAGAACGAGGATCCGCCTCAATCGGTGTCCTCTCCTTGGCAATGCGTCCAGCTGTCAACCCAGACAATCGGGTGACAGATCTACCTTCCCTCCTTCCACTGCCAGACCCAGAATCCTCCATAATCCTGAAAAAATTAAACTTTCATTATTAAAACAATGAATTAACTGAATAGACAAATAAAGTAAAAAAGATAATAACAATATAGCAACAAAATAACTAATAAAAAAACAAATAATACACAAATAGAAACCTATCTGGAACAGCCCATACTAAAATCAGAACGGGCCGTTCCAGATAAACAATTTACAATACAAAAATTTAAGCAGAACGGGTCGTCCTGCAAGCAGGACGGGCCGTCCTGCAAGCAGAACGGGCCATCCTGCAAGCAGAACGGTCCGTCCTGCAAGCAGAACGGGCCGTTCTGCAAGCAGAATGGCCCGTTCCAGATGAATAAATAGCAGAAAATAAAACAAAAATTTGCGTAGAGAAGAAACTAACCTCAAACGTGTAATGTGCAGACACTTAGAGAGTTACAAACGTCCAATGTAGAAACAAACGCACTGAGAGACTTAGAGATTGAGAGAGATTATTAGTTTCCGTAAACAGGGAGCGCGGGAATGAAAAATGGAGTGAGCGTTTGATTTTAGGGGCATATTTACGTCAGGTGAGTGTTGGTGCGACGTAAATTTACGTCGAACTAGGGGGTCCGACGTAAATTTACGACGGACTAGGGGGGGTCCGACGTAAATTTACGTCGGACAGTGAGAGCTCCGACGTTAATGGGATAATTTACGTCGGACCCCCCTTTGTCCGACGTAAATTAGTTCCCATTATTTACCATTCTGCCACCGCGTTTTTATAACGTCGGTGGTGCCTTATTTCGACGTCATTTAGGTGACGTAAAAGCCTCTTTTTGCACTAGTGAAAGAAGATGATGACGAGCATGACGAGGATCACACCAAGTGCAATAATACCTAAGGATTCCTTGACTTCTTAGCATTAGGAGTCGGAGTAACCATGTCAAACATAACAAAGACAAAGAGGCTCACTACAAGAAAAAAGATTATTATCTACGGAATATTATCTACGGAATTTTTTCCGTAGATAATGCTTAGTTATCTACGGAAAATTATCTACGGAATTTTTTCCGTAGATAATTTTTAGTTATCTACGGAATATTACCTACGGAATTATTTCCGTAGGTAATATTTAGTTATCTACGGAAATTTTCGTAGATAACTTATCTACGGATTTTTCCGTAGATAATTTATCTACGAAAATTTCCGTAGAAAACTTCACCCATAAATAAAATTCGTAGGTAAAACATTTTATTTGAAATCAATTAACATATTTTATTATCGTTTCATTTTAATTTATTGTAAAATAATTAAAATATTTAATTTAGCATCATTAAAAAAATAATCATTATAAGATTTATTTTTTTAAAAAATTTAATTATTTATTATAATACTTTTAGTCACCGTATCGACCAAAAAATATATTTTTGATTAAAATATATTTTAAAATTTAGTTAATTCATTATAGTATTTTAAATAAATATTTTTAAAATTGTTATTAGATAAGTTATCTATGGAAAAATCCGTAGGTAAGTTATCTACGGAAATTTCCGTAGATAAGTTATCTACGGAAATTTCCGTAGATAACTTATCTACGGAAAAATCCGTAGATAACTTATCTACGGAAAAATCCGTAGATAACTTATCTACGGATTTTTCCGTAGCTAACTTATCTACGGATTTTTCCGTAGATAATTTAGTAAATAAATTTCGTAGATATAATATTTTATTTGAAATATCAATTAACATATTTTATTATCGTTTCATTTTAATTTATTGTAAAATAATTAAAATATTTACTTTAGCATCATTAAAAAAATAATCATTATAAGATTTAATTTTTTTTTAAATTTAATTATTTATTATAATACTTTTAGTCACCGTATTGACCAAAAAATATATTTTTGATTAAAATATATTTTAAAATTTAGTTAATTCATTATAGTATTTTAAAATAAATATTTTTAAATTGTTATTAGATAAGTTATCTACGGAAAAATCCGTAGGTAACTTATCTACGGAAATTTCCGTAGATAAGTTATCTACGGAAATTTCCGTAGATAACTTATCTATGGAAAAATCCGTAGATAACTTATCTACGAATTTTTCCGTAGATAACTTATCTACGGATTTTTCCGTAGATAATTTAGTAAATAAATTTCGTAGATATAATATTTTTCCGTAGCATCATTAAAAAAATAATCATTATATGATTTAATTTTTTTAAAATTTAATTATTTATTATAATACTTTTAGTCACCGTATAGACCAAAAAATATATTTTTGATTAAAATATATTTTAAAATTTAGTTAATTCATTATAATATTTTAAAATAAATATTTTTAAAATTGTTATTAGATAATTATCTATGGAAACATCTGTAGGTAACTTATCTACGGATTTTTTTCGTAGATAAGTTATCTACGGATTTTTTCCGTAGATAAGAAAATTTTCGTAGATAAATTATCTACGGAAATTTTCGTAGATAACTTATCTACAGAAATTTCCATAGATAACTTTACTCGTAGATAAATTCCGTAGGTAATACATTTTATTTGAAACATGAATTAACATATTTTATTATCTTTTTATTTTAGTTTATTGTAAAATAATTCGAATATTTAATTTAGCATCATTAAAAAAATAATCATTATAATATTTAATTTTTTAATTTAATTATTTATTATAATACTTTTAGTCACTCTATTGACCAAAAAATATATTTTAGATTAAAATATATTTTAAAATATATTTTAGATTAAAATATATTTTAAAATTAGTTTTGATTAAAATATATTTTAAAATTTTAGTTAATTCATTATAATATTTTAAAATAAATATTATTAAAATTGTCATTAGATAAGTTATTTACAGAAATTTCTGTAGATAAGTTATCAATTGAAATTTCCATAGATAATTTATCTATGGATTTTTCTATAGATAAATTATCTACGGAAATATCCGTAGGTAACTTATCTACGGATTATTCCGTAGATAAGTTATCTACGGAAATTTCCGTAGATAAGTTATCTATGGAAATTTCCGTAGATAACTTCACCCGTAAATAAATTTCTTAGGTTACATATTTGAAACATCAATTAACATAATTTATTATCTTTTCATTTTAATTTATTGTAAAATAATTAGAATATTTAATTTAGCATCATTAAAAAAATAATCATTATAAGATTTAATTTTTTTAATTTCATTAATTATCATAATACTTTTAGTTATCGTATTGACCAAAAAATATATTTTAGATTAAAATATATTTTAAAATTATTTATGATTAAAATATATTTTAAAATTTTCTTTAATTCATTATAATATTTTAAAATAAATATTATTAAAAATTGTCATCTTAAATTTTTTATTTTTATAAATTAATTGATGATAAAAAAAATAACATACTAATATATGGTTTTAAATTTGATATGAAAATATTAGGATATAATTAGATAAGATTTTAAATTCGTATTTTATTAATGATTGAAAATTTAATATTATAATTTTAAAATATATAAATTATTATTTAAACTTTTAAATTTATAATCATTAATTTAAATTGTTTCATAATATTAATTTTAAATTGAAATAAGTAGATTGTTAATTATACAAGTATGTATATTTATAAGTAAATATTAATTAAATATAATATAATTATTATTATTATTGGTAATATAATTATTATATATATTTTTATATTTTTATAGCGGTCAGAACATACCAAAATGAGAGGGATCCAAAAATAATATAAGTATGAGATTGTACTTAAATGAATTAATTTGTACTACTTATACTGATAACATGCATTAGCTCTTCTGTAGCCTATCTCATAAGAACTCCACAGTTAAGCGTGCTTGACCTGGAGTAGAATAGGGATGGGTGACCTTCTGGGAAGTTTCCCAGAAAATGTGCAATAAGAACAAAACATGTTGAAAAGTGAAGTGTAATGAAATAGCATCCTTGAGAGGCCAAATATGAGAGTTATTACATTAATAAATTTATTAAAATTAAATAAAAATTTCCTGAAATGAGTTATCTACGGAAAATTCCGTAGATAACATTATCTACGGAAAAATCCGTAGATAACATTATCGACGGAAAATTCCGTAGATAATGTTCCGTAGATAACGTTATCTACGGAAAATTCCGTAGATAACGTTATCTACGACCATTTTATCTACGGATTTTTTTCCGTAGATAATCCGTAGATAATTGACATTTATCTACGGAATTTTATGTTTATCTACGGATTTTTCCGTAGATAATCTTGATTTTTCTTGTAGTGGCTCCTAACCTCTCCATGCTAGGCATAGGAATAACCATGATGGGGTGAACACAATAGAGTGGTCCCTCACCTCTCTGCACTGGGCACGAGCTTGCCTTACTAGGTGCAACATTGTCAATGAGAAAAGGAGAAAACTTTCCAAGAACAATTAGTGGTCTCTTAACTAAAATTATTGTCTTGTGATTTTAATTTAATCTAAAATATTTTGAGATAAATAAAAACACATATTAATATTACACATAAAAGAAAAATATTGTCAAATATTAACAATGTGATATTTACAAAAGTTATAAGAGTTTGTGTAAGTTCATTTTGATTTTCATTTTTTTTGAACTAGTAGATCCTTATCCATATTATACAATTTATATTTATATCCATATCTATACTACATTTAAAAGAGATGAGAATTTGTGTAAATTTTTTTTAGTCTCTTTTTCTAGGATCACTATGGCCTTGTCTATTTTACAAGGACCAAAATCAATTTTTACTCATTTTATAGGGATCAAAAATAATATTTACAAATTTTAGAAGGATGAAAAATAAAGAAAATTTTTTACAAGGACCCAAATTAAAAATCGTTTATTCTACAAGGACTAAAATCATATTTTAATTTAAATTTTAATTATATATAATATATATTTATTCTGTACAACGCAAAAGTTAATATACTAGTATTCCTTAAATTATAAATATTTTAATATTGATCATTGAGTTTTTTTAAAATATTTTAACAATATATAGTAATATTTTGAAATATTAAATAATATCATATATGCATATTTAATAATATTTATATTTATATAATAATTTCAAAAATATTAATATTTAATAATGTATTATATATAATTTGGCGTGTTTCGTCACCTATGAAACTAATGTTAAATATATTATAAATAATTATTTTATATCATAATATTAATTTAAAATATTAATATTTAATAACCTAAATTACTTGGTACGTTGAGGCACTAAACATGGCACATGCTACACCTAAAACAATTGATAATAATGATTAACAATAAGTTATTAAAACGATTATTGCTTAAATTAATTTTAGTAAATGGAGAAAGAAAGTTCATGCACACTCATCTCTTAGGTCCTCCATTGCTCTACAAGCTTGTCCATCACACATCCAAGTTCCATGAGATTTTTCAAGAGCATTGATATTGTTAACATGTGTAAGCATTTAATTTTGTGTCTTAGACTAATTTTATAAATCTTGGATCGTTTGTGATTCCTGTGGGAACAATAAAGGAATGCATTTTGGTGTTTGTATAAGGAAATTATAGAGTATGCAAATATATGTAATTGATGACTCAATAGAGTGTTTTTGGGCTTTTAATCTATGATTTTATTGATCAATGGTCAATTTTGATGAATTTTGATGATGAAATGAGGTCTAAAGAATGAAAGTTTGCATCTATTAGATTTTGTTAAAGGTGTGACCAATGAGTCATGGTTGTGACTAATCAGTCATGGGCATGACCGACATCATGAGCGTGAGCAATGAGTTACAACTGTGATGTGTTCTGATCTTAACCCTTTTTTTGGAATTTGTTAAACTAGTCACACGCATGACCGACACCATAACTATGACTAATAAATCATGGTTGTGACTCATATTGTTGCTCATTTTCTCATTCTTTTCTCATCTTTTCTCCTTTTTTTTATCACCTTCATTGTTTAAGATGAGTTATATTTATGAGTTTGAGATGACTTGAGGATTGTTAGCTAAAGGATGTGATCTAAGTATTAGTAATGATAAGGAAGTAATTGAGTTAATGTTCAACAATTATAGAGTTGACAAATGTTCTAATAATGATTATAAGTGAGGTGTTTTAGTAGCGTGGGTTAGGATCATGATTCATAATGTTAGTAAGGAATGACTTTATCCATGAGGTGTTTGATCAAAGTAATGGCTTGATGTACCTATATCAATGTTAAGAAGGAAAAATTACAGGAGAGAATAATTATAAATAAATGATGGTATAAGTTGATTGTTAATGAATTGAGGTGTTTTGGTGATAGTTATGCCTAAGGAGTTAATATGTGATGTCAATAACATTGCTAGACTAGTTGAGTTTTTAATTTAAATGTTTAGTTTGATGATGATTTAACATATGATTAGACAATTTCATGATGATTCCACCTTGAGGTGTATCGGAAGACTAATCATTGCATTAATTAATTAATTTTGACAACTAGTTGTGGTATGTGAGTATGCTATTGACACAATTTTGAGCTACATATGAATTGATTGATGTGCTTTGACATTGATACAATTGATATGTATGCATCATGTGAGGGTCATATGAAGAGAAGTCCAAGCGAGACTTAGCCATGATGTGATTATGATTTGAAAAGAGAATTAATATACAATTGTGGATATGTATTATTGTAATATGATAGCGCATTGAGTTTTACCTGACATGCATCGTCTGCATAGTTGTTTTGGAAGAGTACGATATGGAATACTTGCTAGAGAAAATCCCCTTGTGTAAAAGCTTGAGAATTAGTCTTTGGGAATAATCCAGTTTGGGAAACCCTAATTTCATCCATTGTGAGCATGGGGTGGAACTTACGTGACTTTGCTATCTTGACTAGACCCTAATTGTATACCTTCATATTGTAGAATGCATTGAGGTGTGACCTAGCATGAACTCTTAGGTTACTCAACCTTTGGACCAAAATTGACAATTGATTTTGACTAGTACCACATGCATGATTAATTGTAGTTCGTATTCATTGCATAGTGCTTGTGAATGAATTCATGTATTAACTTGTTATGGTTATGTGAACTTATATTTTGATATTAATTGGACTGCATCTTGTTATGTTTTGGATAATTATATCATTGTTCTATTATTACTATTAGTCTATTCTTGTATTATTGTTTGTGTTTAACTATCTGACCCTATTTTACATTATGAGCTAGAGTGAGATGTTTCTCACCTCCTTTATTTTGTGTTTGTTTGTATTGCATGTTGTTGCAAGTGATTTATATAAGGATGTTGAGGATATATGTTACCAATGAGGCCTAGTCCTTGTATTTGGATTATGTTATGATAGAGTTTGATATTAGGGTTTAGTTAGTATTTACTTTCTCTTGTTATACTTTAAGACAATTGTTACTTTAATGTATTAAATTTCATTTAGATTTCAATTGATTTTATTTGTTAAAAATGTGGTACTCTATATGTTGAAACCATTGAATTTTTATGTAAGAGTTTCCTTTATTCAATTTTTCATTTATTTGTGTATTATGGTAATAGGGTAGACAGTGTCACACATATAGGTCAATCTAATGTTCATAATTTTATGTCTTGAATCGATCAATATAATTGATTCAAAATTGTGTCAAAAAATTAAAAATAATCATTATTTAACTAAATATAAAAGATAAAAGATTAAAGGATCACAATTGTGTGATTTTAGTCTCCTAAATTTTAATTGAACAATTTTAATGCATTAAGTATCGCAGTTGTTGGATTTTTATTTCTTAATTTTTAATTTAGAAATTTTAATACATCAAGTATCATAGTTGTGTAGTTTTAGTTTCTCTTATTAAAAATTTAATAATTTTTTTATGCAACACTAATGGATGACATGATGTATTGGTATTTTTAATTAACTTTCTTCCAATATATTCATTTTATTTAATATATTTATGTTTTTGTAAAAATATTAATATATACTAATTTATATTTATGAAATTATTGATTCACTACAAAAAAAATATTGTCTTGAATTAACACACTCTATAGTGATATAATATCTATCACTAAAAACTACTTTTACCTACATTTATATTCTCATAATTGTTATAAAGTATAGAAATAGACTATATTGACATATAATATATATTGTTGAATCTCTAACCTTATATATCAAATAGATTTATATATACATATATGATATCTATAGTGACACTTTTTTGTATGTACTATATGTAATATTTCTTATAGTGATTTATCTATAAATATACTAATAATATATATTATATATTTTATTTATTTAATGATAATAAATATATACCATTTGATACATGAACAAAAATTATCATATATATAACATAAATAGTTAAATATATGTATAATTTTAAAATATTAAGTATATACACACATATTAATCTTAAAATTATTAGATTTTTAATAGAAAAAATTAAAATCGTATAATTGTAATACTTGAATGACTAAAATTATTCGATTAAAATTTACGAAACTAAAATCACAAAACTATGACACTTAATAGACTAAAACTACTTGATTAAAATTTTAAAGACTAAAATTACATAATTACAATACTTAAAACATCAAAATCACAATTAATAAAAGAAAAAAAAAGTTAGATATAATTAAGCCTTAAAAAAAGCTTAAAACCAACTAAATTGGGGCCAATTTGATGGGCCTCCTCAATTTTATCTATTACACTGATAAGAGCAAATTAATGCCACTCACAATCACAACTAAAGATAAGACAAAATATAATTACAAATTGAACTCAATGTTAGACGTCAAAATACAGAAGTATCATCATGTACTAGTACTTACTATTCATTAATATTATGGATGCCTCTTCCTTCCCCAAAATCCAAGATAATAGTTTACAACATTTATTATTCATTGATTAAAAGATCGTAAAATAATTAAGGAGATTTTAGTTATGTAAGACCCGCTTCTTTTTTTTCCTCTTTCCCCTCAACACTCTCATTTTCTCCTCACTTCCTTTTCGTTGGTTTCAAATTCTCAAACTTCCTTGTAGTGATTGTTGTGGTTGAAGGTGTGGAGTAGAGATGTGAAGAGCTAGTCGGAAGCGCGAATCTCCTTGTTCTTCTTCTTTCCTTTCTCTTCCCCAGAGCTTGGATTTTTCTTTCCAAGGTAAGGGAAGTTAGATTGCGTGCTGTAACACCCCAGTTTTTATTTCACTTTTTATTTATTTATTTTAATTAAGGGTATTTTGGTAATTTTATAAAGGTGTTAGGGGTGATTTAGTAGCTTGGAACGGGCTGTTCCAGAATTGGAACGGGCCGTTCCAAACTACCAAAACGTATGTAATTTAGTAGCTTGGAACGGGCTGTTCCGGAATTGGAACGGGCCGTTCCAAACTACCAAGTTGTATGTGAGTTAATAGTCAAGAACGGGCCGTTCTCAAGATGGAACGGGCCGTTCCGGACTATTAGTTTTGCCTTTAACCCTAAATGGGAACGGGCTTGGAACGGGGCGTTCTTAAAATTATGGCCGTTGAGAGTAATTAATGCACACCAGAACGGGTCGTTCTGGTTTTGGAACGGGCCATTCTGGATGTGAATTTTAGCCATGTTTTAAAGGTCCGGAACGGGCCGTTTCGAATTTGGAACGGGCCGTTCCGGCGTAAAAAGCCTATAAATAGAGCTGTTTGCCACTCCCAAAAAGCACACCTCTCATTTCTGATTTCTTTTCTTCTGCTCTCTCTTTTCTTTCCTCTACTTTCTGCTTCAGACCGAGGGGAACCCAGCGATGGAGATCAACCAGATCTAGTGTAGATTCAGCTTCTACATATCTAGATTCAGCTTCTTCATATCCAGGTACGGGGGAAAAGGGAATTATTTATATATAGAGTTACATGAGGGAATTGGGTAGAGGAAGAACCCCTTAGAATTATGAGCAATTTTAGAAATATTTCTGTTTGAAGAATTATTGGAATTATTTGATTCTGTATATATTTAGGACAATAAATATATAATTTGTTTGTAAAAATGATGCTCTAGGAGAGAGAACGACATTATAGAAAAGTGCCTGAAGGTTAGGTTTTGGAAAAATTGGATTATTTATGTTTGAGGAATTAATTATACCATTAGATTCCGTATGTGTTGAGGATTAGAAATATATATTTAAATCGTAAGAATGATGATCTGGGAGAGAGAACGAAATTGTAGAAAAGTGCCTGTGAGCTAGGTTTTGGAACAATTAGGGGTTTTACTGTTTATGTTGAAATTATATTAAATTGGTAATTCTGTTGTTTATTATATTAATTTATGAATATCATTGTTATATTATTTGATAAAAATTGATGATTTAAATGTGAATTACTTGATACGTGTGAAACCCATTATTTTGGACATATCTGATATATGTATGAAATTGAATTATGAGATGTTGTATGGAATGTGAATGAGATGTGGTTGGTTCTTCACACCTATGACCAGGGGTGAGCACGGCCCGAGATTGTTACATGAGTATCGTGACCTTGGTTAACATGTCAGGGGTGAGCACGGCCCTAGGTTAGGGGTAACGTGACCTTGGCACAGTGTTATATCAGGGGTGAGCACGGCTCTGGATTGTTACGTGGGTATCGTGACCTTGGTTAACATGTTATGGGTGAGCACGACCCTAGGATAGGGATAACGTGACCTTGGCACTGTGTTATATCAGGGGTGAGCACGGCCCAGGATTGTTAAATGAGTAGCGTGACCTTGACATAGTGTGAAGTGCAAGATTTGTGATGATTGGTTTGATTGAGAATTATGACGTGATGACAATGAATGATTGATTGAAATACGATATGTTGAAATATTTACGAATATTAAATAATATATTGTGTTTTCTTATGTGCTATATATATAGATGTTTTCTTTTCTCACCGTGCGATTTGTGGATATTTTAGGTGAGGAAGATCTGGCTACGAGTGGTATCTAGAATGCCAACGGTTGAATTGTCGGGATGCTCTGATATTGTGACATCGGGGCAAAAAGGATTTTTAGAACATAGGTTTTTATTGTAAATGTTATTTTGAAAATAATTTGAAAACTCTTGCGTTTCATTTTTTGTTATTGTGGTTATTGAAGGATAATTTTTAAGATTCTCATGTAACCCTTTTACCGAAATTGAAAATTTTATTTATAAGTTTTTATTATTACAATATATATGTTGGGGTAGTAAGGGTGTCACACGTGCGGATTGGTCGTAAGTGAGTTTAGGAATTCAAGTGATGCTTGAATTCAGAAGATAAATGCACTACAAAAAATTATGTAATTAATAGTGGTTATTTTCTGGCGGTTTTAATAAACCGCTAAAAACGGTTGTAGTTCTAGCGGTTATTATAACCGCCACAAAAGATTAAATTTTTGGCGGTTTAAAACCGTCATAATGTTTAAATAACTATATATTGCTCTTCCACCTCTTTATGTCACCACGTAACCAATTTGATTAAAATATTTTTTTATTGTTAAAAGAATAAAATTAAACGTTAAGAACTTAAATTCAAAACTCTCTTTTTTTCTCGCACTTCTGTGACTTTTGAAGCGCTCCAAATCGGAAACAAAGCTCTTCTTCGCATTTTTGGATCACTTTTTCTTCGATCATCTCTCTCTTCCTTCAGCATTCGCCCCTACTAACTACAACCCCTTTTCCACGCGAAAATCTCAGTCTAGGGTTCTCACAACTTATAATCCCTCAATCTTTTACTTTTATGCTTTAATCATGATTTTCTTTTTCGTAGTTATAATTATGACTTAAATCAGATTGTTCGATTTTCCTTTTTTCTCTCTTCTCAAGGATTCTGGAGCACTCTGTGATCAATGAAAATGGATTTGGTGTTTGGTTACAAGGTAATTTTGTATCTTCTTTGTTGTCTCTCTATTTTTGCAGATGCATAACTCGATTTATTGATAAACGATTGTGGGGATTTTGTTTAATTAAACCCTTGGTCATTGTAGCTTTTACGATTATTACTCGTCAATGCTTAAGTTATAGATAAGATATATAGCCGCACTAGTTTCTGAGCTGGTTCGATAAACTAGCTGAGCTTTTACGATGAGGTGCCGAAAGCTGAGATGGCAGATCTTGGTGATATTAGTTGACCAACAGGACTTCTGGGATGAAACTGATAGGATTGGAAGTCATAGTGAAAAGGTTTCACCATTCCTATTATTATCTTTTATTGTGTTCTCTACATGTGTATTTCATCACCCGCAACTAACAAAAATATTTTTTTTTATAGAAAAGGCAAGTAAAAGAGGAAGCAAACACACCGACAGATTGTTCAAAACAGTATTTTGTTTTCCGCGTGAAGCGACGATGGGATGGCAACAATCTCCACGTGTTATCTCCAAAGTCCCTTTCATAGTTTCATTAAATTCATCACAATTTTGTTTCTCTAGAACACACTTATATTTTTATCTTTTTAATTTTTGTGCTTCTGTAGTCTCAAAGAGGAAGCTCTAAATCATTTGTTTTAATTTCGGGTGTTATTATTATTATTTAGGTTCATCATTGATGGAACACATAAGCCAAAATCAAAGGCATCCCAAATCACATGTACTGCATTGTTAGAGGAATTGCTAAATGCAACATAATTTCTTGCCTTGAGGTTGTCAATTGTGTCCACATAACTCTGTACACGACGAACCTGTGTACAACGACTTAAATGTGAGCACCTTTCACCATCACTTTGGAACTGCATTACATAACTAAGTGGTGGCAACTAGTTTTGTATCGTCTACTCATTAATAAAGTTTTATTCAGCATCCTATCTGCAAATTGTAGGCAACATAGAAATTTTCAATTTTTGTTGGTTTTTTGAGTTCCAGTGAAAGAATTTTTGGTGGGTTTGAGAGATTTTGATGATTAATTTCTGGGTTGAAAATAATGGGGGTTATAGAGATAATTACCAATTGTTGAGAGAGAAAGTTGAGTTTTTTTTTTGGCCGAGAGAGAGTTGAATTCTTTGTTTTTTGGTGGGTGATTCAATAATCTTGCTTAGAATGGCTGTGGTGAGTCCTGTGCCTACAACTACAGAAAGGATGGGTTCTGTGAGGTCTTTTTCTGTTGATGTTTGGGGAGAAAATTTGGAGGAACCTAATCCAAGTGTGGTTGATCAACCAATCTATGTTGCCGTGTCAAAAGAATTGAAGGAGAGCAGATCAAATCTGGTATGGGCAATACAACACTCCGAAGGAAAGAGGATTTGCATTCTTTATGTTCACGTTCCTGCTACAATGATCCCCTATGTATGTATCTACTATGCTTCTCTACATGTAGTTGTTTTTAATCAACAAAAGGAAAAACTTCTCTATATGTATTTGTTCTTTATACTTAATTTAAGGTATATATATGAGTTCTCTGTTTCATTTTCTTCCTTTTTTCCCAGGTGACCCCAAGCCGATCATTTAATTTAATCTTAACCACAATGAAGTTTAAGGTATATTTTCTCTCCCTTCATTGTTACTTGCCAATATAAGAAGTGACATTTCTTTTATGGTTGCACTGAATTTGCATCTTGGATGTTGTAATTGGATATGCACTTTTGCTGTTAACGTTGTTTTCTGTTTTTTTGTCCGATGTGGCAGAATTGAAGAGATCTTTGTATTGCTTATCCTCTCAATATGGAAGAATTTTGGATGTTGTTGCTCTAAAGACTCCCAAGCTTCGAGGTCGGGCATGGGAGTAAAACTTCCCGTTTTATGACAAACCTATGGTAATTAAGCTATACTATTGTTGTTAGTTTCTTTACATTTATATTGATAAATCTGTTTCACTAACCTTATATATATGTAGCTAGTTAATTAGAGCTGGCTAGAATTAATTTAATTCTATTATTATGTAACTTTTTATTTTATGTTATATATTTAAGTCATTTTAATTCTCTGTTATTAATCTAGTAGGCTAGAGTTTAATTCAACAGTTTAGAGATTATTAGGGTATTTGTATAAAGAGGGAAATAAACAAATAATAATATGACTTATTTGCTTGCATGCTTGATTTGTTCTAGACTTCTAGTTTTAGTTGCCTGTGAGTCTGTCTGCAAGAGATTTGTGTATCTGATGAAGAAGCAGACGTCAAATTGAATTGACATTGTGTATTGCGTGTTTATTCTGCTTCCTTTAATATTGCATCTTATCTCTAAATTTATCAAGTAATAGTACGCTATCTTTTGATTTATGTTAATGTACAGAAAGCAAACCAAGGTTGGTACCGTCGGTGAGAATAGGATCTCACAAAGATACTAGTTTAAATTCCTGTATTGATATGATGATTTTGTTTTATTACAGGTACCACATCGAAACCCTTGCGATTGAATTGTGTCAAGCGTCTTGCTCGATCGTTAAGTTTTCCTTCGGAAAACACACAAGTTCAGAATAACCACAATGGTACAGGGGAAGGTACTAATTCTTTGTTGTTACTAGAATCGTTTTCACTATTTTATTATCTAAAATGCTACTCAATTTAGGTATTGTAGAACAGAATAGGACACACTAGAATATAATCAGCACAATATAGTATTCAAACAGGATTAACATCCTCTGCAGTTTTTTGTTTTTTTTTCAAACTGCATACAATTTTTTCTTATTGATTTTAAGAACTTAAAATGCTATTATTTTATTAGACAATATCCGTGTGTTAAAATTTTAACAACTCAAACAGGAACTAACATTATCAATTAGTTGCGTATTTGCCTAATTCTGAACCTTTTCTTGTTTATTATGTTTAATCATTCTATGTGATACTCTCATGTCTATCACATTAAGATTCCCACTGCTCACTATGAGTTTGGCTCAACCTTCATTGATCATCCTAGGGTAACTTTTGCCTTTCGTTGAAAATGGCACTTCTGTTAGTGTTTTATATTTTGCACTAAATTAAATTATATTACTACTTAATTGAAGTTTAATATTTTATGCATATTTTATTAATAAGGATAACATTAAACAATTTGTATTTTATAGGATGAAGGGAGTGGACACGACATGCCAACACTACAAGGAGGATCTTCATTAGATAGTAATATTCATGGAGTTTGACATTATTTTTTTTTTTAGACATGATGAACTTATGAATTTGAACCTATGTTTTTATATTTGAAGCAAGATTAATTTTGGGACAATTTACATATTTTACTTTTGAGCATTGATCATGAATTTGATTTTGAGTTACTTAATATGTTGGATATGTTTTAGAATTGATGGATGTTAATGTCTTAATAATAAAAAATATGTCATGCTAGACCTATGGCTAGATGTTGTCTTGATTTTTTTTATAATGTTAAAAGTTGTTAATTTAATGTATCTTTATGTAATTATATTTGAACAAGAAACATATAAAATACATAAATATTATTATAATTATAGCTATAATTTATTAAAATAAGTGATCCTAGAATTTGACAAGTAAAATTTTTATTTATAAGTTACTTGAATTAAATAACAATATAATATAGTCATTATTAATTTTTAATGATTAATATGGTTAGTGATAATTTTAAATAATAATTTGATAAATGCCTAAAATATATAGAATATTATTTGTTAATTTATAATAAAAATGCGTTTTTAAAATAATTTCAAATATATTTTAAAAATAAAAAATTACCATAAAATAAAGTGTATTTTTGACGGTTTAAAATAGTCAGAAAATGCGAAAAAAAAAATATTTGTTGGCAATCTAAAACCACCAGAAAATGTAAACAAGTAAAAATAATAATAATTTTGTGGAGGTTTTAAAATTGTCAGAAATTTTGAAGTTGGTAGAATTAAAATGAATTTTGTGGCGGTTTAAAACGGCCAGAAAATGATGAACAAGTCAAACAAAAATACAATTTTGTGGCGATTTTAGACCGCCAGAAAATGTCAAACAAGTCAAACCCAAACGCATTTTTTGGCGGTTTTGAACCGCTAGAAAGATATTGAATTTTCTAGCGCTCAAAACCAGCGTTTACAAAATATCCGCCACAAACGGGTTTTGGCGACCGTAGATCCGACGGTTATTAATGACGCCGGTAATGAAATTTGTGGCGGTTTTTAACCGCCAGAAACTGTCAAAATAACCGCCACAAATCACACATTTTTTTGTAGTGATGGTTGGATTGAAGAGTTGTTCATTTTCGGGGTTTCGGGAAAATTGGGGAAAATGGTGATTTTGATGCGTTTGATGGTTGCATGTTGAAATAGAGCTTGTTTTTGAGTTGTATGATGTAAATGTAGTTCATTACATGGTTGCATGTGTTTGAGCTGGTTGATTTGCGGGTTTTTGTTTGAAAATTTTTGAAGTTGTGAGGGTTGCTGTTTGAAATTGCGCCGGGCGTAGTTCTTGGCGTCGGGCGTGTGTTCATCAGGGAACTCCATTGTCCAAGCACGTCGCGCGCTAGGTTGGTTACGCTAGGCGAGGTTGGGAATGAAAGTCTCTAGATGAATCACGTCGGGCGTTGGGAGAACCGCACTGGGCGTGATATCAGATAGTGGCTCAAAATTTTGAGTTACTGACATAGCGCCGGGCGTGATTCGATCTCGCCAGGCATCGAGACTTCGTGGAGGTCTCTGCCTGGGGTGGTGCCAGGCGCAAAATGAGCGCGCCGGGCGTGTGACCTTGGTGAGGTCTCTGCCTTATTTGCGCCGAGCGCGAGTTTGGTACGTCGGGCTTGGGAGACTCTTGAAGTCTCTACCTCCTATTGCGTTGGGCGTAATGATGATACGCTAGGTGTGTAACAACTTTAGAGCTCTCGGGTTGGGTTCATGCCCGGCGCAAGTTTAATTGCGCCGGGCATGGAAGTTTTTTACTCTATGACTCAGAAAATGTTGATTATGCTGTTAAAGATGTTAAGTTGAGTTGTGTTGTATGTTGATTATGTTGTTAAAGATGTTAAGTTGAGTTGTGCTGTATGTTGATTATGATGTTAAAGATGTTAAGTTGAGCTGTGCTATATGTTGATTATGCTGTTAAAGATGTTAAGTTGAGATGTGTTGTATGTTGTTTATGTTGTTAAAGATGTTAAGTTGAGTTGTGCTGTAAGCTAATTAAGCTGTGATGATGAGTTGTTGATCACTAGGACTAGAGGAGATGTTTTCAAATTTGCTCATTCCATTGTGAGGATTGAGAAGCTGTGGAGCTCAGAGAGCCCAATTTGTTGAAAATCCTCCTTGGGAAGTTGTCCCTTGGAGTGGACATTGTGCTATTCTCCTCTAGTACTTAGTTGGTCCCGTGTGTGGGCAAGGTCGAGGCACACGTTTACAAAACGACCACGGTATAGGGGACAGGTCAAGCTATACCGATTGCAAGTGGCCAATTTGAGTAAAGTACGAAGTCAGGAACTTAGTTCCTTACCGAGTATCGGAGGGTTGTAGTATTTGGAGGATAGTCGGTAGGCTAATCCTTTAGATGGCTTAGTTGAGCTAGCTAATGCCGTGGTAGGCCTAAACCTAGGTATTCTATCCTGACATAGTACTATACTTCCTTGTTTAAGTGGCAAAGTCTGAGAAATCATTATCATACTGTGGATTGGCATCCAAATTTTCTGTTTACCTAGCAAGCCCAAAAAGGCTCTTTGATGTCGGTTCGGTAGGACCTAGCCACTTAAACTTCTCACCCATGTTGTAGGAGATCTCCGAGTTGAAATGCGTGACGACGCATAAGTTGTTGTTGTGTTGATTTGATGTTGATATGAGTTGTATATGTGCAGTGTATTGTGTAGCTGTGGTTGAGCTGTATGTTGTTGTGTGTTGTATGTTAAATCTGTTGAGAATGATGATGTTGCTGTTAAGTTGAAAGCTGCTTATAAATATAACTATATGTTGATTCCTTTTCACTAGCTTACCCTTGCCTGTTTCCATGTGGATTGGACTGCAATGATCATACTGTGTATAGGAGCAGAGCTGGGATAGGCTGGAGAGTAGTAGCTGGGCTACAGGTGGTAGCAGGAGCTGACTTTTGGTGTGGGCTACTCGGTGTAGCAATTTTGTTAGTTTTAGATACTGACTTGTTGAGCCCCAGGCTAGACATGTGTATATATATTTACTCCTTTATATGCATACTCTACTTCTGTGTGGTGTTGTTCTATAGCGTGACAGTCAGGAGGGTCGTTACACTTTTATGGTATCAGAGCAGTTTGAGTCTAGTGAACTGATGTTGTGTATTTTACTCGTATTTTAGCACTTTAATTCACAAGAATTCATAGCATAATCATGCATATCTTTCATGTTTTTAATAAACTTTTATATCATTTTCCTATTTTATGCTTTTCTTGGTATGTGTTGTGTTTTCTCTGAGCAGGATCAAGATTTAAGAATTAAAGAGGAAATGCTGAGCTACAAGGAAAATCACGGCCGTGATTCTAAATCACGCCCGTGATTCACCAGAGAAAATCACGGCCGTGACTCCCAATCACACCCGTGAACGCCACTGACCCTTCATAGATGTGCTCCAGAGAAGATCACGGTCGTGATTCTCAGTCACGGCCGTGATTCACTTCGCGTCCCAGCTTTTTAAGTTTTATGTTTTATTTTTATTTTTGTAATTTTTATCTTGGTAGTTTTACCTTTTTACCCTTTTAGGTTATAAATTAGATGAGGTTAGCCTAGAACAAACTTTTGTTTTCGGAGACAGTTTTATTTAGTTTTTGACACTTGGGGAAGGTTGGGCGCCTGTGCCATCGACTCTAAGGTTTGCTTTTCTTTTATTCTTCTTTTCTTGGAGAACTACTATGAACTCCTGTGAGTAGTTTCCCTTTTTCTGGGATCAGGGCTTAGCCTCTGAGAACCTCTTTATTAATGCATTATTCAGTTTCTTAATTTTATTCCAATTCTTGATTTGTTCTTTTATATTTTATATATGAACTTTAACATTATAGTTTTCATAATAACATTAATTAAGGATGAACTGAGAGGAGAACTTGATTATAATTATGATAAACAATTAATCTTAATTTTCATAATCATAGATAATTAGGGATGAACTGAGAGGAGAACCTAATTATTGGAACCTAAAGGAATAGACTTGAGTGTTAAATCACGAGAGTAGATTTAAGCTTTCGAGGAGCAATAGATTAACAAAGATCTTAACGGGTTTAATTGAACGTAATTACCACGAGAGTAGGGATTAATTTTAATTAAACACGTCCTCGTAGCCTGAGAAGGTGCAAGGATTAAATTAGGTTAAGACTACCTTCAAGATGGAATAGAATTAATTAATGAAAATAATAATTCAATAATGTTGGAACTCTTTGTGCGAACCCTAGATTCCCGGAAATCTCCTTATCTTATCTTAAAGTTTTATCTTATTCATTAATTGCATTACTATCTCTTTTACCATGAAATCTGATCTTATCATATCAAAACAGAAATTCCATCTGTTTTAAAATTCAAATTAAAATACTAGTAATTCTAGGTCAAACACGTAGTCCCTGTGATTCGATATTTATTACTTGACGACAACCGTACACTTGCGGTTTTTCAAACATCAAGTTTTTGGCGCCGTTGCCGGGGACTACGTCTCTTGATTTAAATTACAATTATTGTAATTCGAATTTTTAAAAAAAAAAATAAAAATAAAAAAAAAAAAAATTAAATAAATAAATAATTTTTTTTTTTAGTGTTTACTTCTCCAATTCAGATTTCACGGGTCACTTTCTTTTTTTTGCAGTGCCTTAGGATTAATGCAAAAGAGATCTCTACGTCTTGGGAAACCAACACCACTTGATCCTGAGATTGAAAGAACTCTCCTGAGAAGGAAAAGAAACCTTTCTAGAGAATTTGACATGGCTGCACAACGAGATAATTTACCGCTTCGGGATTACTCTGCACCCGTAGCTCGTGGGATACCTGGAGGGGAGATGCAAACTGGAGCTACTGTACCAGCTTCTCTGGTGAATATGCTCAAACAGAACACCTTTGGAGGACTACCATCAGAAGATCCTAATGACCACTTAGAGGGGTTCTTGGAAATCTGTGAGACCCAGCAATTTGATGATGAAGTTTCTGATGGAATGCGACTCCGCTTATTCTCACTCACCTTGAGAGATAAGGCAAAGGTGTGGCTAAGAACAGTGCCTAGAGAAAAGATAGCAACTTGGGAATTATGTGAAAGAGCTTTTCTAGAGAAATTCTTTCCTCCTTCTAAAACTAAAGAATTGAGGAAGAAAATCACTAATTTCCAACAAGGCACTGGAGAGACTATTTATGAAGCATGGGAGCGGTTCAAAGGATATCTTCAAGCATGCCCACAACATGGCTTCAACCGTTGGCTTACCATCCAATTTTTCTTTGAAGGATTGGACCAACAAAGCACCATGATATTAGACTCAGCAGCTGGAGGATCTTTCATGGGGAAACCTATTAATGACTGCATGATTATTTTGGAAAATGTAGCCTCAAATCACAGCCAATACAGTGAAAGAGAAGTCACAGCAAGGAAAGGAACTCCGGGGCGATATGAAGTGAACAATATTGAGTTACTCTTAGCAAAATTTGATACTCTTAATCAAAGATTAGACAAGATGGAAAAAGCTAAGGTTAATTCAGTGGCTACAAATCAAGTATGTGACCTTTGTAGGGAACAAGGGCACACTGCAGTAGATTGTACCTCAATTTTTACTGGAGAAAAAGAAGATACTACTGAACAAGTGGCAGCTTCTCATAATTTCTATGACACTCCTCGAAGAGAGAAGAGTAATCCATATTCCAACACATACAACCCTGGTTGGAAGAATCATCCTAACTTTTCTTGGAAGAATAACCCAGTTCAAGGAACTAGCAATCAGCAACCTAATTTCCGTCCGTCCAATCACTTCATTAATGGGGAAGGAAATCCAGTACAGACACCCTCAATTCAACAAAGTGTTTCAAGATTAGAAAACCTTATGGAGAATTTTGTCACTAATCAAAAACAGACCAATGATTCAATGGCAAATTCTATTCAAAACCTTGCTGTCAAGGTTGAGAATATTACTCTCCACAACAAGATGCTGGAAAATCAAATTGCACAGTTGATGCCTAGTTCAAACAATTCTCCAGGTAAGTTCCCAGGTAAAACAGTTGCAAACCCAGCTGAAAATGTTAATGCTGTTACTTTAAGGAGTGGGAAGAAATTAGACGGACCTGTGTCTAATCAAAATGATAATATTGAGATTGATGAAGACGCTTCTCCTATGGTTGAAAAACCTGAAAAAGAGAGATTAGAAAAAGAAAAAGTATCTTCATCAAAGCCTCAAACTGTTTATCACCCTCCAATTCCTTTTCCTCAAAGGTTAGCAAGGACTAAACTTGATAGACAATTTGAAAATTTTTTAAATATGATCAAACAAGTGTATGTAAACATTCCATTTGTAGAAGCTCTACAACAGATGCCTACATATGCTAAATTTCTTAAGGATCTTTTAGCTAACCGAAGGAAATTGGATGATAGAGAGACTGTTACATTGATCCATCATAATTTGCCCAAAAAACTTAAGGATCCTGGTAGTTTCTCTATACCTTGTCTCATTGGAAATCTAAGGTTTGAAAAAGCCTTATGTGACCTTGGGGCAAGTATCAGTTTAATGCCTTTATCAATTTGCAAGAAATTAGATATGGGAGAATTAAAGCCTACAGCAATGTCAATCCAGTTAGCAGATAGATCTATAAAATATCCCATAGGAATTTTAGAAGATGTTCCAGTTAAGATAGGTAAATTTTTAATTCCGGGAGATTTTGTTGTTTTAGAAATGGAAGAGGACAAACAAATACCAATCATACTAGGTAGACCATTTTTGGCTACAGCAGGCGTGATAGTAGATGTCAAACATGGAAAATTGTCCTTATCCATTAATGATGAAACAATGGAATTTAATATTGCTAAATCTGTTAGACAACCTTCTCTTGAAAATATTTGCTGCAGGGTTGATATATTGCCTAAAGACATGGAGGAAGAAGTCATGAGATCTATTTTGAGGGATCCCTTGGAGAATTTTCTAGTTGGAGGAAAGCACATAGATCTTGAGGGGATTCAACCTAATTATGCTTGCTTGATCGATTCAAGTCCCCCGTGTAAAGAAAAAGATCCTCTAGTAGAAAGTCTTCTTGAGCCTTCAACAGATTGGGGTTAGGAGGATGTACGCATTTCATTAATTTTATTCCAAAAAAAAAAAAAAAAAAAAAATTTCAGAGTTCCAGAGAGAATCACGACCGTGACTCTAAATCACGGGCGTGATCTTCTCTGGAAAATTTTTTGGAAAACTCCAGAGAGAATCACGACCGTGATTATAAATCACGGGCGTGATCTCCTCTGTTTGAATTTTTGAAAACTCACAAAGAGAATCACGGCCGTGATTTCCAATCACGCCCGTGATTCCCTGCTGAGGCTCAACCGATTCAACCCGTGATTTTTGAAATTCCCCTTTCCCTTATATATTTTTCCCCCTCCTTTTACATTCTCACTTCTCTCAAACTTACGAACTCTGCCCATTCTCTCTCTTCTTCTCTCCCAAACCCTAGCTTCTCACTTCTTCTTCCTCTTCTTCCCTCTTCCTCCCACATTCACTCCTTCCGTTCATCCATGGCTCCCAAGCGCACCCGTACCGTTGGTTCGTCCTCCACCGCTTCCGATACCCACAGTTACGAGGAAGAAGCAAGTGAAATTCCGCACCTTCCTCCGAGGTTCTATCGGAACGATGAACAGCGTGAGCGGAACGAGGTATTACGCTTCCGCACTATCCATCCTACCAGGTATCTCGACTTCCCATTTATTCGTAAGTTGGGTTTACGTGCTGATATCAATTTCATGTTAACTAACATTGGGTGGACAACCTTTGCTACCGTGCATAATGATGTTGTTTATCCTCGACTAGTTCTTGAGTTCTTGAGCTCTCTCCACACGGAAATATTATCTGGGCCAAATTGTTCTGAAGGTTTGATTTCTTTCCGTATGTTTAACCAAGAACACGAATTAACCCTGGCTCAGTTCAATAATATTTTTGGATTTCCCACTGGAGGGAGCACGAGAACCCCAAGTTCTTTCAACCCTGGTTCTTTTTGGTATAGTTTGACAGGTACAAGTAATTGGGTCGCTGGAAAATGTAATTCCTCTGCTTTCCGCCATCCCGCCATCCGTATTATGCACCGCTTTATTGCCTCTACTGTTTTGGCCCGAGGTGATTCTGAAGGAAAGGTTCGTTTGAGCGACCTTTTACTTTTATGGGCTATGATGGAAAACAGAGAGGAGCCTATTGATTCTGGCAGTCATTTGGCACGACAGTTCCAGAGTATTTCCAATACCAGCCACGGTGCGATTGTGAACGGCGGCCTCCTTACCACTATAGACAAACACCTTGGCTATCACGCTTGGCTGGACCAGTTAGAACCACTCCCTGGAAGCCGTACTATTAATTTTGCTACCTGCTCTTCTATGAACTGCATTGCGAAAGATGAAGATGATAAATACTACTTTGTAGTAACCCAGTCGGGAGTGCACCACCAGTTACCAAATCCAACATACACCGTGAAGAACCGGGCTACCTGGCAGTTTCCACTGGAGCCATTAGAGGACCGACCTCCAGCAGCTGAGGAAGCGGCTCCTGCAGAGGAGGAAGCAGCTCCTGAACAACCCCCTCTACATCCTGGACCTGAGGTGGACAATGCTGCTATCCTAGCAGCTATCCAATCAATGGATAACCGGCTGCAACAAATGGATGAACGCCAGCAGCATTATAATTACATGGTTGATCAAATGTATAAATGGCACATTCAACGGTATCCAGATGATTTTCCACCACAGTGAGATCTTTCTTATTCCTTATTTTACTCTGATGCTTAGGGACAAGCATTCCTTTCTGTTGTGGGTTGGTTGCATATTCATGCATTTTATAATTTTGTCAAAATAATCTATCATGCATTCATTAGCTCTTTGCTTCGGGACAAGCAAATCTTTAAGTTTGGGGTTAGGACGATGTACACATTTCATTCATTCATGCAAAAAAAAAATAATAATAAAAATAATAATAAAAAAATAAAAAAAAAAATATCATGCATATATACATATTCAGTTAATCCCAGCTTGAATTTGTGTTTGAAAAGTAAATATTTTTAACGAAATTGTTCGTCTTTGAAAACACTGAATGTGATGAATTGAATCTTGAAGTCTCAGAACAAAAGGTTGAAAAATTAGCTGGTTTTGTGGCTAGCACTTGGCTCTTAGTATTAAGGCTTGAAATGATCGAGAATTATAAAAATAGTCTCTTGAAGATAAATTCTTTTTAATTCGTGCTTAAAAGCTTTTGGGGGGTAAATAAAAAAAAAAAAAAAAATATATCACCTAGCACCCCTTTGAGGTCATAGGTTAGAGGGAGAATATTCTTAACCTTAGAAAACTAAGGGAACTAATTAGCTACTGGGGAATTGTTTAGTAAAATAGCTAACCCCCTTTGAGGCTACATGTTCTTGAAATTATCATCCTCTCTACACTGATTGGCTACTGGGGAAATGTTTTAGGTGAGACAAAAACAAAAATAAAAATATTACCCCCATTTGTGTCACAAGCATCGAAAAATTATTTCTGTTAAATTATCTTCATTTGACTAATGAGCTTTACAAGATTTGACATCATGAAACCCTTAGAAACTAAGAGTTGGTGCTAGTAATGAAAGATTAAGATTCTAATTGGACCTTGTGAGACTAAGAGTGAAGATTTTAAATGCTCAGTTAATTCTTGATGAATTTTTTTTTTCAAAGTGCTAATTATTGTTTGAGGACAAACAAAAGTTCAAGTTTGGGGTTATTTGATGTTGTGTATTTTACTCGTATTTTAGCACTTTAATTCACAAGAATTCATAGCATAATCATGCATATCTTTCATGTTTTTAATAAACTTTTATATCATTTTCCTATTTTATGCTTTTCTTGGTATGTGTTGTGTTTTCTCTGAGCAGGATCAAGATTTAAGAATTAAAGAGGAAATGCTGAGCTACAAGGAAAATCACGGCCGTGATTCTAAATCACGCCCGTGATTCACCAGAGAAAATCACGGCCGTGACTCCCAATCACACCCGTGAACGCCACTGACCCTTCATAGATGTGCTCCAGAGAAGATCACGGTCGTGATTCTCAGTCACGGCCGTGATTCACTTCGCGTCCCAGCTTTTTAAGTTTTATGTTTTATTTTTATTTTTGTAATTTTTATCTTGGTAGTTTTACCTTTTTACCCTTTTAGGTTATAAATTAGATGAGGTTAGCCTAGAACAGACTTTTGTTTTCGGAGACAGTTTTATTTAGTTTTTGACACTTGGAGAAGGTTGGGCGCCTGTGCCATCGACTCTAAGGTTTGCTTTTCTTTTATTCTTCTTTTCTTGGAGAACTACTATGAACTCCTGTGAGTAGTTTCCCTTTTTCTGGGATCAGGGCTTAGCCTCTGAGAACCTCTTTATTAATGCATTATTCAGTTTCTTAATTTTATTCCAATTCTTGATTTGTTCTTTTATATTTTATATATGAACTTTAACATTATAGTTTTCATAATAACATTAATTAAGGATGAACTGAGAGGAGAACTTGATTATAATTATGATAAACAATTAATCTTAATTTTCATAATCATAGATAATTAGGGATGAACTGAGAGGAGAACCTAATTATCGGAACCTAAAGGAATAGACTTGAGTGTTAAATCACGAGAGTAGATTTAAGCTTTCGAGGAGCAATAGATTAACAAAGATCTTAACGGGTTTAATTGAACGTAATTACCACGAGAGTAGGGATTAATTTTAATTAAACACGTCCTCGTAGCCTGAGAAGGTGCAAGGATTAAATTAGGTTAAGACTACCTTCAAGATGGAATAGAATTAATTAATGAAAATAATAATTCAATAATGTTGGAACTCTTTGTGCGAACCCTAGATTCCCGGAAATCTCCTTATCTTATCTTAAAGTTTTATCTTATTCATTAATTGCATTACTATCTCTTTTACCATGAAATCTGATCTTATCATATCAAAACAGAAATTCCATCTGTTTTAAAATTCAAATTAAAATACTAGTAATTCTAGGTCAAACACGTAGTCCCTGTGATTCGATATTTATTACTTGACGACAACCGTACACTTGCGGTTTTTCAAACATCATGAACACTCTGTGGGGGTGGTTCCTTTAGGCTTTTTTTGTGCTAAACTCTGTGTTGTGTTGAATGTTATGTTGATTTATGTTGAGTGGTTTAGATGTAGTGTGCTGAAGGAGTTGTTTCTTTTTGTAGACGATGACTATAGCCGATGAGCAAATTGCCCATGCCATGGAGATGATGGCTATGGATATGCAACAGCAGAATGCCTACTTTGCTAGGATGGATGCTGAGAGAGCTGCAACTGGTGTAGCAAGACCAGTTAGGTCACAAGAGAGTCAGGATTTAGTTGAGTTCCGCAAGTGCCATCCTCCACAATTCAAGGGTGATGCAGACCTAGAGGTAGCTGACCACTGGATCTGTGAGATAGTGAAAATATTTACAGTGCTAGGATGTTCTTAGGAAAGGAGGTTGGCTTTTGTAATTTATATGTTGGTTGGGGAAGCTAAGTATTGGTGGAGGGGCACTCACAAGATGTTAGTTACCAGAGGAGTGGTGGTTGATTGGGAGTGCTTCAAGAGGGTGTTTCTCGAGAAGTATTTCCTAGAGAGTGTGAGACATGCCAAGGAGGTAGAGTTTATGAGGTTGCACTAGGGGAGTTTGAAGGTGTCTGATTATGCGATGAGATTTGAGCACTTGGCTCATTTTTATTTGTAGGCTATTTCTGAGGCTTGGAAGTGTAGAAAATGTGTTGAAGGTTTGAAGCAGGAGTTGAAGAGGGTGGTGGTGCCTATGGCCATCACTGAGTTTCCGGTCTTAGTTGAAAAGGCGAAAGTTGTTGAGCAATTGGAAGGTGGCATCCGGGTGGTGAAGAATGTTGAGGGACCAGCTGGGTCCAAGAAAGGTGGGGGTCAGAGGAAGCCTTATAATAGGCCCCAATCACAACAAGGGGGTCCTGTCACAAGGAAACTTACTAACACAGCTAGAGGTGGGAATCAGAGTGGAGGTGTCACTCTCAGATGTTATAGATGTGGTGGACCCCACTTCATTCAGGATTGCCATCATACTGAGAGTAGGTGTTTCAGGTGTGGCCAAATAGGTCACGAGTCGACCAGTTGTCCTGCCAGAGCCAGACAGACTAGGGGTGCTTCGAGAGGTGATAGACCTACTACAGCTGGGAGGGTGTTCGCCTTGACCGGGGCTGAAGCTTCCACTTCATCTGATCTAGTGAAGGGGAAGGGTAAAGCTACTGGTAAGGATGTGATGATTTTGTTTGATTTCAGGAGCCTCCCATTCTTTTATTTCCTATGCATGTGCTGAAATGTTGGGTTTGTCTGTATTTAGGGTTGAGACTACTTGTGTCGACGCCCGCTTCTGCTTCTGTTGTTGCTTCTGAGATGTGTGTTGGTTGTCCTTTAGAGGTGGGTGAAAGGAAATATAAGGTAAACTTGATTTGTTTGCCTTTAGTAGATATTGACATAATATTAGGGATGGTTTGGTTGTCTGCCAATCACATCCTTATAGATTGTGCCAATAGGGAGTTGGTTTTTCCTCAAGTGGAGGATGAGTTGTTGATTTCAGCTAGTTAAGCTGAAATGTTGATGAAAGATAGAGCAGAGTGTTGTATTCTGCTTGCTGCCATGAGTGTGGAGACCAAGAGGGTTATTGCTGATATAGAAGTTGTAAAGGAATTTACAGAGGTGTTTCCGGACGAGGTGTTTGGGTTACCTCCTACTAGGGAGATGAAGTTCAGTATTGATTTGGTTCCTAGTGCGAGGCTAGTGTCAGTTGCTCCCTTTAGGATGGCCCCAACAAAGTTGGTTGAACTGAAGAGACAATTGGAAGAGTTGCTAGAGAAGTAGTTGGTGAGGCCGAGTGTATCTCCATAGGGTGCTCCCGTGTTATTGGTGAAGAAAAAGGATGGAGGTAGTCGACTGTCTGTTGATTATCAACAGTTGAATAAATTGACCATTATGAACAAATATTCACTTCCCTGGATAGATGACTTGATGGATCAATTGAAGGGAGCATCGATATTTTCAAAGATTGACTTAAGGTCAGGATATCACCAGATCAGGGTGAAGGAGGGTGACATACTTAAGACTGCTTTCAAGACTAGGTATGGTCACTATGAGTATGTTGTGATGCCGTTTGGTGTGACCAATGCCCCGACAATGTTCATGGATTACATGAACAAAATCTTCTGGCCTTTCTTGGATAAATTTATGGTGGTGTTTATTGATGATATCCTTATTTATTCAAGAACCCCGAAAGAACATGGAGAACACTTGAGGTTGGTGTTGGAAATTTTGAAGGAGAAACAGTTGTATGCTAAGTTGTCAAAGTGTGAGTTTTGGTTGGAAGAGGTGAAGTTCTTAGGCCATGTTATTTCAGCAGAGGGGATTGTAGTTGATCCGGCTAAGGTGGAGTCGGTGTTGCAGTGAGAGCGTCCAAGAACTGTCACGGACATTCAGAGCTTTGTGGGTCTAGCGGGTTACTATAGGAGTTCATTGAAGGATTCTCCAAAATAGTAATGTCTCTAACCCAGTTGATTAGAAAGGATCAACCTTTCATTTAGATAAATGCATGTGAGCGGAGTTTTGAAGAATTGAAGAAGAGGTTGACTACTTCTCTTGTGTTGGTGTTGCCTGATTCTAGTGAGTCTTTTGAAGTGTATTGTGATGTCTCTCACCAGGGATTGGGGTGTATGTTGATGGAGAACAGGAGAGTGGTGGCATATGCTTCAAGGCAACTAAAGAACCATGAGAAGAATTATCCTACTCATGACTTGGATTTGGTAGCAATTGTTTTTTCCTTGAAGATTTGGAGGCATTATCTTTATGGTGCTAGGTTCAATGTCTTTAGTGACCACAAGAGTTTAAAGTACTTGTTTGATCAGAAGGAACTGAACATGAGACAGAGATGATGGATGGAATTTTTGAAGGATTATGACTTTCGGTTGATGTATCACCCAGGGAAGGCCAATGTAGTGGCGAATGCTCTTAGTAGGAAATCCATCCACATGTCGGGTTTAATGGTGAAAGAGTTGGAGCTGGTGGAGGAATTCATGGATTTGAATCTCTGCATGGAGTTAGCTCATGATCACATTAGTTGTGGAATGACTACCATAACTAGTGAGTTCTTGAAGCAAGTTAGGTTGAAACAGTTGCAAGATCCAGAGTTGATGAAAATTTTTGGGCTGTTGGGAACCGAGAAGGCAGATGGTTTTGAGTTAGGTGGAGACGGAATTTTGAGGTTTAAGGGCAGAATTTGCCTACCTCGTGATTCTGAGTTGAAAAAAGTTGTTTTGGAGGAAGGCCACAAGAGTAGACTTAGCATACATCTTGGTATGACTAAGATGTACCAAGACCTCAAGAAGACTTTCTAGTGGTCTGGTATGAAGAGAGACATTGCTAAATATGTGGCAGCCTGTCTGACTTGTTAGAAGGCAAAGGTGGAGCACCAGAAGCCAAGTGGTTTGTTACAAATGATGGAGATTCCAGAGTGGAAGTAAGATAGTATCACTATGGATTTCATTGTGGGATTACCTAGGTCGACTAGGAATACTGATGCTATTTGGGTGATTGTTGACAGATTGACCAAGTGTGCACATTTCTTACCTGTCAATATCAAGTGGTCCTTGGAGAAGTTGACGCAGTTGTATGTGAGGGAAATAGTACGATTACACGGAGTGCTTTCCAGTATTATTTCAGACAGAGATCCGAGGTTCAAAGTCTACACCAAGCCTTAGGCACGAAGTTGAGGATGAGTTTTGCTTATCATCCACAGATGGATGGTCAGTCAGAGAGGACAATTCAGTCCTCAGAGGATTTGTTGAGGGCTTATGTGTTAGACCACTTGGGGAGTTGGGAGAAAGTCTTACCACTGGTGGAGTTCACGTACAACAATAGCTTTCATGCTAGTATCGGGATGGCACCGTTTGAATCCCTATATGGTAGGAGGTGTAGGACTCCTTTGTGTTGGTATCAAGATGGTGAATCAGTGGTTGTGGGGTCGGAGTTAATCTTACAAACTACTGAGAAAGTAAAGTTGATTTAGGAGAGAATGAAGACTGCTCAGAGTAGGAAGAAATCATATGCTGATAAAAGGCGAAAGCCTTTGGAGTTTGCTGAAGAGGAACATGTGTTTCTGAAGGTGACCCCAACCTCTGGTGTGGGAAGGGCGTTAAGGGCTAAGAAGTTAACACCTAGGTTTGTTGGCCCCTATCAGATCATCCATCGTGTAGGTCCGGTCGCATATCAGTTGGCTTTGCCACCGTTTCTTTCCAACCTACACAATGTGTTTCATGTTTCCCAATTGAGGAAGTATGTCCATGACCCAAGTCATGTAGTTGAGTTGGATGAAGTTCAGGTAAAGGAGAACCTGACTTATGAGAAGACGCCTGTAGCTGTAATTGATTGCAAGTTGAAGGAGTTGAGAGACAAGTCTATTGGCTTAGTGAAGGTTCTATGGGATGTAGCTACTAGTGAGGCTACTTGAGAAGTTGAGCAGTAGTGTAGAGAGCAATATCCTTCCTTATTCCCAAGTAAGTCTATTTTTGGGGACGAAAATTCTTGTTGTTGGGGAAAATGGTGATTTTGATGCGTTTGATGGTTGCATGTTGAAATAGAGCTTGTTTTTGAGTTGTATGATGTAAATGTAGTTCATTTCATGGATTACATGTGTTTGAGCTGGCTGATTTGCAGGTTTTTGTTTGAAATTTTTGAAGTTGTGAGGGTTGTTGTTTGAAATTGCGTCTGGCGTGTGTTCATTAGGGAACTCCATTGTCCAAGCACGCTGGGCGCTAGGTTGGTTGCGCCGGGCGAGGTTGGGAATGGAAGTCTCTAGAGGAATCACGCCGGGCGTGGGGAGAACCGCGCTGGGCGTGATATAAGATAGTGGCTCAAAATTTTGAGTTACTGACATAGTGCCGGGTGTGATTCGATCTCCCCAAGCGTCGAGACTCCGTGGGGGTCTCTGTCTGGGGTGGCGCCGGGCACAGAATGAGCGCGTCGGGCGTGAGACCTTGATGAGGTCTCTGCCTTATTTGCGCCGAGCACGAGTTTGGTACGCTGGGCTCGGGAGACTCCTAGAAGTCTCTGCCTCCTATTGCCTCAGGCGTAATAATGATATGCTGGGCGTCTAAGAGCTTTAGAGCTCTCGGGTTGGGTTCAGGCCGGGCGCGAGATTAATTACGCCGGGCGTGGAAGTGTTTTACTCTATGACTAAGAAAATGTTGATTATGCTGTTACAGATGTTAAGTTGAGCTATGTTGTATGTTGATTATGCTGTTAAAGATGTTAAGTTGAGTTGTGTTGTATGTTGATTATGCTGTTAAAGATGTTAAGTTGAGCTGTGTTGTACGTTGATTATGCTTCTAAAGATGTTAAGTTGAGATGTGCTTTATGTTGATTATGTTGTTAAAGATGTTAAGTTGAGCTGTGTTGTAAGCTGATTAAGCTGTGATGATGAGCTGTTGATCACTACGACTAGAGGAGATGTTTTCGAATTTTCTCATCCCATTGTGAGGATTGAGAAGCTATGGTGCTCAAAGAGCCTAATTTGTTGAAAACCCTCCTTGGGAAGTTGTCCCTTAGAGTGGACATTGTGCTATTCTCCTCTAGTACTTAGTTGGTCCCGTGTGTGGGCAAGGTCGAGGCACACGTTTACAAAGCGACCACGATATAGGGGCCAGGTCGAGCTATATCGATTACAAGCGGCCAATTTGAGTAAAGTACGAAGTCGGGAACTTAGTTCCTAACCGAGTATCGGAGGGTTGTAGTATTTGAATAGTCGGTAGGCTAATCCCATAGATGGCTTAGTTGAGCTAGCTAATGTCGCGGTAGGCCTAAACCCAATTGTTCTATCCTGACATAGTACTATTCTTCCTTGTTTAAGTGGCAAAGTCTGAGAAATCGTTATCGTGTTGTGGATTGACATCCAAATTTTTTGTTTACCTAGCAAGCCCAAAAAGGTTCTTTGTTGTCAGTTCGGTAGGACCTAGCCACTTAAACTGCTCACCCATGTTGTAGGAGATCTCCAAGTTGAAATACGTGACGACGCATAAGCTGTTGTTGTGTTGATTTGATGTTGATATGAGTTGTATATGTGCAGTGTATTGTGTAGCTGTGATTGAGTTGTATGTTGTTATGTGTTGTATGTTATTATGTATTGTATGTTAAATTTGTTGAGAATGATGATGTTGCTGCTAAGTTGAAAGCTGCTTATAAATATAACTATATGTTGATTCCTTTTCACTAGCTTACCCTTGTCTGTTTCCATGTGGGTTGGACTGCAATGATCATACTGTGTATGGGAGCAGAGCAGGAATAGGCTGGAGAGTAGTAGCAGGGTTACAGGTGGTAGCAGGAGCTGACTTTTGGTGTGGGCTACTCGGTGTAGCAATTTTGTTAGTTTTAGATATTGACTTGTTGAGCCTCAAGCTAGACATATGTATATATATTTACTCCTTTATATGCATACTCTACTTTTGTGTGGTATGGTTATGTAGCGTGATGGCCAGGCGGGTAGTTACAAGTTAAGGCACAAATTTTTAACATAAATCTTATGTAAAAAAAAATATAATTGAGACAATTTTTTTTTATTTTTTATAAACATACTCAACTAATAATCAAAAACTAATCTAAACAAATGGAAAGTGACTTTTTCATGAGGTTGTACAACTTGACCTTACAGGCCCCCACATAATGCAATAAATTGTGGGCTTCTTTAGATATTTGGGCCAACTTAATGGGCTGCTAATGATAATTTATATGGACAAAGTAGGTGGGGTTGGCAAATTCAAAGTTAGTGGGGTTTGACGGGTGTTTTGTTCACACTTTAGGGGACAAAAACCAAAAGATTGTATCCCCTAGGTCAAATCTCATTGCCTAATATATGCTTATTATTTGTATTTCTCAATCAACACCAAAAGTAAAATATATATAAAAAATATATATATAAAATGAAAACCTGTTTGTGCCATTTGCTCCGTAACCCATGGAGAAAAAGAACATAGAAAACAAAAACTAAAAAACAAAAAAAGTAACTTCCACAAAAGGAAGGCGTGTGAGTGCCCAATGACATTGTGAGGAATCAATTTGGCCTTTTGTCCAACAAATCATATGCATTTAGATAAGATTCCTTGGTTTCACAATTACAAATATGATGATGTTCAAATGACAACATCTATGATCCACTACTCTTATTTATTTTATAATTCATGTATTTTTTATTATTAAAGATAATCTAAATCGAAATAGATAGAATTACATACAATCAATAAAATTTATCATCTAAATATTTAACACAATTACAATTCGAATTTAAAACTAGTGATTAAGTTTAACATGGAATACTTATTCTTTAAATAGACATTGGGTAATCAAAGTTTTAATCCAATATCATTATTGGTAGCATATATCACAACCCACCAATGGCTCTCACACCTTTTAAAAATGGACACATTCTATCCCAAGTGTGATAAGTGACCACCCTTTGATGGGGGCGTTTCTTCCACATGAAGACACGTGGCCCACTTAAGAGACCAAAGAAAAAGGGGTTTTCATAAATTCATCCAAGTGTCAATCTTGAAGGACCCTCCTTGTGATAATAGATTAGGTCATTAGGTGGGCTTATCCAATATCCACTAATGAACTTCAAGTTTCAACCGATAATAGGCTTTTTCTCTTCAACCCCAATTATTGACCACTTTCAAAGGACAACAACTAAATAGATTTTATCACAAACGAAAAAGCAAAGAAAAGAGGGGAAAAAAAGTAATCAATGTTTTCAAAATGTTTGGAAAACTTTGGATTGCAACGAAGTTATTTAATTTCTTTTCACCAATATAATATTTTCCTACGTCACTCTATTCCTCTTACTTTATGGCTTAGCTTCATAAAAGGTGGCTCATTTGTTGCCACCATATGTTGAACGTACTATTAATGGAATTGGTCGTATAATCATGATGGCCCGATAGTGGCATGTTTGTTTCATATTAATTTGGAGAAAATCATGATTCTTTTTAAGGATTTTTCTTAATTTTTTTCCCTTAAAAAACAAGTTATTTTATTTAAAAACATAAAATATATTTTCGGTCTTTGCAAGTATGTCCATCTTATTTTAGTTTATCTAATTTTACTTTTGTCAATTTTAGAGCCTTGATATTTTACAGTATTTTATTTTGGTCTTTATCATTAATTCTAGCTAGTTTAGTGTTAAATATAGAATATTAATTAAGATAATTAAAGTCACAAATAATATTTTTAATTAAAATAATTTATTTATTTTATGTGTAATTTAATTAAGTAATATATTTATTATTTTATATAAATAAGACAATTATAAATAATTTAATTTTACAATTTATTTTTAATTTAATATGATGCATGATAGTACATCTAATCAATTAAATACTTAAAGTAAAAACATGATAAAGTGAAAAATATCAAATAACTCTAAACTTAAAATCTTACTTGTCCTTATGTAATGACTTCTGTTTTTAATGGAATTGAGCCAATTCATAAGGAAATATTAGCAATAATGTATTTGCAGTCTCACTGTCCCACAAAATTCTTTCTAGTCTCATTAAGTCTAATTAAAGTTTTGTGTTTGCAAAATTAATATTCATACTAATTTATATATATATATATATATATATATAATAAGGTTTCAACTCTCACTTTCTCACTTAAAAGCTCTTTTCAAAACCATGATAAAGAATTGATTTTTTGTTTTTGTTAATCTAAATAGACATGTGACACCCTCTACCCCAACATACATATATAATAATGATAAAAAGAATGTCTTATTGAGTTAAAAATCTTTAAGAATTAAAACAAGAATTCTAATAACATGAGAGTAGAGAATTCACATTCATCAACTTTAAAACATGATCAAATGCGAAAAAAAATAAAACATGAGTTCTTCCAAAATATAATAATGAAATTCTAACTACGCCTAGCTTTGCCTCGATGTCACATATCCTATCAGAGCATGCTCAACTGAAGCCTAAGCCTCATTATCAACATTCTCATACTAATAATCACCTGCAATACAATTTTAAACACATATAAAGGACAACAAGGGAGTGAGAAACATCTCACTCGGTTCCAAGTGCAGAAATAACGATTAGGTAACACACACACAAATCATACAAGCACAGTCATAGCTACACATTATTTAAGTACAAATTCCAATTATACATATAATAGTAACACATGCATAGTCATTCATCATGCAATGATCTCATGGAATCGACTCATAAATGCATATGGCGCCAGTCACGTGTCTCATAATCTCATTTCTCATCATTTCATCATTGGTGACCCAAGGTACACCTTGTTAGTTTGTTACATCACTTGGTGACACAAGATACACCTGTTACATCACTTGGTGACACAAGGTACACCTGATTAGCTTGTTACATCACTTGGTGACCAAAAGGTACACCTGATTAGCTTGTTACATCACTTGGTAACCAAAAGGAACACCTGATTAGCTGGTTACATCACTTGGTGACCAAAAGATATACCTGATTAGCTGGTTACATCACTTGGTGACCAAAAGGTACACTTGAATTGCTCATAAATGCAAATGATGCATGTCACACATTCACGATTTCATTGACTCAACATTTCACATTTCACATCTCAACATATCTCATGTCACATTATTTCACAATGCCATATCATAGATCATATCTTCACCTTTCACATTCTCACGTCATATTCACATAGTCTCTTATAAGAAACTTCTCGTAATCATATACATAGCATATAAATTATACCAAGAACTTATCCAAAACATGAAGACATCATCAACTTTACATATAATGCCTCAAATCATCCATAGATCATATTCTTAATTTAATTTCATAGGGTTTCCCAAAAGAACCCACAGAGAACTCTAATTCATATCAAAACTTATCTATTTTCAAAATTAATCTCATATTCATACATCTCATTCAACAAAGAGTACAATAGAGCAATCAGAAAGCAAAATAACATTCTTATTTTTCCTGTTTCTCATAGGGTTTCCCGTAGGAACTCATAGAGCACTCTAATTCATATCAAAACATATTCATTTCCAAAATCAATCACATATCTACACATCACATCTAACAAGAAACCCAACAGAAAAATCAGATGGCAAAACAGAAAAGTTCATATTTTGCCTGTTCCTAGAAGCATGCATCAGGCAAGGGATTGGGGGCCAATCTAGCTACCCAACAATTATGCCCACACCCCTGAGCGAGGTTTCTCACTCCCCCTTACCTGGATAAGTAGAAGACGAAGCTAGAGCGGAATCTGGTTGATCTCCTTCTCTTGGTTCTCCTTGGTCTCTAGAGAGTGTGTCTAGAAATACTGCCAAAGTGCTCTATTTATAGATTGCAGGAGTGGCCAGAACGACCTGTTTCAAATCCAGAACGGCCCGTTCTGGACTCATGCGTCATACGTAAATTTCATATTCAGAATGGCCTGTTCCAAAACTAGAACGACCCGTTCTGAAATCACATTTTACCTACAAAATCCATGATTGGAACGGCCTGTTCCCAAATCAGAATGACCCGTTCTAGCTTCGCATTTTACTTAGAGAATCATGTGTTGGAACGGCCCGTTCCAATCTAGTCTTTATAAGCCATTTTAGTAGTCTAGAACGACCCATTCTAATTTGAGAACGGTCCTCTGTGGGCTACTAAAAATCAAAATATTACAAAATAATTTTCATAAATATTTATTATTAAAATACTCATAATTATTAAAAACCTTTAAAACATTTTATAAAACCCATTAAAATAGCTATAAGAAAATAATCTCCATAAATATAAAAATAAATAATGATTAATCATTATACTAGTAGAAAATTCGGGATGTTACAATTCTCCCCTCCTTTTTGAAATTTTGTCCCCGAAATTTACGTGCAAACATAAATGGGTAGACTCCTCACATCTTGCTTTCTAATTCTCATGTAGTACTTTCCTAAATATTTCCCATCAGAAACTATACTAGTAAAAAAATCTCGTGTAACCTCACTACCTCGTTGAAGTACATCTCTATCAATCTCTTTAAAGAATATCTAATATCAACAAGGGTAAGGTGAGCCACCTTAGTGTGTCTATCCACTAACCAAATAAGATCAAATTTCTTAAGCATATCAAGCAAAACTACAACTAAGTCCATAGATATAAAATCTCACTTCCAAACTAGAACGTCTAAAGGCTATAAAAATCTTAAAGACTTCTAGTGTTCCACCTTAGACTTCTGGCATACTACACATGAGTACACAAATTCCTCTACTCCTTTCTTCATATTAGGCCACCACGCTTCCGCTGCGCCACTCTGATACATCTTAGTAGCTCTTAAATGAATGTTAAGAATACTCTTATGTCCTCCCTCTAAGATCATCTTCCTAAATTCAAGATTACTAGGCACATAGATCCTATCATTGAACCTTAAAACACCATCAACTTCCACTCGTAAATGGCTATCTATACCCCTACCAATCCTCTCCACTTGGTTCACTAAGAAAGGATCTAACTCCTAGGATTCTCTAGTCTCATCCATTAATTCACTAGTCACTTTCGACATACTCAATTCAATGCTTCTAAGGGTAAGATCACACATCAAGCTTAAGTTTGTAAACTCTTCAATCAAATCCAACCTTTAAATCATCAAAGATGATAGGTGAATGAGCATCATACTCAAAGCGTTTGCCATATCATTAGTTTTACTTCTATGATCCTCTCCAAAGATCAAATACCTAAGCATAAGTTCACTAGGTACACATACTAAGTCTCAAAGTCTTACCACTTCATCTATACCCAAGGCAAACTTCTCTCCATTACCTTGTCCTATAGCCTCATAAGTCACGCTCAAATCCCTAATTTGAACTAAAAGATCCATCTCTCTAATCATAAAGGAAAGACAAATATAAAGGTTTCCTACTAAGCATCGGTCACCACATTGACTTTACCTAGATAATAACTAAGATTAAAATCCTAGTCCTTAAGAAATTCTAACTATCTCCTTTGGTCAAAAGATATTTAAGGCTCTAATGATCACTAAATACCTCAAGCTTAGAATCATATAGGTAGTGTCTTCAAATTTTAGTGTAAATATCATAACCGCTAACTCAAGGTCATGGGTAAGGTAATTCCTCTCATGAATTCTCAATTTCCTAAAAGCATAAGCTACTACCGTTCATTCTTGCATCAACACTCCGCCCAAACCTATCTTAGAAGCATTACTATATACCATAAAAGGCTTACTAAAATCCGGTAATATTAACACTAGTTAATCTTTCCTTAAGAGTTTAGAAATTACTCTCACACTTACTATCTCACATAAAGGCAACTCTCTCTTCCTGGTCAATCTAGTCAAAGGTAATGCTATCTTAGAAATTTTCTCAATAACTATCCTATAATAATAAGCTAATCTAAGAAAACTCTTAACCTCACTAACTGACTTTAGTATCTCCCACTTAAGTACAACTTCTACCTTAGATAGATCTCCAATAAAATTTAAAAGACCTAGAAAACTCACTTCATACAACAAAAAATTCTACTTAGATAACTTAGCCTAAAGCTGTCTTGGATAAATCCTCACTCTCAACTCCAATCTGACGATATTACACCCTAAGGTCAATCTTACTAAACACACACAAGCATTCACTAATTGATCCATAAGGTCATATATCCTCGTATCAACATACATGCATATCAAATCATATTAGAATACCTATTTAAACTTTCGTATATATCCTTCCCAAGCATATACGAATCAATCACCGTTTACTCCATATAGCATGTACATGAACCAACTTTACCACATAGCATCATATAACCTTAAACAACCTGTCAATGACAACGTCTCAGAACATCATAACAAATCAGTTTTTATCCTTGCATGCCTAACAACTCAAAACATCATGACACCGTACATATCCATTCAACAACTGTTAAAGAAATTGATACCTAGAGAGTTATACTCATCCAAATGACCTCAATTCTATCTCCAAAGAAAGCTAAGAGAATAAGCTACAACTCTTATGAAGACATGAGATTCTAAAAAGATCATATTCTTAGCTAAAAATTCAAAAATCACAAAAGATATATTCAACGCTTACAACTAGACCTCTGATAACCAAAGCAACTATAACTAGAGTTCTAGACCTCCAATTTACCTGATTCAAGTTCCATTGAAAAGATAACGTCTAAAGCTACAACTTTCATGAAGACCACAAAATCTAATTCTGTCAATATAGCACTTGTACTGGCACAACAAGACTATAGTGCAAAGCATCTCCTACACCAGACAGCAATAGTGTATCAACATCTAAGGCCACGAAGATACCTCAATCCTTCCAAACTCACACATCAAATTCATATTCAAGCTTCCCACTACAATCCTAAACCAAAACAACTTACATATTTAGCACAACAAACTTAGAAAATAAAACTCACATGCTACCTAAACCATAAAAGGTTAATATGTAAGCATCAACACTCAAAGAAAATACCAATATTTCACTCTCTCATCAAGAATACCAAAACTCCAATTCTCAAGATACAACCTCCTTGGATTCAATCGCTACAACTATAGGTTTCAGAAACCCCATCAACCATGAACTCTCAATACATTCGACGAATCAATGTCTCACCCACATCCAAGGTTCCAATAGTTCTAGTTGGTTAGCATAATATCTCGTCCACTACTATTCTCACATATGCTTGCAACACAAGCGATATCACTCATCCATCACTTCTTAAGTAAGCAAGAAGTATCAAATAATTAAGCACTCATAAGAATGAAGAAGAGCAGTCATAATGATATTAGCTAACACTATCAATCATTCCTCTAATTATACTATAATCTAACAGTATAAAACTCAACAATATCAACACAAGGAGAACATCATCATCATCATTATCAAAGCAAAGCATCATCAAAGTACACAACAAACAAAACATTGTCATAGTACACAACAGAATCATGATAAGTACATAACTCACGGTCGATTGGATTGACTTTCTCTAATACCACTAAATATGACACCCTCTACCCCAACATACATATATAATAATGATAAAAAGAACGTCTTATTGAGTTAAAAATCATTAAGAATTAAAACAAGAATTCCAATAACATGAGAGTAGAGAATTCACATTCATCAACTTTAAAACATGATCAAATGCGGAAAAAATAAAACATGAGTTCTTCCAAAATATAATAATGAAATCCTAACTACGCCTAGCTATGCCCCGATGTCACATATCCTATCAGAGCATGCCCAACTGAAGCCTAAGCCTCGTCATCAACATCCTCATACTGATAATCACCTGCAACACAATTTTAAACACATATAAAGGACAACAAGGGAGTAAGAAACATCTCACTAGGTTCCAAGTGTAGAAATAACGATTAGGCAACACACACAAATCATACAAGCACAGTCATAGCTACACATTATTTAAGTACAAATTCCAATTATACATACAACAGTAACACATGCACAATCATTCATCATGCAATGATCTCATGGACTCGACTCATAAATGCATGTGGCGCTAGTCACGTGTCTCATAATCTCATTTCTCATCATTTCATCACTAATGACCCAAGGTACACCTTGTTAGTTTGTTACATCACTTGGTGACACAAGGTACACCAGTTACATCACTTTGTGACACAAGGTACACCTGATTAGCTCATAAATGCAAATGATGCATGTCACACATAAACGATTTTATTGACTCAACATTTCACATTTCACATCTCATCATATCTCATGTCACATTGTTTCACAATGTCATATCACAGATCATATGTTCACCTTTAACATTCTCACGTCATATTCACATAGTCTCATATAAGAAACTTCTCATAATCATATACATAGTATATAAATCATACCAAGAACTTATCCAAAACATGAAGACATCATCAACTTTACATATATAATGCCTCAAATCATCCATAACTCATATTCCTAATTTAACTTCATAGGGTTTCCCAAAAGAACCCATAGAGAATTCTAATTCATATTGAAACTTATCTATTTTCAAAATTAATCTCATATTCATACATCTCATTCAACAAAGAGTACAATAGAGCAATCAGAAAGCAAAATAGAAAACATTCATATTTTACCTGTTTCTCATAGGGTTTCCCATAGGAACCCATAGAACACTTTAATTCATATCAAAACATATTCATTTTCAAAATCAATCACATATCTACACATCACATCTAACAAGAAACCCAACAGAACAATCAGATGGAAAAACAAAAAACGTTCATCTTTTGCCTGATCCTAGAAGCATGCATCAGACAAGGGATTGGGGGCCAATCCAGCTACCCAACAATTATGCCCACACCCCCGAGCGAGGTTTTTCACTCCCCCTTACCTGGATAAGCAGAAGACGAAACTAGAGCAGAATTTGGTTGATCTCCTTCTCTTAGTTCTCCTTGGTCTCTAGAGAGTGTGTCCAGAAACACTACCAAAGTGCTCTATTTATAGATTTCAGAAGTGGCCAGAACAGCCCGTTTCAAATCCAGAACGACCTGTTCTAGACTCATGCATCATATATAAATTTCATATTTAGAACGACCTGTTCCAAAACTAGAACGGCCCGTTCTGAAATCACATTTTACCTACAAAAGCCATGATTGGAACGGCCTGTTCCCAAATCTGAACGGCCCGTTCTGGCTTCACATTTTACTCAGAGAATCATGTGTTGGAATAGCTCGTTCCAATCTAGTCTTTATAGGTCATTTTAGTAGTCTGGAACGGCCCGTTCCAATTTGAGAACAACTCGTTCTAGGGTACTAAAAATCAAAATATTACAAAATAATTTTCATAAATATTTATTATTAAAATACTCATAATTATTAAAAACCTTTAAAAAATTCTATAAAACTCATTAAAATAGCTATAAGAAAATAATCTCCATAAATATAAAAATAAATAATGATTAATCATTATACTAGTAGAAAACTCGGGATGTTACAAGGCACATGAACAATTGACAACTATTAGACTTGGCTCAATACTTACAAAAAAAAGGAGTAAAATTTATTATTACTTTTGATCAATCAAAGCATTTCCCCAATAACCAATCAATATGAGGGTTTTTTTCTTAAACTAATGACTTCAAAGGAGTGTCTGACTAATAACCAAACATTTTTCCCAATCAATTTGTGGGTATTTTACATTTTTTTCTTAGTTTTCTAAGATATTATATTTTCTCCCTTAAACATATGACCTAAAAAGGATGCTTGGTTTAATTTTTATTCTTTTTTTTTTAAAAAGAAAAACTTGTACCTCCATAAGTTTCTAAGCTTGAGATTTGAACAAAAATTGATCATAATTTTCAACTTTTTGATGGTTCCAAAACAAGATCAAGTAAATAATGAGAGCTGAGAGCATGATCAAAGTTTTCCTTTTAGTGTAAATATTAACATGGGAACTTAGCTAATTTTCAACCTACATTATGACTTCAAGATTCTATCAATTTTCTTTCTATTTGTTGCATAAGATTAACATCTTAGTGGTTAGCTCATCTATCAAATCTTATCAAGCTCTCAATTCAAATTGAGATTATTGAATTAGATTTCTTATGAGTACATGACAAGAACAAAGAATAAAACAAAAACCCATGAGGTGTTCAAAATGTGTTTCAAGTACCTTTCATTTTGACATTTTTATCGGATGAGATTTTTTAGGTAACATCAATTGTTTCGTGACAAAGACCTAGGTGAGTTAAGTCATACTCAACATGTGGAACTTGGGCTATTATGATTAAGTACAAAGAGTTAGGCCCTGACCAAAAGCAAGAATTTTTGACTTAGTGGTAAACGCTCGATCCAACAATTGGTATTAGAGCCAATGTCACGTGGTCGATTCTCAACAGGAGCAATTGCTGAGAGAGAGATTGTTTGTTGGCTGACATCAATGGTTCCATGGCAGAAGCATGGGTGGTCAAGTCACAGTTAACAAATGACGCTTGGTTTGCTATGGTTACGTAGAAAAAGTTACGTCTTGATTTACAATTATACCTTTTGGCCAAGTGATAAATGCTTGATCTAACAAATGGGCATCTTCCTTTTCAAGTGTGGCTAAATCTTAAAGTTACTTCCTTTTTAGATGTGACTAGATCTTGCTTACAATGTTTGAAAAATGAATTTATTGTTATTATTGCTTTCTTTAGTAAATTTAGGACCTTAAGTGTTGAGAATAATCAATATTTTCTTTCTCTTTGTTATTGTAGGATTATATTGGGGGAAACTATGATCTATTGAAGTCCATAAAACTAGTGCAACAAAAAAGCCTCTATGTTAACATCAAAATTGTCTATTATGCTTGTGCTTGTTGATATAAGAATTAGGAAGTTTCTTAATAGCTTAACCCTATTCATTTTTCATCTATTTCCTTGTTTGGCTTAAATACATTCCAAGTATCAACTTTATAACAATCATTGAACTTTTAAGGTGAGATAACTCTCATTTTAATTAAAAAGAAGAATATTAAAAGAATTAAGAAGTGTTAAGAAAATAAATTTAATAGAGATAAAAAAAAAATTATGTATCCATTGTAGTACCTTAAAACCCAAAGATAGAATAATAAATTTTTGAAATTTTCTATTTTGCATCATTATATAAGGTTGAACTTTGAAAACTTAATACATTGTGAATCAACTACTAATTTAAAAGATGCATTTTTATTGGACTTCCTATCTTTTGGCATGTTGTTTCTAATGTCAAGGTAGAACTCTAAAAATTCAAAACTTCTTATCTACTACCAATTTGTTTCTAATATCACAATTTGAATGTTTTTTGTTTTGCAACCATGTGGAGAGAAGCAAAAGTACTTGATGAAGAGGATTAATTTTGTCATATATGATAAAATTATTCATTTTTGAGAGAAAAAAAAGAATATAGATAACTATGTCCATTAATTAAATTGCTGGCCTTTCTGTTAAAAAAACATCATCAAGTTCTCTTTGTACCAAACAAATGAACATGCAATAATATGAAGAGATGAAATTCTATTACCGAAAATAGGAAAAAGAAATAAAGACCCTTTGAATATACTTAGGTTTGAAGTTTCCTTGTTTCTAGCCTTATTGTCAAATGGGCATTTAACTTGCTTATAATATCAAGTATATAAAAATTGAATGTAATTTGTATAACATCCAACAAATTTCACGTCTTAGTGGCTGCATTACACAACACTTTACATGATGACACTTCACACAACTCTTAGTTAGTTATAATCCTTCATCGATCAAAACCCTTCGTGGGTAGTGTTTTCTAAGATGTCTAGATGCCTTTAGGATCAACAACTATCCCCCTAAACCAATACAAGACTTTTTAGTGTACTTTGTTCTCACTTGTACACTTTTTGGAAAACTTTTCAAAAGGTCACCTATTACAACATCTCTCCAATTTAAACATGTTTAGTTGTAGAGTTCTAAAGTGATAAGCTATTGAAAAGTAGATACATCTTGTTGGTATAGGTGATACTAATTAATTCCTTAAAGTCATCCTCAATCGTACAATATCACACCTGTTGAAATCTCTATATCTCTCTCATTCCTTTTACAATAAAGATCGAAATATACTGTTTTATTTTCCTTCCTTTTACAGTAAATTGTCATCATCAAAAAGGGGGAGAATGTGGAAGAAAATATGCACAAATGTTTTGATGATGCCAAAGTGATTATAAAGCATTGAAGAAGAATCAAGGTTGAGCTAAAGCAAGTTGATGCAAGAACAAGATCTCAAGTGTCACATAGATAAGTCTTATCAACTTAGCTAAGAATGTAAAAGAATTTTTTAGAATTGCAAGTATGTTTGGCCTTGAGAATAAGTTTTGAAAAATCTTAAATTAATCTCTTTAAATTTAAACAAGTTTTAAATCTTTTGAAAGTAAGTAAAAATGTTTTCAAAAGACTTAACAAAAGCTTTAAAGAATAGTTCAAATCATTTCTTAAAATAGATTTGTGAAAGAAATTATTGAGATGAAGTTTTCTACATAAAAGTTTTTAAAACAATAAAAAAATATGTTCTGGTAATCCATTACCAGACCTTGTAATCTATTACCAGAACAGGAAACTTCAAAGTTCAAATTCTGAATACAAAATGTGTTCTGGTAATCGATTACCAGACCTTATAATCGATTACCAGAAGATAAAATTTCAAATTTTGAATTTAAATTATACAACGTTTCAAATATTTTGAACTTGAACCGTTGTAATCGATTACCAAGTCTTGTAATCGATTACCAAAGCCTATTTTTAAAAAATTATAGAAATTTACAACTCTTCATGAAAAGACATAACCTAAGAAACAATTGTCTATAAATACCTATAATTTTTCAGAGAAAGGTGACAAACTCTTTTGTGAAAATCATTTACAAAAACTACTTGGCCAAAGTCATTTGAAAAATCTCTTAAGAGTTCTCTAAGATCTTCAAAGTGTAATATCTACTCTTTAAAAGAGAGTCATTCTGTAATACTCAATTGATCATTGGATCTGTGAAGGAGAAAAGATTTTTTCTCTTTGTTGGTTTTTGAATATCAACACAAGGAAAGGGAGTTCCGAGGTGTTGGAAGATTCAAGTCTTGTAAGGTTTACAAGAGTAGTGGAAATCTCAAGTGCGAGACTTGAGGACTGGATGTAGGCAGGATTGGCCGAACCAGTATAAAATCAAATTTGCAATTCTTCTTCCCTACACTTTTATTTATTTGTTATTTAATTGTGTTTGAGTTGTTCTACATCATCATTCTTTACATACAAATTTGTCTAAGGAAATAAATTGAAAAGAAAGTAATTCGGAAAAGTTTTTATAAGAGGAAAATTTAGAAAACTTAATTCACCCCCCCTCTTAAGTTAATTGAGGCTAAGTGACTAACAAGTGGTATCAAGAGCAGGTTTCTTGTATAAGGCTTAAAAACTTGAAGAATTGAAATGGCCTCATCAAATTTTTTATTTCCCGAAGGGAACTCTATTAAGAGACCTCTTATATTCAATGGTGAAGGGTATCATTATTGGCAATCTAGGATGCAAATTTTTATAGAAGCCGTAGACTTAAACATATGGGATGCTATTGAAAATGGTCCTTTCATTCCCATTATTGTAGAAGGTTATGAAATAAAAGATTTACCCAAAGATCAATGGAGTGATGATGATAGAAGAAAAGTTCAATACAATTTGAAAGCAAAAAATATAATTACTTCTGCTTTAGGAATTGATGAATATTTTAGAATTTCAAATTGTAAAAATGCTAAAGAAATGTGGGATACACTTGAAGTAACACATGAAGGCACTAATGATGTGAGAAGATCTAGGATAAACACTCTCACTCATGAATATGAATTATTTAGAATGAATCAAAATGAAAGCATACAAGACATGCAAAAGAGATTTACACATATAATTAATCATCTTGCATCTCTAGGAAAAGTGTTTCCTAACGAAGATCTTATTAACAAAGTTTTGAGATGTTTGAGTAGGGAATGGCAACCGAAAGTGACTGCAATTGCTGAATCAAAAGATCTAACAACCATGTCTCTTGCATCTCTATTTGGAAAACTTCAAGAGCATGAAATGGAATTAATGAGACTAAGTCAAAATGAAAATAGTGATAAAAAGAAGAAAAGTATAGCACTTAAAGCAACTTCATCATCTCATGAAGAAATTGAAAAAGATGACAACATTGAGGAAGATGATGATGATGATGAAGATTTCAATCTATTTGTAAAATGATTCCACAAATTCCTAAAGAATAGAGGAAATAGAAGAAATTTCAATTTCAACATAAAGAAGAAAGGAGAAGAATCTTCTTCAACCCCAAGATGCTATGAATGCAATCAACTGGGACATTTGAGATTAGAATGTCCGATCCTTAAAAGAAAAATGGAAAAATCCAGCAAGAAAAACTTCAAAGAAATAAAAGGGAAGAAGGCTTATATCACTTGGGAAGAAAATGACATGGATTCTTCAAGTGACTCTGAAAATGAAGTTGTAAATTTGGGACTCATGGCCAAAGATTACGAAAGCGAAGAAGAGGTAACATCTTCTAACAATGATATCTCAATTTCATTTGATGAACTTCAAGATGCATTCAATGATTTGCATAAAGAATCCTTTAAACTTGCAAAATTAGTATCATCATATAAGAAAACAATTTCAAACTTGGAAAAAGAGATTTCGAAATTAAATAATGAATTAGATGATCTTAAAACTGAAATTAGGATAATAAATTCTAAAGAAGAAAATCAGGAGATTAAAAATAAGTTAGATACTGATAAAACAAATCATCCATGTTCAACTTGCAATAAATTTAAAGAAGAAATTAGTAATCTAAGAAACACTCTTGCAAATTTTACTGGTGGAAGAAATAACTTAGACATAATATTAGGAAAACAAAGATGTGTATTTGATAAGGTAGGATTAGGATACAACCCACAAAAACAACAAAAGAATTACAAGAATTTCTTTACAAGTTCTCAAGTTTCTACCTCTCCTTTTATAACATGTTTTTATTGTGGTAAGAAAGGTCATAGTATATCAACATGTTATGTTAGAAAGAACATTAGCAATCTTAAGAATATGATGTGGATTCCAAAAGATTCTTTAGTTAAAACTAACATTAAGGACCCAAAGAAAACTTGGGTAACAAAATCAATCCATTCTTTGTCTTGAAGGATTCCAAAGACCAAACTTGGTACATTGATAGTGAATGTTCCAAGCACATGATAGGAGATAATTTAAAATTCATTGACATTACTCCTAAGAAAAGTGGACATGTAACCTATGGAGACAACAACAAAGAAAAATATTTGACATTGGAAAAATAGAAAGCTTTGAAGATACTCATATTTATGAGCAAACTCAAAAAGACAAAGAAGATGAAGAAATGGAGGATTCTATAATTCAAGAGAATCAAACAAACATGATTCCTAAAAGAGAGTAGAGAATCTCAAGAAAATCGTCCTCTTGAAAATATCATTGGAGACATATCAAAAGAGGTAACTACTAGATACTCTCTCAAAGAAGCATGCAATAATTTGGTTTTTGTTTCTAAAATAGAAGTTAAAAATCATTGATGAAGCCTTAAATGATGAACATTGGATAAACGCTATACAAGAAGAGTTAAATCAATTTGAGAGAAATCAAGTATGGAAACTAGTCCCTAGACCATATAATCATCCAATTATTGGAACCAAATGGGTATTTAGAAATAAATTAAATGAACATGGTATAATTATAAGAAACAAAGCTAGACTAGTTGTTAAAGGATATAATCAAGAAGAAGGCATAGATTATGAAGAAACATATGCACTTGTAGCAAGACTAGAAACCATTAGAATGTTAATAGCCTATGCATCAATAATGAATTTCAAACTATATTAAATGGATGTCAAAAGTGCATTTCTAAATGATTTTATTCAAGAAGAAGTATATGTTGAACAACCTTCTAGATTTGAAAACTCATAATTTCCAAACCATGTCTTTAAGTTGAAAAAAGTTGTATATGGATTAAAACAAGCTCCTAGGGCATGGTATGAAAGACTAAGTAAATTTCTTTTGGAAAAAGAATTTACAAGAGGGAAGGTTGAAACAATATTAATTTATCAAAAGAAAAATGAATGATATTCTTATAGTGCAAATTTATGTTGATGATTTATTTTTGGAGCTACTAATGATTACTTGTGCAAAGAGTTTTCTAATGATATGCAAAGTGAATTTGAAATGTCCATGATGGGCGAGTTAATTTTTTTTCCTTGGACTACAAATAAGGCAAACCAAAATTGAATTTTTTTTAAATCAAAGCAAAAATAGTATGAAAATTTTTTGGCTTGCTCTTTACCTTTGGATTATTTTGTTCTTATATTCTTTTTGATGTTGCCAAAGGGGGAGAGAAAGGATAAGGATCACAAAAGGAAAAAAGAGAACATTTTGTTAGAAAAGAATGGCACAATCCAAGAGGGGGGGTGAATTGGATTCTATGACCCTTTTAAAAATTATCAGAGTATTTAGGATCTTTATTTCACTAAAACTTTTTTAAGACTGAATTTTCAAATGAAGCTTATTTAAAGACTTGTTATGAATGTATGAATGATATATGCTTTCTTGATTACAAAAAGTGAGGTTCAAATGTAATGCTCTATTTCAAATTAAACCATCAATATTCACACACACAAGTTAATCAAGAATTATCTTCTTTAATATTCAATCAAGCAATTACTCAAAGTAAAAGATAAAGGTAGAAGAAGATTGCACAAGTCTTTTATACTGGTTCAGCCACTCCACATGTGACCTAAATCCAGTCCTTAATCAGCACCTGATCAAGATTTGTTCCACTATCTCAAGGAAGAAGGTTTACAAGCACACACACATGCATATACTTCAACACAAAAGATAACCACTTTCTTGACCCCAAGAAAGCACCCCTTGTAGAAACCCACTACAAGAAACCTTACCACTTGAGAAACCCTTCTCAAGATTTTACAAGTATTCACACAGAATAAAGGAACGAATTCACCTGGAATTCTTTGAAACAAATCTTAATCTTCCCATTTCAAGAATGATATGATGATGATGATCTCCTTTCAATGTTTTTCATAAACGTTTCTCTTCTTGGATTCACAAAGAAAACTCTCCAAGATGTCACAAAGACTCCACAAAAATGTTTTTCTCAATTTGATTATCAGTTCTAACTCATGTCCGAAGTTTCTCAAAGTTCAAACTATTTATAAAAGTCTCAGACGCAGATAATCGATTATTTTAAAGAATAATCGATTATTTTGTTCTTTAGGTTTTCTGGAAATCAACCAAGAACAATATAATCGATTATTTTGCTAGATAATCGATTATTCCAGAGAGTTGTTTATGGGATAATCGATTATTTTGGAAAATAATCGTTTATTGCAGCAAGGCATCCCATTTTGCCTGTTGCTGGAATAATCGATTATATTTAACGATAATCGATTATTTTGAGTTAGTTTTTAAAACTTCGTTTTAAGTCTCAAAATAACTTTCGAACCTTTTCACTCATCATCATATACTCTCTACTTAGCTTTAGATATAGATTTGCTTATGCACAAAGCATACTAAGCACACACAACATAAAAACTCATTCAAAACACTTTATTTTCTAAACTCTATTACATAGCATTTTCTTGACTTTGTTTTTGTGCATCCAAGTTGTTCTTCCAAGTTGTTCTTCCAAGTTGTTGTTGAACACACATGTTGTGATCATCAAAACTTCTTTAAGCTTCAAGCTCTCCTAAGCTCAACAATCTCCCCCTTTTTGATGATGACAACCCATGACTCAAATCATGTCAATCCAATGCTATCGTGCTTCAAGCTTTTCTTTAATTCCAACATACAAAACCTGCACAATACACACACAACAAGCACAATACCTGCAAAAATAACAACTAACCACACAACTACCTTTTCTCCCCCTTTGGCATTATCAAAAACAAATCAAGCTATGTATCACAATATCCAAGTCAGAATCATTGATTCAGCAATCCAAACTCATTCAATTCTAAACAATCACAGAACAAAGTATCATATACATCAACCATGATACCATCAACCATGAATCAATTATGACAATCATTTATTCTCAAAACAGAGTATTGTAATCAACCATCAACCAAGGCTCAATTTGCTCATCAAATTTCAAAACAGAGCATTCACACATGCTCTCAAAACCAGAGCATTTTTGCATCAGTTAAGCAAAACAGAATTATGATACCACATTCAAAACAACAAATCAGCAAAATAAAGTCCAAATTTCATCAGAATTTAATTGTTCAACACCAGAAAACATTAAAATGTTCAGAAATTGAAAACATTACAACCAAATCGAAATTAATTGTTCAAAAACAGAATTTAAAATCCTAATTAAAACTAACAGTCAAACATCAAAATAGTAATCAATCTTCATCCTCCGGTATTCCAAGATGAGTCTTGAGCAGCCTCACTTCATGATCCAGATCATCAAACCTGTCAAGAATACCAGAAAACAAAGACTCATGTCTTCTCGACATTTCCATTACCGCATCCAGCTTGTTTATCATGATTTGCTCAAATGGTTAAAACGGTTTTGGCTCCGCTTCAATCTCCCTGCTAGGTTCAGCTTCCACCTGTGGTGGCTAATCCTCATCATGAGACGAAACACCGTCTTCATCAGTTGCCTGCTCCGGGGTAGGGGGTACATCTCCTTTGAACACCTATTTGTCTTCTTGTTTAAGCATTCCCATGTGATGTAAAGAAGACTTCTCTATTTTGTTCGAAGCATGTAAAACAATTTTCCTTTCCCCAGATAAATCCACACCAGCAATCTCAAAAATCTTGGACAATAACAGAGCATACGGAATCGGACCATCTTCCTTCTGCCTAGCTTTCCATATACAATCATTTACGACCGATACCCAATCAATCTTGATTTTCTTTTTAATAACATGCATTAACAGAATGTCATCCCGTGAAATTTGAGCATGATTATGTAATCTAGGTTTCAACATCCAAGCAATTATGAAAGAAATCAAACGGGAATTCTTTTTCATACCTCCCGCCAGAAACTTCTCATAGTTGGTGTTCACTGGGTTCCTTTGACAGTCCCGGAAGGTAATCAGCTCTTCAAAATCCCCAAAATTGAAAGGTTGGGGTTTCTCCTGTCCAGTGCCGCTTAGCCTGCAGCAGCCTTCAACGTTGGCCCGTCCAACTTAATCAGCTTTCCTTTCACCACCGATTGCATGATGTCGTCGTTACTCGAGGCGAAACAGAGAAATAACCTGATTAACTCAGGATGATAGGGACCCTCCATTTCCAAAAACTTGCCCAGTTCTTGGTGCTCTAGAAGGGTTGGAAAACTAAAACCCTCGTTCTTAAACCATTCAAGTTTAAGAGTCTTCGGAGGAATGATTCTCCGCCCGGCGTACCACTCAAAATAGTACTCTTGAGCTTTCTCATCAGCAAACCATTTCGTAATCAGTTGCCTAGAGGGTAAAGGACGTTTGCTCCCCCTCACTTCAAGCTTCTTTGGTCTCTTTGATGAAGATTCCATGAGTGGGTATTGAAGAAGATGAAGAAAATGAGAGATTTGAGAGGTTTTGAGAGGGTCAGGGTTTGTGGGTTTGAGAGAGAATGAGAGAAAATGAGAGAAGAGAAGGTTTATGCCCTAACACCTTCTGAATGGGGGGTTATAGGAGGTTCCAAGGGTTTGGCGCGTATTTAACCGTTTAAACATTTTCAGAAATTTCAAAACCCGCCCAGATAATCGATTATTTATGCAAATAATCGATTATTTGCATCAACAAAATCCCCTTAAAAACACAATCTGATATGGATAATCGATTATTTTCAAGATAATCGATTATTACAGAGAGTATCTTCTCCTAACACAGCCCAGATAATCGATTATTTACAGAATAATCGATTATTCCAGTGGCCTTTCAGATTCTACTACTCAGATAATCGATTATGACCCAAGATAATCGATTATTCCAGAGACTCTTGAGTTCCTTCTTACCAGATAATCGATTATTGCCCAAATAATCAATTATTTCAGAGGCTCTTGGAATTCTTCATGTTCCAGATAATCGATTATTACCTAAATAATCGATTATTTTCATGGGTTTTCTTAAGATAATCGATTATATTTTAAGATAATCGATTATTCCAGAGAAGTTTTGTTTCTCATAAATTTTAACACTTCAAATTACACCAAGTCTAATTTGTCACTTAAATACTAAACATCTCTAACTTTCACTCTCAAAGCATAATCAATTCAAACATGATTCATTGATTATTCCTAATTCAATTCTCAATTGGTTGAATCTTTCCCTTGGTAGAGGTTTTGTAAAAATATTAGCTAGTTGTCTGCTAGTTTCTACAAACTCTACAACACAATCATTCCTTCGAACATGATCTCTCAAAAAGTGGTGTCTTATCTAAATATGTTTTGTCCTAGAGTGCAAAATTGGATTCTTGGTCAAATTTATTGCACTTGTATTGTCACACCTCAAAGGAATTTTGTTCAGCTCAACTCCATAATCTCTTAATTGTTGTTTCATCCAAAGAATTTGAGCACAACAACTTCCAGTAGCTATATACTCAGCCTCAGCTGTACTCAAGGCAACACAAGCTTGCTTTTTGCTATGCCACGAAACAAATACACTACCTAGTAAGTGACAAGTTCCACTTGTGCTCTTTCTATCTAGTCTACACCCAGCATAGTCTGAATCTGAGTAGCCTATCAGACTTAGTGAGACTCCCTTTGGATACCACAACCCCACATTGGTTGTACCTTTCAAATACTTAAGGATTCTCTTCACACTCTTCATATGAGATTCTTTTTCCTATGAATCTGATTTCTTTACTCTTTTTATCATATATCAAGCAACATGTATTATCAAATTCAATTTTAAAACCTTTATCACTTAGTTGACTTATACTCAGCAAATTATGTTTCAAACCATCAACAAGAAATACATTCTCAATCAATGTTTGAGAGGAGGAATTACCAACATTGCCATGGCCAAGAATTTTCCCTTTGTTGTTGTCACCATAGGTAACATACCCTTCATTCTTCAATTTCAGACTTGAGAATTTTGAAGGATCCCTAGTCATATGCCTTGAGCAGCCACTATCAAGATACCAAAGTAGATTTTTGGCCCTCAAGCATTCCTACAACAAAGATTCAAAGAAAAAATTTAGGTACCCATGTGGAGGGTCCTTGTTGGTTAGTTCTCAGCCTTTGACTCTTTTCAACCCAAACCATCTCTCCATTTGGAACTCCATATTTTCTAGAATAGCAGTTCCTAATTGTATGGCCTCTTTTACAGCAATAAAAGCAAATTGTTTGTCTAGAGAAATTGCTTTTAAATTTTCTAAAGTTTTGGTTTTTCACAAAAGCTTCTTTCTTTGACTTAAATGGCATGCTCATGCTTGGATTAAAACCAAGTCCACTCCTATCAAAAGTGTTTCTTTGTTTTCCCAAAAGAATGTTTAAGTTTTAATTTCCATTTGTGAACTTTGCAAGAGTGGATTTCAAATCATCATTTTCTTTTTCAAAAATTTTGCAATGTTCACAAGCATCTTTTGAGGAAGTGGAGTTTTCACAATGAACTTCATTAAAGTTAAACATAGTTTGAAGATTTTCATGCTCATGCTTCAAATCCTCAAGCTCTTGTTCATCTTTAATTAAAGCATTTTCATACCATTTCAGCTTGATTTTCAACTTTGAATTTAAGGCTCCTAATTTGACAGCTTCTTCATGAATTTGTATAAAAGCTTCTTGGAGTTGATCATAGTCCGGATTGGATTCAAGGTCAGAATCACTTACAATTGTGTCTTGTTCAGTTCCAACCATCAAGCACAAGTTATTCTCCTCACATTCGGATTCATCACTTGATGTGCTTGAGTCATTATCTTCCCACGCAATGTAGGCTTTCTTCCCTTTTTCATTTCTCTTGCTTTTCTTCTCCTCTTGTTGCTTCTTCAAGAGGTTTGCACACTCAGCTTTCATGTGTCTCGGTTTTCCACATTCAAAGCAATTGAAGGAGGATGTGCTTGCTTCCTCTTTCTTGTTTGTCTTTTTATTGAATTTGTAGGGGGAATTCTTCTTTCTTCTTATGAATTTTCTGAACTTCTTCACCAGCAGATTGAAGTTCTCGGTTTTGGAATCATCAGAGCTTGTTTCTTCGAGCACCTCTTTTCCTTTGGCAGATTTCAAGGCTTTCAATGACACCCCTTTGCCTTTCTTATCTTGCTGCTCATGTTCATCAAATATGTGCAGCTTTTGCTCATGCTCTCTCAGCTTCCCAAAGAGAGTAGCTAATGTCAAGGAGGTCAAATCCTTCGATTCTTCAATGGCTGTCACTTTTGCTTGCCATGATCTGTCCAAGCATTGCAGCACTTTCAAATTCAGCTCTTCTTTCTCAAATTTCCTGCCAAGGTCAACAAGGTGATTTATCAAGTGTGTAAATCTCTTTTGAAAATCAGAAATAGATTCACCGTTTTGCATTCTAAACAGCTCATATTCTCTAATGAGAGTATGCTTTCTTGATCTCTTTACATCCTTGTTCCTTCATGAGTGACTTGCAAAGTATCCCACATTTCTTTAGCAGATATGAATTGTGAAATTCTAAAAAAATCATCAATAGACAATGCAGATGTTATGATATTTTTGGCTCTCTTATCATGTTGGGCTCTTTTCTTTTCCTCATCACTCCATTCACTCCAATGTTTTTCCTTCAGCTCGTCACCATCTTTTTTCATAGGGATATAGGGTCCATTTTCTATAGCATCCCATACAACAATATCAATAGCTTCAATGAAAATTCTCATCCTAATTTTCCAGTAGACATAGTTTTCACCATTGAAAACAGGAGGTCTATGAATAGACACACCCTCACCATAGGGTAGGTTGTTATTGGCCATTTTTGAAATCTTGAATAACTCTCAAGAACCTTGCTCTAGATACCAATTGTTAGAAAAGAATGGCACAATCCAAGAGGGGGGGTGAATTGGATTCTATGACCCTTTTAAAAATTATCAGAGTATTTAGGATCTTTATTTCACTAAAACTTTTCTAAGACTGAATTTTCAAATGAAACTTATTTAAAGACTTGTTATGGATGTATGAATGATATATGCTTTCTTGATTACAAAATAGTGAGGTTCAAATGTAATGCTCTATTTCAAATTAAACCATCAATATTCAAACACACAAGTTAATCAAGAATTATCTTCTTTAATATTCAATCAAGCAATTACTCAAAGTAAAAGATAAAGGTAGAAGAAGATTGCACAAGTCTTTTATACTGGTTCAGCCACTCCACATGTGACCTACATCCAGTCTTTAATCAGCACCTGATCAAGATTTGTTCCACTATCTCAAGGAAGAAGGTTTACAAGCACACACACATGCATATACTTCAACACAAAAGATAACCACTTTCTTGACCCCAAGAAAGCACCCCTTGTAGAAACCCACTACAAGAAACCTTACCACTTGAGAAACCCTTCTCAAGATTTTACAAGTATTCACACAAAATAAAGGAACGAATTCACCTGGAATTCTTTGAAACAAATCTTAATCTTCCCCTTTCAAGAATGATATGATGATGATGATCTCCTTTCAATGTTTTTCATAAACGTTTCTCTTCTTGGATTCACAAAGAAAACTCTCCAAGATGTCACAAAGACTCCACAAAAACGTTTTTCTCAATTTGATTATCAGTTCTAACTCATGTCTGAAGTTTCTCAAAGTTCAAACTATTTATAAAAGTCTTAGACGCATATAATCGATTATTTTAAAGAATAATCGATTATTTTGTTCTTCAGGTTTTCTGGAAATCAACCAAGAACAATATAATCGATTATTTTGCTGGATAATCGATTATTCCAGAGAGTTGTTTCTGGGATAATCGATTATTTTGGCAAATAATCGATTATTGCAGCAAGGCATCCCATTTTGCCTGTTGTTGGAATAATCGATTATATTTAACGATAATCGATTATTTTGAGTTAGTTTTTAAAACTTCGTTTTAAGTCTCAAAATAACTTTCCAACCTTTTCACTCATCATCATATACTCTCTACTTACCTTTAGATATAGATTTGCTTATGCACAAAGCATACTAAGCACACACAACATAAAAACTCATTCAAAACACTTTATTTTCTAAACTCTATTACATAGCTCTATTACATAGCATTTTCTTGACTTTGTTTTTTGTGCATCCAAGTTGTTCTTCCAAGTTGTTGTTGTACACACATGTTGTGATCATCAAAACTTCTTTAAGCTTCAAGCTCTGCTAAGCTCAACACATTTATCTTAATCCTCTACTTGGCTTTTTGATGTTGCCAAAGGGGGAGAGATAAGACCGCAAAGGAAAAGAAAATGTTTATTTTTTTGCTAACATTACTTTGGGCTAAGTTTGACTAAAATATTTTGACAAAAATATTCTTGATGCTCAACTTGACACTCTACAATCTTTTTCAAAATATAAGTGCAACTCCTTATATAAAAATAAAAGTAACATCAATCAATGCTTTACTAAGGGGGAGTTTAAGAGGGAGTGATCAAAATATACTATTTTATTTTCCTTCTTTTTACAGTAAATTATCATCATCAAAAAGGGGGAGAATGTGGAAGAAAATATGCACAAATGTTTTGATGATGCCAAAGTGATTATAAAGCATTGAAGAAGAATCAAGGTTGAGCTAAAGCAAGTTGATGCAAGAACAAGATCTCAAGTGTCATATAGATAAGTCTTATCAACTTAGCTAAGAATGTAAAAGAATTTTTTAGAATTGCAAGTATGCTTGGGCTTGACAATAAGTTTTGAAAAATCTTAAATTAATCTCTTTAAATTTAAACAAGTTTTAAATCTTTTGAAAGTAAGTAAAAATGTTTTCAAAAGACTTAACAAAAGCTTTAAAGAATAGTTCAAATCATTTCTTAAAATAGATTTGTGAAAGAAATTATTGAGATGAAGTTTTCTACATAAAAGTTTTTGAAACAATAAACAAATATGTTCTGGTAATCCATTACCAGACCTTGTAATCTATTACCAGAACAGGAAACTTCAAAGTTCAAATTCTGAATACAAAATGTGTTCTGGTAATCGATTACCAGACCTTATAATCGATTACCAGAAGATAAAATTTCAAATTTTGAATTTAAATTATACAACGTTTCAAATATTTTGAACTTGAACCGTTGTAATCGATTACCAAGTCTTGTAATCGATTACCAGAGTCTATTTTTGAAAAATTATAGAAAGTTACAACTCTTCATGAAAAGACATAACCTAAGAAACAATTGTCTATAAATACCTATAATTTTTCAGAGAAAGGTGACGAACTCTTTTGTAAAAATCATTTACAAAAACTACTTGGCCAAAGTCATTTGAAAAATCTCTTAAGAGTTCTCTAAGATCTTCAAAGTGTAATATCTACTCTTTAAAAGAGAGTCATTCTGTAATACTCAATTGATCATTGAATCTGTGAAGGAGAAAGGGTTTTTCTCCTTGTTGGTTTTTGAATCTCAACACAAGGAAAGGGAGTTTCGAGGTGTTGGAGGATTCAAGTCTTGTAAGGTTTACAAGAGTAGTGGAAATCTCAAGTGGGAGACTTGAGGACTGGATGTAGGCAGGATTGGCCGAACCAGTATAAAATCAAGTTTGCAATTCTTCTTCCCTACACTTTTATTTATTTGTTATTTAATTGTGTTTGAGTTGTTTTACATCATCATTCTTTACATACAAATTTGTCTAAGAAAATAAATTGAAAAGAAAGTAATTCGGAAAAGTTTTTATAAGAGGAAAATTTAGAAAACTTAATTCACCCCTCTTAAGTTAATTGAGGCTAAATGAATAACAATAATTATAATTAAAAACATGTAAATGTGATTTATAACATTAAAAATTAGTAATAAGTAAAAAAAATTGTGCTGAAAAAAAAACTGTTAGCTCAATATGACTCAATATAATAATTTTTTTTATATAAATTTTGAACAACTGATAAAAAGTTTGAAAAACATAGGAAAATAATTATTAGGCTCAATATAGCTTAACCCGATTCAAACCAACTGTAAAATCCAAAAACCGACTACTCGAGACCAATTAAACCAAAAGCTAAAATCGATAAGAAATGGACTAGGTTTTATTATGATCAGTTTGGTTAGATTGATTGACTTGAATCCGAACCCGACCGATGATCTTAATTAAGGAGGATGAAGATATCTTGATGTTTTTGAAGACTTTTAGATGAAAATGATATATATTATCTTTAAGGGAGGAGATTTTATTCTTTATTTTTTTCTTTCTTTATCATGTTTAATTTGAATAACTAAAGTTACCATGGATCTAATATTTAACTTAGCACCTTCTTTACGGTATATATGCTCAAGTAAGTATTCTCAACTCAAATATTTTATATGATATGAATAACTTAAAAATATCAATATTTGTTCTGATGATCTAATACTTTAATATAATGCTTTGACTCTTGTTATAATGGTCTTTATTTTACTTTTTTTTTTTGGTAATGTCATTATATTTGATCTGATAATTGAAGTTCTGTCTGTTATTTTTGCAAAAGTAATGTTTTGATGACATTTTATCATACATTTTTTTTTGCTTTGATATTTTAAAAAGAAAACTCTTACTTTGATAAATGGTAAGACCTATTCTCACAAAACTTGTATAAACCAATTTCCTTTGAAATAAAATTTTTGTTTAAAAAAATATGTTTATCATCGTAAAAAAATAATTAAAAAAATGTAATAATGAAAATGTTATTAGTTCAAGACCCTACTACTTTTATGTTTTGACTAGAGAAAAAAGAGGCATCAGAAATTAATATGGTGTTCAAGGTTAAAATATATACGTATACAATATACAATATATATATATATATATATATATATATATATATATATATATATATATATATATATATAAACCTTAAAACATAAAACAACATATATGACCCCTACTGTTTTCATGTTTAATGTTTTGAAGTACAATCTGTGGACATATATTTATCCGAGGCAAGAATATATGTTTCATTAATCTGGTACATTTTATATGTAAGTCGTTTACGTAACAAATAAAACTATACAAAAAATATTAAATGTTATTCTAATGAACTGATACTTGTTTTAAATTATTCTCTTGCAGAGTAACAAAATGAAATCATCAAAAGGATGGACAATTGAAGATAGAATGTATAACGTCTTCGCGAAGGAGATTTAAGCACTAAAATTGTGGCACTTGTTCTAAAATACAAGTGTTATATATATATATATATATATATATATATATATATATATATATATATATATAAAGTATATTAATTTATTTTATTTTTATTGTTTTTAATATAAATCTTTAAAATTGTTAATTTACACGTTTGGAAGATTTATATAGTATTTATTTATGCGTATAATTTATTATAAATTTTATTTATATAATAACTATTCGGCATGTATAATGTACAAAATAAAATATTAGTTATTAATAAAATTTATTAAATAATAAATTAAATCAACAAAAAAATTATAATTTTTTAATAAAATATAGCCATCAACAAAAATACAATTATGATATGATAATTTTTTTATTAGTTAAAATTTATTAAAAATATAATCTCTTCTTTCATTTTGTTTTTTAAAAAATATAAATGTTTCATTATGATTGACTAGTTATTATTTACGGTATTAATATAATCAATGTGATAATATTAACAAAAATATCTTTTAAGTTTGTTAGAGTCTTACCTCCTTTAAGATCTTAATTACATTAAGAGTATCATTCTTGGTGTTGTAACGACCTGGCTGACCATTCTACTCATCAACAAAACACACCGGAAACACTAGACAGAATAGAACAAGTATATAAATATAGAGTCTAGAATATAAGTATATACATATGTCCCGAATCCGACTAGAGTTAGGGTATGTAAAACAAGAATTTCATCAGAAGTCACTATGCCTAGTGACTAAAACAAACAAAACATCCATAGATGTCAACTCCATCTATCAGCTGCCGACTCATCGCTATCCACCTTCTATTCCTGCTCTGCTCCCGTACATAGTACGATCATAGCAGTCCAACCACATGGAAACACAAGGGTAAGCTAGCATAAAGAAACAACATATGGAAAGGTTTTTAAGAAAAATAGAAATAAACACGACTATTTACACTTCATCAACATACATTCCATCAGTTTTCAACATTATCGTCAATAAGAATACAATGCGTCGTCATGCATATCAACTCGGAGATCTCCTACAACAACTCAGCCTTTCGGCCTACGTCAACTCAGCCTTACGACCTACAACAACTTAGCCTTGCGGCCTACAACAACTCACATCAATATTCCAGCACAACATAACTTATACATCTCAACAATATCAACTCACAACACAACACAAACGTACAACTCAACATATCAACTTCACCGTTCAACAAATCAGCCACAACATAACCCCACTTCTCAACACATTCATCAGATACAATTTAATATCAATAATAACTTTATCTGCTAGACATCATTTCATAACCTTCTATTTCAATTCAACTCAGCACAAAACTTCATACATAACCATCCCATCTCTGCGCCCGACGCACACGTGGCTACGCCCAGCGCAGCGCAACCAGAGAGCACCAGGGGGCCAGCGCGCCCAGCGCAGGTGTGCCCGCGCCCAGCGGGACTCAACTAGAGAACCCAAGACTATCTCGCGCTTAGCGCAATAGTCTTTGCGTCCAGCGCTGGCCGGGCAGAGACTCAAGGAGTCTCATGCGCTCGGCGCACCAAAACCCGCGCCCAGCGCGGGGAAGGCAGAGACCTCCCTTGGTCTCGCGCCTAGCGCAATTCAAATTGCGCCCAGCGCCCACAAGGCAGAGACTCTTAAAGAGTCTCATGCCCAACGCGATAAGGGGCGTGCTCAGCGCCCAACAGAAAAGACCAAAACCTGCCACAACTGGCATCGCGCCCAATGCGGTCCACGTCACGCCCAGCGCGGGCCAGCCAGAGAACCACATTCTCAAGCGCGCTCAACGCACTCATCATTGCGCTCAGCGAGCTTGGCCAAATGGGGTCTCCTGGTGGCCGCGCGCCCAGGCGCGAAGAATCCCGCTCAGCGCGAAGCTCAGCAACAACCTCACCATTTCGAAAACCTTAACCAAAACCTGCAAAAACAACCACCAATCCAACATGCAAATCATCCGAAAGCTTCCTCTTTCATCAAATATCAATAAAAACGATCCATTTCCAACATGCAATCACCAAAATCATCAAAAACCCTAAAATTTATCCAACCCCGGAAAAACCCCAAAATCCCATTTTGTTCAGTAAATCTCAGCTCAAAGTCAGCGATCATTCAACCACAAATGAGCATATGCACTCATTCCTAGCCAAACACAGTAATTAACTAGCTTCCCTTACCTCGGGCGAAGATTCCGAGTTCTGGGAGCTTGAGCGGAGAAGAAGAAAGAGCTTGTCCGGAGGAGAATGTTAAACTTGAAAGGAAGCACCACCCTCAACTAGCTCCACCTGCCCCTGGCTCAGCACCTAAAGCCACCAATTCAGAGAAAAGAGAATGAGAGGGAAGAAGAGAGAGTTGGAGTGGTTGGAAGTGAAGGAAGGGAAAAAGAGAGGGAAGGGGGTCTTACAGGTGTCAATATCATTAATTATTTATTACATAGTAAAAAATATAAAAAATATATAAATGTGTCAAAACATAACTAATATAAAATACAAAGGGTATTTTAGAAAATTTATAATAATTTGAATAAAACCTAAAATATTAATTACATTTCCTTAGAAAATAAAAATATTAAATGTCAAAACAGAAGAAAAAAAAAATAGAATGTAAAATTAAGAAGAAAAAAAAATCGTGAAATATGACACGAAAATCACACAAATGTACAATTTTTACTAAATTTTAAGCAATAAATAAATGTTTTAAAACATTCATAAGATACCTGATACAAAACGTGCGTGCAATGAATGATTAAATTTACAATAGACACGATTGTAGGGAAGCAATCGTTGACGGGTAGCCTTGGTCTCAGTCTTAACAACTGCTCCATACGTTATCCAAAGACGGCTGTCTTTTTCCCTCCTACCCACTTGCAAGAGAATCAGAGAATTTTTTTTTTTTTAATCAAAGTATGATTTCAATTAATTGATTTGTTGTTATTATTATTTCTATTAAAATATACAATTTGGGTAAATTGATTGGATCACAGAATCTAGAAGTAGAAATGTGTTTTGTGATCCACAAATAATGTTAGTTTAACCATAGCCGCCCATTGTTGTGTGTTACATAAATAATTTATTTTTCTCTTCTCTTTTTCAATTTATGATCCATCAACTGTTTGTTAAATTGCCTCAGACAAAGTGGTACAAGGTTGGGGATCCCTTGAATATAGAGCATAATTGAGGTGTGGTGAAAATTTTGTCGGGGCAAGGAGGTGGGGCAGAGGACCTACCCACCTACCCACCACACCACCCTTCATCACCACCATCACAACCAATCCCTTTTAATCAATCCTCTTCTGTTCATGTGCACACCACCCTCAAGAATTCTTGTGCTTTGGCGCTGTTGTGTTTCCATTTCTTGGGGGTGTGTGTGGACCAATCAGAGCCTCAATTGTAACTACCACGAATCTGTTATAGGAACAAAATATTCTAATAACAAGATTTTATTATTCAATTTCCCAAGAGATTCTTGAGATATGGGTCTTTGCATCTAGACTTATCTTCATCTTTGTTCCTTTTTTTTTTCTTTTCTTTTCTTGCCAATCCCGTTTTCCAGGTGTCAGAAAACCTGATACAGATCTTGGTGCCCCCACCTTATTTAGCTTCCTTGCTTCAACTCCTTCATAGGACCCATCGCTAACAATTCAATCTTTCATTGAATGACAGCTGTTAACTTTGTCTGTACGGTTGTGCTCCTTTTTGTTGTGGGAAGCCAATAGGAGGGAGAAAACTGTTTCAAAGGTTTGTTTAATCTTTTTTCTTTATTTGCTATTATACATAGTTACACAACAGTGTTCAAGCCTTCAAGTCAAGGCAATTTCCACCCAAGTTCGTCGGTGTGTGTGGTTGTGTACCTTGTTCAAACTTTGGGGTAAGGAGGCCCACCATTGGGGTTTTGGTGGGGTTTCTTTGAACCAAAAGAAAAGTAGAAAACCCATCTTTAAAAGGTGTTTGAAGATTCCAATTTGCTTCAGTTTGGGTTAAATAGTTTGGTTTTTTTTTTTTTATAAGCTATTGCCTTTCTGCAATTGGCTTCTCCACTGACTCTATAGTCTAGCCACCCTCTCTCTCTTATCACATATGCCAAATCCAATTTTGACCCGTAAAAGACTTTCTATATTCTAATGCTACTTTACTTCATAACTTGCATCTCCTTCTTCTTGTTTTTAAAGTCTCTCCTTCTCAAACCACTCCCATCATGGGCAACTGAGATGAGGTTGTTTCCCCTTTTGTTTTCTCAAGAGTTGTCTGTGAGAACCATCTCCAAGTTGTTCAGGAACCGCTTTTGGCTTGGTTTTCTGTGTCAAATTCCTGAAGGAATGTCTCTGGTGAGGAAGAGTCTGACTTCAAGAGTAGAGAATGTTGAGGACAGCCATGACATGTCGGTGTTGGATTTGCCTGAGTTGGCCTTGGATTGCATTCTTGAAAGGCTACCTCCCTCTGCACTGTGTCAAATGACCACTGTTTGCCGTTCCTTGAGGGAGAGGTGTGTGAGTGATCACCTTTGGGAGAGACACATGAAGCAGAAGTGGGGTAGAGTTATTGGCCCTGCTGCTTACAGGGAGTGGAAATGGCATGTTGCTTCCAAAAGGAATTTTGGGCTTCTTAAACATGGCAGGCAAAGGAGCTTGATGAGATTCATGTCTCTTCGTTGGCCTTTGCAATTGATTAGAACAAAGGTTGATGCCAATAATAGCTCCAAGCAGAGGAGCTTTTTGCCTGTTGACTCAGTCATGAATTGGTATCTTGCTCTTGAGTCTGGCCACTTTTGGTTCCCTGCTCAGGTCTATAACCGTGAGGTACGTACGGGTATACGCTTTTGTACTTTTCTATTGAAAATTTATATCTGTCATGCTAGATACAATTATAAAACCAGTTATTTGAGTTTCAATTGAACACAGTGGGTTTTGTTTTCTCACAAGTTACATTTTTGTTGTTGGTGGTGCAGAATGGTCATGTTGGATTCATGTTATCTTGCTATGATGCTGAACTTAGCTATGATCCACGAACTGATACCTTTCAAGCCAGGTAATTGGTATGATTGTAGGTGCTCAAATACTTATCGTGTCGAATTCATTTGGAGTCTATTACATACATGTTCACATTGGTAAAGCTTGAAGAGTTTTTAAGGAAACATAGGAGGAAAATAAAATGAACTTTAGATCTGATGACCTAATTATTGATTCGTTGCCGATTACAGGTATCCTCCGCATGGAAGAAGGGCAGATGCTAGAGAGTGTGGCATCCCTTGGGAAAGGCTAAGAGCACCTCCTGTTGATACTTCTCCGCATGATCTTCATGTTTCTGAGTGTTTAAATGATTTGCATCCGGGTGATCACATAGAGATTCAGTGGAGGAAAAACAAAGAATTTCCTTATGGTTTGTTCTTTTCTCCAACATCTTGTTTCAATTCACCATAAGCCTTTTAAGTTTTACCAAACATAGAAGTGAATGGCTGCATACTGTAGGACCCTATTTATCTATATCTATTAACAGTCCATAAAAGATGCAGATGGATCTATTTTGAGTCTTTGTTATAGAAACGATTACCTTTCTTTTAATTGTCCATTTCCTTTATTCCCTTGTGATAAGATTTTGATAATTGAGAACTCAGTTTTCAACAATATTGTCAATCTTCAAAGCTGTACCCTTAATCTTTTATAAAAGAGCCTTTGTAGACATTAATATTAGATGTGATTGGAGTTATATTAAGCTAAAATGAATTTCTGCATGACGAGATGCACCTTTATGGCAGGTTGGTGGTATGGTGTTGTAGGCCACTTGGAGTCATGCAATGGGAGTGAAAATTATTGCCGATGTCATACTAGTGGTGAGTTAATTTGAACTTCCTTTTGGATGATTGCTATTATCAATCATTACTTTTTCTTGGTTATAGTTTTATCATTAATAATTAAGTCAGTCTTTTCTTCCCATCTAGCAAAGTAGGCTTATATTCTGGACTCAAGTATGATTGATTGTCTAATGGATCAGTAAAAGGAAAAATCTTCAGACTTGTTGAAAAAATGATTGTGGAATTCATATCAATAAAACCTTTCTACTTTTGATTCCTTTGCATTTTCATACAACTTAATATGCTGTATAAAGATACAAAATGGAGGCTAAAGGAAGTTGATGCTTAGAAATTTTCAAGACAGAAATTAAGCTTAAAGTTTGTTGTTTTATTGATTTAATATATTATACTTTTATAATAATAATAATAATAATTATTATTATTATTATGGAGGTTATAAATTGGAAAAAATTGACATGCATGTGTAGTTAGTTTACTTTGACAGACCAGACCAGACCAGACCACAGGTTTGGCCAGATCTCTCTGGATTTTAATATATCTAAATGTGGACCACCTGCTATGCTATTTGGTTGGTCCCCGAGACATTTCATGGTCAGTATGTCATCATTTCCACCAACAATTGATAATTTGTGTCTCAGTGGATATACATTTATGACCAACCAGGCTAAAGAACTCGATTCCTTTTGTAGTATGTTTCAACTCTAGTAGGAATATTTTTGCTTTGTGGGACAAACATGATTATTATAAGCTTCAAACACTTCTCTTTTTCTGATCTTGTTAATTTTATAGACAAAATGCTCCACGAGATCCTTCTAATGTATCCCTTGTGACATTTTATTTCACATTCCTTTATCCACAATAACAAACCACAGATGTGGGAATAGAAATAAAAAATAGCACGAATTTTAAAATTATGCTTCAGTAAACAAAATCAAGTGCTTATAAAATATGAGGCTAGTTTCCTTGTGTTGATAAGGGCTATTTTGCCTGCCATGAACTTTGAGGAATGAAATTCAACAAACTTGTGCTCTTCGGTTAAATTTAATTTCTTCAAGTCTTTCACTTATTGTCAATAAATTACTCTTGAATGGAAATTTTAATTTTATAAAGACTGCAAACATAAAAACTAGTAGCACTATTAAACTACTAAAATGATGAACTGCTCAGTTTCCACTACCTAACGAGTCAAGGCATTGGCATTTTTTTTTTATTATATCTAACCCTGAGAGGGGTTTCTTGAGATTCAAACATAGTTTATTTAATGCTAAATGTGTTGGTTGCAGACACTGTGGTATTGGAGTTCAATCATTACACTCCTGGATCAAGATGGAGGCAGACCACTGTCAGTAGGAAAGACCATAGGGAGGAGGGAAATGAGGCTGATGGCTTTTATGGAGGAATAAGAAAGATTAAGAGTGAGGCTGAGATTGCAGTTTGGAAACGCCTTTGGCCATCTGAAATCTTGGATTAGTTGGCACTGGATCTGATCAAATTCTCCACCACTTATCATGATTTCAATATAGAAGCTGTGTTTCAGCAACTGAAGCATTGACTGTTTCTGCATTATACATGGCAATATACAACCTGAAGAGAACTTCAGATATTTAGGCCAACCTGATTTTCTTCTGTCCTTTGTCACATTTTTTAATGCGAAAATTTAATTTATGCATATTCATGTGATTTCTCCCATTGTAAATTGCTCATTTACGCACGAATGATGTAGAATATTCATTCCACCATAATATAGAATCTAGATGATAATTTCTAAGTAGTAGCTTTGAACTCACATAGCAGTACCGCTTCCATCCCAATGAATGAAGATGTAGTTCAGACGTTATTTATGTGAAAACAGTTCGTTAACTATATGCATTATGGATGCTTGCTTTGGTCCATTTTTTTGATAAGCAAATAAGATTTCATAGCAATTTGCAATTAAATGAAGAAAAGTTAGATACTTTATGTCCATGAATTTTCTATGCCACTGAATTTTCTTGTCATGTTTTTTGATGGAGGTATACATCTTCAGTGCCATGTGATATTTTAGCCATTTTATATGTCATTTAATGTTAGCCATATTAGCTGTGTGGGGTTATTGTTTGTTGTTTTGAAGAAGTCATAAGAATCTCTCATCTGGGTATAGTCAAGCATGAGTTCTCCTTTGGTCCAAGAGAGAAAAGAGAACATGAGATTTCAACTCACATTTCAAAAGGTACATACTCGAGAAAGCCAATTTCTGAATTCATTTGTATCATGACCTTACTATCAGATCAATTAAATACAAGAAGAATGAGTCTAATCATAACTGCATCATTTAGTTAACTTGTTCTATCATGACATGGAGGCAGCAGAGAAAGGGTTGTAACATGTCAGTCATTTTGGTTGTGTCACCAGTTGTTTCATCTTTGTAACAATGATATGATTGCAACAGTGCTCTGGGTTTCAGGTGAAGTTTCCTATAGAATGGTGGCTTCTTCAATGCTACTAACTTATGCATAGCACATTAGTACCTACATTACTCGTGTGCCTTCACAAGGAAACTTCATTATCCGCTCCCTCTACCTTGTTCAAAAAACGCCTCTTTAATTAGCCCATCTTTCTTTGTATCCGTAACCAGTTAGGTAGAAAAGGGTTCCCTTGGGTCCAAAGGGCTGTTCATTGGCCACTCTCAACTGTTTTGGGCAATTCAATCCTTTGGGTTGAGATAGAACATTTGAACCTCTTAGTGTATAATTAAATGGTTCTCTCTGCTATTCACAAATCACCAGAGCTGGGAGAGAGCAATGCTCCTCTGTCCCTCCATCTTGCTTTCATATTTCCCTTTGGCTTCTGTCTTTTCTTCTCTGACCTTCTCTAAAACTGTGATGAATGTATACTTGAAAATAGGAGCCTAAAAACTGATCCTTGGGACCTTGGTCATGATGTAATTTAGCTTCGGGTGCTCATTTTGTTGCATTTTCATTGTGAAGCCTTGGAGAAAGTTTGTGGGCTGTTAGCAAAGGAAGGACTTTACCATCACAAAATAACTCATCAGCAAATGCCATAGGGACTAGGGACTAATAGATCCCCACGCTGCCTTTGAAGCCTTGGTTCTAACTTCTGTTTTTGCATGTGATCAAATGGGTGTTCAATTTTCATCCATTTGGTTTTTCATAAATGTTTACACCACCAAGATAGAAAATTTGATGGCTTTCGAATTCAAATTCACTAAGATTGAACATTTTTGGACTAGTTAGTGGGTAGGTTTTATTTAGATAAATTCTTTATAAGTATTTATAAGAAAAAAATAAAGTAAAATGAATTGAATATCTTAAATTCTTAATTATTATAGTTCTCTTATAATTTTTTTCTAAAAGTTAGTGTGTATAAGTTGACTTTAACTCGCGAGAGATACTTAATTGATTTTATTTTCTTATTTTATTATCTTGTAAGTATTTATGAAAAAAAAAACTCAATCAGGACCTGTATTAAAACACATCTCACGGCTGCAGCTGTTTGCATTAGTTGGGGCAGGCAGCTATGAAAATTCATCTGGAAAAAAAAAATGTAATCATCTGGTTTTGGGCCATTGAAGGTAATGGTAGATGGAATGGCAAAGTTTTACACAATACCATATGATAGCAAAGCTTGAATAGGATTTGAAGTGTGTTGAACTCTTTCGTACAACATTATTTATTTATTTATTTAAACTCTTTTCATTACATCATTTATTAAATTTAAATTCTCTCTCTCTCTCTTCCCTCTATTAGCTGTATAAATTATTTTAAAGTATCATTTTCATATATATATATATATATATACTTCTATTTTATAAAATTTAACATATATGTAATTCTATTTTCTATGGACCTTGATTTGTCAACGAATTTGATCCTACACATTTTGCCAGAAGTTTTAGCTAGTTTGTCATGTAGTATAACATGAATGACATGGCTAAAGCACTGCCAAAACTGGCAAACATGTCCAGAACTATTGATCAAAATATCAACATAGTAAATGGAAAGGTCATTATGATGGTTTAGTCTGGAAAAAGGAAATGATTAGAGGTTCAACCAAAAGAACAAATGCAAGAAGAAATTCAAGCCCAATTCTTTTGGCCTAAAAGCTGCAGGTGGGGTGACCAACGGCGCTACCTACTTCCAAAATGATATGATTGGACATTGAAAGAAGAATTGCTCAATATACCTAGAAGAGTACAACAAGAAGAAAGGAAATGGTTTTTCACTTCAGGTATTTATGTTTATAGCCGTTAATTTGTCTACTTCAAAAAAAAAAAAAAACATATATAACATGCTAATGTCCTTAAAATAGGTAATTTTTTCAATGATATATGATTTGATTATGAGATTTTAATGAATAATAAAATATTATTTTTAAAGTATCTGTAATTAAGTATTATTGTTGATTATAATGATAATAATATATTAAAATTATTGTGTAAATTGAATGATGATCAAATATTACAATTTATATATATGGGATATCAAGTCACATGTATAAATTTAAGAGTATTATTTATACTAAACAAACCTATTATGAATAGTTATATAAGTATCATAAGTGATTCTCATGAAAATATTTTGGGGTAATCCTACATCTATAAGTCACCATAATTCCTACATGCAGGAGTTGTAAGTCTTAAAGTTATCAAATATTATCTATAATATCATAATTATAAAGATAATTATTGAGTTTACCATGAATCATGTTAAAGAGTCAGAGTGACATAGATGTGATTAGCCCATCCCATGGAACATAAGTTATGTGTAAGGCCTCTCAATAAAGTGAGAAATGAAAGTAGCCCACATCCTTATTACTTTGAAAAGCGAATTAGTTTTTAGCAAATATTTTAATTAAAAATATTCTTAAAATAACATGGCCTAAAAATTGTGTCCATGATGGGACTGATGCAATAGTGTGAATGACATGTTATTGACTTCGTCAAAAGTTGCTTCATTTTAGCTAGAAGGCCAACGGGTAGTGATGCTTGATGTGAACAAAAAAGGTGAAAATAACTTGTTATTTTTGTAACTAAAAAATTATCATTCTCAAAATGGTTTCAAATGAATATTTTTAAAAGGGCATCTGTTGGAGTCACATAGAAATTTTTCTAAAGTATTGTGAAAGACATCCAAAATAGAAAGACCTATAAAAAGGCTTTATTCTTTTTGATTAAAGAATAAAAAATATGGTCCAAAAGATTTCAAACCTTGGCTAGAGAAGTGATAATTGAAGATGTTTGCTAGAAAGGACCATTTGAGCACTAAACTGAAAAGCGTCCAAACATATAGTTTTGGCATAGTTTTTGCTATTTTGTGAAGTTCAAAATTGTAGGACACTTCTCAAAATTGTAGCATAGTTAGTTAGACATATCTAAGGCCCTTGTTTATTGATTGTTGGGTCAATTAGACTATAAAAAAGAACCAATAGCAAAATTCCAATTCGGTTAGACACTTATATGCGCATCTCAACACCACATAAGCATAACATTCATAATGATTACTAGTTTGAAGATCAAAATGTATTGTTTAACCAAAGACATTTTCATATGTTTAACACTCTAATTTTGATGATAACAAAGCAATGATCTTGAGAGACTAATATTGTTCAAGTCATTTAGGGAAGCACGCATCCAACGATGTATAAGGATGAAGAACAAAAATGTTTTCATGAATAACCCTTTCTACAATATGCATAAAATGAGACAAGTATAACACTTATTAAACAGGATTGTCAACGTTTGCGTTCAACGTCTAACATAGCGCGACAAGCATCTACATCTTATAGGTGTTTACAAGCCCAATGCTTGTTTGATTGTTTTGTGCCCTTAATGAACATTTTAAAATACTTGAAAACCATTTATGATAATTGCTCTGATAATGTGTGGATGTTATAAATGTTATATTACGTTATTTTCTCTTTTGTGTATATGCACATATTGGTACAGTACGTTTGAACTAATGTAGTGTTCAAAAAAGGAAAGTCAACCACAAAGAGAATTATTAGCGCATATAGAAGCTCGTTCATATTTAAAGCTCTCTACTTCATTATCTTATCAAGCCTAAGTATTTATGAAGTCCTAGAGTATTTGAACAAGTAAGAAGAACAATCATCTTGTGAAGATCAAAGATCACTTTCCAAACAACCAAGTATTAAGGCTTTCACCAACGAATATATCTCTAAAGTCTATAAATATAAGAAGACTTGAAGAGAAGAAAATAATAATGAATAGTTGTAGAAATCTATGAATAGTATATAAATGCTTGTTGATTGTGCAAAAACATTGTCAAAATCTCTCTAAAGTCATAAATGTCTTTTAATAACATCGTCTATTGGATGATCAAAGAAAACTTGAGTTAGCTATCTCTACCTAACAAGTCAAACCCCTTTCGAGTGTACCTAAACATACATATCCTCTTTGTGAGAGTTAGATAGAAAACACTCAAAACCTTTTTTGTGTAAGCCTAAAGAGGCTAGTAAAAGAATATTGCAACGTATGGTTGCATCTTAGGCAAAAGTGGCATACAGAATACTTGGTGTATCCAAGAGAGTGGCGTAGATAATACTTTGTGTAGCCAAGAGTGACATAGAAAGTACTTTATGTAGCCAGGAGTGACATAGAGAATACTTTGTGTAACTAGGAGTGACATTGAGAATACTTGTCTATATAAGTTTCACAGTTAGTAGAACCCTTTGAGTTCAAAAGTAACCGGATATAACTCAGTTAAGTGAACGAACATAAAAATACAAAGTATTTTTTTTCTAGCCCTTATCCCTCGTGCTTTTAGATGAACAACTTTTATTAACTTATAGTCGTTCATTTGAGAAAAGTTTTAAAAATTCCCTCTCACACACTAAACCTCCCTTCTGTATGTTTGTTTAAACTTCATGTGTGTACACCCAATTTAATTCATTAGCCTTTACATTTATGCCAATTTTTTATTCTTTTTTTTATTGCTTTCCATTTACATTTTTTTTAATTTTACCACTTTTGTTTACATTTCCATCCTTTTATTGCTTTCGTTTACATTATAGTATTTTACTATTTTCATTTACATTTCTAGCATTTTACTGTACATTTATTGCAATTTACAATTCCTTATGTTATCGCTTTCATCTTTCCATTCAAAACATATTAAAACAAACCAAAAAATAGTTGTTTTCTTTTGATTAAAAATCAATTTGAAACTTATTTTAAGATTAATTTAATTAAGAAATTTGGGTCATCCACTAATGACAATTAAATGATTTTGATACAAGTCTTAACATTTGTAGAATGATTATTTTTACTTGAATTTTAGCTTTTGATTAATCAGTTGATTTTACTTTTGTTAAAGAAGTGTTTTAATACAAAAAGCAAAAATTTGTTGTAAATCACAAAGTCATATGCATTCTATATATTTGAAAACTTAGTGAAGTTTTTGAGTTCGAAGGAAAAGAAACTTGCAATCATGCAAAAATTTGTGAAGAGTCCTACATTTAAAATTAAATTTGTTGTTGTGATTCCTTTTGAGACAAGTCTCAAATAGGTTTAGTGAATTCGATACTAAAACCAAAATCCACCACCAACACATGTGAGACATTATTGAAAATGGAGAACTATATTTTACCAATGAGGAGAGTGGTGTAGATTTGTGTTGCTTAGATCGGTCAATTATTAGAAAACGTGGTATGTTCTTAACTCAAAATGTAGGAGTTTTATCATTTGCTCTAAATGAATCTAAATATAAAATTTTCAAAATTGCAAGTCCACTAAAGAAATGTGATTTGGTTGTTTTGATTGTAATCAAAGTGTTTGAATATGGTTGTTTTCCACTTGTTCAAAGCTTCATAAATGTCTTGGCATAGTACAAGAATGAGGTAGGAAAGCTTTGTCTGAACATGTTTCTTTAGGCACTAACAATTCATTTTGTACTTGACTTTCCTTTTATAAATGTTGCGTTGGGACTGTTTTACAATCATTTTACACACACAAAAGAGGAAATAAAATATTTATGCATTTATGAAAAGCACAAATTATCAAAACAATTATCAACAATTTTTTTTTAATGTTTATAGGTTTGTTTTATGGAATGTAGACATTTAAACAAGTGTTAGACTTATGAACGCTTATAGATGCAGAAGCTAGTCTTAGTGCATGGATGTAAATGTTGATTAACCTATTTACTAAGTGTTACACTTGTTCAATTTCACACATTTGTGGAAGATAGTTTGTTATGAAAACAATTTGTTGTTCATTCCTTCTACATGTTGGTTGCATGATTCCTATAAAGACTTAGACATTTTCATTAGTTCATCGAGGTCATCATTTTGCTTTCATAAAAACTAAAGTATTAGACACATATTTTGTCTTTGGTTAAACATTATACATTTTCATCGTCTTTAGTTCAACATATATATTAGAGCATATAGATAGTATATATCGAGAAATTATAAATATAACACACTGAACACATTATGATAAGAATATGGATGACTATTTTGTCAACATAATTAAGTTTCCCATATTTCTCCTCTTTCGTCATTAGCCAAAAAAAGTAGAAAGACCATCATTTCTAGAAAAATATAAAACTTTAAAAATGCATAAAAGACATTATGAGAAAAAAAAATATAATTATAAGCAAGATAAGGGTGGTTGTGAATAGGGTTTGAAAGGTGGGGTGGGTGTAAAAAGACTAGTACTTGTAAATGTAGACTCTCCAAATGACTATAGTAAGCCTATATGAACCTTGGAAGGTTGGGGGGGGGGGGGGGGGGGATGCAGGTTGTATGAAAACTTCATCTCAAAAGGTGTAAAGGTCAAAGGTGTTGGGAATTGATTTTTCTTGTTAAGAGCGTGGCCAAAAACCTTGAACATCTTCTTCAGTATTGAAAGGAGAATCACCACTCCTATCTAAACAACTTCCTTCGACTATAATTGAGAGCCTTGGTAAGGGCAATCAATGTATCAGTCAGGTGTATAAAATGAGCAGGACTCAAGGAAGTTCATCCAAGATGGACTATTATGCTTTCCTTCTCTTCAAAGCTTGTAACACTACAAAAGGCTTCTTGGGTGCACTTCCACATGTGCTACTCCCATATGTATTATGCATCAATATAAACAAAGGGTGTTCCCCATTATCATAATATCTATGTCAATATGATTTTACTCAGGATAAGAAGTGAGCTCCATAGAAGGTCTTGAGGGTGCAAGCATAACATGTATAACTTCTTTCATCTTATTCAGACAAAGAATTGGTACCCTTGGATACACTCTATGATCTTGATGGAGGTGGAATCTTTGGTGTGTGGAGAGGGAGGTACATGCATGTGATTCTTCAATAGACATTCAGTGACGACATTTTAATTTGTCACCGATCGTCACTAATATGCGAGTCACTATTGAATTAGTGACGATATTTTTAGATGTCACAAAAAATAACACTTATTGTGATTAAAATATTATCACAAATATTTATATATAATAGTGACAATATCAACTTGTCACAAATATAAAACACAATAATAATGAATTAATCGTCACAATTAAATTTATATTAACAATAACTATCATTATTTGTGTCATTTTATTTTGTCACAATTAGTTATTATTTTTAATTATTAACATTTTTATCACTATTTTTTTAAATAATAAAAATTGTCTAATTATCATTAAATTATTTTCAAATTTCATAAATGCAACAATCAGTTCTTAAAATGTAAAAAAAAAATGAATATCACTTAAAATAAAGAAACATTCGAATATAATATTAAAATGTAAATTGTTTGAATTACATGTTCAAATGACAAACATTAAAATACAATCATATTAAACAATGTTCTAAATGTGTGTCCTTGATTGAGAGATATGTCTTTTAGCTACAAAATATCTTCTTCAATAAAGTAACAAACACTAATGGTGTACACTTTGACATTGTCTATGTGTTTAACTTCTTCATAGTAATTCACTGAATCCATATCAAATATGTCAACTTTGCTAGAAAATCAAGCGGTGTATTGTCCTTTCAATAAGAGACCATATGAATGTCTTTGCTCATGTATTATATATCATGTTATCTGCACTAGATATTCAAGATATTATAGTTAGTAGATAAACCAGGAGTTGATTTATAGTTACAGGTAAACAATCATACAATACAACAACAATCCTTCACAATTCAAAGTTAAATATAAATGATGTGTGTATATGACATTAATTTGTAGAATTATGACAAGATACAAAATATAATACTAGTAGAATGTGTAAACAATAAGTACCCAATAAAAAAGTGGGAATCAATTTTTTCTTGTTAAAATTTATTTGAAAGTTTGAGAATTTTTATTTCTTTCTTTATAAACTTGTAAAATTTTGACTAATTAATCACTAATTTTTTTTTATATTTTTATTATGTAGGATCAAAATTTTCATATGATAGGATGATGAAATTTGAACATGAAAAGATCAATTTTCTCAAAGATTGAAAAATAAAACAAATAAATAAATAATCTAGTAATAGTTTTGAGATCACAATAATATCTCCCATAAGATAAATTTACCAAGAGTACATGACAACAAGCACAACACCTAATCCATTTGAATTCATAATAACAATGAATAAATGATCTTACATAACCTTACACAATTGCGTTCTCAAACCTTTCAACAATATATAATGAAAATGAACTTCACTATAATAACAAAAGTCATAATCTCCATCATCCATTTTAACTCATAAGAGAATCTATTTCATCATAAGAATATGATAAATAATGAAGCAATAAATTAAAATTAGGTGAATTAGTAAGCTTAAAAAATCTATAAAACAGAACATTTGACTCTCCTAATATAACATATCACAAACACTATAAACAATTTTTTTTAACCCCCTAGAAATTCATTGCATATAAAAATGAAACAAAATGGTGATTTTAGTTACCTTTGAAATAAAGTTATTCAATTCATTCAATCTTTATATCTATAAAAATAAGCGAATCAAGATAATAAAATAATCAATCTAACTGAAACTTCATGGTAAGTACCTTATTTCAGTCACAGCAGTATAATCCATTTCATTATACCCTTCAAGAAGCTTCTACAGTTTCTTGGTACTTGGTAGTATATTATGCAATCTTGCATTACTTCCCTGTAATTGAAAAAAATAACAAAGGTAATCAAGAAGTTACTTAGAAGAAAACTACTTCCGTGCAGAAAATCTTCGAAAGCATAATAGCTTGAATAGCAGAAATCACTGTTTAGAATAATGCGATAATTTTTTTTTTTTGGAGGGTTAACATATGTGAGACTTCCTTTTGGCTTTCGAAATTGTGCTCCCTCTCGTGTCCCTAGTAGATAAATGGGTAACAAGAGATGAAGGTGTTCAATATGTTGAAACGTGAAAGAGAACTTTGCGGAAACGTGACCTTCTTCTTCCATTATTTTTTTCTATAACTTCTCCACTTCTTAGAAAATAATAAAATAAGTTGAAAGATATTTACTCTAAAATTATTTTAACTAATATTTTATGTTATGCATTGCACAGTTAATTTTTTTTAATATATATAATTAAAATTTATAATAAACTATATATAAATAAGTATTATATTTAAAATTTGTATAAATAGTTTTTTTAATATATAATATATATTTTTATTTATGATAAATAATTTATGTTGTGATATAAAATTATTTTTAATTATTGATAATTTATTTTATAATATTAAATTTTAATTTATAAATAAATATGATAAATAAAAATTTATAAGAATTTCTAGAAACTCTCTCATTAAAAAAATTTCCTACAAATATTATCATTTATCGTTAAAAATGCTCTCATGCAAAATATTTGATTGTGTTTAATATGTACAGGTTGATTTATTTTAAATAATAAAATATTAAAAAAATATTTTTTTATCATTAGATAATAAAATAAAAATTTTAAAATTTATTATCTTTTATTGTTAGTTTAATTTTTTATTATTATACATATGTGTGTATATCTATGTAGAATGATCAAATTACATTTGTGTAATTTTTACCAACTATTAAATCAATCAATAACTTTCAATTGGATGATATTTTCTCAAAACTTACCATTAGATTGATAAAATCCTTTCACCAAAATTATTTGAAAACTCCTTTATATAAATTAAAATGGACATATTATAAACCCTTTAAAATATACTAAAAAATAAGTAATTTGATTATCTTCATATTGTTGTTGAATTTTAACAAAACTTGACAAACATTTCAAAGTAATGTAAAGTTATAATTCAACAATTTGATTAACAAAATTCACATTTAGCATAAAGTTATAAAATAGTTTAATAGATATGTGTAATTTGATCTCTCTTTTATATATATATATATATATATATATATATATATAGAGAGAGAGAGAGAGAGAGAGAGAGAGAGAGAGAGGAGGGATCCTTTTTCTCTAGGAGTAAGTCTCCATTTAATAACTCATGTTCTACATCAAATTTCAACGATCCAACCGTTCAATTTAAAGTTCTTAATACATAGATCAAATCTACAAATTTTTAGAAAATTTAAAAATTATTTGATACTTCATTTTAATTCAAATCAATGTATAAAATGATTTTATGATTATCCGTCAATTTACAGATTTGATCTATGTAACATCCCAAAAATTTTATTCTTATGTATTGGGATTATTAGAAGGATTATCATATTTTTATACGTATTTTACTATTTACGTATACGTATTTTACTATTTATGTATACGTATTTTTACTATTTACATATACGTATTTTACTATTCACGTATACGTATACGTGAATAGTAAATGGCTGCTAAGGGAACCACGAGGGAAGCAAGTTTCAATTTTTTAATTAATTTTAATATTTTAATGAATAGTGCATAGTAACTTATAATATTATTTTAATGAATAGTGCATAGTGCATAGTAACTTCAAAATTTCTATAAATAGGGGCCTAAGGTTTTGAAAATTTAGAATTCTAGAGAGAAGAAATTCTAGAGAAATAAAAAGAGAGAATAAGAGAGGAGGTTCTGCTCTAATTCCGGTCCCGATTTAAGAAAAAGAGGAGGAGGTTCTGCCCAAGTTCCTATTCATCCAGGTACGGGGGAAAAGGGGATTATTTATATGTAGAGTACATGAGGGAATTGGGTAGAGGAATAATTTCTTAAAATCACGTTTAATTTATCTGAATGGAAGGCCGAGCCTCCTATTAATTTATAATTTGGAATTTATCTGAATGGAAGGCTGAGCCTCCTATTATTTTGTAATTTAAATGTTCTTGATAAAAGACTAAAATTTACATCTTTGTTATATTTTTATGATTTGGAAAATATAAATGGATTCCTAACTAGGAGGCACTGCCACCTTTACTGGAGTTAATTTATATTTTCTTTATTATTATCTATATATATATATATGTATTCCTAGTTTTTCACTATATTGCAAGTGTAGTACTTATAAGACTTAATCTAGTATGTATAGAGTTGAAATATCACATTGATTTCACGTTTTATGCAAGATTGAGACTGGATTGGGATGGAAATGATTTGGTTAGATTTCTTCATGATTTGGTTAATACTTGTTTTTATCCATTAATATGTTGTTTTTGGATGGTTTTTATACTTTATAATGGTTTGGATTTGTATAAATTTCATTTGGAATGGATTTTGGGGGTGAAAATTGAGGATTTTCGTGACAGGGGAGGGTTTCTGGAGCCAAACGGCTGAGCGCTTTTAAAGCGCTGAGCGCATTGGGGGCAGAGAGCTAGAGGAGAATTTCTGGAGGCAAAGCGCTGAGCGCTTTGGAGGCGCTGAGCGCCTTTGTACTTTCAGAATTAGACCTTGTAGTCTTCAGGAAAGTTGTAGTCTTGGATGTTAGCTTTCCAATGGCGCTGGAATCACTCAAAAAGGAGTTTTAGAACTCTAGATATGGCTGTTTTAGTGAAGAGAGGTTGAGCTGTCAACTTTGTTTATAGCTGTTGCGGTTTTTATCATTTTTCACAAAGTAGATGATGGAATTAGGACTTGATGTCTTCATGGGAGTTATAGGAAATTTTCTTATCTTTCATATGAAATAAGGATGAGCATGGTAGGAGTAGTATAACCCCTGATACGCTGTTTATAGTTTATACTAATTATTCTATTGATTATTATATTAGTTATTGTTATGTTATTTGATGGATGATATTGATGTGAACTTGAATTATGAGTTGAGATATTGTATGATTATGATTGTGATGTCTCACATTGATGACTAGGATGGCACGACCCCTGGGTAAGTGGTGCTATAGGGAAGGCGTGACCCTAGTATGATGTGGGATGAGTAGGACAGTTAACACCACCACTTATGTCGCTTATGGCAGCCCTGGCATAGGGTTAATTGCAAGAGATTGTATTGATTGTAATGTGATTGTGTTTCCTCACACCAAAATGGCGAGGGACGGCACGGCCCCTGGGTAAGTGATGCTACAGGGAGGGCGTGACCCTGGTCTGGTGTGGGTTGAGTGAGGCAATTAACCTGTATCACTTGTGTCAGATGTGGCGAGGCCTTGGCATAGTGTTAATTGTTGGATTGACATGAATGTTGTATGTGAATATGATGAGTAATTGATATATATATATATACACTATATAATAAGTTATGATGAAATTATACTGTGATATGATTGAATGTATTTTGCATATAGATAATTTTTCTTTTCTCACCGTATAAATTGTTGATATTTTAGGTGGAGAGGATCCAACTGCAAGTGGTATATAGAATGCCATCCGTTAATTTGGGAAATGCTCTGATAGTGTGACATCGGGGCAAGAGGATCTCTAGGATAGAATATTTGGTATTGTAATAAATGTTATTTTCTTTGAAAAATGTGTAAACTCTTGAATTTTATCTTTCAAGTTTTATTTTTCAGTCAGAATAGTTATGAAGTATTATGTGAACCCTTTTACCAACTTAAAAAGTTTATTTTCCTTAATTTTTTTATTATTTATATTACGATATATGTGTTGGGGTAGTAAGGGTGTCACAATCTATGCATTAAAACTTTTCAATTGAATGGGTAGATCGTTAAAATTTGATGTAGAATATGAGCTATATATTGAACTGAGTAAGTTTAGGTAAACTTACTCTTGGAGTAAAAGGATCTCTCCTCGTATATATATATATATTCCACAATATAACTTTTACCACTACACAGTTCAAAAACTTTTAATTGAATGATATTTTTTCCAAATTCACTATTAAATTGAAAGTTTTATTCACGTAAATAATATATACTAAATTTTATATTAATTCAAAATTATTTAATATCATATTTATATAGAACAAAATTGACGTAATACATATTTTTTAAAATATAATAAAATATGAATCACTTGATTACCTTTTTATTATTGCTCACTGTTTTACAAAATTCAACATACACATTCAAAGCAATCCCTAGCAAAATTAGTGGTTGACAAAGCAATGGATAATCCGTATTAATAAAATAATTATAAAAAATACAATATAAAATTAAAATTCAACTATTAATCGATAAAGTTCACCTTTAATATAAAATTATTGACACTATAATAAATAATAAAATTTACACTTATATATATTCTCAATAGGGAGCATATCAAGTGAGAGGAATTTATTATGAGAGGATGAGAGCAGTGTTTTAAAACTCAGACCGACCCGGCCGGTCGGACCGGTTGGACCGGGAACCGGTGGTCTAGCCGGTTCGAATCTGAAGTTAGATCGGTTATGCAGTCGACCCGTTTCAAACCGGATTGAACCGATCAATTTTCCGGTTCAACCGGTGAACCGGTGGGTCAAACCGGTTCAACCACTTTTTTTTCTTATTTTTTTTAATTTTTTTTAAGGGACCATAAATCACAAAAATAATAATGAAAATTGAATCTCTTAATGAAAAAACAAGGAGTCTTATTAAATATAACAATGACTACTTGTTCTAATATATTTGTTTGCGATATATACAACTTAAATAACTTTTACAGTATATTATTAATTTTAAATTATATATTTAATAATGCAATATCTATGTAAATATTACATATATTATTTTGTGATATTAATTGCAAGCATATTATATATGTACATATTATTTATATTTTTAATTTGTATTAATATACCGTTTAACATGTATTTTTTTTATGTATTTTTTTACAAAATAAAAATAAAAATAATTTTAAATAAGATAGAAAAATTGAAATTTAAAATAAGATATGAATTTATTAAAATTTATAAATATAAAATATATTTAATATAAATATTTTTTAATAAAAATCGAGTCATGCGGTTCAACTAGTGACCCACCGGTTCAACCTTTGACCCACTGACCCAGTACGTTAACCGGTTCGATGACCGGTCCGGTTTTTAAAACTATGGATGAGAGGGTTAAAATATAACCCTTAGATTAATCAAGTGAGAGAAAATTTGGGATTTAATCAAGTGATAGGAAATTAATCTAAGGGTTATATTTTAAAAAATTGTTAACTAATCATTAATTAAAAAATAATCTGTTAACTAATATATATATATATATATATATATATATATATATATATATATAGGGAGCATATCAAGTGAGAGGAATTTATTATGAGAGGATGAGAGGGTTAAAATATAACCCTTAGATTAATCAAGTGAGAGAAAATTTGGGATTTAATCAAGTGAGAGGAAATTAATCTAAGGGTTATATTTTAACTCTCTCATCCTCTCATAATAAATTCCTCTCACTTGATATGCTCCTTATATATATATATATATATATATATATATATATATATATATATATATATATATATATATATTAGTTAACAGATTATTTAGTCGACATCAAATATTAGTTTTTTTTTTTCTATAGAGAAAATGCATCAAATATTAGATAATATAAGATGTTTTCATATTTTTATCCTATTTAGTTTTAACTAACTCTTATATCATATATTATTGTATCTTATCTTTTCATTGAAAGAAACTTTATATCTTATACGATTGTATATTATATTATAAAAATTTTAAAACTAGCAAGCAGCTCCTAGAATATATATTTTTAATAAAATTTTAATATAATATTGTGTGTCATTAATTACAAAACTAATGATTAAAAATTATGAGAAAATAAAATTCTTACAAAATAAATTTTAAAATTAATTATAATATTTAGGGTGAATTTTTTAATTAATAATTATTATTAAACTATATTCTCGATAATGCAATTGTTTAACTTTAGAGGATCAAATTTAGAGTAATTAATTGATAAATATAATCATAAATTCAAGGTTTAATTTTAAATTCTAATATTATGTATGAAATAGACTAATTCTTAGAAAAAATATCTATTTTGTATATGTTCACAACTTCCCACAAAAATTAATCATTGTTTTTAGCAGTATCATAATAAAAATAATAATTTAAAATAAAAAAAAATATATATATATATATATATATATATATGTATATATATATATATTATATGTGATAAGTAGTTTGAATTTAAATTTAGTATGATAATAATATGGAATAATAAGTTTAAATTTGAAATTAATATAGCAATATCCTCTATCATCTCTATATGTAAATTATAATAATTTTCTTGAACATGAATTATCTATAGGAATCATTCTTCTTCAATAAGAATGTTCTTAACTATTTTTCTTTAACAAGAATAATTTTAAAGATTTTTTTAATCTCTTATTTATTTTATTCATAAATTAAATTTAAATATTTAAAACAATTATATCAATAATTAAAATAATATTTTATCATAAAAATATAAAATATCATTTAAATGATACAAAATATTTGCTACAAATTTTAATTATAATAAATTTTATATATTCAAAAGTATTTATTTAATATAAATTTTAGCTATATATAAAAGTTATTTGTATCATTGCACAATTTAAAATGCTAGTTAGATATCAAATTAAAAAAAATTGTATCATAATATAAATTATTTATTATAAATTTAAATAATAGCTTATATGTTTAAAATATTTATTTATTATAAATTTTAATTATCATATAATTATATTTTGAATGATATTATATATTATAAGATGCAGTATGTATAAACAAACATTTATCTTGTGTATTGTACAACTTAAACTACTAATTTTAATTTAAAGTTTGATTGGTTCAATTGTACATTGTCAAATTAAGGATAATTAAATTGTATAAAAATTATTTAAAATATTAATATTTTAAATGAAAGTATTTTTAAGAATCTCTTTTATCCTCTTATCATTTTCAGTATTTTTCATTTTATTTCTGAAATTAATTTTAATATTTTTAAAAATATATTATCAATAGTTAAAAATATATTAATTTATGATAATATAAATTATTTTTTTTAAATATTATTTTTATATTTAAAAATATTTATTATGTATTAAAAGATGTTTATTATAAATTATAATTAAAATATAATTTATATATTTAAAAATATGTATTTATTATAAATTTAGTTATATAAAATAAATATTTATTTATCCATTCTCTAAATAAAATATTTTTGTGGGTATATATATTTATCAACTTTATACAAAATAAAGTTGTGTATATTGGTTTGATGGAAGAAAGTCTAGTATATTGGAGTTCTACTCCAGACTATTAACTTTTAAGGTTATTTTTTCTTTTCATTTTTATATTTATAAATGAATTTATGATAAATTACTCTAAATATTAAGAGGTGATGTTAATTAGTATTAATAAGTTATATATATATATATATATATATATATATATATATATCATAATATTAAACTGTAAGCTTTTGCATTAAAAAATTGTATTAATTGTATAAAATATTTTAATCTAAAATTTATTAATATTAAATATTTGTGACGAATTACTATTGATCCAAAAATTTTAAATTTATTTGTGTAAGGACATTATTTTTTTTTCCTCATTTTAGTATGTACGATGAATTTGTGATTATTTTTATAATAATTTTTAATATAATAATATTTATGAAAATTAAACTTTGTCAGTTATCATTATTACTCTATAGTATTTAATGTTTTTTTATATATATTTATTATCTTAAAATAAGAGAGAAAAAACTATCATTAGGTAACAAATTATTTATGGCATGTATATTTTTGTCACTAATAATAAATTTATAGTGACGATTTATAATTTGGTCATTATTAAAATTAATATTAGTGAAAAAATGAAAATTAGTCACAAATAATATATAATTAGTGTCAATTTATCTTTTCGGCACTAAATTATTATCACTAAAAATTATATTTCTTGTAGAGGGAACTCTAAAATCTTAACCTACATTCAACCCGTCGATAAAAGTAATTTAACCACAATTACTTACTTTTCTTTATAATTAAATACTAATTAATTTAAAAAAATATTTCCTTTTTATTTAATAACACTCATAATTATATAATAATCCCTAATTAATTGTTTAAAACTCATTATTAATTTATTCTAATTGGAGTGTTACACTATGGCATCAAGATTGTTTCTTCTTTGGTGATAAAGAGTTAGCTCATCTTAAATTGGTTGGAGACTTTTAGAATATCATCATCTTTGTTAATTTCAAGATTACTAGTAAGATGTTGGATATGACCATGAAGGTAAACATTCTTGAGATTTCTATTATCACTTGGTGCCTTGATGAGGGAATTAGAATCGCCTCGAATTTGGTGAAAATGAAGTTGGTGGATACAAAACTATTAATGAGTTGATGTTGAGGAAAATCACTGGTAAATATAAGGTTGTGAACATTATGACAATATTTGCAAATTTCAAAATTGCTAAACAAAGTCATCCTTCACAAGGCTGGCTCAAATTAAAGGGCTCCATCACCTAAGCTCCTAGATTTGATTTCTACAAGTTTGTCACATGGAAACCCATCAATCTTTCACACTTGTTCATGTATTTATAAAGGAACATGAAAGGGAAGAATAAGCTCAAACTACTAATTACTTATTCTATTTTATTTACGATGATTTTCCTTCACTAACGTATTTATGATATCTTCAATGCTTTGTTTGAAGAAGAAGAGGAAGAAAAGGATAACTACTCATTTTATTTAAGGAAAAATTTGTTTGATTATCATAATCTAGTGTAAATGAATTTAGAGGACTACACCATTGTGAAACCTAAACCAAGTGTAGTTACAAATGAGGATTTCATTATTAAGAAAAAAGATGATGAAGGAAAAAACTTTGTGATAAGGGTTTATGCCTTAGCCCATGAAGTTTTAGTGCAAAACTACTATTGTCTAGTTGTAAACAAGATTAGAGTGTCCAAATGGAAACTCCCTTTTGCCCTTTATGTTGCATCATCAGAGCCCTAGTGGCTTTAACTATTGGTGGAGTACTAGTTGAGCCACCGAAGCATCCAAAGTTGATCCTTCCCAACTTTTTAGATAATGAAGATGATGTCATAACTTGTTATATAGAAAAAGAGTTGTCCAAGAATCAATTGTCCAGTCAAGATAAGCTAAACAATGTGTATAAGAAGCTTTCTAAATTTGGTTGAGGAGAATGTTGGTGTTAATGTGGTTGTTGAACCACATGATGATGAAGTGGTTGTTGAGAAACCTATTTCTATTAATGAGGAACCATGTCTTCATTCCATTGTGGAAATTTGGCTAGAAAATGTGCAAGATGTTGCTACTATAGTGAAAGAAGCACAAATCTCTGTTGGTGTTGTTAAGAAACTTGTTGATGATAGTTCCAATGGAGTTGTTTTTATGAAAGTTGATCATGATTAAGTAGTTGTTGATTTTGTTTTGAAGTTAGACATGAAACACATAGAAGGGGGTTGAATATGTGTGTGTGTGTGTAAGAAGGAATTTTTAAGCCATTTTTACAAGAGTAATATTCTTCGTCCAACGTATTTTTAGATGCTAGACGGTTATGCAGAATTTGCTTAACACAAGGTCATTGCATCTGAAGGATTTATCATATGCTGAAGGAAAATGTTTTATATGACAATAATGATTGAAGTTTCTCACATTTTGTTTTCAAAATAGTTTCGTTTAAAGAAAAGCAGTAGATAAAGCTTCTTAGTGTAATATATTTGTTAAACAAAATTTGCGTCTTCATCCGAAAAGTAGTTTAAAAGAAAAATAAACAGTAGACAAAGTTTTCAACACGATTTATCAATTAAGAAGAATTTGTGTATGAAATAAAAGCAGTGCAGTTATTTTTATACTGCTTCGCTCAACTAAGCTACATCTAGTCTCCTTCAACTAAAGGGTTTCACTAGATATTAGAATGAAGAACATTTGAGTATTATCGTCCACTCCTGGACCTGAGTATTCTCGACCACTCTTGGCCCGTTGGCTTCACTCACCAACGCTAGTATTCTTAAACCACTTCTGGTTCCCCAAGTATTCTCGATCACTCCTGGCTCGTCTTCTTCACTTACAAACGCTAGTATTCTTTGTTCAACCCCTTCTGGCTCTTAGTGAGTATTCTTGACCAATTCCTAGCCCGCCAGCTTCACTCACCAGCGCTAGTATTCTTTGTTCAGCCACTTCTGGATCTTAGTGAGTATTCTTTGACAAGCCCTTCTGAGCTTTATAAGTATTCTTTCCCTAACCTCTTCAGGCTTTATACATAATAAACTTGAGCTTTGGCTTGAGTGCATATATAACTCTCACAGAGAGGATTGAAATTTTCTACACTCTCAAAGTTCTGCTACCTTAGTCTTACAGAGACTTGTGTTTGAGTGTTTGGGTTACGTACTCTCATGGAAATGCTACATAAGTTTACAACACTCACTAAGGTTTTGTTCATAAGTGACACTTTGAACACCTTATTCTATAGAGTTAAAAATACAATATTACATTGTACATATGACTATGAATGCTCATCTCTGGTCTCTTTTTCTTGTGGGCTTGATCTCTCTTTTATCATTCTTATAATCAAGTCATAGCCCAGGGTAACACCAGCCTTTTTCGGTTCGAGGTTGTGGTATATATATGGTCTTGTAGAATCTACCCATTGCTTAATCTTGAATATATCCGTTAGAGTGGAGCTTCCCGTTGCAAGTGTCCATTGAAGCAGATATAGTTGTTCATGACTAGTTTAATCTACTCATTTAATGCTTGAGTTCTTGCATTAAATGTTGCTTCCTGTGATAGACTTTGCGTGAAGTCTTCTTTGTCTTGTTAGCAGTTGTGTCTGACTTTAGCAAAGACCTAGGAAACTTTTTGTCCTTTTCTGGTCTCGTAACTCGTAGAGTGTTGTCCTTTTCCGAAAAAGTGACACACTTTTCCTGACACATGCCTGCTTCATATTTTGATTCATTTGTCTTCTTCTTCTTTCTTTCCTTCAACGTTGAGAGCTTCTAGTATGCTTATGGACGATGTCTGAGTCTTTCTCTGAGATATGTTTTTATTCTTCATGATAATTTCTGACTTCGTCTGATCATTTCATGTGCTTCTTAGGATCTTTGTCTATAAAGAATAGTAAACTAGGATCGTCTATCATAAATTTGATTCGCGGTTTTTTGGCTTGGAGAGGAGGGAGAACTGGAGGTATTCGGAAATGACCTTGGAGATCTACACCCGACAAATTGTCATTCATCGAGGTAAGGAGAAGTGAGAAACCTCCCTCTAAGGTGTGAGTTATTTGTGGGTAATGAGATTGACCCCCAATCTCATCTTGTTTGTGCATGATGTATGAGGGAGAAATCCCAATTTTGTTTGTACTTCGTGATTATATATGTATTCCATGTTATCCTTATGGGTTGTAGTTATATTAATTAATAAGTAGTCATGTTTATAATTTATACAATTGCCTATAATTGCGAATCTTTGAGTGTTTGTGGGTTCCTATGGGAACCCGAAGGATAGAATAAACTGAATTACTAAGTAAAAATTGATCTTTGTATGAGAAAGTATGTAAATTGGTGGTTTAATTGAATAGATTTAGGCCTTAATTGTGAATTGGTACAAAAATAAATTATAGAGGTCAAGGTTAATGAGGTCTTACATAACATTCCTTGAAGATAATTTATGTGTACATATCCTAGCTATACAATCTAGCTATTATCAACCAAACATCACTACTAGAAAAATGGAAATTAGAGACGGAAAGAATCCGTCACAAAATTAAAGAAAATCCGTCACAAAATTATTAGTGACGAAATTTGTGACAGATTTTGGGTCGTCACAAAAAATGGCGTCACAAAATATTTAGTGACGGAAAAATTCAATCCGTCACAATTAGTGACGGAAATATGTCGTCACTAACTAATAAATTTTTCGTCTCAATTTGTGAGGGAAAGCATTCGTCACAAACTGGATTCAAAATCCGTCACAAATTGTGAGGGATTCAAAATCCGTCACAAAATCCTAATTTTTTATTTTTACGAATTTTTAAATAAAAAACAATTAATTATTCCAGATTTATTAATTATACAATATATATTATTTTCACTTTTTTTTTCTATTCTACAAGTATTAATTATTAATTTTCAGATAATTGGCAGTGGTAAGATTCGAACCCCTTACCTTCTACTCATTCTAACCTTAACACTCCTTCTCCAGCCATCTGAGCTACCTTATCAGTTCAGTACTTATTTAACAATATATATATAAATATGAAAGAATATCAATTTTTATCACAATAATATCAAACATCATTAAACATCAAACTAATAAATTTAAAATAGATTCATAATTAAAATCATAATATAATTTATTTTAGAATTTTTATTTTATTAAATTAATTAAAAATTAATTTTATTTTATCACTTTTTAATCAAGTGAATGAATGATAATGAATTAACAAAATTTTTAAAATATATTTTAATTGAAAGTATATTTTTAGTAAATATTTGAATATAAAAGTATTTTTATAAATAATTAAATGAAAAATATATTTTAAAATTTATTTCTCTCATAACACTACTTAAGTAAAAATTTTCAGAAAAAACTAAACTTATATTTGTTTGCGTTATTTTCCCAAAAAAAAATAAAATAAAAAGAAAAGATCAAACCTTTTGATAATTAAGTCATCCAAAAATTAAGACAAAAAAATAATGTTGATTGGACCAAACTACCCAATACGCACAGACTGAGTTCAATGTGATATACTCCACCAAAAAGAAATGGACAATAGACTCCGAAACTGTAATGCATAAATATAATTTGAAAATTAAAACAATTTATTCGAAACGGTTACACGAGGAAAAACGAAAAGAATAAATAGTTGTTTAGATTGTGAAACTTGTAATCAATTACTAAAACCTTATATTCGATTACCAGATGATTTTATAAATTTAACTTTAATTCTAATACTTATAATCCTTTAACTAATTTTTTAATTAATAAAAAATATTATAAATAATGATTTTTTTTATAATATTTAATAAAATTATAAATTTTACACTTAAATCCAAAATAATAATCAAGTGCCATAAATTTTCTAGCATCAACCATATATATATATATATATATATATATATATATATATATATATATATTATTTTTACATTACTTGCATTCACAGATATTGATCTGCTATAATAGATTCACATCTTTATTAATTTATTAACGAGTGTTTTTACTTTCATATATTATTATAAAAATTATATATTATAAATTATCATAAATATTTTTTAAACTAATTATAAAAATTAAAAGAAGTTTAAATAAATGCAAATGACAAAATTCTAATTTTTTATTTTTATGAATTTTTAAATAAAAAATAGTTAAATTATTCCAGATTTATAATTATAAAATATATATTATTTTCACCTTTTTTTTCTTCTAATATACAAGTATTAATTATAAAGTGTATTATATAATATATAAAATACATTTTATAATTAATTATATATATATTTTCTAATATATATATATTTTCTAATATATATATATTTTCACCTTTTATTAATTATATAATATATATTAAATTATTCCATTTAGGTGTATTATAAAGTATGATGATAATATTTTTATATATTTATTGATAGGCTTAATTGTACTTTTTATTAAATGATCAAACACAATGAATTTTCTAGCGTCAACCATTATATATATATATATATATATATATATATATATATATCATTTATAAATATACTTTTATATATTTATTTTTAGTTTTTTAGTTAAAATGGAAATTAATATTGTATTTTTCATAATTTCATAAGTATTTTTAAATTAAAATTTTTTTCCTAATTCATATTTTAATTACTTATACTTCAAAATGACAACTTATTATTTAAATTAATTAATTTCTTATGTTTTAATTTTTAATCTTTTGATGAAAAAAATATTTTAGTTTCATAATTTTTTAATTATTTTTTTAGCAAAATATGATTTATTTATACAGAATTCTTAAATATAATAATTGTGCAGTAAAATTTTCTATTTTGAGAGGGATATGTAATCCCTCACAGATTGTGACGAAATTTGTGACGGAATACAATTTTTAAAAATATTTCGTCACAGAATCCGTCACAAATTCTGAGGGATTCAAAATCCGTCACAAAATCTTAATCTTTTATTTTTATAAATTTTTAAATAAAAAATAATTAACTTATATCAGATTTATTAATTATATAATATATATTATTTTCACTTTTTTTCTAATATACAAGCGTTAATTATAAAGTGTATTATATAATATATATAATACACTTTATAATTAATTATATATATATTTTTACCTTTTATTAATTATATAATATATATTAAATTATTCCATTTAAGTGTATTATAAAGTATGATGATAATATTTGTATATATTTATTGATAGACTTAATTGTACTTTTTATTAAATGATCAAGTACAATGAATTTTCTAGCATCAACCATTATATATATATATATATATATATATATATATAGTTATATATAATTATATATAATTTATAAATATACTTTCATATATTTATTTTTAACTTTTTAGTTAAAATGCAAATTAATATTGTCTTTTGATGAAAAAATATTTTAGTTTCATAATTTTTTAATTATTTTTTTAGCAAAATATTTTTTATATATACATAATTCTTAAATATAATAATTATGCAATAAAATTTTATATTTTGAGAGGGATACATAATCCCTCACAAATTGTGACGGAATTTGTGACGGAATACAATTTTTAAAAATATTCCGTCACAGAATCCGTCACAAATTGTGAGGGATTCAATTCCGTCACAAAATCCTAATTTTTTATTTTTATGAATTTTTAAATAAAAAATAATTAAATTATTCCAGATTTATTAATTATATAATATATATTATTTTCACCTTTTTTTTTCTAATATACAAGTATTAATTATAAAAGTGTATTATATAATATATATAATACACTTTATAATTAATTATATATATATATATATTTCACCTTTTATTAATTATATAATATATATTAAATTATTCCATTTAAGTATATTATAAAGTATGATGATAATATTTTTATATATTTATTGATAGACTTAATTGTACTTTTATTAAATGATCAAGCACAATGAATTTTCTAGCGTCAACCATTATATATATATATATATATCTATATATATATAAATATATATATATATATATAGTTATATATAATTATATATAATTTATAAATATACTTTAATATATTTATTTTTAGCTTTTTTAGTTAAAATGCAAAATAATATTGTCTTTTTATAATTTCATAAGTATTTTTAAATTAAAAGTTTTTTCCTAATTCATATTTTAATTTCTTATACTTCAAAATGACAACTTATTATTTAAATTAATTCATTTCTTATGTTTTAATTTTTAATCTTTTGATGAAAAAAATATTTTAGTTTCATAATTTTTTAATTATTTTTTTAGCAAAATATTTTTTATTTATACATAATTCTTAAATATAATAATTGTACAATAAAATTTTCTATTTTGAGAGGGATACATAATCCCTCACAGATTGTGACGGAATTTGTGACGAAATATTTAGAGAGGAATCAAAATCCGTCACTAAATCCGTCGCAAATTTTTTTTTATTAGTGACTCCGTTTGTGACGGAATTGTTAGAGACGGAAAATTTTTCGTCACAAAATCCGTCACAAACTCTAAAAATAAGTAGTCCCACAAAAATAAAATTTTCGTCACAAAAGTCGTCACTATTAGTGACGACATTTTATCCGTCACAAATTTTCGTCACAAATTTTAATTTTTTTAGTAGTGCATTGACAATGCCCACTACTTGTTAAAGACATTGTTAGTTGTCCTTTATAATTGAATTACATGAATATTATTGTGTAAAATGACATGCTTTCATCTCCTTTTCCTTTCAAATCACCCCAAGGATGAAAATATTGTATATAATTATAATATAGAAATTCAATCCATTTAAATTATAGTAATTTTCAAATAATTACCATGGTTATGTTTTTTAGGATAAGAGGAGGGAAATCAAGACAAGAAGAGAAAAGAAAAGAAAAGAATTGAAGTTAAGGAAGATTCATGAAAGAAAAAATGTTTATCTCCACGAACTTAAAAAAGGCTTAAGTCAAACAAGAAAGGCTTAATCTGTGACACCCTCTACCCCATTATTAATATACAACAAATACAACAATAAAATATTTCTTTTCTTCTTTTTGGGTAAATAAAATCTTTCATAGTTGACAAATATTTCAAATATAACAAGGTAGAAGATTCACATTCGTAACTCATAAATCATAACTCCAGTGTAGAAATTATAAAAGAAAAGAAGTTAAGATTTTCAATACAATTTAGTGTAAAACAAGAAATCATATATATACAAATAATAATAAAGGAAATATAAATTAACTCCAGTAAAGGTGGCAGTGCCTCCTAGTTAGGAATCAATTTATATTTTCCAAATCATGTAATAAAATATAACAAGGATATTCATTCTGGTCTTTTATCAAGAACGTTCAAATTACAATTCTTAACATACATTTTCCTTGAATTATAAACTTTATCTACGTTATCTCTTCGTTAGAAATTACAAAGAAGAGAAACTAAAGTTATAAAAACAATAACATATTAAACTAAAAATAACTATGTCCCGATGTCACATCCTATCAGAGCATGCCCAATTGAAGCCTTTAAGCCTCATCACCAACATCCTCATGATGCTGATCATCTGCAACACAATTTAAAACATATACAAAAACAACAAGGGAGTGAGAAACATCTCACTCAGTTTCAGGTGCAGAAATAACTGCTAGATAGCACACACACACACAACATATATAAGTCACATGTAAACAATACATAAATAGTCAATATCATATATATATACTCATTTATCATGCTTATGATGTCATGGACTCAGCTCATAAATGCATGCATGTGGCGCCATACGGAAGATTCACAATTCATCGTTGGTGACCCTAAGGAACACCTGGTTACATCACTGGTGACCCTAAGGTACATCTTGTTAGCATGTTACATCGTGGGTGACCCTAAGGTACACCTTGTTAGTCGTGGGTGACCATAAGGTACACTTTGTTAGCATGTTACATCGTGGGTGACCATAAAGTACACCTTGTTAGTCGTGGGTATGCGGCCTCAGCGGCACACCTGGAGTAATATATGCATATGATGCATGTCATACATTCATAATCTCATGGACTCAACATTTAACTTATTACATAATTTCATTTAGTACATCATATCATTATTTGTCATAGTATCATAATCATAGTTTGTCTCAATAGTCCATTCTTAGGTCTCATGTCATTTGTCCATATTTCACATGGTCATGTCATCAATACTCCTCATAAGGTCCGCATAGGTATTCACAGAGAGCATTTTTGTTCATATTAAAACTCATTTATTATTAACATTAATTTCATACTCATTTATTACTTTCAACAAAGAACAAAGTATAATAAATAGAAAATCGGACAGAACAACGGCACCTTTAACAAAAACAGAGTAGAGTAAATAGAAAATCAAACAGAACAACGGCACCTTCAACAAACAACAAAGTAAAGTAAATAGAAAATCAAACAGAACAACGGCATCCTCAACAAGGAACAAAATAGAGTAAATAGAAAATCAGACAGAACAACGGCAAGGGATTGGGGGCCAATCCGACAAACAACTACCCAACAATTATCCCCACACCCCTGAGCGAGGTTCTCACTCCCCCCTTACCTGGATAAGCAGGAGCTGGAACTTGGGCAGGGCCTCCTCTGGATTCTCTCTTTCTTCCCTCTCTTTCTCTCTTTCTTTCTCTCTCTCTCTCTCTCTCTCTCTCTCCTCTTTCTCTCTCTAAGATTATCACTTTCTTCCTCTGTATAAAAATTTTCACCCCCCTGCCCTATTTATAGGCAAACTGGTGTACCCGGAACGGCCCGTATTGAATTCGGAACGGCCCGTTCCGGATCCTTCAAACGTGGGCAAATTTCTCAACTGGAACGGCCCGTTCCAAAATCGGAACGGCCCGTTCCCAAAAAGCAGAACGGCCCGTTCTAAAACCAGAACGGCCCGTTCTTAATCTCAGCAGAACGACTCGTTCTCCATCCGAAACGGCCCGTTCTCCATACCAGAACGGCCCGTTCCAGGCCCGTTCTGGGACTACAAAAACCTCACATTTTCAACATTTGGAACGGCCCGTTCCACTTGTGGAACGGCCCGTTCCGAAACCCAAAATATCCCTATAACTTTATTAAAATTACGAAAATGCCATTAACAAAAATAATAATAATAAAGATTTGGGTGTTACATAATCCATTTCAAAAAATGAAATTCACATTTTGCCAAAGAAGGGCTAAAGCCATTTTAGGAAAATTAAAGAATGTATTTTGCCAAAAAAGGGGCTTAAGCCATTTCTAAAGGATTTACACCATTTAGCACTAGTAGGAAAAAGCTCTTTGGAACAAATTCATTTAAGTCATTTCAAAAGGGCTCAAGAAAATTTGCTTTCTTTATGATGAAACATTAAAAAAGATTTTAAGTCATTCCTAAAGAGCTTAAGCTAATTTGTGGTGGCAAAGAAATTGATGTTTAATGAAGAAATTTTAGAATCATTTTATCAAGAAATTGATAATGAGTTAATTTAATCTTAATCAAAATAGTGAAAGAGTGGTTAACATATTAGTTTCAAGATCACTAAGAGATACAAGAAATGAAATTCAATCCCAAACTTCTTGAATATGAATTTCTTTACTACTGAACATTTGTTTGTTTATTCCTTTAAATTTTATCAATTTGAACTTTTAGTTTAATAAATAAAATAATGAACATGTGTTAATATAATGTATATATTTATTTCTTGCTTATCTAAATTAATTTGAAACAACCATAAATTTGTTGATTCTAATACACTTGCCACGAGATCATCAACTCAATATGCTTCATAGAAAAGTAAAACACAATTAAACACAACTCGATTCAAACAAACAATACAATCACTTCAAGCAAATCACAGAGTATACATAGATATACAACAGATACATGATAGATTGGCTAAATGAATTAACTTACCCTGATTCCATTAAATATGATACCATTTACCTAAAACAATTTTTCTAATTTTATTTTTATTTAATTAAAAGAGTGGCAACATTATATAAACTTAAATAACTTTCAACAAGGATAAAGGGTAACATTTTTCTTAAGTCCAATAACAAATTATAAATAGGAAACCCAAATGTCCTTACAAAAAGTTTATAAACAAAAGATATATTGGTTGTAACATCCCAAATTTTATTTAATGAAAAGAAATATTTTTTTATGTATTTATTATGTGAATAAGTATTTTATTTATGTATTTTACTATTTACGTATACGTATTTTACTATTTATGTATACATATTTTTACTATTTATGTACGTATTTTACTATTTACGAATACGTATTTATGAATAGTATTTTACTATTCATATGAATAGTAATTTTGAAAAAAAAAAACGTAAGCACTTACGCAAAACTCAAATTATTTGGATGAATAGTATTTTACTATTCATGAATAGTAATTATATTATTATTTTAATGAATAGTATTTTACTATGCAATTGCACAGTGAAGGGGCGGCTGAAACGTGGGCTGCGGATTCTTTCCGTTTCAAAATTTTAATTAATTTGAATATAATAATGAATAGTGCATAGTGCATAGTAACTTATAATATTATTTTAATGAATAGTGCATAGTGCATAGTAACTTCAAAATTTCTATAAATAGGGACCTAAGGATTTTGAAAATTCATAACTAGAGAGAAGAAAAGTTTAGAGAGAAGGAATTCTAGAGAGATAGAAAGAGAAAATAAGAGAGAAGGTTCTGCCTAGATTGTGAAAAGAGGAGGAGAATAGAGAAGGTTCTGCTCTAGTTCCGGTTCCGGTTTAAGGAGAAAGAGAGGAGATTCTGCCCAAATTCCTATTTATCCAGGTAAGGGGGGGAGTGGGAAACCTTGCTTGGGGGTGTAGAAATAATTGTTAAATAGTCTGTTTGTTGGATTGGCTCCCGATCCCTTGCCTGTTGTTTATTTCTTTGAATATGTATTATTGATGTGTTTTGTTTTATATCTTATTTATTTACATATTAGAATCTGTTATTTGAATGGAAGGCTAAGCCTCCTAAGTATTTATAAATTTGTAATCTATTATTTAAATGGAAGGCTGAGCCTCCTTATTATCTTATATTACCTTTAAGCTTCCTACTTTACTTAAAAGATCTTAATATATTATTATTGAAAAATATGATACCTAAGCAACCTCTGGATTGTTGGATTGTTGGACTGTTGGATTGTTGGACTGTTGGACTGTTGGACTGTTTGGACTGTTGGACTGTTTGGACTGTTGGACTATTGGACTATTAAATTGGATTATTGAAATAATTCTTAATTATGAAATATGAATATGATATGTGTAACATGCTAAAGGTTGAGTCTGTGAATGTATGACATGCATCATATGCACATATTACTCCAGGTGTGCCGCTGAGGCCGCATACCCACGACTAACAAGGTGTACCTTTGGGTCACCCACGATATGCTAACGAGGTGTATGAACACCAATGATAGGTGTACCTTAGGGTCACCGACAATTGTATAGGTGTGCCTTCGGGTCACCAATGATGATATGTGAACTTCCGTATGGCGCCACATGCATACATTAGTGAGTCAAGTCAAGAAAATCATTATACATAAGCATATATGTGAGATTGATTATATATGTGAATTATATTGCGTGTGTGTGTGCTATTTAACTTTTATTTCTATATCTGCAACTGAGTGAGAAGTTTCTCACTCCCTTGTCATTTTTGTGTATATTTAAATTATGATGCAGATAATTAGCATGAGGCTGAGGATGTTGGTGGTGAAGCTTAGGCTTCTGTTTGGGTTTCGCTCTGATAGGATGTGACATCGGGATTAGCTAGACTTATTGTTAAATTATTATTATTTTTCTTTTGTAATTTTTATGTTATTTATGTTGAAAGTGTGTATTTTTGTCATATTATAATTTTACTAAAAGATTATAAGTTAATTCCTAACTAGGAGGCTCTGCCACCTTTACTGGGATTAATCTATAATCTTTATTTTATTATTTCTTGACAATTTGATACTTACAGTTGAAAATTATGAATGTGCATCTTTTACCCAATGATACTTGAGATAATTATTTTATATTAGACTAAGAAAGAATTTATATATAGATGGTTTATATCTATTGTAATTATGTTGGGGTAGAGGGTGTAACATTGGTAATTATAAAACTGAACTAAAATATCTAAGAAAACATAAATCTCTCAAAATTTCGCAAATGTCAATTATCATAACAAAGCAAAAAAAAAACTGTAAAATGAAAGACTAAGCTCATTTTTCCCCCATAATTAGTAACATATACATGTACCTACCTTGAAAATGACATTCAGCTCAAGCAAAACAAACAACACAAAAATAGGTTGTTAATTTATTATTGGCTTAAATAACTTTTTAGCCAAATTAAAGTTTATAATCCCATTAAAATAGTCTGTTTTTATTTTTAGTCCTTTTAATTTCTGTTTCATTTTCGTCTCGCATTTTCATCATTACGGTAAGTTTGAACATTATATTTAAAGGGGAAAAGTCAATAAATTATAAAAACCAAAATAAAGAACAAAATGAAGATAACTTAAATTTAAAAGGTGAAATGAAAATTTGAGAAGAAAAAAATATAAATAACTAAAATTAAAAAAATTAAAAAAATAAATTTATTTTAGAGAGACTAAATATTTACTTAAGTCAATTTCATAGAATTTAAGTATTTTAAATACATAAATACAGTAAGGTAGAAATCACATGAGAAATGAACAAAATTACATTAAAATTTTTTTTACATCACACCATATCATTTTATTCTATGAAAAATTTTATAATTTTATAGAATTTATGTCATATTTTATGTTTTATTCTTACTGTTTTCCATTTGTTATATTTCTTTTGTAACTCAAAAGTTATTGCTTTGCTTATTTTTATGAAATTTTATGTTTAAGGTTTATTTTTCAGATTGTCACTAAACATTAATATTTTATTCTATATAATTTAGTGCAAATTAAAGTTTAAATTTTACAAGTTTAATTTTAATCATCTTAATTCTAATTATTTTATTTTTTATCCTCTAAATTTTATTTATTTTCATATTAATCTTTCTAAATTTTAGTTGGTTTCATTTTAGTCCTATTTTATTTTGAATCTTATAATTTTTTCACTTTGCTATTTTGATCAGGTAATTTTTTTTAAAACTTTTTTACATTAAATTTATTGGCCGGCAAGTATGAAAATAAAACCAAAAAACAATATAGTGATAAAAGTGAAAAAAGAATTGAAAGGACAAAATCAAAACTCCTTATTTTACAGGAACAAAAAGCTATTTAAGTCTTTATTATTTAATATATATTTTATTTAAGATTAAACATATTTTTTTGTCTCTATAGAGAAAAAAAATACTTTTAATTCTTGTAAAAAAATTATTTAATTTTCAACTTTTTAAAATTTAAAATAAATACTTTTATCTCTATAGCTTTGTCATATGCACCAATTAAACCCTTAAGTGTATAACATAAATAAATTAAAGGCATGTGACTATCTCTACAGCAGTATCCAATACCAGTAAATAAAATAAAATTTTAATTATTACTTGAATCAATACATAAACTAATAATTTTTCTCCTGGTTTGAGAGAAGGACATTAGGCCCCAATATACACAAGGGCATTGAAAAAGTAGTTTTGATCCCACAGAGACTAGGAAGGTTTATCAGATTTGGTTGTTGAAACCCTAAAGATGGTCCTGCCCCACGTAGACAATTACAAAGATCTCTTATACCTTGACCAGTGTTGTCACCCATGGCTCTGTTAAACACCTTTGTTGCTCCTTTACAACAATCTGAAGATGGATTTGGTACTTTGTTTACCAAATAAGGACCACAGAAGGTAAGTACTGGCTCATCTCCATTGCATGTTGCAGGAATGTCAGATGCTGTGTGTGTTATCATTGCCAAAGTGTAAGCCATAACAAACATCACAAGACCCAAAACTTTCTTCTCTCCCATCTTATTAAGGTGCTGCAACTTTGTTTGTAAGTTTTTGATGAGGCACTCATAGCAAAGCGTTACTTATATAGATTTGATATATTTAATGTTTTTGGTAAATATACTTTATTTATAATATTCTTTCATTGATGGGTCTTTAAATTTGCGTTTTTTTTTCCGTTTTAAAGTTGCGATTCTTGCGATGCATTCATTATGTTCAGAAAATGTTTACGTAGCTTGTGGGAGTTATACTCTTCTTTTGACTAGAAAAAAAAAACTATCTATTAATTAATTATCGATTAATGATTAATTAACAAAATTTAATTATTAATTAATTAATAGTATATATAAAAAGAAAAGATCTGCAACAATTCGTTTCTCTCCAAAACTCTGAAGTTCGAAACTCCGTCAAAAACTTTCTATATAAATGTTAATTATAAAAATAAAATAAATTAATACAGGAATTACTGATAAAAAAATGTATATAGTCAATACTGATAATTAATAAATTTTGATAGCGTCAAATTAAACATATCTTCAAAGCTAATCCCAAGCGTGTGGTTCAGCGGTAGGGGTTGATCCACGCTTAAGCAAGGTCGCGTTAAATCTTGGGGCCAACTATCCCATCCTTTGAGGTGCCTCCAACGGTGGATACTCCAGGAACGAACAAAAAAAAAAACATATCTTCAAAGCTGAAATTATGATAAATTAATAATAATAAAAAGGAAACCAAAATCTAAAAAAAATATAAAATATGACCTATAGATCAATGATGGTAAACTACAAATATGACCTACAAAATATAAAAATTGTATATATTCAATACTAATAATTACTAAAATCTTGCACACACTATATAAAATAATATATAAAAATGAAAGAGAAAAAATAAACTTCAATTAATGACTGTAATGATAACATAAGAATATGATAATTTAATAATTTAAAAAATGAAAAATGAAATCATATGACCTATAAAATAATGATGATGATAACAATACTTATTTTTTTGATAATGTCAAATTTATTATGAATATAAACAATTTCAAAATTCTATATAATAATGATCTAATGTATATTTACGTATTGTTACAAGATTATTACATACTAAATCAATTAAAATTATTTTAAAATAATATTTTATCAATCATTAAAAAAGTTTTATTGGCATTCATTTGAAATAATATATGATAATTTATGAAATTTATAGAAAAAATATTTGTTCAAGATTTAAATTAGTTTTGATATATACATTATGTAATATGTAATAATTTTAAACTTAATGACTATGTTTCGTTAAAAAAAATAAAATCAACTTCAATTTTTTCTATTTAATGATAAAATAAGAATTTGATAAATTAATAATTAAAAAATGAAAAATGAAATCAAAATCTTAAAATTATAAAATAAAGTGTATCTTGTAACATCCCGATTTTTATAAATTATATTAAAGGTATTTTAGAAATTATTTTGATATTTAAATGTATTTATTTTAGAGTTTTAATATTATTTAATTAATTATATGTGTTCTATTATATTTATGAAATTAACATGATTTGTTATTATCATTTTTAATTAGTGAAATAAGAGACATTTTATAAAATGTATTTTATTAACATGTACGCGTATGTTTATGTTGATTATTAAAGAGAGAGTATGTTTTAATTATTATTTATTTTTTTGAGAAAGGAAGGAAGAACGTTTTGGTAAATGATTTATTTTATTATTATTTATTTATTTATTAAGAAAGAAGTTATCAGGAGTTAAAAAGTTACCTGAGGCTACCAAAAATCATTTCACCACTTCTAACTTCATTTTCCTTTTTACGCTCTCTAAAAACCAAGGAGAACCAAGAAAAGGAGATCAACTAGATTTTGCCTGTGCTTCATCTTTTGCTTATCAAGGTAAGGGGGAGTGAGAAACCTTGCTCGGGAGTGTGGGAATAATTGTTGGATAGCAGGATTGACCCGCAATCCCTTGCCTGGTGCATGCTTTAGGAACATGTAGATTATGAAAGTTTTCGATTTTAATATTTGAGTTTTCTGTTGAGTTCCTGGTTGAATGTGATACATGAATATGTGTTTGATTTCAAAATTAGGTAAGTTTTAATATGAATTATAGTACTCTGTGGATTTCTGTGGGAAACCCTATGAGAAACAATTAGGGGTATGATCTTTTGACAAGATTTGAGGTAGTTTACATAAAATTGAGTATGGATTAGTGTTTTGGATGTTATTTGAAGTGTTTTTACCAATTGAATGCTATAATTACATGTTTGGTTGTGAAATACGCAAGATTTCACGAAATTAAGTAATGAAGGTTCGCATTGGGGCACTGGACGCAGTTTGTAGCGTTGGGCGTAGTTTTTAAGTTGGGCTTAATTTTATGCCAGATGCAATTGGTTTTTAGTCGGGCGCAAGAACGTTGCGCTAGGCGCAAGAAAGTCTTGTTGGGCAGATTTCTCCACTTTAGGCACAACATTTAATTTGTTGGGCGTGCCGGGCGTGATGCACCACTTTTAGTGCGACATTTAATGCGTTGGGCGTGAGTTGGGGTGCACCGAGCGTGATCCCAATGATGTTTTACAAGTTTTATGTGTGGGAATTGCCTTATTACTGTGTTAACGTAAGTAATGTGTTTTATGAGCATGATGAGGACAAGAATCTCTGAATGATGATCTTATGAGTATGACTATGAGAAATGTGAAATGTGAACAAGTGACATGAGACATGATGTGAATTACATACTATTGTGAATACTATGACTATGAGAATGTGAAACGTGATGAAATGAGATAAGACATGAAATTCCATGACAAGTAAAGTGATGAGTCCATGAAGTGTGAATGCGTGTGACATGCATCGTGTGCATTTATGTGACAAGTATGATATGGAGTACACCGTTAGGGAAGACCCTCCTTGTATAATAGATTAGGGGAGTCCTAGGGGATAGTGCGCTTTGGATGTGACACTTTTTACTCCACATACATAATACACAATAAATATAAAGTACATTCCTAAGTAAATAAAACTTTCTTAATCGAAACAAGGTTCCAAAACATATATATAGAGAGTTCATGTTCATATTTCACAAATCATAGTCTAATGCGGAAATGATGACAAAATAAAACATGATTTTTAATTAATATTTGGATTATTTGCCATAAGACTATTTTTATGAAAATATGTTTTTATCAAGAATTATGTTTATGTTATTTATTAAAAGGAGGAAATATGTTTAATTATTTTAAAATTTTTATAAGAGGGAAGTAGGACATTTTGGACATTTATTAAATTGTATTTTATTATTATTTTTTAAAATTTATTTATTGAGAAGGAGGGGTTAGGAGAAGTTACAAGGGAGTTAAGTGATTTTTATGTAAACCATTTCTTGACTCTCATTTTTCTCTCTTATGTTTTGAAGAACAATGAGACCTTGGAGAAGAAGACCAACCAAATTCCACTCATGCTTCGTCCTCAACTCATTAAGGTAAGGGGGACCTTGCTTAGGGGTGTAAGAGTAACTGTTGGGTAGTAGGATTGCCCGCCTAATCCTTTGCCTGATGTATGCTTATGAAAACAGACACTTTATGAATATTTTTTGTTTTCCTTTTTGACTATTATGTTGCGTTCCTTGTATGATTTCGAGTATGCATATGTGTTTAATTTTGAAATTGGATATGTTTGATAGTAGGATTGGCTCCAATCCTTTGTCTGATGTATGCTATTAGGAACAAACACTTAATGAAAGTTTTTTCTTTGCTTTCTAATTATTTTGTTGCATTCCTTGTGTGATTTTGAGTGTGAATATGTGCTCAATTTCAATAATGGATATGTTTGGTAGTGGGATTGGCCCCAATCCCATGCTTGATGCATGCTTTTAGAAACATTCACTTTTTGAATGTTTTGTTTTCGTGTTTGAGTTTTCTGTTATGTTCCTTGATGGTTGTTGAATGTGAATATGCGATTAATTTCAAAAATAAACAAGTTTTGATATGAATTAGAGTGTTCTATGGGTTCTTGTGAGAAACCTTATGAAGTGAAATTAGAGATATGATCTTTGAATGAATTTTGAGGCATTATATGTAAAATTGATGATAGATTCATGTTTTGGATAATATTTGAATAGTGTTTTGACCGATTGAAATATTATATTAATTTTTTGGTTGTAGAAAATGCATGAAATCATGAAGTTGAGTCAGTGACCTTTATTCTTCGTATGTTATGAATTGTGAACTAAATGTGTATGATGTTGGATAATTTCCAGGTATCGTTTATGTGCTATTCTGATGTGTATGACTATGAGATGTTCCTTGTATAAGACTATGTGAATATGATGTGAAAATGTGAAAAGCAAACAAGTGACATGTGACATGATATTATGAGATAATGTGACATGAGATATGATGAGACGTGATAAGTGAAATGTTGAGTCAATGAAATAGTGAATGTGTGACATGCATCATGTGCATATATGACTCTAGGTGTGCCGCTTAGGCCGCAAGCCAGTGATGTATTGAGCTATTCCAAGTGTACCTTGGGTCACCAATGATGTATTGAGTTATTCTAGGTATGCCGCTTAGGCCGCATGCCAAAGATGTATTGAGCTATTTTAGGTGTACCTTGGGTCATCAATGATGTATTTTTGAATGAACGTGTCCCAAGTATATTGTGGTAGTAGCACACCAGTGATGAAAAATGTGCAACTTCTATATGACGTCACATGCATGCATTTATGAGTCGAGTCCATGACATCATTGCATGATAAGTGAATGTGCATGTGTTCTAATGTATCTATAACTTGAGAGTTGTGCTTGGTTATGTGTAACTTGTATGGTATTTGTTATTACTGTGTGTGTGTTTCCTAACATTTATTTCTACATCTGAACCAGAGTGATAGACCATGGGCCAAGGGCCCAGTTACCAGAACTATGGCTAGAAGAATACAAGAAGAATTGGACCTCTTGAAGACTAGTGGGCTTCTTAAGCCCAAGGTATTCTTCACTTGGACAACTCTATCATGAAGAGAAGGCCTAGTTCTATTTGTACATAGTTCTCTTGTTTTTAGTGTAATTTTTGCCTTTGTATTTGTGAGGCACTTTATTTTCTTTTTCTAGTGATTGTATATTGTTTTTAAGGTAGGTTACTTGGAGAGTTTAACTCCATTTAACCTCCCTAGTTGATACATTCATTTTGTATTTTTTTCAGTAGGGAAAAAGGGGTGACATTTAGCAATGCTTGAGGGTGTGACTAGTAATTGGGCCAGAACTGGGCCTAGGCAAAATTTTGCATATTAGACTCATTTTGCTCCTAATTTTTCATAGATTTGATTTAGCTAGGTCTCATCATCATATGATGAACCTAACTAAACCAAATCAAATATTTTTGAATTAATTCATGGAGCAAATATGAACCAAGGCCGCCTATGTCTTCTTCCTTGTTCTTGGCCGAATTTAACTTGTCTCCACTTCAAGGTTTGAAGCTTGCCTTGCAAGCTTCTAAACCTTAGTAGGTTAAACCTACCTTACCATGGTTCTTAAGTGAACCATGGTCAAGGTTAGCTTCTCCTACAAGCTAGCTAAACCGTGGGAGTTAAGCCTACCTTACCATGGTTCCTAGTGAACCATGGTTAAGGTTAGCTTCTCCTAGAAGCTACCTCTACCCTATATATTTGTAATTACCTCTCTTGTACTCACTTTTGAACAATTTGAGAAATGAAATCAGATTTTCTCTCTCACTCAAGAGTCACCAAACCGTAGAGAACTCTCTCTTAGGTTTACTACCAAAGGTTTTCAACCTTAACCTTGGTTCCTCAAGCTTCTACACAAAGCTAGGAGTAACCGAATCACCTTGAAGGCTTCTCCTCCATGGAAGGTTTCTTCGTGGAGCTTCAAAGTTTCTAAGAAAACCTCAAGAGTTCACGATCCTAAGCATGGAGAGCTTGAAGGAACAACAATCTCCTCTAAGTAGCTCCATCATTTTTGGTATCTAGAGCCTAGTGCTCTTGAGGTTTTGTTTCTAACTTGTTTTACTTGAATCTGTGTTGTATCTTCCTCCTATTACATGTCTTCTTATGTTTGCTGAATGGATCTAGATTTTATTCACACTTTGATGGATCCAAAATGTCACATAATAATAGTTTGATTCATATTTGCTTGTTCTTCTAATTCTTGAATCAAACCGGTTTTGTTGTGCTTTAGGTTCCTATACTTGTGCGTTTTTTTTATTGAGTATCTCCATTCATTCACATGTGTCCGTGATTGGAAAACATGCATTGAGTTTAGATTTTGTTTTTGAATCATTTGTTTTGTCTTAGAAAGTCATGTGTAGTCCTTTGTATGTTGAAACTTCCTAGATTAGCTTGTTTGACCTAATTTTTTGTTTTGTGTTGTTGTGTCCGAAATTTTTGTGTCTTTGCTTATTGAATCTGTACCTTACCATATGTGCTTTTATTTTACATGTTTGAGTTCTTAATTTGCTATTAGTTCTAGCAAATTTCCTAGAGTTAGGTTTCTATTATGTCTTGTTAAAAGTTTTGTCAAATAAAATTGTTAAACACTTTCCTTTTAGGTTTTTCCTTGAGTCTTGTGGTGGCTGAAACCTAATACAATTTTATAAGCATTAAAATAGAGACAAAACAGAGGTGTGAGTGTTCTAAATGCATGATAAAAACAAAAGAATGAGTGCTTAAAAATTTGACCTAAAAACAATACAAAATAGTGAAGCACTAGCTACAAATGCATGTGAACACCTCTTGTTTTGTGTGAAATTTTTGCTGCAGTTTTTCTACCTTAAAACCGAGACATATAAGTGTTTAAAAGGCATTTAAACTCCTGAATATTAAAAGAAAAAGAAGTGAAAAATATTTTGCCAAAAAAGAAAAGAAAGAAAAAGCAAAAGAAAAAGCCAAAAAGGAGTGAAAAATTGTATGTGTTGCTCTCGGTTTTGGTACTATTTTTGCATTAAAATTTCTTGACCAGCCACATCATTTGTGTCTTGTTTTTGTTTCTAATCTTAGCTTTTGATTTTGTAATCCATTCTAGTGCCTTTCATAGGTTATCCTTTGTGTGCTAGCTTTCTAAATTTGCCTTAATTTTTGCTTGTCAATTTTGTGGAATTCTTTCTAGTCTTGTCTCATTTTCTTCTACCAATTGGTGTAGCTATTCTAAATTGTTACTTTTCAGTTTTACAATAATATTCTAGTCTTGAAGGTGGTTGAGTGCTTCTTAAAAGGTGTAGGAGCCCAAGGCAAAGGAAATCCACTTGAAGGCTTTGGTGGTTGCTTAGGTTGTTTGTTCTCTCTTGGTAGCAAGACTCTTGAAAACACCTAGGAGTGACCAAAGTCAAGGTTGCTTCTAAAAGAGGAGTGAAACACCTTGTGAGGCTGCAACTTGGTGGCTGGATTGGAGCAAGAAGGAGCTAAATCATTTGTGAAAATTTTTGTGAAAATTTAGAGACTAATTTTAGTGACGGAAATTTTTGTTTCTAAAACTTGTTTTCCTTACAAAATCCGTTACTAAAATTTGTTTCTAATTAGTGGCTAATTTGTTTTCTTTGAAATTAAGTTCAGCCACTAATTTCATTTGAATGTGAATTTACATTTCTTTTGGAGTGTGAATTTACATTTCATTTCAAGAAAATTTGAATTTCAATTTTTCTTGTAATTTTTGTTTTCCAAATTTTTGTACAAGGCCTTTATTAGGTAGTGTCTTGGAGTGCCTTTGGTGTATCTCCATCTCTCCTTAAAAGTTCTCATAGTAAAATTCGTGTAGTACTTGTGAGAGGGTCCTTGAAGGTCTTTGGTGCCTTTCAAGCTCTCACCTAGGTTTAATTGCTTTCAACGCCTAGTTTATGTTTTCTTGTCTTTAAGTTTTCAAGTCATTTATGTTTTAAGCAATTTATGTTTTCAGTCATTTAAGTTTTCAAGCAATTTATGTTTTCTTTCTCTTTATGTTTTCAAGCATCATATAAATTGTACACTTAGGCACTTGATTGTTATTTTTCTTTGAGAAAAGATCTTTGTGAAAATTGATTTGTGCAAGGCAAAAGTACAAGGGGGTTTAGAGATTTTTACTTGAAGAGGCTTGGTTATTAAGTGGCTCGATAGTAGCTCACCTCCCTCCAAAGTTCAATTTGTACTCTTAGACCTCCAAGTGCCAAGTCTAAAGCACTTCAAAAAAAAAATTATTTTCATAAAAACTATTTTTGTGTGAAAATATATTCTTGAATTAAAATGTCTCAGAATTCCTCCCATAGTGAAAGTGATGGCTCTCCAAAGAGTCTTTCATATATCACTAAAGAGCTCAAATCACTTAAGCTATGGAAAAAGCAAGAGTCCATTCAAAGAGAGAAGGAAAAGATTGAAAGAGAAGGACAACTTGCTTATTTAGAGGAAGAATTGAGAATTTTAAGACAAGAAGAAGAAAAGTTGAAAGAAGATATGAGAAAACATAGAAAAAAGAGTAGGAGCTCACATTCCCAATACACATCCCCTAATGAAAGCATGAATCAAGGAGATCACTACCAACATACTCCTAGGAGAAATATTAGGCCAAGGGAAGTCAAAGTTGACCTCCCACAATTCTTTGGCAAAGATGATGTGGAGTTATACTTAGATTGGAAAATGAAGGTTGAGCAACTCTTTGCTTGCCACAGGGTGAGTGAAGAGAGAAAAGTCCCTTTGGCTGCCCTTAGCTTCCAAGGGCATGCCATGTATTGGTGGACAGCTCTAGAAAGAGAGAGACGCCTCCACAATGATCCTCCAATTCAATATTGGAATGATCTTAAAAGTGCAATGAGAAGGAGGCACATTCCCACCTACTATGGGAGGGAGCTTATGAATAAGTTCCAAAGGCTCCAACAAAGAGACATGCCTGTAGAATAGTACAGGAAACAAATGGAGCTTTTAATGATGAGGGCATGCATAAGGGAAGAGGAAGTTACAACTGTAGCTAGATTCTTAAGTGGTCTTAATTTAGAAATAAGAGACCAAGTGGAGATACTACCCTATAAGGACCTAAATGACTTGGTCCAACTTTGTGTAAGGGTAGAACAACAAAGAATGAGAAAATCTTATAAAAAGGATAGCTCCCACTCTTCATTTCTAAAGAAAGATTCCAAGAAGGAGGGTAAAACTTTTGAGAAGAAGAAAACTTTTGAATCCTCCAACAATCAAGCTACAAAAAAAGATAAGGGAAAGGGAAAAGACACTACACACACTAGTTCTAGGACTAGTGATATAAAGTGCTTTAAATGTTTAGGGAGAGGCCACATTGCCTCCCAATGCCCAATAAAGTAGGTCATTATCATGAGGGGGCATGACATTTATAGTAGCCAAGATGAGGCTACTACTTCCTCTAGTAATAGTGAGGAAGAAGCAAGTGAGTAAGAGGAAGGTGTAAAGTCTACTTTTCCTTATGAAGGGGAGCTCTTAATGCTTAGGAGACTCCTCAACAACCAACCTAGTGATACTCTATCACAAAGGGAGAACATATTTCATACTAGATGCAAAGTTTTAAACAGTGCATGTTCTCTCATTGTTGATAGTGGCTCATGGTGCAACTGTTGTAGCACTAGGCTGGTTGAGAAGTTGGGTTTAACTACTAGCCCCCATCCTAAACCTTATCAACTCCATTGGATTAATGAGGATGGTGACTTAGCAGTTGACCAACAAGTAAAGGTCAAACTTTCCATTGGGAATTATGAAGATGAAGTGCTATGTGATGTAGTACCAATGGAAGCTTGTCATATCTTATTAGGAAGTCCATGGCAATTTGATAAGAAAACCATGCATAATGGCCTTACTAACGAGATTACCTTTACACATAAGGAAAAGAAATTTGTGCTTCATCCTCTTTCTCCTCAACAAGTGGCTGAGGATCAAACACATATGAAACTCAAAAGAGATAGTGAGAAAAGATTTAAAAAAAAAGAGAGGAAAAGAGTGAAAAAAAAGTCTGTGAAACCTAAGGATAGAGAGGAATCTAGGGAGAAAGGAGTTCCCTCCCTAGAGGTTGTTGCTCAAGAAAAGAACTCTTCAAAAAAAACCTCTTGATTCAACAACCTTCTTATATCCTTTTCTGTAAAGGAACTCTATCATGCACTGCCACATCTAGTGGACATGAGACTTTACCTAAGGGGGTAAAAAAACTTTTAAAAGAGTTTGATGATCTATTTCCTCCCGAGGGTCCAATGGGCCTTCCTCCTTTAAGAGGAATAGAACATCAAATTGATTTGGTGCCTGGGGCTAGCCTACCTAATAGGCCTGCCTATAGTACCAACCCCCAAGAAACAAAAGAAATTGAGTCTCAGGTCCAAGAGTTGTTGGAGAAGGGTTGGGTTCGAAAGAGTTTAAGTCCTTGTGCTGTTCCAGTGTTGTTGGTTCCCAAGAAGGATGGCAAGTGGAGAATGTGTTGTGATAGTAGAGCCATCAACAACATCACTGTGAAATATAGACACCCTATCCCTAGACTTGATGACATGTTAGATGAGCTTCATGGAGCCATCATATTTTCTAAAGTTGATCTTAAAAGTGGTTATAATCAAATAAGAATTAAAGAGGGAGATGAATGGAAAACTGCTTTCAAGACAAAGTTTGGATTATATGAATGGTTGGTGATGCCTTTTGGACTCACCAATGCTCCTAGTACCTTTATGTGTCTCATGAATCATGTTCTAAGGGATTTATAGGTAGATTTGTTGTAGTTTATTTTGATGATATTCTCATATATAGTAGGAGCCTAAGTGATCACATAGGACACTTAAGGCAAGTTTTCAATATATTCTTAGGAAAAACCAACTTTTTGGTAATCTAGAGAAATGTACTTTTTGTGTAGATAGTGTTGTTTTCCTAGGGTTTATCATTAGTAAAAAAGGGGTTCATGTGGACCCCGAGAAAATCAAGGCCATCCAAGAATGGCCTACTCCTAAAAGTGTTGGAAATATTAAGAGCTTCCATGGGTTGGCAAGCTTCTATAGAAGGTTTGTTCCTAATTTCTCCACACTTGCCTCCTCATTAAATGAATTAGTCAAGAAAAATGTGGAATTTATATGGGGAGAGAAACAAGAAAATGCCTTCCTAACTTTAAAGCATAAGCTTACCCATGCACCACTTCTAGCTCTACCTGATTTTTCAAAAACTTTTGAGTTAGAATGTGATGCCTCTGGAGTTGGCATAGGGGCGGTTTTGTTACAGGGTGGACACCCTATTTCTTATTTTAGTGAAAAATTTAAAGGTGCCTCTCTTAACTACCCTACCTATGACAAAGAGCTCTATGCTTTGTGTAACGACCCGACTGGTCACTACACACACCACTGTACACCGGAAACGCCAGACAGAAGGACAAGTATATAAATATAGGGTTTAGAATATAAATATATACAAAGTCTTTATCCGACTAGAGTTAGAGTGTATAACACAAAGTACAATCAATGCTACTATCCCAAGTAGCTACATAACAAAATAGTCACAAAAACGATCAGCTCTACTGGTCCGCCGAAGACTCATCCTTAGATGCCCACCTATCCCTACTCTGCTCCCATACATAGTATGATCATCGCAGTCCAACATCATGGAGACAACAAAAGGGTAAGCTAGTGTAATTAAAATTCAACATACAAATATATATATATCAATATAAATAAACAACAGATACAATTATCAGCACACTTATACAGCTTATACCACTCAACAATATCAGCACCGCAATGCGGCAATATCAGCACTGCCTTAGCGGTTAGAAACAGCACCACATATGTGGCTAATAACAGCACCGACTTAGCGGCTATAATATCCCCCAACTCAGCACAACCCAGCACAGCACAACACAACACTTCAACACATCAATCAACTTAACAAAATTCATTTAAAGTACCACATTATTTAGCCATAACAGCACACATCTTCAGCATACAACTCATCGATCTTACAGCATAATCAGCAATCAACACACAATGCATCGTCACGCATATCAACTCGGAGATCTCCTACAGCAACTCAGCCATTATGGCCTACAACAACTCAGCCATTATGGCCTACAGCAACTCAGCCATTATGGCCTACAGCAACTCAGCCATTATGGCCTACAGCAACTCAGCCATTATGGCCTACAGCAACTCAGCCATTTTGGCCTACAGCAACTCAGCCATTTTGGCCTACAGCAACTCAGCCATTTTGGCCTACAGCAACTCATATCAACATTCAACACAACACAAAGTTTGCAACTCAACATCAACTTTCAACACAACTCAACTGTACAACTCAACATGTCAACTTGCAGCACAACACAAATATACAACTCAACATCAATCAACCAACATCATCCATTAGTCATCACATTATATTCGTCTACAACTCAACTAAGCATAAAACAACATTAACCAACATATATAAATTTCTCATCTACGCGCCCGGCGCACTCATGGTCGCGCCCAGCGTGGTACAACCAGAGAGCACCAGGGGCTAGCGCGCCCAGTGCAGGTATGACTGCGCCTGGCGGGGCTCAGCCAGAGAGCCCAAGGCTCACACGCGCCCAGCGCATGCCAAGCAGAGACTCCCAGGAGTCTCGCGCGCCCGGCTTGCCCATACCCGCGCCTAGCGCGGGGAAGGCAGAGACCTCCCCTTAGTCTCGCGCCCAGCGCAATTCAAATTGCGCCCAGCACCCACAGGGCAGAGACTCCCAAGGAGTCTCACGCCCAGTGCGACAAGGGCCGCGCTCAGCGCAGCACATCAATATCAACATATACATATGTATCCATTACAGCGTAGCATTTCATCATCAACAGCATAAAATAGCATGATCAACAATTTCACAACGTACGACATGTTCAACACATACTACGACCCAATCCTCTTATTTACAACTCATCTATCTTGTCAAATTACCCACCCAAACAACACCAATCAACCTAAGCACCTAAAACAACTTTAAACTTAACCAAATCACTAAATGGAAAATGACAACCTTCACAGAAAATAGCACATCATGAGTTATACTACTCCTACCATGCTCATCCTTATCTCATATGAAATATATTCAAATTTCCTACAAATCTCATGAATACACCAAGTCTTAATTCATTCATCTACCTTGTTAAATATTCTGAAAACCGCAACAACTATAGGTAAAGCTGGCAGCCTGACCCCTCTTCACTAAAACGGCCATATCTGGAGTTCTAAAACTCCTTTTTGAGTGATTTCAGTGCCATTGGAAAGCTAACATCCAAGGCTACAACTTTTATGAATACTATAAAGTCAAATTCTGAAACACAAATGCGCGCCCGGCGCAATTCTCAACCAGAGACCTGTAAATTCTATTGCGCCCAGCGCTGTCCTAATCGTGCCCAGCGCGGTTCACCCAGAAACTTCCCATTTCAAGTCGTGCCCAGCGCGAAGAACTGCGCCCAGCGCGAATTCAAACGGGGACCTTCACCTGCTACGAAAATTTCACCAAAACCTGTGAAAAATACCAGGAAAACAACATGCAAACCATCCAAAAGCTTCCTCTTTCATCAAACATCAACAAAAACGTTCCTTTTTTGACATGCAATCACAAAATCATCAAAACCCCAAAAATTTATCCAAACTCCGAAACCCCCACCAAAACCCATTTTCAGCAATCTCAACCCGACATCCCGCAAGCATCAAATAGCAAAGGAGTTTCGGGACTCATCCACAGCCAAAATACACAAAGTAACTAGCTTCCCTTACCTTGGTTCAAGAATTTCCGAGCTCCGGGAGGAAGAATAAAGAAGAAGATTGGAAGCGGACGGAGACCAATGGAGAAGGAGATCTTCAGCTAATTTCCCACACCAACATCAACACCTAAACACCACAGCCACCAGAAGGAGTTCCGCAAGTGAGAATGAGAGAAAAGGAGAAGTATGAGTTTTGAGAGAAAGAGTGAGTAAAAAGGAAAAAGAGAGTTGGAGTGTGGGAGTAAAAATAGGAAAAGGAAAAGAGGGGGTCTCACACTTTGGTTAGGGCCCTTCAAACTTGGGAACACTACCTTATTCCCAAGGAGTTTGTCATTCATAGTGATCATGAGTCACTTAAGTATTTGAGGGGTCAAGGCAAACTAAATAAAAGGCATGCTAAGTGGGTAGAGTTCTTAGAACAATTTCCATATGTGATTAAATACAAGAAAGGGAAAAATAATGTTGTGGCTGATGCCCTTTCTAGGAGACATACTTTGTTAGTCTCCCTTGGATCTCAAATCTTGGGATTTAATCACATTAAGGAATTGTATTCTAATGATCTCGAATTCAATGAAAATTATACCCAATGTTTAGCAAAGCCTCAAGGAGGTTTCTATATTTCTGAGGGGTATTTGTATAAAGAAGGAAGAATTTGTATACCCCAAGGATCTATAAGAAAACTCCTTGTTAGAGAAAGTCATGAGGGTGGTCTCATGGGGAACTTTGGAGTTGAAAAGACTCTAAGCTTTCTAAAAGAAAAATTCTTTTGGCCCCATATGAGAAGGGATGTTGAGAGGTTTTGCTCTAGATGTATAGCTTGTTTACAAGCAAAGTCTAAAGTAATGCCTCATGGCACCTATACACCCTTACCTGTTGCTAACTCTCCATGGGTTGATATCAGTATGGACTTTATTTTGGGCTTGCCCAAGACCCAGAGAGGCATGGATTCGATTTTTGTGGTAGTGGACAGATTTAGTAAAATGGCCCACTTTATACCCTGCCACAAAATAGATGATGCAAGCAACATAGCAAGACTCTTCTTCAAGGAAGTGGTTAGACTTCATGGTCTACCCAAAACCATTGTTTCAGATAGGGATACCAAGTTCCTTAGTCATTTCTGGAAAACTCTTTGGAGTAGGCTAGGAACTAAACTGCTTTTCTCTACTACTTGTCACCCACAAACTGATGGGCAAATAAGTAGTTAATAGATACCTATCTACAATGTTAAGGGCAATCCTTAAAGGTAACCATAAGTCTTGGGATGAGTACATGCCCCATATTGAATTTGCTTACAACAGGGTAGTCCATAAGACTACCAAAATCTCACCTTTTGAGGTTGTGTATGGTTTTAACCCTCTTACTCCTTTGGACCTAATACCTCTACCAGATTCTTCTCATTACTTTCATAAAGAAGGGGTATCTAGGGCTGAATTTGTTAAGAAATTACATGAGAAGGTTAAAACTCATATACAACAACAAAATGAGAGAACTGCTTTAGAAAGAAGCAAAGGTAAGAAAAACCTCATTTTTGAGGAAGGGGATTGGGTTTGGCTTCATTTGAGAAAGGAAAGGTTTCCTTCTCAAAGGAAGTCTAAACTCAACCCAAGAGGAGATGGTCCCTTTCAGGTCCTCCAAAGAATTAATGATAATGCTTACAGGTTAGATCTTCCTAGTGATTATGGAGTAAGCAACACTTTTAATGTAAGTGATCTTATTCCCTTTGTAGGTTATGATGAGGAAGATGAACCTACAGATTTGAGGACAAATCCTTCTCAAGAAGGAGGGGATGATAGACCATGGGCTAAGGGCCCAGTTACCAGAGCTATGGCTAGAAGAATACAAGAAGAATTCGACCTCTTGAAGACTAGTGGGGTTCTTAAGCCCAAGGTATTCTTCACTTGGACAACTCTATCATGTAGAGAAGACCTAGTTCTATTTGTACATAGTTCTCTTGTTTTTTGTGTAATTTTTGCCTTTGTATTTGTGAGACACTTTATTTGCTTTTTCTAGTGATTGTATATTGTTTTTAAGGTAGGTTACTTGGAGAGTTTAACTCCATTTAACCTTCCTAGTTGATACATTCATTTTGTATTTTTTTCAGTAGGGAAAAAAGGGTGACATTTAGCAATGCTTGAGGGTGTGACTAGTAATTGGGCCAGAACTGGGCCTAGGCAAAATTTTGCATATTGGACTCATTTTTCTCCTAATTTTTCATAGATTTGATTTAGCTAGGTCTCATCATCATATGATGAACCTAACTAAACCAAAGCAAATATTTTTGAATTAATTCATGGAGCAAATATGAACCAAGGCCGCCTATGTCTTCTTCCTTGTTCTTGGCCGAATTTAACTTGTCTCCTCTTCAAGGTTTGAAGCTTGCCTTGCAAGCTTCTAAACCTTAGTAGGTTAAGCCTACCTTACCATGGTTCTTAAGTGAACCATGGTCAAGGTTAGCTTCTCCTACAAGCTAGCTAAACCGTGGGAGTTAAGCCTACCTTACCATGGTTCTTAGTGAACCATGGTTAAGGTTAGCTTCTCCTAGAAGCTACCTCTACCCTATATATTTGTAATTACCTCTCTTGTACTCACTTTTGAACAATTTTAGAAATGAAATCAGATTTTCTCTCTCACTCAAGAGTCACCAAACCGTAGAGAACTCTCTCTTAGGTTTACTACCAAAGGTTTTCAACCTTAACCTTGGTTCCTCAAGCTTCTACACAAAGCTAGGAGTAACCGAATCACCTTGAAGGCTTCTCCTCCATGGATGGTTTCTTCGTGGAGCTTCAAAGTTTCTAAGAACACCTCAAGAGTTCACGGTCCTAAGCATGGAGAGCTTGAAGGAACAACAATCTCCTCCAAGTAGCTCCATCACAGAGTGAGATGTTTCTTACTCCCTTTTTGCTCTATGTATTTTTATTGTGTTGTAGGTGATGATCATCAACATAAGGATATTGGTGATGGGATTTAAGTTTCATTGTGGGGTGTGCTCTGATAGGACACGTGACATCGAGGCTTAGTTAGGATTAGTATAGGAGTTTCATTACTGCTTACTATTGTGTTTTGGAAAAGTTAATATTTTATTTTGTCATCATTTCTTCATTGGACTATGATTTGTGAAATATGAATGTGAACTCTCTATCTATGTGTTTTGGAACCTTGTTTCGATTAAGAAAGTTTTATTTACTCAGGAATGTACTTTATATTTATTGTGTATTATGTATGTGAGGTAGAGGGTGTCACATTGGATGTCTTGATTCCACCCGTTTGTAAGAATGAGACGTAACTCGCACAATTTCATTATCTCGACTAGACCCTAGTAGTACATCCTTGTAGATGAGAGTGTATGGGTAGTTCCCTACATGTACTCCTAGATTGTAACACCCTAATTTTCACAAATTATATGAAGGCTGAAAGCCCAAATAAGGGTGATTTAGTAGCCTAGAACGGGTCATTCTCAAATTGGAACGGGCCATTCCAAACTACTAAAAAGACCTATAAATCCTAGTTGAGAACGGGCCGTTCCAAAGTTGGGAATCGGTCGTTCCAAACATGGTCGTTATGAGTTAAACTCAACTCCAAAACAAGCCGTTCTGGTTTTAGAACGGGCCGTTCTAGATGCAAATTTAACACATGATGAAAGGATCCAGAACAGGCCATTCTGGATCCAAAACGGGCCGTTATAGCCACTTCTGACATATATAAATAGCAAACTTCAACACGGCTCTTGGACACACTCCTTGAAGACCAAGGGGAACCAAAAGAAGGAGATCAACTAGGTTCTGCTCTAGCTTCATCTTCTGCTTATCCAGGTAAGAAGGGAGTGAGAAATCTCGCTCGGAGGTATGGGAATAATTGTTGGGTAGTAGGATTGGCCCTCAATCCCTTGCTTGATGCATGCTTCTAGGAACAGACAAAATATGAATGTTTTATGTTTTATCTTCTAATTGTTCTGTTGTGTTCCTTGTTGGATGTGATGTATGAATATGTGATTAATGTTGAAAATAAATAAGTTTTAATATGAATTAGAGTGTTCTGTGGGTTTCTGAGAGAACCCTATGAGAAACAGGCAAAATATGAATGTTTTCTATTTTTCTTTTTGATTGTTCTGTTGTGTTCCTTGTTGGATGTGATGTATGAATATGTGATTAATTTTGAAAATAGATAAGTTTTGAGATGAATTAGAGTGCTCTGTGGGTTGCTATGCAAAACCCTATGAGAAACAATTATAAGTATGACTATGTGAAATGTGAACAAATGACATGAGATATGATGTGAATGACGTGCTATTATGAACACTATGACTGTGAGAATGTGAAAAGTGAATATGAGATATGAAAGATGATGATATGTGACAATGAGACATGATATATGAGGAACTATGACAAGTAAAGTGATGAGTCCATGAAGTGTAAATGTGTGTGACATGCATCGTGTGCATTTATGTGAAGGGTACGATATGGAGTACACCGTTAGGGAAGGCCCTCCTTGTGTAACAGCTTGGGGGAGTCCTAGGGGATAGTGCAGTTTGGATGTCTCGATTCTGCCTGTTTGCGAGCACGAGGTGTAACTTGCCCAACTTCATTATCCCGACCAGACCCTAGCAGTACATCCTTCTAGTTGAGAGTGTATGCGTAGCTCCCTACATGTACTCCTAGACTACCTTAAGTGTGTTGTTTAGGCAGCACACCAGTGATATGTGATATGTGACTGGCGCCACATGCATGCATTTATGAGTTGAGTCCATGACATTATTGCATGATGAATGACTGTGCATGTGTTACTATTGTATGTATAATTTGAATTTGCACCTGATTAATGTATAACTATGGCTGTGCTCGTTATGATTTGTGTGTGTTGCCTAACTATTATTTTTACACCTAAAACCGAGTGAGATGTTTTTCACTCCCTTGTTGTTCTTTGTATGTGTTTAAATTGTGTTGTAGGTGATCATCAGCATGAGGATGTTGGTGATGAAGCTTAGGCTTCAATTGGGCGTGTTCTGATAGGATATTTGACATCGGGGCGTAGTTAGGACTAGCCTAGGATGTTGGTTCCATTAAATTGTTTTGAAAACCTTAGTTTCTTTTCTTTTGTAATTTCTACATTGGAGTTATGGTTTATGAGTTGTGAATGTGAATCTTCTACCTTATGATATTTAAGGCACTTGTTTTATCCATGAAAGATTTTATTTACTCAGAAAATTATAGTTTACATTTATTATATATTAATGTTGGGATAGAGGGTGTCATGTAGATTACCTTAGATGTGTTATTTAGGCAACACACCAGTGATATGTGATATGTGATTGGCACCACATTCATGCATTTATGAGTCGAGTCCATGACATCATTGCATGATAAATGAATGTGCATGTGATACTAATTTTGTATGTGTATTGTTTATATGTGATTTGTGCTTGTGACTTGTATTATGTTTGTTGAGTGTGTTGTCTAACATTTTTTTTCTGCACCTAAACCTGAGTGAGATATTTCTCACTCCTATGTTGCTCTTTGTATATGTGTTTAAATTGTGTTGCAGGTGATCACTAGCATGAGGATGTTGGTGATGAGACTTATGCTTCAGTTGAACGTGTTCTAATAGGATATGTGATATTGGGGCATAGCTAGACTTAGTTTAGGATTTCATTATTGTTATTTTGTTTTGGAAAAACCTATATTTCATTTTCTAGTAAATTCCGCATTTGATCATGATTTACGCTTACTGTAACGACCTGCCTGGTCAATACACACAGCACAACACACCAAAATACTACACAAAAACCAACAAGTATATACATATAGGATCTAGAATATATATATATATACAAGGTCCAAATCCATCTAGAATCAGAGTGTACAAAATACATCCAGTAAATGGTAACTAAGTAGCTAAATACATCAAAAGAATAAAGCTTCATCTGCCCGCTGCAGACCTTCTTCAGCAAAACACCAACCTAACCCTGCCCTGCTCCCATACATAGTATGATCATCGCAGTCCAAACCGCATGGAACAACAAAGGGTAAGCTAGTGAAAAGAATCAGCATACATATGTGAAATATGAAGGATAAACAACTACAGCTATCAGCACATCAACCAGCTTAACAATATCAACATAAAATATCACAGCATTCAGCAATAACAGCACCGACATAGCGGCTATAACAACACCACAATAGTGGCTAATAACAGCACCAACATAGCGTCTATAACAGCACCACAATAGTGGCTAATAACAGCACCGACATAGTGGCTATAACAGCACCACAATAGTGGCTAATAATAGCACCGACATAGCGGCTATAGTACCACAATAGTGGCTAATAACAGCACCGACATAGCGGCTATAATAGCACCACAATAGTGGCTAATAACAACACCGGCTTAGCAGCTATAGTACCACAATAGTGGCTAATAACAGTACCGGCATAGTGACTATAACAGCACCACATAGTGGCTAATAACAGCACCGGCATAGCGGCTATAACAGCACCACAATAGTGGCTAATAACAACACCGGCATAGCGGCTATAGTACCACAATAGTGGCTAATAACAGCACCGATATAGCGGCTATAACAACATACATCTCAACATAGCACATCAATATACATCAAATACAGCTTTCAATTAGCATAAACAACATTCGGCACAGCTCAGCTCATCGTCTAACAATAATTATCAGCAAATTTCAGCTCATAAGACATCATCTTATCCGCGCCCAGCGCACTCATGATTGTGCTTGGCGTGGCACAACCAGAGGACACCAGGGGTCATCGCGCCTGGCGCAATTCCTATTGCGCCCGGCGTGATAGGAGGTAGAGACCTCACAAGGTCTCATACGCCCGGCATGCAAACCCGCGCTCGGCACAAGGTAAGCAGAGACCTTCCCAGGGTCTCACGCCCGGCGCAATATAAATTGAGCCCGGTGCCACCTCTAGTAGAGACTCCCAAGGAGTCTCTACGCCTGGCGAGACAAAGTCACGCTTGGCGCCAAACCAAAACCACAAAGCATAAGTCACCTACTGATATCGCGCCCAGCACCCTCTCACCACGCCCGACGTGGGCCATCCAGAGGCTCATATTCTCAAGCTCGCCCGGCGTATACACCACTGCGCCCGGCGTGCTTGCCCAATGAAGCCCTTTGATGGTCTCGCGCCCGATGCGAAGAACTGTGCTCGGTGTGATACCCAGCAACAACTCACCAAGTTCGAAAATTTCTTCAAAATCTGCACAAAATCAACTTCCCAAACACATGCAATCGGCCCAAAACATCACATTTTCATCAAACAACCCAAAAATCCCATCTTTTCCCACATGCAACCACACTCAAGAAAAACCCCAAGATTTTCATCAAACCCCAGAAGACCGAAAGCCCCAATTTCTTCAATCTCAGCAAAAATCATCAAACATCAAATAACCAATGAGTTTCTAGAACTTATTTATAGCCAAAAACAACAAAAACCTAGCTTCCCTTACCTCGGTTCAAGAATCCGAGCTCCAGGAATAGGAAACGGAGAGCAAGACGAAGAAGAGCTTGAACGAATGAGGGAGGAGAAGAGAGAAATCCGCACACCAGCTAGCAACCCAAATCACTCAGCTCCACCACCTTGTAATAGCCAAAGAGTGAAAACGAGAGTGAGAAAAGAGTGAGAGTTGAGAGGGAAGGAAAGGAGGGAAAAAAACTACGGGTCTCACAACCTCCCCAACAACAAAAGTTTTCATCCCCGAAAACAGACTTACTTGGGAAGATAAACGGATACCGCTCCCCGCACTGCTGGTCCACCTCCCAAGTAGCCTCACCAGTAGCCGTATCCCACAACACCTTCACCAGAGCAATAGACTTGCCCCTCAGCTTCTTCAGCTTATGATCCACCACAGCTACCAGCAACTTCTCAAATGTCAGATTCTCCTTCACTTGTACATCATCCAGCTCCACCACATGACTAGGGTCATGAACATACTTCCTCAGCTGGGACACATGAAATACATCGTGTAGGTTTGAAAGAGACGGTGGCAAGGCCAACCGATAAGCAACCGGGCCCACACGCTATATGATCTGATAGGGACCAACAAACCTCGGTGTCAACTTCCTTATCTTCAGTGCTCTTCCCACACCAGAGGAAGGAGTCACCTTCAGAAACACATGTTCCCCTTCAGCAAACTCCAAAGGCTTACTCCTTTTATCAGCATATGATTTCTTCCTACTCTGAGCAGTTTTCATCCTCTCCTGAATCAACTTCACCTTCTCAGTAGTCTGTAGGATCAGCTCTGGTCCCACAACACTGACTCACCATCTTGATACCAGCACAGAGGAGTCCTACACCTTCTGCCATACAAGACTTCAAACGGCGCCATTCCAATACTAGCATGAAAGCTATTATTGTACGTGAACTCAACCAGCGGTAGGACATCCTCCCAGTTTCCCAAGTGGTCTAACACACAAGCCCTCAGCAGATCCTCCAAGGACTGGATTGTCCTTTCTGACTGACCATCCATCTGCGGATGATAAGCAGAACTCAGCTTCAACTTCGTGCCTAAGGCTTGATGTAGACTCTGCCAAAATCTAGAAGTGAACCTCGGATCCCTGTCTGAAATAATATTGGAAGGCACCCTGTGCAACCGTACTATTTCCCTCACATACAACTGCGTCAGCTTCTCCAAGGACCACTTGATGTTGACAGGCAAGAAATGTGCACACTTGGTTAACCGATCAACAATCACCCAGATAGCATCCCTATTCTTAGCTGACCTAGGCAACCCCACAACAAAATCCATAGTGATACTATCCCACTTCCATTCTGGAATCTCCATCTGCTGCATCAATCCACTCGGCTTCTGATGTTCCACCTTCGCCTTCTAATTGGTCAGACAGGCCGCCACATATTCAGCTATCTCTCTCTTCATACCAGACTACTAGAAAGTCTTCTTGAGGTCTTGGTACATCTTAGTCATACCAGGATGTATGCTAAGTCTACTCTTGTGGCCTTCCTCCAACACAGCTCTCTTTAGCTCAGTATCCTGAGGTAGGCAAATTCTGCCCTTAAACCTCAAGATTCCATCTCCACCCAGCTCAAAACCAACAGCCTTCTCAATTCCCAGCAAACCAAGAAGCTTCAACAGCTCAACATCTTGTAACTGCTTAAGTCTAACCTGCCTCAAGAACTCAATAGTTATGGTAATCATCCCACAACTAATGTGATCCTGAGCTAACTCCACACAGAGATTCAAATCCCGGAACTTCTCCACCAGCTCCAGCTCTTTGACCATCATATTGGACATGTGGATGGATTTCCTACTCAGCACATCTGCCACAACATTGGCCTTCCCAGGATGATACAACAACTGGAAGTCATAATCCTTCAGAAACTCCATCCACCACCTCTGTTGAGCTTAGGGGAGCTGAAGACTTTAAGAGTTTTGATGATCACAACAACTTGGAGACAACAAGTGTACAACAACAACATTGAACACAAAAACAAAGTCAAGGAAGAGTCAAGAAAAATACCTTGAAGTATAGCTATGTAATAGAGCATAGGAAGCAAATTGTTATGAATGAATTGTTATATTTGTGTCTGTGTGTGCTTTGTGCATTGAGCAAATCTTGTCTAGAATCAAGTAGGGAGTAGATGATGATGAGTTAAACATTGGAAAATTATTTTGAGACTTAAAATGAAGTTTTAAGAACTGACTCAAAATAATCGATTATTGTTAAATATAATCGATTATTTCAGCAAGTGGGCTAAGTGGAATGTCTTGCTGTAATAATCGATTATTTGCCAAAATAATCGATTATTTCAGGAACAACTCTCTGGAATAATCGATTATCCAGCTAAATAATCGATTAAATTATTCTTGATTGATTTCCAGAAATCTGAAGAACAAAATAATCGATTATTCTTTAAAATAATCAATTATCTGGGTTTGAATTTTTATAAATAGTTTGAACTCTTTTGAAAACATTGAGTAAAACTGATAATCAACTGGTAAAAACGTTTTAGAGAGTCTGTATGACATCTTGGAGAGTTTTCTTTGTGAAATCCAAGAGAAAAACGTTTGTGAAAAGCTTTTGAGGAAATCATCATCATCATCATACTCTTGAAAGAGGAAGACAAAGATTTGTTCAAGAATTCCAGGTGAATTCGTTTCATTTTATTCTTTGTGAATCTTTGTGAAAAATCTTGAGAAGGGTTTCTCAAGTGGTGAAGTTTCTTGTAGTGGGTTCTACAAGGGTTACTTTCTTGGGGTCAAGAAAGTGGTTATCTTTTTGTAGTGAAGTATATGCATGTGTGTGTGCTTGTAAACCTTCTTGCTAAAAGATAGTGGATCAAATCTTAATCAGGTGGTGATTAAGGACTGGATGTAGGTCACATGTGGAGTGGCTGAACCAGTGTAAAAGACTTGTGCAATCTTCCTCAACCTTATCTCTTATTTTGTAATTTCTTGGTTGTGCTTTAAAGAAGATAAAACTTGATTAACATGTGTATGTGAATTTTGATGGTTTAAATCTATAATTGGATATTATATTTGAACCTCATTGTCTTGTAATCAAGTTGCACATTGCATTCATATCATTGTAACAAGTCTTTAAGAGTGCTTCATTTGAAAATTCTGTCATAGAAACGTTTTGATTGAATTTACGATCCAAAACTCTGATAAATTTTTAAAGGGTCATTGAATCCAATTCACCCCCCCCCCTCTTGGATTGGGCCATTCTTTTCTAACAATTGGTATCTAGAGCAAGGTTCTTGAGAGTTATTCAAGATTTAAAAATGGCCAACAACAACCTACCCTATGGTGAGGGTGTCTCTATACATAGACCTCCTGTTTTCAATGGTGAAAATTATGTCTATTGGAAGATTATGATGAGAATTTTCATTGAAGCTATTGATATTGCTGTATGGGATGCTATAGAAAATGGACCCTATATCCCTATGAAAAAGAATGATGATGGTGAGTTTAAGGAAAAACATTGGAGTGAGTGGAGTGATGAGGAAAAGAGAAGAGCCCAACATGACAAAAGAGCCAAAAACATCATAACATCAGCATTGTCTATTGATGAATTTTTCAGAATTTCACAATGCTTATCTGCTAAAGAAATGTGGGACACTTTGCAAGTCACTCATGAAGGAACAAGCGATGTAAAGAGATCAAGAAAGCATACTCTCATTAGAGAATATGATCTGTTTAGAATGCAAAATGGTGAATCTATTTCTGATTTTCAAAAAAGATTTACACACTTGATAAATCACCTTGTTGACCTTGGCAGGAAATTTGAAAAGGAAGAGCTGAATCTAAAAGTGCTGCAATGCTTGGATAGATCATGGCAAGCAAAGGTGACAGCCATTGAAGAATCAAAGGATTTGACCTCCTTGACATTAGCTACTCTCTTTGGGAAATTAAGGGAGCATGAGCAAAAGCTGCACATATTTGATGAACATGAGCAGCAAGATAAGAAAGGCAAAGGAGTGTCGTTGAAAGCCTTGAAATCTGCCAAAGGTAAAGAGGTGTGTGAAGAAACAAGCTCCGATGATTCCGAAACCGAGAACTTCAATCTGCTGGTAAAGAAGTTCAGAAAGTTCATGAGAAGAAAGAAGAATTCCCCCTACAAATTCAATAAGAAGTCAAACAAGAAAGAGGAAGCAAGCACATCCTCCTTTAATTGCTTTGAATGTGGTAAACCGGGACACATGAAGGCTGAGTGTCCAAATCTCTTGAAGAAGCAACAAGAGGAGAAGAAAATTAAGAAAAATGCAAAAGGAAAGAGAGCCTACATTGCTTGGGAAGATAATGACTCAAGCACATCAAGTGATGAATCTGAATGTGAGGAGAACAACCTGTGCTTGATGGCTGGAACTGACCATGACACAATTGTAAGTGACTCTGACCTTGAATCCAATCCAGATTATGATCAGCTTCAAGAAGCTTTTATACAAATTCATGAAGATGCTGTCAAATTAGGTGCCTTAAATTCAAAGTTCAAAAACAAGCTGAAATGGTATGAAAATACTTTAATTGAAGCTGAACAAGAGCTTGAAGATTTGAAGCATGAGCATGAAAATCTTCAAACTATGTTTAACTTTAGTGAAGCTCATTCCTCAAAAGATGTTTGTGAACATTGCAAAGTTTTTGAAAAAGAAAATGCTGACTTAAAATCCACACTTCCAAGGTTCACAAAGGGAAATGCAAATTTGAATATTCTTTTGGGAAAACAAAGAAACACTTTTGATAGGAGTGGACTTGGCTTTAATCCAAGTACAAGCATACCAATTGTGTCAAAGAAAGTAGCTTTTGTGAAAAGTCAAAATTTTAGAAAACTCAAAAGAAACTTTTCTAGACAAGCAACTTGTTTTTATTGTTGTAAAAAAGGTCATACAATTAGGAATTGCTATTCAAGAAAATATGGAGTTCCAAGTGGAAAAATGATTTGGGTTGAGAAGAGTCAAAGGCTGAGAACTAACCAACAAGGACCCTCCACATGGGTACCTAAATTTTTCCTCTAAATTTGTGTTGTAGGAATGCTTGAGGGCCAAAAATTTACTGTGGCATCTTGATAGTGGCTGCTCAAGGCACATGACCGGGGATCCCTCCAAATTCTCAAGTCTAAAATTGAAGAATGAAGGGTATGTTACCTATGGTGACAACAATAAAGGCAAAATTCTTGGCCATGGCAATGATGGTAATTCCTCCTCTCAAACATTGATTGAAAATGTTTTGCTTGTTGATGGCTTGAAACATAATTTGCTGAGTATTAGTCAATTGAGTGATAAAGGCTTTAAAATTGAATTTGATAATACATGTTGCTTGATATGTGATAAAAAGAGTAAAGAAATCAGATTCATTGGTAAAAGAATTGACAATATATACATGCTTGACTTAGAACACTCTATAACAATGTCAAAGACTAAGTGTCTAATAACTCAAGAAGAAAACATATGGCTTTGGCATAGGAGAGCTGCACACATTCATATGGATCACCTAAATAAACTGTGTAGGAAAGAATTAGTGGTTGGTCTACCTAAACTCAAGTTTGGAAAAGACAAACTATGTGATGCTTGTCAAAAGGGCAAGCAAGTGAAGGCTAGCTTTAAAAGTAAAAATCAGATTTCAACATCTAGACCTTTGCAATTAATTCACATGGATTTGTTTGGTCCATCAAGAACAATGAGCTTAGGCGGAAACTACTATGGCTTAGTAATTGTTGATGACTAATCTAGATATACATGGGTTATGTTTCTTGCAAACAAAAATGATACTTTTAATGCCTTTAGAAAATTTTCAAAACTTGTTCAAAATGAGAAGTGTTCAAACATCACCTCTATAAGAAGTGAACATGGAGGTGAGTTTCAAAACATAATGTTTCAAAAATTCTGTGAGGAACATGGTATAAACCATAATTTCTCAGCACCTAGGACACCTCAACAAAATGGGGTTGTTGAGAGGAAAAATAGGTCCTTAGAAGAACTTGCTAGAACAATGTTGAATGAAACAAACTTGCCAAAATATTTTTGGGCTGATGCTATTAACACTGCTTGTCATGTGTTAAACAAAGTTCTGATTCGGCCTATATTAAAGAAAACACCCTATGAAATTTACAAAGGAAAGAAACCTAACATTTCATATTTTAGAGTGTTTGGGTGTAAGTGTTATGTGCTGAACAATGGGAAAGAACAACTTGGAAAGTTTGATGCAAAGGCTGATGAGGCAATCTTTCTAGGATACTCTACAAATAGTAAGGCTTATAGAATTTATAATAAGAGAACTCTAGTTGTAGAAGAATCTGTCCATGTGGTATTTGATGAGTCAAATAAGCAAGAGACTAGACAAACTGAAGTTGAGGATTTAACTGAGTTGCTTGATCAATCCCTATTGGAGAATGAACCTAATGATGTGTCTAAGGAGAGTGAGTCACATGTGAAACAAAAGGAAACATGTGAACAATTTCCAAAGGAATGGAAAACCACAAGAGACTTATCAATGGACAATATAATTGGAAGCATTGGTAAGGGTGTTTCAACTAGAAGTGCAATTAAAAATATTTGCAACACTATGGCATTTGTGTCACAAGTTGAACCTAAGAACATTGATGAAGCACTTAAAGATGAACATTGGTTAATGGCTATGCAAGAGGAACTAAATCAGTTTGAAAGAAATGAAGTGTGGGATTTAGTGCCATTACCAAAAGATTATCCAATCATTGGAACCAAGTGGGTTTTCAGAAATAAGCTTGATGAATCTGGAATAATTCTTAGAAATAAGGCAAGATTAGTGGCTAAGGGGTATAATCAAGAAGAAGGAATTGACTATGATGAGACTTTTGCCCTTGTAGCAAGGATTGAAGCAATTAGACTACTTCTTGCTTATTCTACCATAAAGAATTTCAAGCTTTATCAAATGGACGTAAAAAGTGTTTTCCTCAATGGGCTGATACAAGAGGAAGTGTATGTGGAACAGCCACCTGGATTTGTGGATTTCAAAAATCCTAATCATGTGTACAAGCTCAAAAAGGCACTCTATGCCTTGAAGCAAGCTCCTAGATCTTGGTATGACAGGTTAAGCAAATTTCTAATTGAGAATGATTATGAAAGACGAAAGGTGGATAATACATTGTTTGTCAAGAAGTTTAAAAATGATACAATGTATGTGCAAATATATGTGGATGATATTGTGTTTGGATCTACAAATATCTCTCTCTGTAAAGAATTTGCTAAAACCATGCAAGGAGAATTTGAGATGTCAATGATGGGAGAACTTACCTTCTTTTTGGGATTACAAGTCAAACAAATGCATGATGGAACTTTCATAAGTCAAAGTAAGTATTGCAATGAACTTTTGAAAAAGTTTGGTATGGAAGGGTGTAAGGAGGCTGCCACACCAATATCAAAAAATTGCAATCTTGACTTAGATGAGAATGGAATTGCTGTTGATAATTCAAAATATAGAGGTATCATAGGATCACTCTTGTACTTGACAGTAAGTAGGCCTGATATAATGTTTGTTGTGTGCCTATGTGCAAGATTCCAAGCTAATCCTAAAGAATCTCATATGAAAAGTGTAAAGAAAATGCTTAAGTATTTGAAAGGCACAACTAATGTTGGTTTGTGGTTTGTTAGGTAGTGCACTTGTTTCATGGCATAGCAAAAAACAAGCTTGTGTTGCTTTAAGTACAACTGAGGCTGAGTATATTGCAGCTGGAAGTTGTTGTGCTCAAATTCTTTGGATGAAGCAACAATTAAGAGACTATGGAGTTGAGTTGAACAAAATTCCTTTGAGGTGTGATAACACTAGTGCAATAAATCTGACCAACAATCCAATTTTGCACTCTAGCACTAAGCATATTGAGATAAGACACCACTTTTTGAGAGATCATGTTCAAAGAAATGATTGTGATGTGGAGTTTGTAGAGACAAGTAAACAACTTGCTGATATTTTTACAAAACCTCTACCTAGAGAAAGGTTCAATCAATTGAGAATTGAGTTGGGAATAATTAATGAATCAAGTTTGAATTGATTGTGTTGTGAGAATGAAAGTAAGAGATGTGTGAAAGATTGTATTTGAAAGTGGCAAACAAGTCTTGGTAAAATTTGAGAAGTTAAAATTTTTCAGAGAAGCAAATCTTCACTGGAATAATCGATTATCTTAAGATATAATCGATTATCTTAAGTGATTTATGGAAACAATCGATTATCTTGGGAAATAATCGATTATCTGGAACATGAAGAATTCCAAGAGTTTCTGAAATAATCGATTATTTGAGTAATAATCGATTATCTGGTAAGAAGGAACTCAAGAGTCACTGTAATAATCGATTATCTTGGGAAATAATCGATTATCTGAGTAGTGGAATCAGAAAGGCCACTGGAATAATCGATTATTCTGTAAATAATCGATTATCTGGGTTGTGTTAGGAGAAACTACCCTCTGTAATAATCGATTATCCTTAAAATAATCGATTATCCATATCAGATTTCGTTTTTAAAAGATTTTTCTGATGCAAATAATCGATTATTTGCATAAATAATCGATTATCTGGGCGGTTTTTTGAAATTTCCTGAAACGGTTATCTACGCGCCAACCCTTAAAACTACCCATTACCCTTATACCCAGAATGTGTTAGGGCATAAAACACTTCTCTCAACTGATCTTCTCTCATTCTCTCATTCTCTCATTTTTCCCCAAACCCTCAAAACCCTAACCCACACAATTCTTCATCTTCTTCATCTTTCTCTAAGACCCAACCATGGCATCTTCTTCCAAAAGGCCCAAGAAGCTCGAAGTGAGGGGGAGCAAGCGTCCTCTTCCCTCTGGGCAGCTAATCACGAAGTGGTTTACGGATGAGAAAGCTCAAGAATACTATTTTGAGTGGTACGCCGGTCGGAGAATCATTCCTCCGAAGACCTTGAAGCTTGATTGGTTCAAGAACGAGGGGTTTAGCTTTCCAACCCTTTTGGAGCATCAGGAGTTGAAGGCGTTCTTGGAAATGGAAGGACCCTATTATCAGGAGCTAATAAGATTATTCCTCTGTTTTGCCTCCACTAATGATGGGGTTATGCAATCTGTGATTAAGGGGAAGTTAATCAGGCTGGATGGACCTACATTGAAAGCGGCTGGGCTGCGCGGAACCGGAAAGGAGAAACCCCAACCATTCAATTTCGGGGATTTTGAAGAACTGACAACGTTCCGGGACTGTCAAAGGGTTCCATCTAACACCAACTACGAGAAATTTTTGGCGGGAGGTATGAAGAAAAACTCTCGTTTAATTTCTTTCATTATTGCCTGGATTTTAAAACCAAGGTTGCACAACCATGCACAAATGTCTCGGGATGACATTTTATTAATGCATGTGATTAAGAAGAAAATTAAGATTGATTGGGTGTCGGTTGTGAACGATTGTATCTGGAAGGCAAGGAGAAAGGAAGACGGTCCGATTCCTTATGCTTTACTCTTGTCTAAAATTTTTGAAAATGCTGGAGTAGATTTGACAGGTGAAAGAAAGATTGTTCTACACGCGTCAAATAAGATTGAGAAATCTTTTTTGCACCACATGGGTATGCTGAAGCAAGAAGATAAGTGGGTTTTTAAAGGAGATGTTCCTCCTACCCCGGAACCAGTTACAGATGAGGACGGTGTTCCTTCTCATGATGAGGATCAGCCACCACAGGTGGAAGCTGAGCCTAGAGAAGCTGAGCCAGAGCTGAAGCCGTTCTCATCGTTTGAACAGATCATGATCAACAAAATGGATGGTATGATGGAGATGTCACGGAGACATGAATCCATGTTCTCTGGAATTCTTGATAGGTTTGACGACCTAGATCATGAAGTCAGAATCATCAAGACGCAGCTTGGTATTCCGGACAATGAGGAGTGATTTCTGTTTTTGTTATTTTGCTTAGTTTTTAAATTCAAGTTTGGAACAATTTTTAAGTTCATTTGGGTTGTAATGATTTTAATTCCTGAACACTTTTATTGCTTTTGATGTTGAACAATTTAAATTTGATGAATTTGAAGCTTGTTTGTTAATGTGTTGGTTCAATTTTGATTCCAAAGCTTGGTTTGGATTGCTGATGCAAAATGCTCTGTTTTTGGTGAGCATATATGTTGGAATGTGATTATTTGTGCTTTGGAATACTCTGTTTTTTTACTGTGAAAATGACTATCTTGACTTGATTTGGTTTGGTTTGTGATATGGTGCACAATTGGCATCACAAATTGGTTCAAATTTGGTTTGAGTTGCAGAACCAAAATTGGTTCATTTATGATAATATTGCTGGAGAGAATCTGTACATGGAAATTCTTTGTTAACCTTGGCTTACTTTGTTTTTGATAATGCCAAAGGGGGAGAAATGGTATTGCGTATTGTGTGTTTAGTTGTTGTTTGCAGGTATTGTGCTTGTGTGTGTGTGTTGTGCAGGTGGTTCGTGGCACACTAAGAAGTTAAGTGAATATTGGTTCATGGATTAGTTCATGGGTTGTCATCATCAAAAAGGGGGAGATTGTTGAACTTAGGGGAGCTGAAGACTTTAAGAGTTTTGATGATCACAACAACTTGGAGACAACAAGTGTACAGCAACAACATTGAACACAAAAACAAAGTCAAGGAAGAGTCAAGAAAAATACCTTGAAGTATAGCTATGTAATAGAGCTTAGGAAGCAAATTGTTATGAATGAATTGTTATATTTGTGTCTGTGTGTGCTTTGTGCATTGAGCAAATCTTGTCTAGAATCAAGTAGGGAGTAGATGATGATGAGTTAAATATTGGAAAATTATTTTGAGACTTAAAATGAAGTTTTAAGAACTGACTCAAAATAATCGATTATTGTTAAATATAATCGATTATTTCAGCAAGTGGGCTAAGTGGAATGCCTTACTGTAATAATCGATTATTTGCCAAAATAATCGATTATTTCAGGAACAACTCTCTGGAATAATCGATTATCCAGCTAAATAATCGATTAAATTGTTCTTAATTGATTTCCAGAAATCTGAAGAACAAAATAATCGATTATTCTTTAAAATAATCGATTATCTGGGTTTGAATTTTTATAAATAGTTTGAACTCTTTTGAAACTTCATAACATTGAGTAAAACTGATAATCAACTGGTAAAAATGTTTTAGAGAGTCTGTGTGACATCTTGGAGAGTTTTCTTTGTGAAATCCAAGAGAAAAACGTTTGTGAAAAGCTTGTGAGGAAATCATCATCATCATCATACTCTTGAAAGAGGAAGACAAAGATTTGTTCAAGAATTCCAGGTGAATTCGTTTCATTTTATTCTCTGTGAATCTTTGTGAAAAATCTTGAGAAGGGTTTCTCAAGTGGTGAAGTTTCTTGTAGTGGGTTCTACAAGGGTTACTTTCTTGGGGTCAAGAAAGTGGTTATCTTTTTGTAGTGAAGTATATACATGTGTGTGTGCTTGTAAACCTTCTTGCTAAAAGATAGTGGATCAAATCTTAATCAGGTGGTGAATAAGGACTGGATGTAGGTCACATGTGGAGTGGTTGAACCAGTATAAAAGACTTGTGCAATCTTCTTCAACCTTATCTCTTATTTTGTAATTTCTTGGTTGTGCTTTAAAGAAGATAAAACTTGATTAACATGTGTATGTGAATTTTGATGGTTTAAATCTATAATTGGATATTATATTTAAACCTCATTGTCTTGTAATCAAGTTGCACATTGCATTCATATCATTGTAACAAGTCTTTAAGAGTGCTTCATTTGAAAATTCTGTCATAGAAAAGTTTTGATTGAATTTACGATCCAAAACTCTGATAAATTTTTAAAGGGTCATTGAATCCAATTCACCCCCCCTCTTGGATTGGGCCATTCTTTTCTAACAACCTCTACCTCATGTTCAGCTCCTTCTGATCAAACAGGTACTTTAGACTCTTATGATCACTGAAGACGCTCAACCGAACACCATACAAATAACGCCTCCATATCTTCAAGGCAAACATAACTGCTGCTAACTCCAAGTCATGAGTGGTATAATTCCTCTGATGATTCTTCAGTTTCCTTGAAGCATATGCCACAACTTTCATGTTTTGCATCAGCACACACCCCAGACCCTGGTGAGAGGCATCACAGTACACATCAAAGGGTTCACCAGAATCCGGCAACACCAGCACAGGAGAAGTAGTCAACCTCCTCTTCAGCTCATCAAAACTTCGCTCATAGGCATCTGTCCAAATGAACGAGTGCTCTTTCCTTGTCAGCTAGGTTAGGGGTGCTACTATCTTAGAGAATCCTTCAATGAACCTTCGATAGTAACCCGCCAAACCCACAAAACTCCGTATATCAGTGACATTTCTTGGACGCTCCCACTACAACACCGACTCCACCTTAGCTGGATCAACAACAATCCCCTCAGCTAAGATCACATGTCCCAAGAACTTCACTTCATCCAACCAAAACTTACATTTTAAAAGCTTAGCATACAGCTGCTTCGCCTTCAAAATCTCCAGCACCAACCTCAAGTGTTCTCCATGATTCTCCGGGGTACTTGAATAAATCAAGATGTCATCAATGAACACCACAACAAACTTATCCAAGAAAGGCCGGAAGATCATGTTCATGTAATCGATGAACACTGCAGAGGCGTTGGTCACACCAAAAGGCATCACAACATACTCATAGTGACCATACCTAGTCCTGAAAGCAGTCTTCGGTATGTCACCCTCCTTCACCCTGATCTGGTGATAACTTGACCTCAAGTCAATCTTCGAGAAAATGGATGCTCCCCTCAGTTGATCCATTAAGTCATCTATCCGAGGAAGTGGATATTTTTTCTTAATGGTTAACTTGTTCAACTGCCGGTAATCCACACAAAGTCAACTACCTCTATCTTTCTTCTTCACCAACAACACAGGAGCACCCCACGGCGAAACACTTGGTTGCACCAACTGCTTCTCCAACAGGTCCTCCAACTGACCTTTCAGCTCAACCAGCTCAGCAGGAGCCATCCTATAGGGAGCCACCAACACTGGCCCCGCACCTGGAACCAAGTCAATGCTGAACTCCATCTCCCTAATAGGAGGCAACCCAGGCACCTCTTCAGGGAACACCTCAGCAAAATCCCTCACCACATCAATCTCAGCAATGACCCTCTCAGTCTCCACACTCATAGCAGTAAGTAGAAGACAGCACTCTACTCCATCTCTCAGCAATGATTCAGCTTGGCCAGCTGAAATCAACAGCTCCTCCTCCACCTGAGGAAAGATCAACCTCCTATTGGCACAATCTATAAGAATGCGATTGGAAGACAACCAATCCATCCCTAAGATTATGTCAATGTCCACCAAAGGTAAACAAATCAAGTTCACCTTATACTTCTTCCCATTCACAACAATAGGGCAGCCAGCACACAGCTCAGAAGCAATTACCGAAGTAGAAGCGAGCGTCGACACTAGTATTCTCAACCCCAAATCACACACAGGCACACCCAGCATAACAGCACATGCATAGGAAATAAACGAATGGGAAGCCCCAGAGTCAAACAAAAACATCACATCCTTACCAGCAGCTTTGCCCTTCCCCTTCACAAGATTAGAAGAAGTCGAAGTCTCAGCACCCGTCAAGGCGAACACCCTACCAGCTGTAGTGGGTCTGTCACCCCTCTGGGCATCACCTCTCTGTACATCACTCCTCTGAGCACCCCTCTCCGGTCTATTTCTGGTAAGGCAGTTGAACGACTCATGGCCCATCTGTTGACACTTGAAACACCGACTCTCCGTGTGTGGACAATCCTTGATCAAATGGGGCCCAACACACCTATAGCATCTAAGAGTGGCACCTCCACCCTGTCTCCCTCCACTAGCAGCACTAGAAGGTTGCCTAATGACAGGATCCCCTTGTTGTGGTTGGGGCCTATCATATGGCTTCCTCTGATTTCCTCCTTTCTTGGACCTAGCTGGTCCCTCAGCAGCCTTCACCATACGGTTTCCACCTTCCAACTGCTCTACTACCTTCGCCTTCTCCACTAAGGCCGGAAACTCGGTGATGGCCATAGGTACCACCACCCTCTTCATCTCATATTTCAGACCCTCAGCAAACTTCCTGCATTTCCAGGCCTCAAATATAGCTTGCGAATAGAAACGAGCCAAGTGCTCGAATCTCATCGCATACTCAGAAACTGTCATCCCTCCTTGGTGCAACCACATGAATTCAGCTTCCTTTGCATGCCTCACGCTCTCCGGGAAGTACTTCTCCAAGAACACTCTCCTGAAGCACTCCCAGTCAATAGCTATTCCTCTGGCAGTAAGCATATGGTGAGTACCCCTCCACCAATGCTTAGCCTCTCCTACCAGCATGTAAACAACGTATGTCAGCCTCCTTTCCTGAGAACATCCCAATACAGCAAAGATCTTCTCCAGCTCACAGATCCAGTGGTCAGCTACCTCTGGATCTACATCTCCCTTGAATTGAGGAGGATGGCATTTCTGGAACTCAGCTAGATCCCGGCTCTCCTACGATCCTGTGGGCCTTGTTGCACCGGCTGCAGCTCTATCAGCATCCATCCGAGCAAAATAGGCATTTTGCTGCTGCATAGCCATAGCCATCATCTTCATGGCACGGGCTATCTGCTCATTGGTTCTAGTCATTATCTACAAAAGTAACAACATCTTCAGTATACAATAACTAAACCAATTAACAATCATCAGCACAGCAATCAACAAGGAAATCAGCACTGCAAAACAACACAACACAGAGCTCAGCACAACAAAAGCCTAAAGGAACCACCCCCACAAAGTGTCCACTAGACTCGAACTGCTCTGATACCACTAAAGTGTAACGACCCGCCTAGTCAATACACACAGCACAACACACCAAAATACTACATAGAAACGAACAAGTATATACATATAAGATCTAGAATATATATATATACAAGGTCCAAATCCATCTAGAATCAGAGTGTACAAAATATATCCAGCAAATGCTAACTAAGTAGCTAAATACATCAAAAGAATAAAGCTTCATCTGCCCGCTGCAGACCTTCTTCAGCAAAACACCAACCTAACCCTGCCCTACTCCCAAACATAGTATGATCATCGCAGTCCAAACCACATGGAACAACAAAGGGTAAGCTAGTGAAAAGAATCAGCATACATATGTGAAATATGAAGGATAAACAACTACAACTATCAGCACATCAACCAGCTTAACAATATCAGCATAAAATATCACAGCATTCAGCAATAACAGCACCGACATAGCGACTATAACAGCACCACAATAGTGGCTAATAACAGCACCGACATAGTGGCTATAACAGCACCACAATAGTGGCTAATAACAGCACCGACATAGCAGCTATAACAAAACCACAATAGTGGCTAATAACAACACCGGCATAGCGGCTATAGTACCACAATAGTGGCTAATAACAGCACCAGCATAGCGGCTATAATAGCACCAAAATAGTGGCTAATAACAGCACCGGCATAGCGGCTATAACAACACCACAATAGTGGCTAATAACAGCACCGGCATAGTGGCTATAGTACCACAATAGTGGCTAATAACAGTACCGACATAGCGGCTATAACAGCATACATCTCAGCATAGCACAACAATATACATCAAATACAGCTTTAGATTAGCATAAACAACATTCGGCACAGCTCAGCTCATCGTCTAACAACAATTATCAACAAATTTCAGCTTATAAGATATCATCTTATCCGCGCCCGGCGCACTCATGATCGCGCCCGGCGTGGCACAACCAGAGGACACCAGGGGTCATCGCGCCCGGCGTAATTCCTATTGCACCCGGTGTGATAGGAGGCAGAGACCTCATAAGGTCTCATATGCCCGGCGTGCAAACCCGCGCTCGGCACAAGGTAAGCAGAGACCTTCCCAGGGTCTCACACCCGGCGCAATATAAATTGAGCCCAACGCCACCTCTAGCAGAGACTCCCAAGGAGTCTCTACGCCTGGCGAGACAAAGTCACGCTCGGCGCCAAACCAGAACCACAAAGCATAAGTCACCTACTGATATCGCGCCTAGCGCCCTCTCACCACACCCGGCGTGGACCATCCAGAGGCTCACATTCTCAAGCTCGCCCGACATATACACCACTGCGCCTGACGTGCTTGCCCAATGAAACCCTCTGATGGTCTCGCGCCCGACACGAAGAACTGCGCCTGGCGTGATACCCAGCAGTAACTCACCAAGTTCAAAAATTTCTTCAAAATCTGCACAAAATCAACTTCCCAAACACATGCAATCGGCCCAAAACATCACATTTTCATCAAACAATCCAAAAATCCCATCTTTTCCCACATGCAACCACACTCAAGAAAAACCCCAAGATTTTCATCAAACCCCGGAAGACCCGAAAGCTCCAATTTCTTCAATCTCAGCAAAAATCATCAAACATCAAACAATCAATGAGTTTCTAGAACTCATTTACAGCCAAGATCAACAAAAATCTAGCTTCCCTTACCTCGGTTCAAGAATCCAAGCTCCGGGAAGAGGAAACGGAGAGGAAGATGAAGAAGAGCTTGAACGAATGAGGGAGGAGAAGAGAGAAATCCGCACTCTAGCTAGCAACCCAAATCACTCAGCTCCACCACCTTGTAACAACCAAAGAGTGAAAACGAGAGTGAGAAAAGAGTGAGAGTTGAGAGGGAAGGAAAGGAGGGAAAAAAAAACTACGGGTCTCACACTTACGAATGTGAATTCTCTACTTTTATGTTAATGGACCCATTGTTTTAATTCAAATGATTTTATTTACTCCGAGAATATTTTTTTTATTATTTATAATTATTGTATATGTATGTTGGGTAGAGGGTATCACATATATAATCTAATCAATACTAATAAGTAATAATTAATATTTTTTCACATAATATATAAAAGAAATATATCAAAATTAATAAAGAAATTGATCTAAATATTTTAATAATTACTAATAATTATCATATTTCTATAATAATATAAAATAAAATGCTACAGAATATATATATTTCGGCTAGTCCAGCACCAACTCTTCGATATATTTCTTGCTGGAAGTATCCCTGATCCCATTGATAACGAGTAGGACCAAATAATTCAATGGGAGTTGTTGCTGAACCATACCACATAGTTCCAGCAACAACAAAAGCTGCAAAAAAGACAGCAGCAATACTGCTGGAAAGAACGGTTTCAATATTTCCCATACGTAATCCTTTATATAGACGTTGGGGCGGACGCACACTAAGATGGAAAAGACCCGCTAATATGCCCAACGTTCCTGCTGCAATATGATGAGAAGCTATCCCTCCCGGAACAAAAGGATCAAAACCTTCCACACCCCACGCGGGATTTACGGATTGTATCCTTCCAGTTAGTCCATAAGGATCAGATACCCATATTCCAGGACCATACAATCCTGTTACATGAAATGCACCAAAACCAAAACAAGCCACCCCTGCAAGAAATAAATGAATTCCAAAAATTTTGGGCAAATCCAACGAAGGTTTTCCAGTACGTTCATCACAAAAGATTTCGAGATCCCAATAAACCCAATGCCAAATAGCCGCTAAAAAGCACAAGCCCGAAAACACAATATGTGCTCCGGCCACCCCTTCGTAACTCCAAATACCCGGATTCGTTATAGTCCCTCCTGTGATATTCCAACCGCCCCACGAATTGGTTATTCCTAAACGAGTCATGAAAGGTATAACGAACATACCCTGTCTCCACATTGGGTCAAGAACAGGGTCAGAGGAATCAAAAACTGCTAATTCATATAGAGCCATCGAACCGGCCCAACCAGCAACCAGAGCTGTGTGCATTATATGTACAGAAAGCAAACGGCCTGGATCATTTAATACAACAGTATGAACACGATACCAAGGTAAACCCATGAAAATACCCCTTATATCAACAAAAAATAGACACTATGTAACTTTATTGCACTGGAAAAAATTATACTATGCACTCTAGCCTTTCTGTAGATTATCTAGGAAAAAGGATTAAAAGTTGTTCTAGTTTTTTAGTAATAATGGAACAATCCTATTTGTAGAAATAAAAAGAAACAGATTTATTCTATACCCGATAAGTAACAATACGCAATGGTGGGAAGACGAGAGGGGTTGACAATTTTATCTATGAATATTTAAATAAGTAAATGCAGACATATTCGTTTATCACCCCAATAACCCATTCGTAACAACTTTACTTTATTTAGTATTCCTTTTTCTTTAGAAAAATGCAATATAATAAAAGTAAATCATTTTTAACATGGTAAGCTAATTCTTACGTTTCCACACTAAAGTGAGATATATGACTTTATTTTTTTCTCCATTTTATGCCCATTGGTGTTCCAAAAGTACCCTTTCGAAGCCCAGGGGAAGAAGATGCATCTTGGGTTGATATATAGTGCGACTTGTCAGATATAGTAGGTCATATGGTTTTTACCCGTTTTCTCCCCCGATCGAGATATCCTCTCTTTCACCCCCAAAAGAGAATGATGAAATCATAAAAAATTTGGAGCGTGAAATGTAATGAAGTATAATTCGATTGATTTTTTGGTTTTTAGAGGGGATATCCAGATTCTTATTCTAAATTATTCATAATTTATGGTTGGCTCGATTGGACCAATAAAATAAAGTACCCAGGCTCTGTTTAGAAAAAAACCAATTGGTAATATATCTACGATCACCACTTCGATCATATCATATATTTTACAGAAAACATAAAAAAAGATATTAAGAAAAGAAAGCAGTTATAACAAAAAGATATAGTATTGTAATATTTGTCCTATATGTGCAAATCCAAATCGGGCAGATCTTTACTCAGAGTAGAAACGAAACCTAAAAAAATGGAAAAAGTCCATTCAGAAACAAGAAAATTACATTGTGATTGGGATTCAATCTCGATGAAAGCAATACATCAATGAGAAGTTAGTTCAATAAAATGAGTATAGTATTATTTTCTTTAAAAGTTTGAAGAAGTCCATTCTGAAAAGAGAAAGAGGTTCAAAATCGACACATTGATTCCTTTTTTTATTATATGATTTTTGGTGAACTGTATGCATCAAAAGGCGCATGTACGGCTCTTAAGGAAAAAAATGGAATCCTAATCAATCGACTTTATCGAGAAAGATTACTTTTTTTAGGTCAAGAGGTTGATAGTGAAATATCGAATCAACTTATTGGTCTTATGGTATATCTCAGTATAGAGGACGATAATAAAGATTTGTATCTGTTTATAAATTCTCCGGGAGGGTGGGTAATCCCCGGAATAGCTATTTATGATACTATGCAATTTGTACAACCAGATGTACAAACAGTATGTATGGGATTAGCCGCTTCAATGGGATCCTTTATTCTGGCAGGAGGAGAAATTACCAAACGTTTAGCATTCCCTCACGCTCGGCGCCAATGATTCTTTTATTTGAGAATATATATAAAGACTATACCTTCGCCATAAAAACATTTAATAAGTAATAATAGCATGGTATTTAGAATTCCATATGAAAATTTAGGTTTTTTAAACCATTCGATTCTATATAGAAAGAGTAGTATGAAAAAGAGGGTATTTACAATTTTATCTGATCTATCAGGAACCTAGTTAAATTTGAGTGTCACAGACTTTTTTGTTTTTTTCATACCAGAAAGCTTTTAACAATTTTTATTTAAATTAGAAGAAAACATAACATATGAAAAAAAAGAAACTTTCGGATTGTTGAATAACAAACAAAATTAAATAAAAAAAACAACGGAACCCTCATAGTATTTTGAATTCTATTCAAAAATAAAAAAGAAAATGGGTTACTGTATTGTTTATTATTATTATTTAAGGATCTGGATCCAAAAAACCCAGTAGATTTTTTACTTCTTTTTTCTTTTTTTTTCTTTGATGGAAGAAAAAAAATTCATAGAAGAAAATACTCTATCTATAGAGGAAAAAAAGAAATTACATACGTGGAAAAGCCGTATGCATCAATACGTATAAAATGCTTGTACGGTTATGGAATCTTATTTTTGCTCATTATTTTTCTTATTTGTATTTATCGCTTATCCCCTTTCTTTAGGGAATAAAGAAAATCTTTACCAATATAGGATAAATCATTATCAAAATCTTTATCAAGATAAGGGAAACACTTATTAAATTATACAATCAGGGTAATGATCCACCAACCCGCTAGTTCTTTTTATGAGGCACAAGCGGGAGAATTTATCCTGGAAGCAGAAGAACTACTGAAAATGCGTGAAACTATCACAAGGGTTTATGTACAAAGAACAAGCAAACCTTTATGGGTTATATCCGAAGACATGGAAAGGGATGTTTTTATGTCAGCAGCAGAAGCCCAAGCTCACGGAATTGTAGATCTTGTAGCAGTTGAATAAAAAATGGATGGCAAACATTATTATAAAAAATACAGGATTTTAAATTTCATTTTTTAATCTTCTTACTTGAATTTGAATATAGTATCTCTAAAAATTAATCTATTAATAGAATATAAGTAATTCGGGGTTAGGATAGATCTAAACCTCCTCATTATTATATATTATATATATATACAACTTACCATGCCAACTATGAAACAACTTATTAGAAACACAAGACAGCCAATCCGAAACGTCACAAAATCCCCAGCTCTTCGGGGATGCCCTCAGCGCCGAGGAACGTGTACCAGGGTGTATGTGCGACTCGTTTAAATCATATAGTAAGAAAAAACCCATTTAATTTTTTTTAGTATTGGCGATCAGTTAAGATAGTGTGAATGGACTTTTTCCATTCACACTATCTTTAATTATATATACATTCCTTTACATTCTTCTATCATGTATCAAATTTATGGTTTTGATTGGTGGTGCAAACCCAATAATATTAATTTGCAATTTAAGATGAGAAATACTTTACCATTGGTAACAAATATTAAGTTATCCATTAAGCGGAGAAAGTACTATTGCAATTAAAGATAAATTTTGTCCTTAATGAATTTTACACGAACGGAATAAGAGGGTCAGCTACCCAGCAAATTTTCAAAATAAAATACCGTTACTGTATAACTAGATTTCGTTGTGAAAAAATCTATTTACTAGATATTGGATGGGTAGAGCCAAAGAATGTGAACTGTACAAGTTAACAATAAAATGGATTAAATGAATAAAAATAATAAAAAAAGGCTCCGGTGTATAGAGAGGACCTAACTGTTTCTAAAAAAATCGTAGAAACGATGGAACCCACCATTTTTTTTATCTATGTCCTATTTCATTTACTATTACTATGTTTTTTGATACCTAGTATCAATACAATTTCTTATTTTGAGGTTCAATATTTCGAAAAATATAAAAAAATCGTGGTTGGGGAGGTTATAGTAGCAAGAGCCATTGGAATTTTTTTTTATACATTGGAAGAATCCATTTTTGTTATTAATAGACTAGGAAGAAGAAAAGAATAACTGAAAGAAAAAAATTAAATAGTTGTTCATCAAAGTTTCATTTATTCAATGAACAGAATTAAACGAGGATATATAGCTCGGAAACGGAGAACAAAAATTTGTTTATTTACATCAAGTTTTCGCGGAGCTCATTCAAGACTTACTCGAACTATTACTCAACAGAAAATTAAAGCTTTGGTTTCAGCTCATCGGGATAGAGATAGGAAAAAAAGAGATTTTCGTGGTTTATGGATTAGTCGAATAAATGCAGTAATTCGAGAGAATCCAAAAGTATATTATATTTATAGTAATGTTATATATAATATATACACCAGGCAATTGCTTCTTAATCGTAAAATAGTTGCACAAATAGCTATATTAAAAGAGAATTGTATTTTTATGATTGCCAATGATATCATAAAAACCAAAAATCCCCCTAGACGTTACTTCGGGAAGGTATAGAATAGAAATTTTTATATTTGGATAGCTTTATCATATGATAAAGCTATCCAAATATAAAACCACGCTTTATAAATAAAAAGAAAAAAAAATTATTCTTCGTCACCAATTATCTTTTTTTTTTTAATTATCTTTTTTCTTACAACATAAAAACCCAAATGGAATTGTCATAGTTTTCGAACAAAACATCAATCTATGTGTAATTGGAATCTAAATTCAAATTGGATTTCGAATTATTAATTTCTATTTTTTTTTTTAAAAGTAGTAGTTCTAGCGGTCGACTCGTTTTTTTCAAATTGTTTTTCATTATTAAGAAAAGGTAACGAAGATAAAATACGAGCTTGTTTTATAGCAATCGTAATTAATCGTTGTTGTTTTAAGGTCAATCTATTTACGCGTCTTGATAATATTTTTCCTTGTTCACTAATAAATCGACTAATTAAACCCATGTTTTTATAATCAATTCTGTCCCCCGATTGGATCGGGGGCAAACGCCTACGAAAAGATCGCTTGGATTTAAGAAAGAGTCGCTTAGATTTTTCCATGGTTTGTATATTCCTGTTCCAAAAATCACATATATTACAAGAAAGTTTTTTATTCTTAATTTTTTTAATATATGTTGTTATATAATGATATATGTATATAATTTAACTAAAAATCAACTAAACTTTAAATTATAGAATATATATATAGAAAGATAGATATATATAAAGATATATAGATAAATACTAAAAATAGATCATTTTACATGTTATATTCCTTTGGCTGAAAAGGTAACACACAAGCTATCCATTTTCTCTATTTTTTTCTTTCGGCGTGAATTTTATGTTTGCAACAACGGGAACAGAATTTTCTCAATTCCAATCAACTAGGCGTATTGTGTCGATTCTTTTGAGTAATATATCTAGAAATACCCGTTGATTCCTTATTAACACTCTTTTTATCACAACCGGTACACTCCAAAATAACTGTTACTCGCATATCTTTACCCTTGGCCATGAACCTCCTTTGGGTTTTTAATTCACTTAACTCTTCCATTTTAGGATTCGAATCTAAGAAGAAGAAAAGAAAGAAAAAAAATAGAAATTAATAATTGGAAATCCAATTATGTTATGAAAGATTTCGTTCCAATTAATAATTAATATTAATATAGTAGAAAAATAATACAATGATCTCGAACTAGATTTAATTTCGAATTGTAATACAGTATTTGAGTTTTTTAAGTATTTTTTAGAATATTGTTGCCCCACCCTATCAATTCCATTTCGATTTCTGGTTTCACTCTATTCTAAATCGAAATGGAATTGAATTATTAATTCAATTCCATTGAACCCTGGACCAGATCCCAACTTTAACTCCGAATTTCAATGAGGCAGAATTAACCTTTATTCTTTATCTTTCCTAACTTATTCTATTACAATTTTCAAAAAGAAGAAATCAAAAAGAGGAGATTAATTACATATATTTAATTGGATCTATAATTTTCTTCATCCCTTCCCGTGTCAATAACTAGAATGAAAAAAAGGGGAATATCAATGCATCTGGAAAAAAACGATTGATCTCTATCAAGAGACCTGCCAAAGCCCCGAACCATAGAGTACTTACTACTGGTGCCACGGAAAGATATGTTTTTAGATCTCGCATTTCAAATCCTCCTTTATTAAGTATTATATATATATATCTATATAGAATATTGTTTATTCTTATTCTATGGAATAATATTTCTTTTATTTATAAAATATTTTTTATTTTTCATATTTGATTGTATATTATAGTATAGGAAACTATAAAAATGGCAGAATAATATATAAATATATGTATATAGATATATCAACAGAGAAAATAAAAATGTGGAAAACAAGACAAAGATTCTTTACAATAAAACTAGAAACAAATCGAAAAGGGATGTAGCGCAGCTTGGTAGCGCGTTTGTTTTGGGTACAAAATGTCACGGGTTCAAATCCTGTCATCCCTATCCCTAACTATTACTTTTCTATGATATTCCTTATTATATGAGCAATAGAACGGGACCAATTGAAGAAGAATTCCAATTGGACATAAATACTTAATATCTATATGTATATATATATAGATATTAATATATTGATTATAGTATATATATATATGCTAAATGTATTAGGATCATCTAAAATAATTTATGAAAACAAAGCGCTCTTAGTTCAGTTCGGTAGAACGCGGGTCTCCAAAACCCGATGTCGTAGGTTCAAATCCTACAGAGCGTGATGGTTCAAATCCTACAGAATGCGATTCTAGTATTGTTAGATTGAGAATTACACTGAAATAATTGAACTATAGTTGAAAATATTAATTTTATCCTTGTGTATTAGGATTAAAACAAATAAATAGGGAATCCATAAACAAAATAGACATTAATTAAAGATCCAACTGATCACCTCGTCGATATTGTAAATATGCAGTTACAAATAATCCAGCCAAAGTAATAGGAATTAAACCTAACACGATTCCAAATAGAAAAACTTCAATCATTTTTTTTGTTCGAAAGGTAAAAAGAAAGGTAATATCTATCCTTAAATATTAATCTATATTGATCATGAATCTCAATGACCGAGAATTGTAAATTGACATAGTAAGGAACTATAGAATATCTTATCCTCAAATTTACAATAAATTTCCAAATTACAAATCAAATAAGTCGTATTTTACTCAGACCAATAAAAAGAGCTAAAGTTATAATTAAAACCGCTAGTAAAAAACCGAAATAACTAGTTATAGTGGACATATAGAAGCTAAATGAAATATGTTCTTTTTATACATATGTTTCTAAAGCACTTCCCTAAATTTCCATTTTTTTTTTTTGAGAAAAAAAAGATAAGCAAAAATACTACTTGAAAGATACAATTGAAAATGGAAGATTCATCAATAAATTATTAAAGACGACTAAAAAGAAGAAATAGAGTGACATAATTAAGAAAAAAATTCATCATCTGTGACATCTACCCATCCTGTGATTCCAAATCAACAGACTTATTAATCACCTCATGAATTGAGTAAACAAATCGAATGAAAATATTTAGTAGAATTCTATTTCGATTAGAAAAAATATTAAAACAAAAACAAAAAATAAGAACTTTGTTGTTTCAATTTATTTAACTTTGAATTAATATTGAATAAAATAGAAAAAAATATCTATTTGAATTTTATCCCTTTCTTTTTTTATTGTATCTAATTTGTTCTATTTTCCTTTATATATATATATATATATATATATATATATATATATATATATATATCAAAATGAAAGTAAAAAGATAAATTTCAATTTTTGACTGTGTAATGATAAAATAAGTATATGATAAATTAATAATTAAAAATAATGAAATCAAAATCTAAAAATCCTAAAATATGAGCTATAAAATAGTGATGATCATAAAATTATTTTTTTTATTTTTATTTATTTATTATTTTTTTATAACGTCAAATTCATTATCAATATAGACAAATACAAAATTGTATGTATCATTCATGCATTCCATATACAATAATAATTTAATGTATTTACTGGTAGGAGATTATACATAATAAATCAATCAAAACCATTTAAAATTACAATTTATCAACCATTAAATTAGTGTTATTGTCACTCATTTCAAATAATATATAATTTTTAAAATTTATAAAAAAAAACAATTATTTAAGATTTAAATGAGTTTTTTTATATATACATTATATATATATATATATATATTAAAAAATTAATGATTATATTTTATAAGAAATATATAATTTCATTATAAGAAAAATCAATTTCCATTTGTGGCTGTTTAATGATAAAATAAGAATATGATAAATTAATAATTAAAAAATGAAAAATGAATTCAAAATCAAAAAATTAAAAATTATAACCTATAAAATGATCATGGCGATAAGACTCTTTTTTTTTTTTAATAATGTGAAATTTATTTGTTTTAATGAATATATTTATTATGGATTTAAAACTATAATAATAAATGCATTTTGATAACGATTGAATAATATATCACAATAAATAAAAAATAATATTTATGCATTAATGCTTTGCTGGAGTGGTTGTATTGAGTATGGCTTTGGTTTTTATAATGTTATTTATTACTCATTACTAATTACTATTTCTAATAATTATCAGTTATAAATATTATTATTACTATTAATAATTACTGATTATTTATTCTAAAATTATTCTTATATATTTAAATATTTCCTATCATAATCGATAGTATAATCCATTATCGATTGAAGTTTTATTTTACACAAATTCCTATTCAACTAATATATTACTATTACTATTTGATTTGATTTAAGAATGGAAAAAAAATTATAGCAGACATCATTCTATGAAAAGTCTATTGAATATTAAATATAGGTATGATTCTTATATGGAATGTATTTGACTTTCATAATAAGAATATCTTATCCTAATGAAAATTCTTCTTGATAAGAATGAAAGAAATTCTTAATATCTATATTTTTAAATATTTTTTCACTTTTATTTTTTATTTAAAAATAACTATTGAAATTTTATTTTCTTCTTTTAAAGGAAAACAAAATTTAAGCCTCTATTAAAAATCATTGATTGATAACTTTGACCAATTATTTAAAAAAAATTGTGTATATCTCATTCGAAATGTGTTGATAATCCAAAATAAAACAATAATCAAATCAACATCACAAGGGCAAGCTGAATATATATATATATATATATATATATATATATATATATATATATATATATATATATATTATTTATATTTAGTAGCAATTTATTTTATACTATTGCATAATTAAATATAAAAATTATTAATAATTATGAAAAACATATTTTTTGCCAAATTTTTTCGTTAATTATATACCATTTTTTTTATATCTTATTGGTCATATTTGCAGTTTATCATCATTATTTATATCTTATTGGTCATATTTTCAGCTTTTGAGATATGTTTAATTTGACATTATCAAAATTTATTAGTTATTAGAATTAATTATTTACGTTTTTTCTAATAAATTGATTATTTTTATATTATTTTATAGCTAAAATTTATATAAAAATATTATACAATTCAATATCTTCAATTTCAATTTCAACAGTTGTCCGTTATTAATTAAGGATTTTATATAAAATTGGTAACAATTGTATAAAAAAATTGTAGGAATTTATAGTCTAATTTTTTAAATTTTGATCTAGTCTAACTTAGGTCAAGTTTGCGCTTTTAAATATTTTATTTATATGAAAATATTAGACTTAGACATATAAAAAAAATCTGTTAGGTTTGATATATCAACTTATTTATTTATATAATATAATAAAAAAAAATTAATATACATATATTATTAAAAATATAAATAAAAAATAAATTTATAAAAGAAAAATAAATTATCAATATTTAAAATATATTTTTTTACAATTATCTTTTTTCATTATACGTTTATAAGGATGAAAATAAGTCAGATCTTAAACAGGGGTTTATGACCCTTTTAAAGTCTGATTTGACCTTTGTAACACCATGAGATTTTTCTAATAATAATAATAATAATAATTAATTAGGGAGATGATAATGATTTGCTTTTATTTTGTGATTAATATTTTTTATTTTATACATTTTAATTAAGATAAGAAGGGATTTAGAGAAAAACAAGAAGGAGTCATCAGAGAGGAGTTAAGGACATAGATCTGATACCTTGTATCACTCCCGATAAGGGGGAGTGAGAACACTCATTTCTGGAGATTGCGGGTATGCATGAAGGGTAAATGGATTGACCCAAGTTTTTTGTTTGATGAAATGTTATGTGCATTTGATGGGATTTGTTGAGTAGATTCTGAATATGTATTTTATTTGATGATCATTAGATGTTTTAGAGTAATTAATTAGGTACTCAAAGGGGTTAGAACCCTAAAGGAGAAGAATTTGAAGAATTTTACGGGTAAAGGTTGTAGAAGCTAAAATTTGTGAATTTTCTAGATGTAAAATTGATTATAACTTGTATGATTGTTTTTGGGTGATGTTTGTTTCAAGATTTTGTTACGTTGTTGATGTGTTTGCGTCCTGGTTCGCACGTGGTGCTAGGGTCAAGTGCTCGATGTCGGGCGTGGTTTGCACGTGGCGTTGAGGTCAGGTGTTCGACGCCAAGCGTGCCTTCATCTGTATGAAACATTGTCTGTGCTAGCATTGGCGGGAAAATGTCCATGTCAGACTCTGAGGATTGTGTTGCTCTCTATTATGGCTTAACATCGGGTGTGAGGTGTGACGCAACGTGCAAGAGGTTTTGGTTGCTCTTTGTTGTGGCTTAAAGTCGGTTATGGCTTGGCGAAGCCGGGAGAGAGAGTGGGTGCTCTCTGCCTTGACTTAAAGTCGGGTGTGGGTTTTCAAGCCTGACGTGGATTATCAAGAGGCTCGCTTTGATGTTTAAAATATGTTATTATGATGTTTATGATTGATTACATGATGAGGAATGTATACACACACACACACACACACACACACACACACACACACACACATATATATATATATATATATATATATATATGTGTGTGTGTGTGTGTGTGTGTGTCTAATGAATGATGATTTTTATCTTGATGGGTGACATTTGACATGGATGAATCATAAGATGTTCATGATGTATTGATATGAAAGCATTTGCATGATGGTGACATACATCCTATTTGCATGATTATGTGATTCTAGTGGGAACCTGTTGATGTTCTGGTGGGAACACTTCTGTTTGGTGGCCTATGGTTAACTCAGGAATTAGGTGCCAATTGTATATTCTTGGTGATGATGGTCGAGTACTCGATGCATTTAGATGTAAGTGCACATCGCATTGCATTTATGTATATGTGATTGTGATGGAATGGTTGATGTTTACAAGAGGAATTGAAGTATGAATGGTTGATATTATAGTTGAAGTATGAATTGTTATTATTATATTTCAAATTATTAATTGTTGTTATTATATTTTTTTTATCATGAAGGGGTGGGACATCGAGGGTTGCAACCCATTTCCTATAGAGTGAGATTTTTCTCACTCCTTGGTTGTTGTTGGTATGTCCTTTGTATGTTTTACAGACAAGGATCTTTAGTCTTGGGAGGAACATGATGAGATCTAGGTGTGTGTGGAACTCTGATGCCATTGTGATACTGGGATTAGAGTAGTTAAAAATTATGTTAACTTTTTTGATTTTAGTTCAAGTACATTAAAGATGTAATTGTTATTTAATCTTCAGATGACCTGTTTACTTTCTTTATGACTTTAAATGAGGATGATTTCATATTTTACGAGTTACATATATATATATTTAATTGGTGTCATTCTTGGGGTAGATGGGTGTAACAGCCCGATTTTCACAGATTGTACGAAGGCCTAAAAGCCCAATATGGGTAATTTAGTAGCCCAGAATAGTCGTTCCCAAACTAGAACGGGTCGTTCTAAACTACTAAAAATACCTATTTTTGGTAGCCCAGAACGGGCCATTTCCCAAATTGGAACGAGCCATTCTAAACCACCAAAATGGCCTATAACCCTAGTTGGGAACGGGTCGTTCTAAAGTTGAGAACGGGTCGTTCCAAACATGATCGTTATGGGTTATAATGTAACCCCAAAATGGGTCGTTCTGGTTTTAGAACGGGTCGTTCTGGATGTGAAATTTTACACATGACAAAGAGTTCAGAACGGGCCGTTCCGGGTTTGAAACGGGTCGTTCCGGCCACTCTTGATGCCTATAAATAGAGCGCTCTGACACTCCCAAAAAGCACACTTTTCAGTTCTGACTTCTTTCATTTCTGACTTCTTTTCCTTCTACATCCTCTAAAGACCGAGGGAAACCCAGAGGAAGAGACCAACCAGATCCTGCTCTAGTTTCAGCTACTGCTTCTTGAGGTACGGGGAAAAATAGGAGATTTATGTGTAGAGTCACATGAGAAAATGGGTGGAGAAGAGTTCTTGTGAAATTTTTAATAATTTTCTAATTATTTCTGTTTGAAGAATTATTGGTATTATGAGATTCCGTATGTGTTTAGGATTATGAATATATGATTAATTTGTAAAAATGATGCTCTGGAAGAGAGAACGAAATCGTAGAAAAGTGTCTGTGAGTTAGGTTTTGGAAAATTGGGGGTTTTACTATTTGAGTTAAGATTTTGCTAAATTGATGATTCTATTAGGTTTTATATTAATTTATAAATATTATTGTTACATTATTTGGTAAAATTGATGATCTAGATATGAAATGTGGTGTTCTGCCTTCGTACAAATGTATACATTATATCTACTATTTTAATATTGAATTGATAAAATGATGTGAGTATGTTGACATGAAATGACATGTTGATGTGATGTGATTGTGGTTCCTCACACATATTACCAGGGATGAGACGACATTGGGTAAGTGATGCTACAGGGATGGCGTGCCCCTGACATAGTGTGAGATGAGTGAGAAAATTAACACGTATCACTTATGTCTAGAGTGACACGACCTTGAGGTGGCGTGACCGTTGGCATAGTGTTAATTGCAAGATTTGTGATAGATTGGTGTGATTGTGAAATTGTGATGTGAATATGATGCATGATTGATAGAATTAGAATGTATGGATATGCTTGTAAAGACTTCATTAATTAATGAGTTATAATGAGATTACATTGTGGTGTGTTTGTATGTGCTTTGCATATAGATGTTTTCTTTTCTCACCGTATAATTTGTGGATGTTTTAGGTGAGGAAGATCCGGCTTTGAGTGACACATCTAGAATGCCAACAATTGAATTGTGAGTGTGCTCTGGTATTGTGACATCAGGGCAGAGGATTCTAGGATATAAATTTTTATATGGATTTGAAATTGTATTTATTATTTTGAAAACAATTTGTAAACTCTTAAGTTTTACTTTCCAAGTTTTATTTTCAATTATTTTAGATATTGAAGAACTATTATGAAGGTTTTATGTGAACCTTTTTACCAACGTTGAAAATTTTATTCTTTAGTTTATTTACATTGTTACAATATATATGTGTTGGAGTAGTAAGGGTGTCACAATCTCTTTAATTAAAATGTCAAGTTTAGGTTTTTTTTTATTTTAAAAATTATTTATTTAAAAAGTTACGTTTAGGCTTATAAAAAAATTTGTTAGGTCTAATAGGTCAATTTATTTATCTATATAATATAATAAAAAAACTAAAATACATATATTATTAATAATATAAATAAACAAATAATCTTTACAAAAAAAATTGTATTAGTATTAAACTAATTGTATTGAATAACCGTGTTGTAACAGCCCAAGCAACCCGCATGTAGATATTGTCCGCTTTGGCCGCAGCCCTCACGGATTTGTTCTTGGCGATGGCACGCATGCCACCCCAAAACGCGTCTACACAAGGAAGGTATCCACACCCATATATATGGCATGCTTCGTTCCCCTTCCTAACCGATGTGGGACTATATCCACCCCCCCTCAAGGGAGTCCAGCGCCCTCGCTGGCACACCGATCCGGGCCCCGGCTCTGATACCAATGTAACAGCCCAAGCAACCCGCATGTAGATATTGTCCGCTTTGGCCGCAGCCCTCACGGATTTGTTCTTGGCGATGGCACGCATGCCACCCCAAAACGCGTCTACACAAGGAAGGTATCCACACCCATATATATGGCATGCCATATATATGGGTGTGGATACCTTCCTTGTGAGGAGGCCTTTTGGGGTGGCATGCGTGTCATCGCCAAGAGCAAAACCGTGCGGCCGTGGGCCAAAGCGGACAATATCCTCATGCGGGTTGCTTGGGCTGTTACATTGGTATCAGAGCCGGGACCCGGGCAGGTGTGCCAGCGAGGGCGCTGGACTCCCTTGAGGGGGGGTGGATATAGTCCCACATCGGTTAGGAAGGCGAACGAAGCATGCCATATATATGGGTGTGGATACCTTCCTTGTGAGGAGGCCTTTTGGGGTGGCATGCGTGTCATCGCCAAGAGCAAAACCGTGCGGCCGTGGGCCAAAGCGGACAATATCCTCATGCGGGTTGCTTGGGCTGTTACACGTGTAATCTTTCTAAATTACTAAATTTTGTTATAGTTAAACTCATAATCTAACCGAGTATTATCATAACTATTTTAACTTTTTAAAATAGGAGTCAATTATTGAAAGTATGTAAAATGAGATAATTAAAATAATTAGAAAGTTTTTCGTTTTAATAAGATTAATCTCTTTTATGATAGCCTTTGTATGAGTGTATGTAAGTGTACATAGATGTACATGTCCCTTTAATAGAAAATAATTTAATCTATTCTCTTTTTATGACATTGTATATGTATTTGATACCTCTAAGATCACCTCATGTACAATAGTTTTTTTTTAGTTTGTAAATTGTTATCATAACTATTTTAGATTGTTAAAATATGAGTCGATTATTTAGAATATACCAAAATAAATATCGGAAACATTTAAAATAGTTTTTTTTTATATGATCATTCATTTTTCTTTAAAGAGTGTATATTAACATACGTGACTGCACATAAATTGTCCCTTTAATAAAAAATGATTCACTTTTTTTTTTCTCTTTATGACATTGTATATACTTAAAATTTTAAATTTTAATAATATTGAGTAAATTATATTTTATCACGTAAATTAAAAAATAACTTGCAATGAAATATTTAAAAATAAATTTGTTTACTTTTAAAAATTAAGTTCATTAGTCTAATTAATTAATATTGTTAATATGAAATAAATTAATAAGTCAGGTCAGACTTTAAAAAGATCAAGTCAAACTTATAATAAAAATCTATGATACTTTGGCTTTAATTTTGTAAAATAGACCTGAACTATATATTCAAAGTCTGACCTGACTTAACTTGTATATTCAAAGTCTGTTTTATTTTTATCTCTATAGGTTTATAAGTTTATAACTTATGTGTGAGTGTGCGTCAACATACATGGTTAAACATGAATTATCTTTTTAATAGAAAATAATTCATTTTTTCTCTTATATTTCTTTTGAAATTTAAATTTTATTAATATTGAGTGAACTATATTTTAAAAATAAATTTATTTATATAATATAATAAAAAAAATTAATATACATAGATTTCTAAAAATATAAATTAAAAATATTTATAAAAAAAATAAATTATCAATATTTAAAATATTAGTTTTACACATTATTATTTTTTTCTTTATAAATTTATAAGTTTACATTTTATACGTGAATATACATCAACATACATAGTTATGTATGAATTGTCTCATAAATAGAAAATGATTCACTCTTTCTCTATATTTCTTTTAGAATTTTAATTTTAATAATATTGAGCAAACTATATTTTAAAATAAATGTTAGATTTTTAAAAATTAAGATTATTGGTGTAATTAACATTATTTATATAAATAGACTAATAAATTATGTCAGACTTTAAAAATGTTAGATCAAACTTATAAAAAAAGTTTATGATAAATCATAGGTCGAATTTTAACTTTAATTTTGTATAACAGGTCAAACCTATATATTTAAAGTCTAATATAACTTTATCTATTTTCATCCTTAATAATATGCATATCATAATTAAATTAAACAAATATTAATAATTTTATATCAAAATTATTTCATAACTGTGGTTAAAAATTACTACTAATAATAAATGAATAACTTAAATAGATGCATGAATAATGAATATTTTTTTACCATTTACAAATGAGACAAGTGTGATAAAAATGATTAAATATTTATATTTTTATCTTGTATTTTTTATATTATTTTTAATATTTAAAAAAATAACATTAATTATAAATTTAAAAGTTAATGTCAAATTTTTATTTTTAATATTTTAATATTAAATACAAATTTAATGTTATTTGTAATATTTATTTATTTATTTTTAAAAAACTCACAAATATCCGAGAGGCATCAGATACCCCTAAAAAAATAATATTTCAATATTATTTCTTGTTGTGCATTTGTTACGTTCAGAAAATGTAAATAACAGATTACATTGTAGTTTTTTGAAGTTATAAATAGCTCTTCTTTTGACTTGAAAAAAAACACACTATAATTCATGGAAAAATCATCCCTTCCTCTTTTAGATTTTTTTTCTTGTACTACTAAATAATATTTTGAAGGGGGCGTTCTTAATTTACTAAAAATGTTTTGCAGATAGTAATACCTAAAAATAATTACTACAAAGTATCATACACAAATATATTATATACCAGTGTGTTATCTTATAAAATGCATTAATTATAATTTTAACATTACAAGAAAATAGGCTTTTAGACCATAATATTTAGCATTATAAATTTAAAAAATCATCCTAGAATAATTTAGCGATGATATTTTGATTTATATCGTCATGATATGTGAGTTATTATTAAATTAGTAATAATATTTTAGATGTCATAAAATGTTATGTTTATTGTGATAAAAATATTGTCATTGACATTTATATATAATAGTGATAAAAATCAAATTATCACAAATATATAGGATTAGTGACTATTTATTCATCATTATTAAGATTTTTTTAATAACAATGATTATCATTATTAGTGTAAAATAATGTTTTTGTCACAACTAAAATTTATTTTTAATTATTAACATTTTATTATTATATTTTCTCAAATAAATATTGTTTATTTATTATTGAATTATTTTTAAATGTCATAATGATGCACCGTGCAATAATTTTTTAAGATTTTAAATTAAATGTCAAATAAAGTGCAATTAAATAATTTAAATATAATCAAAATTTAAGTATAATATTGAATATAAATTAATATTACATCCTTTATGACAAAAACTAAAACATAATAATACACTATGATGTTATATATAAATTTAAAACATAAGACATTTAGTAATTAGTATGTCACTATAAAATCGATGACATTACATAATTCTTGAGTTAAACAAAAAATAATTCTAAAATAACAGTAAAAAGTAGGCATGACAATCTAATTCGTCCCTGTAGGTACTTGCCCGAACCCGTCCCGATTTGGATAGAGAAAACCTGTGTTTATCGGGTTCAAATTTTCCCCGATTGATAAAATTGGGGGCGAGGGCAGGGACGAGGATGTTAATACCCACCTCGTGCCCGCGCCCGCCCCGGCCCTGTCCCGCTTAATAATATAATTAAAAAGTTATTTTTATATATATAAACCAAAATTAGAAATATTTATATGTAAAAATTTATATTATTTTTCTTTTCTTTTATTTTTTTTAAAATTGTTCATATTTATTTAAAAGAAAAAAGAAAAAAAAATAGGAGCGGGGGCGGGGGGCAGGGGGCGGGGAAACCCGAACCTTGCCGAGGGCAGGGATGGAGACCTAGATTTTACTCCTGACGGGTATCGGGGGCGGGAAACATAAAACTCGCCCCAGCTCTCCCCATTGCCATGCCTAGTAAAAAGTAGCATTTGATAGTAATAGCTTTTCTTGGTGAATTTTGGTCTTAAAAAAAACCAAAATTAGTATGTTAATAAAATAAAGTAATTTAAAGTCCATCCATTTCTTTGTCTTAAAATTTAACAATCTTAATACCGTTAACAATTTTGTAAAACTAATGCAATATGAATATAAAGGTTTCTGTGTATCATTATACAAATTACCATAAAATGTGTGCGTTTAAAAGAATTAGTTTCAACATCACGGATCATGTTCTTCAATTGATTCTCCATCTCTAAATTAACTTGTGTTCTTGTGTTTGAAACATTTATACATATGACATGTCTAACAATTCATCATGTTATGTTCATATTGTGCAAATTTTTAGGAACTCATCACACAAAACATGTTATTGTATTGTCTTTATTGAATGCTTTTGCAAATTGAAACAATTCACACAAGAACAATAAGACATCCCATTACTATCTGTAACATTAAAATGAAGCAATTAATTCATAAGGATAGTAGAGTCTTCCTTTACTATCTATAACATTCTTTTGTGCAAACAAAAGAAACTCTTCCAATTTATTATCATATTTGACAATTGAGAGTAAACAATTGATCCAACTCTGATCCATCATTATGTTCATCTGACATAATTCATGTAAACCTCATGTTTTAATACAAGGTGTGATCCAACCCATTTAGGGTGATAATTCTTTATACTTAAAAAGGTCAAGTATCCTATACATTGAATTTGACAAAATTTCGACAACATTTAACATTGGTCTTTAAATATACAAAATGAAAGTGACGTCATCGAATCCACCACAATCAAGTATCTACCGAAAGAATAACAAGAAATACAATAAACTAAAATCTTATCAAATTTAAAATGAAACTCAACATCTACATATATATTAATGAACTATAAAAATATATATTTTCTTAAACTATCCAAATGGGCAATTCAAGACCTAATATAATGATTATACATTAAATGGGTAAACATTATATTAAATCTCAACTGGGAACTAAGGTTCACCTACAATTGATCAATCCTAACAACTATAATACAATTAAAACATATTTATAAATAAACACACCAATTAATTTAAATTTGTTTTTAAATATATTATTGTATAATTAAGAGTACCTAAAATAATATTAGTTTATAGGTGTCTAAAACAAACACTTTAAAGTAAATTTTAAATAAACTCAAATTATCTTATGAATTTATTTAACTATCTACATTATAGATGTAAATCTATGTTAAGTCAGACGAAGCAATTCCAAGAGAAGTTTTGAATATGAAAAATATAATATATACTGTTATTACTAAACTGGGTAACAGTGTTTTAGATATGTATAAGAGCAGGATCAAGCAAAACAAGGATCTGACAAAACAAGCCAAATACAACAAGAATCATGGCGTACGTATTAGTCGATAATGAACACCAAACGAAGATACGCCAAGAATAATCCAGAGCAAAATAGAAGAATTCAAAAACAAGAACAAAATAAAAACCAAGACAAAGTTGGCTTAAGCACCAAATAAACATAAGACGAAGTTCAAGGATCAATCATATATACTTAAGTCAACAAGACAATCATCAATCGCTGGATAACACAAGACGAAGAAACTTCCAGACGGAATAAAAATTATTCACCCTCAAGACTAATCAGACGAGATGAAAAGGTCAAAGTCTAATTCTTAGACGGAGACTCAATCTTCCAGGCGCAAACGAAGCATGATGAAAAGCGTCTAGAGTCCACTAGTCACAACGAGGAAGATCATACATCATCTCCATTTATAAGAAAAGCGCACGAAGTTATCAAAGTTATGAATCGAAAGAAGAAAAATATAAGAGGGTGAATCCGCAAACCAAAGCTATGTGTGTCAGGACAAGTACAACTGCTTTTCAGAAAAAGGTAACCCCTCCGCAGCTACAATGACAGAAAAAGGACAAAAATACCTAGGTCATGATTGAAGTCAGAAAAATAAAAGGAACAATTTATGCAAAAGACTTCACACGAAATACAGATTGAGCAAGCAAAACATTTAACAGAAAATCAAACGCATTAAATGAACAAGATATGAGTAGCCATAAACAAATGTTCATCTGCATCAACGGAAAGCCCCGCCTTAACGGACATATTCAAATTCAAATAATGGGCAGATCCATCACAAGGCTATAAAGAGCAAGCTCCGAGAAGAAAATAAGCAGAAGAGAAAAGCAACAGGCAATAAGCCAAAAACAAGCATAAAAAACAACCTTACTTCTCTTCTTGTGAAAAAGTTGAATATCCGAGTAAAACTAAGATAGCTTATCTTAGGGAGTATAGAAATCAGTTTATCCTCTCTGTGAGAGTTACATACACACTCTAAACACATTCTTGTAAAACTAAGGTTGAAAATCTTAGTGAGTGTAGAAACCAGTTTATCCTCTCTACGAGAGTCATATACACACTCAAAACATCTATCATCTGTAAAGCCTGAAGAGGCTAGCAAAAGAATACTTGTGGAACTAGAAGTGGTTTAAGAATACTAGCATCAACAAGTGAAGTTGACGAACCAGGAGTGGTTAAGAATGCTTGGGCAACCAGAAGTGGTTTAAGAATACTAGCGTCAGCAAATGAGGTTGACGAACCAGAAGTGGTCGAGAATACTTGTAACCCGTTGTGATTAGTGGAACCCTTCAGTTGAAGGAGACTGGATGTATCTCAGAATGAGTGAACCAATATAAAAACTCTTTGCACTTTTGTTTAACTTAGAAATGCAGTTTCACTCATATTGACTCGTCACTTTGAAAAACTTTGTCTTTTACTATCTATCTTCAAAATAATATTTAGACGAACTCATATTTGTTTGACTAAGAAAATATTTTTTGAACAGACGATAGAACTTCGGACGAATAGTTCCTTTTAATCAACCTTGCACTTTCCTTATGCAGCTGAAACATTATTTTCTAACGGAAAGTAGCACCCTTGCGAAAATGTTTGTAAAAATCCTTCGTAAACACATATTCAAGCCCCTTTTCTATGTGTGTTTCACTAAACTTCAATTGGTATTAGAGCTTGACCCCTAGGGTTGAGCATCTAACACTATAGGGGAATGATCATGGAAAACGAAGGACAGACAGTAAATCGCCCACCTCTCTTCAGAGGAACCAACTACGACTACTGCAGACAAAGAATAATCGCATTCTTGGACGCTTGTCATATAGACATGTGGGAGGCAGTAGAACATGGAGACTACACTCCACATGATGATGCTGGCAGGGAGATACCCAAGGGACGTTGGAATGAAAATAAAAAGCAAAGGTTTATGCTAAACTCCAAAGCCAGAAACACACTCATGTGTGCTCTAACCGAGGAAGAATATACCAAAGAACACAAATTCAGGAGCGCCAAACAAATGTGGGATACCCTTGCCATAACCTATGTGGGATCTCTAGAGGTAAAATGCAACAAGTTAAGCTTGTTGGTCCTTAAGTATGAACTCTTCGAGATGGAGGAAAACGAATCTATCCAAGCTATGTTTGGAAGATTTCAAACTATTGTTAATGAACTCTCTTTTCTAGGTAGGACTTATGATAATTTTGATCATATTGACAAATTACTTCGTAGTCTACCCAGGAAATGGAGACCTCAGGTCATGGTTCTGAGAGCATCCAAGGATCTTGAAAAGCTCTCATTGGAAGAACTAGTTGGACTACTCAAAGTCCATAAGATGGAGCTACAATAAGATGAAGCAGGACGAAAATAGAAGTCCATTGCACTAAGTGTACAAAAGAAAAAACCAACTTCATCATCATCTAAAGCATTGAAGGAAAATGAAGCATCTGACAAAAGCTGTGATGAGGAGATGTGTGATTTAGACGATGAGATATCCCTTTTGTCTAGAAAAATATACTCCATGATGAAGAAAAAGGGAGGATTGCTCTGGAAAAAAATACAACAAAAACCCAAGAGAGAAAACACAACCATTGTGTTATGAATGCAAGAAACCTGGACACTACAAAATAGAATGTCCAGAGTTAGAAAAAGAAAGAGAGAAAGAAAAAAAAGAAATCAACCCATCACAAGAAGAAAGCCATGATGGCCAACTGGGAAGATCTGGACATGACATCATTTGAGGATGATGAATAGGTGAACATATGTCTAATGGCAAACATAGACTCATCATCTGAATCTGATGATGAAGAAGTTAGTAAGTATGATTTTGTAGAACTCCAGCATGCTTACAATCAACTTTTAACTGATTCTGCTAAAATCTCTACTGCATATAAAGAACAAAAGAAAAGAATTTCTAAACTGGCTGAAGAAAATCTTTTACTTAAGAATGAGATTACTAAATTATCGAAAGAATCAGAGAAAAGACTTGAAGAAATTAATATACTAAAATCTTATCTATCAAAGTTTACTTGAGGAGCTAAGAATCTTGAAGATCTTTTGAAATATTCTAAGAGTAAAAATGACAAGTCTAGGTTAGGGTATGTTAATTCTGAATCTGAAAAAACAAGTAAATTTGCATATGCTATATACAATGGGCATTTCACGCCTAAGTGTAGTCACATGCACAAGAAGGGGTATTCCAAAACCTCAAACACTAACATTTATGGACCCAAATCCATTTGGGTACCAAAGACTGAGATAATACCTGTTGTAGATTTGTTCAACAAGAAAAAGAAGTGTCCAGTCATGGTACCTGGATAGTGGCTACTCGTGACACATGACGGGCGAAATGTTTATGTTCTTAGACCTCAGGTCTAAGAAAGGAGGCCTAGTCACATTCGGAGGAGGACAGAAAGGAAAAATCATAGGAATAGGTAAAATAGGTATAAATTCCTCTATCATCATTAATAACGTCCTATACGTTAAAGGATTAACACATAACCTACTGAGTATAAGTCAATTATGCGACAATGGTTACAAAATTTCCTTCAACAAAAATAAATGTACTGTTAGTCAAACTGATTCTTCTATTTTGTTTACTGCTAACATATGCAATAACTTATACAAAATAATGCCTAATGAACTAGAAGATCAAAATATTGATTGTCTAGTATCTTATGAAAACTAGTGGTTGTGGCACAAGAAGCTTGGTCATGCAAGCCTGAGATTAATCTCAAAGATGAAAAAGCATAACCTCGTAAGAGGTCTGCTGAGTCTTGTGTACCAATCAAATAGCATATGTGAAGCATGTCAAAAGGGGAAAAAAGTTAAAAGTTTGTTTGAAAGTAAAAATCATGTTTCAACCTCAAGACCTCTAGAACTACTCCACATAGATCTATTTGATCCCACTAGAACTGCATCCGTTAGTGGTAAAAGATACGGACTAGTCATTGTTGATGACTATACTAAATGGACATGGGTGCTGTTTATAACCCATAAGGATGATTCCTTCAAAGTATTCCATGTATTCTGTAAAAGAGTTCAAAATAAAAAAGGAATATCAATTGCGTCTATAAGAAGTGATCATGGAGGAGAATTTGAAAATGAGCAATTTCAAAATTTTTGTGAAGAAAATGGAATTAAACACAATTTTTCAACTCCTAAAACTCCCCAACAAAATGGAGTTGTAGAAAGAAAGAATCGCTCTTTACAAGAAATTGCAAGAACCTAACTAAACGATTTTTCAACTCCCAATCATTTCTGGGCAGAAGTAGTTAATACTTCCTGCTATATACAAAACAGAATATATCTTAGACCCATTTTGAAGAAAACTCCATATGAATTGTGGAAGGGACGAGAACCCAACATATCATACTTTCATCCATTCGGATGCAAATGCTTTATTTTAAATACTAAAGATAACTTAGGAAAATTTGACTCAAAAACCGATGAAGGTATCCTACTTGGATACTCTGAAAGGTCAAGAGCCTATAGAGTCTTCAACAATAGAACCAAAACTGTTGAAGAAGCCATTCACGTTAAGTTTGAAGAAAATAAGCCTAATAAAGAAATATCAGAGCTAGGAACCTTCTTTGAAAATATGCAAGTAAATAAAAATCAGTCAAAGGAAGATGAGTCTGGAAGAATTGAAGCTCAACAGGACGATAAAGAGGAAATAGAGCCCGTAAATAGAAACTGGAAGGTGAAGGCACATCATCCTCAAGAGCAAATCATTGGCGAAGAAAAAGATGTAGTAAGGACGAGAAGCTCATTCAAAACCCAAGCACAAATCGCTCTACTGTCTCAAATTGAACCAAAAACCACGGATGAAGCCCTATCAGACGAAAGCTGGGTCCAAGCCATGCAGGAAGAACTTACTCAGTTCCAAAAGAATGACGTCTAGAAGCTTGTGCAAGCACCAAAAGACAGGTCAATCATCGAAACAAAATGGGTATACAGAAACAAGCTAGACGAATCCGGAAATGTGGTAAGAAACAAAGTAAGGTTAGTTGCAAAAGGATATTCACAACAGGAAGGTATAGACTTCACTAAAACTTTTGCACCTGTTGCTAGAATAGAAGCTATTAGAATATTGCTTGCCTTTGCTGCTTGCACTAGTATGAAATTGTATCAAATGGATGTTAAAAGCATTTTAAATGGAACAATTTCAGAAAAAGTGTACGTAAACAAGCCCTTTGGTTTTGAAAACGACCTGCTTCTGTTTCATGTCTTCAAATTAAACAAAGCTCTGTATGGACTTAAACAAGCACCACGTGCGTGGTACGATAAATTGAGCTCTTTTCTAACAAGCAATAATTTCATAAGGGGAAATATTGGCAACACACTTTTTAGGAAAGAAACAAAAGAAGATTCCATAATAGTTCAAATTTATGTAGATGACATAATATTTGGAGCTACTAATGATAACCTCTGTCAAGAGTTTTCTAAGCTGATGAAGGATGAATTTGAGATGAGCATGATGGGAGAACTGAAGTTCTTTCTAGGACTTCAAATCGTTTAGTCAGACAAAGGAATCAAGATTCATCAAACGAAGTATACAAAAAAACTACTAAAGAAATATAAGATGGATGATGCAAAACCAATGAAGACACCAATGCATCCATCCTCAACTCTGGGTCTGGACGAAGACTCACCAGATGTAGATAGAACCATGTACCGAGGAATGGTAGGCTAACTCCTATTCCTAACAACATCCAGACCTGACATTATATTTAGCATCTACGTCTGTGCCAGATTTCAAGTAAAACTTAAGGAGGTGCATTTACAAGTTGTTAAACATATTTTGAGATATCTTAAAGGAATAGCCAACCTAGGAATTAACTTCTATAGAAGCCAGAATTTTTCCCTGTTAGGTTATTGTGATGCAGATTACGTAGGGGACAAATGGGAGAGAAAAAGAACTAATGGAGGGTGTCATTTTCTTGGTCACTGCTTGGTCTCATGGACTCGTAAAGGCAAAGCACGATTACCTTATCAACTTGCGAAGCAGAGTATGTAGCCGCAGGACACTGCCTCATGCAGCTGTTTTGGATCAAACATCTACTGGAAGACTACGACATCTATGAAAGTAGTATCCCTGTACTTTGTGATAACACTGCTGCTATTAACATTTCTAAAAATCCTGTTTTGCATTCTAGGACTAAACATATTAAGATTAAACATCATTTCATTAGAGATCATGTGCAAAAAGGAACCTTCGATCTAGTATATGTTAAAACAGAGGAACAACTAGCTGATATCTTACCAAACCTCTTCAATAAGATAGATATATTTGGCTAAGAGATAGGCTAGGCATGGAGCTGATAGGCGAGTAACAACTTACTGCTAATCAACCCTATTTTTTTTATGATTACAAAGGGGGAGAAATCGAAATAAATTTATCAACCCTATCTATATTGGAGTAATCTAGTAAGGGGGAGAGCACATACTAAGGGGGAGAAGCCTTAGGTATTAGCACCTTAATCATGAATATTTAGAAATCAAACTGATGTATGAATTGCATGAACTGATTGAAACCATTTTATATCTAAAATGATCTGATAGATTATATTGGTCATCATCTGATAGATTATATTTGTCATCATCAAAAAGAGGGAGATTGTTAAGTCAGACGAAGCAATTCCCAGAAAAGTTTTGAATATGACAAATATAATACATATTGTTATTACTAATCTGGGTAGTAGTGTTTCAGATATGTATAAGAGTAGGATCAAGCAAAACAAGGATCCGACAAAACAAGCCAAATATAACAAGACTCATGGCATACGTATCAGTCGATAATGAACACCAAACGAAGATACGCCAAGAATAATCCAGAGCAAAATAGAAGAATTCAAAAACAAGAGCAAAATAAGAACCAAGATAAAGTTGGCTCAAGCACCAAATAAACATCAGACAAAGGTCATGGATCAATCATATATACTTAAGTCAAGAAGACAATCATCAGTCGCTGAATAACACAAGACGAAGAAACATTCAAGACGAAATAAAAATTATTCATCCTCAAGACTGATCAGACGAGATGAAAAGGTCAAAGTCTAATTCTTAGACAGAGACTCAATCTTCCAAACGCAAATGAAGCATGATGAAAAGCGTCTAGAGTCTACTAGTCACAACGAGGAAGATTATACATCATCTCTCATCTCCATTTATAAGAAAAGCGCACGAAGTTATCAATGTTATGAATTGAAAGAAGAAAAATACAAGAGGGTGAGTCCGCAAGTCAAAGCTGTGTGTATCAGGAGAAGTACAACTGCTTTCCAAAAAAAGGCAACCCCTCCGTAGCTACAATGACAGAAAAAGGACAAACATACCTAGGTCATGATTGAAGTCAGAAACAAAAGGGAACAATTTATGCAAAAGACTTCACATGAAATACAGATTGAGCAAGCAAAGCATTTAATGCAAAATCAAACGCATTAAATGAACAAGATATGAGTAGCCATAAACGAATGTTCATCTGCACCAACGGAAAGCCCCGCCTCAACGGACATATTCAAATTCAAATAACAGGCAAATCCATCACAAGGCTATAAAGAGCAAGCTCCGATAAGAAAAGAAGCAGAAGAGAACAACAAGCAATAAGCCAAAAACAAGCATAAAAAACAACCTTACCTCTCTTCTTGTGAAAAAGTTGAATATCCGAGTAAAACTAAGATAGCTTATCTTAGGGAGTGTAGAAATCAGTTTATCCTCTCTGTGAGAGTTACATACACACTCTAAACACATTCTTGTAAAACTAAGGTTGAAAACCTTAGTGAGTGTAGAAACCAGTTTATCCTCTCTGCAAGAGTCATATACACACTCAAAACATTTATCGTCTGTAAAGCCTGAAGAGACTACCAAAAGAATACTCACTACTACAATAACAACATTTTACATCAGTTCTTTTGACTATTCTACATCGGTTTTGAAACCAATGTAGCTATAGATGACATAGAATGTGTAAGATATTCTACATCGATTCTTGAACCGTTGTAGAAAGTGAACAAAACTACTTCAGGTCTTTTATCACCCGATGTAAAATGTTGAGAAATAGTACATAAGCATTAACGTGGTTGAAGTAATTTTTTATTTATCAAAACTAATTTTTAGCATTTAACGTGGTTGAAGTAATTTTTTATTTATCAAAACTAATTTTTAGCATGCTTTTAATCCCTGTGATAGCAGGCTTTTTATCCTTTTTTATTATATAAAACCATTTTCCATTATTATTAATTAATTCATCTTATATATCATTAGTTTCTTTATTTACATCGTAGAAACTATACAATTTATGCAACAATTATTACTGAATATTGAGAATTGAAATCCAAAATTAACCATAAAATGACAAGTACATGGTATTATGATTTTGATTAAGTTACGAGCTTATGAACATTCAAGTTTTGGCACACGTCAAATAAGTCCTCAAATGGGGAAAATTACAAACTAACTAGAATATAAAAAGAATGGAACCAAACATTAGAACCCCTGAAAAGTCACAAAGCATGCCACCAAGAAACCCACAAAGCATGCCTCCAAGATTTCTATTAGAAGACGATTGTTCTTGCCTTTGAAGCCAATTAAAGATCCTTTACTGCTTCTTCCCATTGACCGAGCATTGCTCATGCCATGCCACGTGACTTGTATCCTTTAGTAGAATTAGGATTAATCTGGGTAAAAAATATAAAATAAAAAAGTAGAAGTAGAGGGCTATACAATACAGTTTTATAAAGAGAGGATTCAACATTTACGAGACTGACAACCTAAAGAATTATGTAAGGAAAATATTTAGTTTAACAAATACAATTAAAAATTATATTTTGCCTTCTATTTTATCATATGTGACGATGTGAAAATTTCAACTATGCTCACCACGCAATTAGTATTTCACGTCAAGGGTATAAAACTGTAGCATTTTATCATATTAACAAAGAATACCTAAATGAAAAATAAGGGTCACATACATTCATGAAGAGTTACAAAGTACAATGAAACTTGTAATAAATGGTCAAATATAATTGCTTTCTAATTCCCACAATATAATTGCAATGTGAAAATATCTTACAAAGCATATGTTGAATAAGGAGACTTACATCATTATCATAATAGTTTGCTAGTGTTGTGAACAATTTCTCTATCTCACACCTAATGATAGACAAAAAAATTAATAGTTGCCTCGTGAAGCAATTTGTGACTAATAGATGGAGAAGTTGAAACTTACATGGTGTAGATTAGAAGAAAAAGAAATTGAGAATCTTGATTTTACATTTCTGATTAAATGTCCCCTCTCTATATAATGTCCCCACTTTGTAATGCATGAGTTGATAAGTGCATAATTTCACAGGTTCTTCAACACATATCTTCCACGGCATAGGCGTCAAAGCAGTTTGCCTATGGTAACAAACAAAACCAAATTATAAAATTCATATTCAAAGGTTTAATAAGGGCACTAACAAGATTAATTATTATACATAAGTATTACTTGCTTGAATACTAAAAAGAAAAAGGATTATCCTGTGTGTCCATGATATAAAGTGGACTTATATTTGTACCAATGCCTAATTTTGTCAGGCCATATGTAGAAGGTTAATAAGTTACATTTTATATAGTCAAGTAACAAATGGTGCATTGCTTCTGATGACTCAAGTTCTAAAAGTGCCCATTTATCTAATAATATATGCCAATTAATGATAGAAATAAGATCTCAATCCAACCATTAATAAACCAACACTATATTCTAAAAGAGTTTATGTGCCCGAAGAGTTTAGCTTTTACAAAAAGAAAACTAAAAGTAAAGACAACATAGGGTGAGGTTCCCTCACATCTTGTAGATAATAAGGTCGGCTTTAATGGGATAAAGACCATGTAATATGTATCATAAAGGTCAAAGTGTTACTCAAAAGAATAGTTAAGACAATGGCCACAACATGTCAGTAACCTACAAATACTCTGAATTTTATTGGTACTTTTCAATCCAGCCCTCATCCAGAAATATTCTAAATCTACTTCCAAGTAACCTACAAATACTCATAAACACACATGTCAGTGGAGCTTCGAGTATCCTCGCAAAAAAGAAGAAAATAAAAATAGGCAATAAAGAATCTAAATAGACAAAGAAGAAAATTTATAAGGATCTAAATAATTAAGAAAGAAGTAAATAAGGATCTAAATTCATAAGAATCTAAAAACTTTAAATCTGCAACAAAGAAGAAAATAAAATAGACAACAAATAATCTAAATAATTCATAAGGATATAAGGCCTATCAATGGAGATTTGAGTATCTTCACAAAGAATCTAAATACAAATCTAGTCAAATGTAGAGCTGAAAAAATTAAATAAACAAATGAGGGGAAAATGGAATCAATTCTTTCTAGTAGAAATTGAACATCCAACTTGATTACAGAAGAAATAAGCCAGTGAAGTTACCTTGCACAACCTCACCATCGCATTTGATGTAAGACAAGTCAAGATCCTCCGTTGGCGTCATTGCACACCTTTTCCCCATCATTGGAGATCTCAAAACATGGATGATCCTTCTCTTTCAACTTCTTAATTGAATTCAAATTCCAATTACAGAGAAAAAAATAAGTGAATCCATACCGTAGCAAGAAAAAAGCACAAAAACAAGAAACTAGAGTTGCAATTACTGAATGCAAACCTAATAAAGTGCGACGTGACTTATGAACTAAGTAGAGGGATGGACGAGCTTTTAGCGATGGAATAGAAGTTGGAGCGTCTCGAGAAGCCATGGAAACGTGTAACCCCTCTGACATCTCCAATTGGCTCAAAACCATGCTCTCCAATTTTGACACCCTCCCTTTGGAGGATCCAGAAACGGAATCTACCTCCTTTGACTCTGACCTAAAGGTTATTTCAAGAAATAAATCTATGGCTCTATAGTGACGTGAACAAAACAAAGATAAAAATAAAACCATCTGATTGGTTAACTCTGGCTGGTTTGAAGTATCAGGGGCACAAATTAGCATTTCCAGACATCCTAAAGGAGATGCAGTTCGACCGTCACATAGCACTGACATCTATGATTAGACCAGAGCTGCAGGGCTGAAATGTCAGAAATGTAGGAAGTCTTAACATTAACGACAAACTCCTACATTATGTCTACGTCCATATATTGGCTCCCAGATCAAGTAAATTTTCCCAACTCTTGCAGGAAGACATTTTTCTGTTATGGGCCTTAAAGAATAACATTTTGATCAACTGGCCCCATTATATCATGCAACACATGGTCAAATGCAAGGACAATGGGATGCCTCTTCCATACCCCATTTTAATTTCACACATTTTGGTTGTTTATGGCATATACTTATCAATTGATGTTGCAGTCGAATTAGGGTGGACACATTTTTTAATAAAAATACCATGAAAAAATTAAATGTCGTGAATGTCAATGGGGTATGGATACATGGCAGGGATAATCATCATCATGGCCAAAATGTTGAAGACGAAGACCATGCAATGCCTGAGGACCATGCTGACGAGCAGCCTGCCGACATCACACAACAACCTTCAGTCCAGTATGATGGTCAAATGCTTTCCCAAATATGGACTGGCATTCAAGGGTTACAAGAAGGATTAAATAATTTGACTATCAATGTTAATCGAGTACATAACAGGCTTGATAACCTCGAAATTTTTTTTGATGACTTTCAAAGTTCATTTGAATAAACTACATTATCTTATTTTCTATTGTATTATTGTAATTTAAATATGTTTTATTTAGTTGCAACATTTTTCTTTTCTATTATTTTATGTCATATTTAATTATTGTTTACTTAATTGATGACTGAATTGTATTTTCTGTTTCATTTTACAGATATGTTATTATCCATCTACTTTGTAATGTTATAAATTTCTTAATTTTTTAATTGGTAAAAATTAACTTGTACAATTAACAAATGTATCTTCATTTCATTCTAATTTATGTTAATGATTTGCAATTTTTTTAATTTATTAATTAACTTTCAAAAATTTTATTGTACATTTTTTTTATATTAAGAAAATTCTATTATTTAAATATTGACATCAAAAAGTGGAAATATAAAAAAAATAAAGTAATACATGATTATAAAATTAAAATAATAACACTTTCATAAACATTAATAAAATAATGTTACAAAATATAATTATCATAACATATTTTGTTATTATTATTTATTATTATAAATATTATTATTTTCATTTTTATTATTATTATTATTATTATTATTTATTATAATTAGTATCATTATTATTTATCATGATTCTTATTATTTTTCTAATATTTATTATTATTCTTATCATTATTTATTATTTTTTAATAAATTATACCTATTAATATAATTTTATTGTAATTATTATTATTTACAATAAATAATATTATACTCATTTTTAATCCAAGGGTAAAAGTGTAAATTATATATTCATCTATTAAATTTTTAATTTTTATCTATCATTAAATTTAAACAAATATTTAAATTAAATTATTTTTAAATTTATATTTTATAATTTTTTTTAGTTAAAATTTATATATTTATCTTTTAATTATAATAATTATAAACTTTTTTTTAACCTAAGGGCAAAATATTAATCTTACACAATTATCAATTAAAAAATTTATTTTTATCTATCACATCAATCAATTTATTGACAAACTTTCTCTACACTTTCCACTCACTTTCCCTTAATCCAAACAACCTCACTTTCCACTCACTTTCCCTTCAAAACCCTCCTTTTCCATCCTCAAATCCAAACAAAGCCTTAAGGTTAGTAAGAGATTTTGGTGACTTTGGTTCAGATCGGATCAATTTCTCTACAAATTACAAGTACTTTTAAGAGGAGAATTCTCGAAAGTCAAAAAGCTTCTTTTTGGTTTTTTTAAAGTCATTTTTGCATCCATCCTGTTCGCTGGAAATACACACACACATGCACACATAGGTGCTACAATGTAATGATGAAAGTCATGATGCTAGTAGTTTGTAAGTGTTATACCATATGTCCTTATGAGGTGGTTCTTGTCAATCTCCTACCTGCATACCATTATCTCCAGCTAATTTCACATCTAACTTATCCTTCTTGTGAACCCTGTTTGTGAGTGCAGAAAAAAAAAACCATCTATATACCCAAAAAATCACCAAAGCATATGGAAAGAGAACAGCCTACTAAGTCAACTGCCTCCATAAAATCAAAGGTAAAGACTGACAAGATGTTTTATAAATTACAATACTTGATTTGAGAATAATATTTTGAATAATAACCTTTATTTTATCTACAAATATTACATCTGTTATAGAGTATAGACATTGAAGTTTGTTGCATCTTCCAGGGAAAAGACGCTGATGTAGCTAGGAAGTTCTTTGAGCCTTCCGAAGTGAAGAAGTGGGCCATTGAAGATTTGAATAAAAAAATTCAGTGGTTGGAAAGTCAAGAAGAAAAGGTTATCAGCTTCCATATTCTGTATAAAGTCTGCTTTTGTTCATTCTAGATGTTATGATTTTCTTATTTACATTTAGAACCTGCATAGAATCAGACTAAAGTGCAAAAAAGAGGTTTGCATTGGAACCAAATTCATTTGTTTGAAACGCATAGTATTTCATTACCTAATCACTCACAATGGCGAATGCTTGATGGCTGTAGCTATCTTTTGTTCCCGCTTAATTGTGCTTAAGGTTGAAAGTTATATCCTATATGAATCTAAATTTTACGTTACCATTTCAGCCAGATCCAAGTGAGATGACCAAAATAGCTGCAGAGGGGATTCTAACTTGTTTGCAAGATGCAATATGTTCTCTAGAGGAAAAACGGGTAATGTACACACACAAAATTGTTTATCACTTTTTTTAGTTTGAAAGCAATTTTTTTGATATTTTCTTTCCCTGGGGGATGCTGGCATAGGTAAAATTTTCTTTGTTTAAATTCTCTGTCAGAATAAATAGAGTATCATATTGATAGATAAAGAGCAAACTTTTGTTATGGATAAGTAAATTTGTAGAAGTTCTCTTATATAACGTCTCTCAAAACTTATTTTTAACTTATACATAAGATAGTTTTAGCTTATAGAAAAACTTATTTTCATGTTCCTTTTCATTTTTTTCTTCTAGACGTGTTTTTGGGGAGGTATTTCTAAACATATCCAAGGAGCATAAATTGATTTTAACTAGTGAGAGAAGCTTGATTCATTTTTCTTCTTGTACAAGTGTTTTTTAAGAAGTTTATACAAACTGGTAACTGGTAGTGGTGGATGAAAATCAAACTGTGTTGGAGACATTGATTCATCAACCATCCCCAGCAAGGTGAAGTACACTCCTCCAAAACTACCTCACTATAATCAGGACAAGACGCCGAAATTCATCATTAGGATCCTTCAGTTTCTAGTTCCCTTGTTCATCTTGGGTTTAGCCATTGGTATTCGTTTCTACACTAAATCAACATGATCATTTAACTGCAAGAGCACATGAGTATAGGCATTTGCAATAATGAGTTTGTGTTGAAAGACACCAAATCAACATGTTGTTTTATCCTTTTTGTGCTTCAATGATGAGGGGTTGCTAGTATATGTTGTATGAACTGTTCTTGTGTTTCCCTTTTCAGTGTAATTTGCTGCTAAATATCAGATTGCCTTTTCTTTGTCAATAATTTGCTAAAGGAGCAGTTTTATGAAGTTTAAGCTTCAAATGTTTTTGCTGATTCTCAATATACCAATAATCTACCTTTTGAAAGAATGTTAGTATTAAGTTTCATTTTCCATTGTGAACTTATGATCCTAATGGGAGTAAGAATCTTGCAATCTGTCTCATTTAGTTAACTAGAAAGGTGCTCACTTATATGCATGGATGACTCTCGTTTTCACAAATGTTTGAAAATATATATGTTTATATAATTAAATTTTACATTGAGATTAACATAAGTTCTCAAAAAATGAAATATTTTATTATCATAAAGTTTTCGAAAAGACACCAAAAATAAATAATAAATATATATATATATATATATATATATATATATATATATATATATATATATATATTTGTGTCTTTGATTTGGTTTTCTACATGTGTATGTATATAGGCTGCAATCATGAGACTTGGTCTTAGAGAAATGAAGGAATTTTCAAAGTTGTTGTTTCCATCTGTTAAGGACAACACCTTTTTTGAGAGTTGTGGTGTAGCTGACCTTATCACAACATGCTGTAAGGAAGCTAACTAACTTCACCTATTTTTCATAGCTTGTCATATGAAAACCATATTGTATGTGGCAGTGGGTGGAAGAAATAGGAAAGTTGTTGAGGCCTATGCAAAGAATGGAGGGAAGGGGTTGGTTTCTATTTCTTTCTCTTTTTTAGGCTGAGGAAATTTATACAAATAAATTCTTCTCCATATTATTAAGATTTAGATGTACAAGTTGAATTGTCTATTTATATATAATTTAATAATGTTTGTATTTTTAACTTATTTATATTTTAAAGTTTATTTGATGTTGATTATTTATAATCTTGTTCCATATTTAGTTATATTTAGTGCGTTAGGAGGCATGCATGTTGATAAGTTGGTGTGGATAGTGCTGACATGTTACATGTCTATTTCTTTGATATAATTTTTGTTTGAGATTTATATATATATGTATATATATATATATGTTTATTACAGGTAATCACGAAGAATCTAAAAAATAAATGAAGCTTTTTTTTATTAAAAAAAATGTAATCTACATCGGTTGTCAACAAAATCGATGTAGATTTTGCACAAATCTACATCGGTTTCAAAATTGATGTAAAAGTATATGTATTTTTAAGTCACTCTATTCTACATCAGTTTTAGAACCAATGTAGATTATCTCGCAAAATCGATGTAGATAACACATTTTGTAGTAGTGGGGCATGGCATGGGTGACGTCGAGCGTGAGTCATCCTGAGAGCTATGCGTGCTCTCTAAATGAGTTGCACCAGACACGAATGGATGTTTGTCGGACATTAACTGTATATAAAAAGATTGTTCCTTATGAGAGTTAAGAGATTTGAGGAGTAATTTGAATGCCGATGAGTGTGAAATGAATATGTATGCGTGATAGATTGCTTGAATGAGATACTTGATTCCTATAGGCAAATTGTATATATGGTAAAGTGTATGTGTCATTGATAAAAATTGTTAGCATGGTAAATCATATGTGTGGCAAATCCTTGAGTATATATATAATGATTTCATGATATAAAGAGTATGTATGACATGCATCATATGCATGCAAATCGACAAGTCAACAAATAATTTTATATGCATTGCGCGTATCTTAAGATTGGTACTACATACATGCAAATCGAGAGTTCGTGTCCATTGCATTCCATAATTGCATGTAAATTATTTATGATCGATGTGTTATAAATGAGTGATTGTGTGATGGTGATATATGAGTTATTGATAATGATAAATATTTGCTATTGTCATGTTATTGTATTAATAATGTATAGATTGTGTTTAACTGTTTATCTTTTATTCCATGCCATGAGCTAGAGTGAGAAGTTTTCTCACTCCTCTTTGTTTCCATTTCTTAGCTACATGTATTTTTTTGCAGCTAATACTCATTAAGATCTTAATGATGTTGATGATGAGACTTAATCATTGTCTTAAGAGCGCTTTGATAAGATATACGATATTGGGGATTAGATTTGGGATATTTTAATTTAATTTTTAGTACAAGAGTTATGTCTAATTTTATATTTTTGCATTAGTACGGAGTTGTTTTAAGGTGTGTTATATGAGACTCTTTACCCCAAATTGGAGGTTTCAATTGACTATTTGAACATAAATTTAGAGTAGTTTTATATATATGTTAAGTTTTCAATTATTTACATATTTGGGATAGAGAGTGCACATAAACCAACCACCACAATAACCCTAAATCAACCCCATCAGAAACTCCACAAGAAATCCATAACCAAGCCCACAACAAATATAAATTAGCCATCCAAATCAACCCAAATAAACCCCAAAATAACCTCCAAAATAATCCCAAATCCATGTCCACATTTCATTGAACACCTTATATGCATTACTTTAAAACCACTAACCATAACCCCTAAACATGTCAGCTACCCAAAATTTAAATAAGAATACAATTATATGCAACCATTTAATATCTATTTTCATTCAAATAAAAAAATAAAATGTAAAATGATGGAAAGCCCTAAATACTTACAACAATCATCCCTAGAAAGGAAACAAGGAATGTTGAGGCAAAAGATGGCAGAAAAAGGACAAAAGCATTGATGACTACTGTGACACCCTCTACCCCGCATACCATAACACATAAATAATAAAATTTGAACAGAATCTTTAATTTTTAAAATACCAAACGTAATCAGATAGAGAGCACCACATCCATGACTTAAACAAATAACATAATCAGTGGAAATTACAAAAGAAATAAGGCTAAGGTTTTCAAAATAATTTAATAGAAGCAACATCATAATCTAATCCTATTCATGCCCTGATGTCACATATCCTATCAGAGCAAAGCCCAACATTCAAGCCTAAGCTTCATCACTAACATTCTCAGTCCCATGCTGATGATCACCTGTATAACAACCAAAGGAAAATAACACAAAAGAAAAGGGAGTGAGAAACGTCTCACTCTAGCTCAAGGTGTAGGAATACGCACCGGATAGCCAAACACAAACAAGACATGTATATGTACATAGCATAGATAGATTAACAACAATATAACATCTCACTCATCTAAGACGTAAAAATCACTTTAACATATAACATTAAAATTCACATGTAATAGACACAGACTACATATTATCATGTATGTGGCGCTAGTAGCACACCACATGATGCTTTGCCGCTAGCAACACACATAGAGTAGTCTAGGAGTACATGCCGGGTCACACCCTCTACGCACTCTCACTAAAAGGACATACTACCAGGGTCTAGTCAGGATAACTAAGCCATGCAAGATACATCCCATGCACACAATGGGCGAGACTATAACTTACAAACCGAGCTATCCCCAAGCTTTTACACAAGGGGCCTTCCCTGGCGGTGTATTCCATATCGTACCTTTAAAACATTTATGCAAATGATGCATGTAATTCAAGACTCTATGAATTCTCATATCACATCATCATGTCTTATTATCACATATCGTCATATCTCATGTCTCATATTCATTTTTCATATTATCTCATCATATTCACATAGTCTCCATAGAGCATGTAACAACCCAAATTTTCACTAGGCCGTGGGCCCAATTCGTTGCCTGTAACGGGCCGTTTCGAAAGTGAAACGGGCCGTTTCGGAATAAAGAATTTGCCTAAAAAACGTAGTTGAGAACGGGCCGTTCTGGTTTGGAGAACGGGCCGTTCCGGAAGTGGTACGGGCCGTTCTGTTGGGATTGAGAACGGGTCGTTCCGGTTTTGGAACAGGCCATTCCAGTTGAGATTTTTGCTTGGTTCTGGAGAGTCCAGAACGGCCGTTCCACTTTTGGAACGGGCCGTTCCGGGTTAACTGAGGCAAATTCCTATAAATAGGAGGTCTTACCTCTCATTTTCTCACATCTCTCATTCTCTCTTCCTATTCTCTTCTATTCTTTCTTCTTCCCCTCTTCTTTTCTCTGAAGACCATGGGGCACTTAGAGGAGGAGACCAAGAGATCCCTGTTGTAGTTTCAACTGCTGTTTATCCAAGTACGGGAGAAAAGGGAAATTATTTATATGTAGAGTTACATGAGGGAACTGGGTAGAGGAAGAACCCTTAGGGTTATGAGTAATTTTATAATTATTTATGTTTGGAGAATTAATTATCTTATGTGATTCTGTATATATTTAGGACTACGAATATATGATTTGTTTGTAAAAATGATACTCTGGAAGAGAGAACGAAATTATAGAAAAGTGTATATGTAAGTTAGGTTTTGGGAAAAATTAGATTATTTCTGTTTGAGGAATTAATGACCCCATTAGATTCTGTATGTGTTGAGGATTAGAAATACATATTTAATTTGTAAGAATGATGATCTGAGAGGGAGAACGAAACTGTAGAAAAGTGTCTGTGAGTTAGGTTTTGGAATAATTGGGAGGTTTTACTGTTTATGTTAAAATTATATTAAATTGATAATTCTATTAATTATTTTATTAATTTATGAATGTTATTGTTATATTATTTTATAAGAATTGATAATCTAGATGTGAATTGCTTGAGGGATGTGTAAACCCTTATTTTGTTAGACTTATCTGTTGAGTATGTGATATGGAATCGTGATATGAGATGAGATGTTGTATGGACATGTGATTGCGATGTGTTTCCTCACACTAATGACTAGGGATGGCACGGCCCCTGGGTAAGTGGTGCTACAGGGAGGGCATGACCCTAGCATGGTGTGGGATGAGTAAGACAGTTAACACACACCACTTATGTCGATTATGGCAGCCCTGGCATAGGATTAATTGCAAGAGATTGTATGGATTGTAATGGAATTGTGGTTCCTCAAACTCATGCTTCAGGGACGAGCGTACTCCTGGATGATCAGGGATGATACGAACCCTGGTATGGTGTGGGTTGAGTGAGGCAATTAACCCGTATCACTTGTGTCAGATGTGGCGAGGTTTTGGCATAGTGTTAATTGTAAGATTGGCTTGAATTATGGATGTGAAAATGATATTGTTAATCGTAAAATTGTGTGGATTGTGATGGATTGATAAATTATGATACATGCTTGTATATATATGAATTATGATGTGGTTGTATGTACTTTGCATATAGATTCTTTTCTCACTGTATAAATTGTGGATGTTTTAGGTGAGGAAGATCCGGTTACGAGTGACATCTAGAATTCCAACAATTGAATTGTGGGTATGCTCTGATATTGTGACATCGGGGCAGAGGATTTTTAGGACATAGATTTTATATGGATTTGGAATTGTAAATATGATTTTGAAAACAATTTGTAAACTTTCAAGTTTTATTTTCAATTATTATGTTGGTTATGGATAAATGAATATGAAGGTTTTATGTGAACCCTTTTACCAACGTTAAAAATTTTATTTTTTAGTTTATTTATATGATTAATATTTATATATGTGTTGGGGTAGTAAAAGTGTCACATTTAGTCCTCCCTGTAGCACCACTTACCCAAGGGCCGTGCCATCCCTAGTCATTAGTGTGGGATGAGTAAGACAGTTAACACACACCACTTATGTCGATTATGGCAGCCCTGACATAGGGTTAATTGCAAGAGATTGTATGGATTGTAATGTGATTGTGGTTCCTCACACTCATGCTTCAGGGACGAGCGTACTCCTGGATGATCAGGGATGATACGAACCCTGGGTAGGTGATGCTTCAGCGACGAGCGTACTCCTAAATGATCGAGGATGATACGAACCCTGGTATGGTGTGGATTGAGTGAGGCAATTAACCTGTATCACTTGTGTCAGATGTGGCGAGTTCTTGGCATAGTGTTAATTGTAAGATTGGCTTGAATTATGGATGTGGAAATGATATTGTTAATCGTAAGATTTATGTGGATTGTGATGGATTGATTGTGATGTGATTGTGGTCCCTCGCACTAATGACCAGGGATGATACGAACCTTGGGTAAAGGACGAGCGTATCCCTGGCATGGTGTGGGATGTGTGAGGCAATTAATACTTATGTCGGGGGTGGCACGACCTTGGGCAAGTGATGTTATAGGCATGACCTTGGCATAAGGTTGATTGCAAGATTTGTGATGATTGTTGTGATTGCGAATTGTGACGTGATGATGATGCACGATTGATAAAGTTATGATACATTGAAATGTTTATGAATATTTTGTTAAGTATCGAGTTATAATACTGATATTGTGACATCGGGGCAGAGGACTTTTAGGATGAAATTTTTATATGAATTTGGAATTGTAAATATCATTTTGAAAATAATTTGTAAACTCTTGTGTTTCATTTTTTAAATCTTTATTATTGTGGTTATTGAAGAACGATTTTTGAAGTTTCTCATGTGAACCCTTTTATCGAAATTTAAACATTTATTTGTAAAGTTACAGTATATGTGTTGGGGTAGTAAGGGTGTCACAGAGCACTCTAATTCCTATCATAAAATATTCAAACTCAAAATTAAATATACATTCATGCTCAGTAATCATCAAGAGACACAACAGAAAACTTAGAAGGTAAAACAGAAAGCATTCAAAATTTGCATGTTTCTCATAGGATTCTTACAAGAACCCACAAAGCACTCTAATTCATATTAAAAATTGTTTATTTTCAAAATTAAACACATATTTACACCCAGCAAACATCAAGGAATACAACAGAAAACTCAGAAGGTAAAGCAGAAAACATTAAAAAATTGTCTGTTACTCATAGGGTTCCTACAGGAACCCACATAGAACTCTAATTCATATTAAAACTTGTTTATTTTCAAAATTAAACACATATTTACACTCAACAAACATCAAGGAACACAATAGAAAACTCAGAAGGTAAAATAAAAAATATTAGAAATTTGTCTGTTTCTCCTAGGGTTTCCTGTAGGAACCCACAGAAATCTCAAATCATACAATTACAATTTTAAAACTGAAATTAGCCATTCATTCAAGCAATTCATACAATTAGTTACATACAAGAAGAACAATAGATGAAATAGACACAATTGGGGAGAATCTCGCATACACGAGCATACAACAAACACAGGATTGGGGGTCAATTCCACTACCCACCACACATTCCCACACCCAGAGCGAGGTTTCTCACTCTCCCCTTGTCTTGTTGAGTAGAAAAGATGAATGATTAAGTCTGGGGTGATTTCCTCCTCCTTCCGATTCTCTAAGCTCTGAAGCGTAAACGCATACGTGAGAAAATGTAAAATGTAAAATTAATCAGCTTTTTTTTTTCTCTTTTTAAAACCTAACCTCCCTTTAACCCTTTAGTAAAAATGTGAATAATGGTTATCAAAAATAATTTCTCTTACCTTATTATAAATAATTAAAATAAAATATATAAATAATTACAATAAAATACATACTTTTCTCAAAATACTCATTATAACAAAATATCATAAGAATACATAGTTCTCTAATAAATACTACACAAAATAATTTTCATAAATATTTATTATTTAATTAAAATACTCATAATTATTAAAAACCTCTAAAATATTCTATAAGATCCATTTAATTAATTAAAACAATTATAAGAAAATAATCTCAATAAATATAAAAATAAATAATAATTAAACTATTATAGTAAATTCAGGATGTTACAACTACAACGGAGGAAGTTTGAAAGTGGTTGTGAAGCTTGGGAGCAGCATTGAAACATGGAAGCAGTAAAGAAGACGAAGAATAGTGAAGTGTGAATGAGTGTTTGTCCCTTGTTGCCTCATGTAAAAGGTTTTCTATGTTGGATGTTGTTTTACTTGACATAATTTTTAACACATTTTATGATGAATGTTGACTCAATTGATGTAAAAAAAAAGTTTTCAATAATGGGTAATCACTTACCTATCGTTGAAAGTTTTGTTATATTTACAACTTGGTCACTATATCACATTTTATGTCGTATAGATTACAGCTGACATAAAATTTCATTCATAAAAACCATTTTTACCACTACTAGAATTTGTCTTGTTATATGTGACATTTCATGCGAATTTTACATAAAAATTCGCAAGAAATGTGATTCTTACGAATTGTTTTGCAAAATTTTATCTCTAGGTAATATCTTCGTGAATAATATATGTTTGCAAATTTTAAAATTCGCAAGAGATTTTCCTGCGAAATTTCTTGTGAAAAGATTCGCAAAAAATTAAAAAAAAATTGTTGCATAAAGTTTCTTGTAAATTTATAATTCAAAAGTAATTTTTGTGCAATTTCTTTTGCTAAATTTCTTACAAATTTTAAATTTACAAGAAATTATGTCATAATTGTGAGTATCAAATCACTATTAATTCTCTAATTATTATCTTTCAAAGACTCACAATGAATTCATAATATGAATTTCACACCTCCAACATGTGATTGATGACACCTTTTGAAATTTTAGAATGTAGGTTATATTAGATGTAGGTTATAGGTCTAACTTAACTTATAAGATTAACTTGCAAGGTGAGTGTTGTCTCTAATTATATACTCTTTAATTGTTTTATTTCTAATCAATGTGGGACTTAAGATTTTCTTTAAAAATTAATTAGATCATGTCCTTAGAAATAAAATTAATTCAATCATATTAAACTACAAAATTATATTATTATAAATTATATTAACTTTAAAATATTCAATATTCTAAGAAAATAATTTTTTATTCAATAATTTTATTTTCAAAATTATCATTAAATTAAAATTCAGTATCATTAATTTATATATTTAATTAAAATAATTTTTTAGTTAATTAATATTTTAAATTAAAATTAATTTTTATGAAATATTTATTAATAATTTAGTAAAATAATATTTTTTAAGTAAATAATTTAAAATTTAAAATTTTATGAAATATCTTTGGATTAAAACTCATTGTCATTAGTTTATCATATTTACAAAATTTTATATATATTAATTTTATTTAATTTAAAAATAAAATTAATTATAATGATATATTTATAAATAATTTAGTAAAATAATATCTTTATTAAAATTTTTAATTATTAAACTTATAAATTAAATTTTTTTTCTTGTGAATAAAAAATTGACAGGAAAATCCACAGAAAAAAATTATCTACGAAATTTTTTTACCATTTATTATAATACTAATAAATGTTACTTGTGAATTTATTTTCCTAAGAAAATCCGCAAGAAACAAAAGAAAATCCTTACCACATTTTTTGCGAATTTTTACCTTGAAAAAAATTCTATAATCATCAAAATTATAGTAAAATTTACAAAAATTTATTGTAGATTATTTTCCATAAAAAAATTGTAACAAATTTCTGCAACTTATTTTTCACAAATAAATTTGAAAAAAGTTCCTATAAATTTATTATTGCGAAAAAATCTACAAAAATTTCTTGCAAATATTTTTTATGAAAAAATTTGCATAAAAATAATATTTTTCTAGTAGTGTACACCTTTGCTACTTAGGAGCATATACGACATACAAATATATTTGGATATATGTTCAAAATATTTGTCCAAATATATTTGTTTGATTTTCGAACAACGTCTGTTTTCATTTTTGAATAAATCTCGTTCTCAAGGGCATAATCAGTAATGTTTATGCAATAGCTCTTATTTAAAAAGATTATCTTTAAGAAAAACGTCATATGCTTATATCATATTTGGAAAACGTAAATTTTCGGATGATGATGAATATTTAATATTAAAAAGGCAAACAATTGTAAATATGTACTCTAATAATAAAAATATTCTTATATTATGAATAGAATAAATACATTAACTTAATTCAATAAAATATTCTTTAAATTATACAAACTTTTTCTAGGTGTACAATTTTGACGATCGAGCAAAGCATGATTTAGTCCGAAAACATTACACTTATATAGATTAGCTATTTTTTGTCTTTAGCTAAATCTCAAGGTTTACAAGGATCACAATAATTTCCTCGAGCACCACTCAAATGAATAAAGTATATTATAAAATGTGAACTTACATTGTTAGGGTAATAGTTAACCGTCCCCAAGGAATAGGGAAGGAATCCTAACAACTAAACTATTTGGAATGCAATAATAAATTGATAAAAAAAAAATAACTTCTTTCATAATGTCAATGGTGAATACAAATTCTTCATATAGAACTAATTAGGCTGCATCCTAGTCATACACGTGTACCACAAAAGGATGAATTTTTAGAGAAAACAAAACAGAATTCATTTAACTATTTTTTTATAAAGTCCTTCAGCCATGCAGGCTCGTGTTTTTCTAGCTGGTCTCTTGGCTATTTGGGCTTGAGGCCCATCAATAACCGTTGGTTCCACGAGAATCTTGTCCTCAAGGTTAAAATTATTAGTTGGGCCAGTTGGATTGTCTTGCACGGGTCCACTTGATAAGGAATCTGAAGTGGAATAGTCAATCGAAGGCTCTGGAATGTTGATATTTTGATGAGTGGATGGGTTCTTTACCACGTGGGGAAGACATGCATTTGAAGTAGAAGTGGTTGGTGGGTTTGGTGGAATTAACCCCATAGGTGGGGATAGAGTCTCTTGAGATTTTATGAGTATTAGATGTAACAGCCCAATTTTTCGCTGGGCCAAGGGCCCAATTCGTTGCCCGGAACGGGCCGTTTCAAAAGTGAAACGGGCCGTTCCGGAATAAGGAAATACTTAGAATATGAAGTGGGAGAACGGGCCATTCCAATTGGAGAACGGGCCGTTCTGGTTTGGAGAACGGGCCGTTCTGGAGGGAGAACGGACCGTTTTGGAGGGAGAACGGGCCGTTCCGGAGGGAGTACGGGCCGTTCTGCTGAGTTTGAGAACGGGCCGTTCCGGTTTTAGAACGGGCCGTTCCAGTTGAGAAATTTGCGAGGTTTGAAGGGTCCAGAACGGGCGTTCCAATTTTGGAACGGGCCGTTCCGGTAGGTGAGCCTGAAATCCTATAAATAGCGCCCCTCACCTCTCATTTTCACACATCTCTCATTCTCTCTTCCTATTCTCTTCTGTTCTCTCTTCTTTCCCTCTTCTTCTCTCTGAAGACCATGGGGCACTTAGAGGAGGAGGCCAAGATATTCCTGTTGTAGTTTCAACTCCTATTTATCCAGGTACGGGGGAAAAAGGGAATTATTTATATGTAGAGTTACATGAGGGAACTGGGTAAAGGAAGAACCCTTAGGGTTATGAGTAATTTTATAATTATTTCTGTTTGGAGAATTAATTGTCTTATGTGATTCTGTATACGAATATATGATTTGTTTGTAAAAATGATGCTCTGGGAGAGAGAACGAAATTATAGAAAAGTGCTTGTAAGGTTTTAGGAAAAATTAGATTATTTCTGTTTGAGGAATTAATGACCCCATTAGATTCTGTATATGTTGAGGATTAGAAATACATATTTAGTTTGTAAGAATGATGATCTGAGAGGGAGAACGAAACGGTAGAAAAGTGCCTGTGAGCTAGGTTTTGAAATAATTAAGGGTTTTATCGTTTATGTTGATAATTCCATTGATTATTATTACATTTATGAATATTGTATTAAATTGGGGAATTAATTGAGTTGTATATTATTGTTATAATGAGTACTCATGGTGAATTGCTTGATGAGTATGTGAATTGTTGTATGGATGTGAATTGCTTGAGGGGTGTGTAAACCCTTGTTTTGTTAGACTTATCTGTTGTGTGTATGGAATTGTGTATGTGATATGAAATTGAGCTATGTGATGAGATGTTGTATGAATGTGATTATGATTGTGATTGTGGTTCCTCACATTAATGACTAGGGATGGCACGGCCCCTGGGTAAGTGGTGCTACAGGGAAGGCGTGACCCTAGCATGGTGTGGGATGAGTAAGACAGTTAACACACACCACTTATGTCAATTATGGCAGCCCTGGCATAGGGTTAATTGCAAGAGATTGTGTGGATTGTAATGTGATTGTGGTTCCTCACACTAAAGGATCAAGGATGATACGAACCCTGGGTAGTTGATGCTTCAGGGACGAGCGTACTCTCGGATGATCAGGGATGATACAAACCCTGAGTAGGTGATGCTTCAGGGACGAGCGTACTCCTTAATGACTAGGGATGGCACGACCTCTGGGTAAGTGATGCTACAGGGAGGGCGTGACCCTGGTTTGGTGTGGGAGGCAATTAACCCGTATCACTTGTGTCAGATGTGGCGAGGTCTTGGCATAGTGTTAAATTGTAAGATTGGTGTGAATTATGGATGTGGATATGATATTGTTAATTGTAAGATTGACATGAATTATGGATATGGAAATGATGTTGTAAATTGTATAATTGGTGTGGATTATGATGGATTGAGATATGTATGTGAAATGAGATATGTTAAATGTGAACTGAGATGTGAAGATGATGAATGATTGATATATATATATATATATATATATATATATATATATATATATATATATTATCAAATAATGAATTATGATGAGATTATATTGTGATGTGTTTGTATGTACTTTGCATAGATATTTTCTTTTCTCACCGTATAAACTGTGGATATTTTAGGTGAAGAAGATCCGGCTACGAGTGGCATCTAGAATGCCAACAGTTAAATTATGGGAATGCTCTGATAGTGTGACATCGGGACAGAGGATTTCTAGGACAGAATATTTATATGGATTTGGTATTGTAGTAAATGATTTTAAAATTGTAAACTCTTAAATTTTACCTTTCAAGTTTTAATTTTCAGTCATTTTCTTATATTGAAGAAAGAACAGTTTTGAAGTTTTATGTGAACCCTTTTACGAACCCTTTGAAAGTTTATTCTTCTTAATTAAATTATATTATATATGTGTTGGGGTAGTAAGGGTGTCACATTAAAAGCGTGGGGCTGAGGAAAACCGAGTAAAGGAGAGTGTGATATCTCAGTCGGATCTAATGGGTTGGTGAACGAAACAGACGGAGGCGAATCAAAGTAGTCTAGAGGCGAGGAACTATGAAATTGTCAAAGGAGGGAAACATGGAATACAAGATGCAACTTGGAAGATGGAGGAAGGTCCAGCTTGTAGGCCACCAACCCGACGCGATGCTTGATTTGGTAAGGGCCATAGTAGCGTGGAGCGAGCTTGGGCGAGGTTCGACGTTGTAGGGATTGTTGCCGATATTGTTGAAAACAAAGAAGAACCCAATCATGTTCTTTGAATGTAAGATCTCGTCGTCCTTTGTTTGCTTGGTCTTGCATGCTTTGTCTGGTGCTTGCCAAGGTTTGCTTGAGAACTTGATGTTTCTATAGAAAGGAAGCATCCACAATAAGATAAGGGGATCCACACGGAACATAGTCACGAAGGATAGGAAGGTGCCTTCCATACAAAGCCTCGAATAGGGACATGTGAATGGCAGAATGGATTGTGGTGTTGAACTAGTATTTCGCCAGATGGAGAAACCGGAACCACGACTTCAGATGGGTACTTGCAAAACAACGAAGAAAGCACTCAATAGAATGTTTAGTTATTTCTATTTGTCCATCACTTTGTGGATGATAGGTTGTGGAATAGTGTAGTTTGGTTCCCTAGTGACAAAAAACTTCCTTCCAAAATGTGCTCAAGAACAGGGGATCACGGTCAGAAAAGATGACTCTAGGGTTTCCATGTGGGCGAAATATCTCAACATTAAAACGTTGAGCGAGTTGAGCAATGGTGAAGTGGGAGGGCAAAGCCATAAGGTGAATGTATTTGGTCAACTGGTCGTAAATGACCCAGATTACTGTATGGCCAAAACAATAAGGTAATTTTGTGATAAAATACATTGAGAGTTCCTCCCATACACGTTATGGGGTGGGGATGGGTTGTAGAAGACTTGCGAGATTTTGGGGAAGATATTTATTTTTCTGGAAAATCTCACAATTTCTGGTGAATTCTTTGACAACAGCAGGTAGCAAGGGCCAATAAAAGGATGCAACAATGCAGGCTAGAGTAGGACGATAACCAGAGTGACTTGAAGTGGGGGAAGCATGGTATTCCTTCAGTATGGCAACATGAAAATGGTGTGCATCAGGGACAAAGATCTGACCCCTATAAAGTAGAATACCTTGGGTAACTTGAAATTGGTTATGGTTAGATTTCAGATGAGTCTAAATAAGTGTTTGTCCTTCTAGGTGATGGAATCATGCCTAGGAAGGTAAGAGGTGACATATTGAAGGAGCCAAGAGGAGTTGGCTAGACATGAAGGTTTGGGCCAGTCAGGGCCAGAAGTCATCTACCACTCCTCCTAACCTTTTCCATCACTAGGGTTGAATAATAATCTTTGATCTGTGTTAATAGGGAGGGCAAAGGTGAAGAGATGGAGAAGAATAAGTTGTCCTCCTCCTTCTCAAGCCAGGAGAGGGCATCGGTTACTTGATTATGGCGACCAGATCGATACATAATAGCAAAGCTAAATCCCAACAATTTGGTGTCCCGTTTATGTTATTCTAGAGTCTGCAATGGGTGAGTAAGTAAGTTTTTCAAACTTTGTTGATCCGTGATGATTTGGAAATGGTGTCCAATAAGATACTAACACCATTTTTTGACAGTTGCAGTCACGACAAACATTTCTTGCACATACATTGAAGAAGATTACATTCGAGGACACAAATGCTTGCTAAAAAAATGCGATCGGATGGACCTCTTGAGTGATCACCGCTCCAATAGAAAGCATGGAGGCAACGGTTTCAATCACAAATGGCACAGAGAAGTTTGGCAACGTCAGAACAGGAATTGAAGTGGTTTTCTCTTTTAGAATTGTAAAGGCAACTTCTTCCTCAGGATTCCATGTAAAAAATTTTAAACGCAAAATGTTAGTGGGAGGAGTAGTGAGAGTGGCATAGTTACAGATAAATCTATGATAAAATCTAGATAACCCCAAAAAACCACAAAGAGTCGTGTGAAATCGTGGAGTCGGCCAATCCACAATAGCTTGAATCTTTGATGGGTCGGGGGCCACAGTCCCCTTGGTAATCTCATGTCCAAGATAATGAACAGAATCAACACCAAATACACATTTAGGTAACTTAGCATAAAATTGGTGAGCATGCAATAATTCTAGTATCATATGCAAATGGTTAACATGATCCTCCAAAGAATGATTATAAATGAGTATATGATCAAAGAAATCCAGAACAAACCATCGTAAGTAGGGCCTAAGTAAGTTGTTCATTGCTACCTGAAAGGTGGCTGGGGCGTTAGATAACCAAAACAACATGACTAAGAATTCATAGTGTCCATCAAATGTACGAAACATTTTTTTATGGGTGTTTTTTGGAACAACACGGGTTTGATGATAGCCAGATCGTAAGTCAATTTTAGAAAAATGTGTAGTTGGGCCAATTTCATCCAAAAGCTCATGAATAGTGGGTAAGGGAAACTTGTCTTTAATCGTTACTACATTGAGTGCCCTGTAATCAACACAAAAATGCCATGATCCATTTTTTTTACCAAATAAAACTGGAGAAGAAAATGGGCTAGTGCTGGGTGTAATGATGCCCTCATTCAACATATCTTGGATAAGATTAGTCATAATATCCTTTTGAGAGTGTGGGTAACGATATGGTTTAACATTAACGGGTTGGGCTGAAGGAAGAAGGTTGATGTGGTGGTCATGAGGGCGAGAAGGCGGAAGGCCATGGGGAATGTCGAAAACATAGGGAAAGGTATAAAGGACTTGACTAATGTTGGGGTGGATTGGGGAAGGTAAGTCGTCTAATGAGGGGGTGGCTGAGAAGGGTTCCGGGTTAATTGAAAGTAATAAGGCTGAAGCAATGGAGTCAGTATCGAGGTCATGGCATATTTGGTGAAAAGTGGAAAGTTAGGGATAAGAGGCCTTAGAACCATGTAAACTAACTGTTTTGCCATTGGTGGTAAAGGTAAGGGAGGGTATGGTAGAATCAGTATGTACCGGTCCAAGTGTTTGCAACCAGTCCAAGCCTAAAACGGCATCAGCACCCTCAATAGGTAACAAGTAAAAAAGAATGTGAAAGGAATGGTGTTGAAAAGTAATAGGCACATCCGGGCAAAGTCTTGAGCAAATAAGGCGATCTCCATTACCAACAAGAACAGAGAAGGGTGTGGTAGTTTGGGACAAAAGTTTTAGGTGAGGTAAGGCGAGGTTGACAGATATTATGGGAACTACTAGTATCCACCAAAATGGTGATCGGAAGGCCAAAAATATATCCTATAAATTTAAAAGTGTAAGGTGAAGGGTGACCCTGAACTGGTTGAGGGGAAAGTTAGAGGTGGATAAATTCATCAGGTTCTGGATCAGATTGTAAGTCTGTATTAGAGTAGGTCAAATCCTCAATAAGCAATAGTAAAAAATGGGAAGAAGCACATTTATGTCCTGGAACAAATTTCTCATCACAATTATAACACAACCCTACAGTACGACGTTCCTATAGTTGTGATGGTGAAAGGAAAAAAATAGGTAAGGAGGGAGAAGGGGAATTAGAAGTAATGGGTGAAGTTGGGGTGGTTTTGTTGGTCGGGGTAGGAAAACGAGAAGTTTTGGATCTAGAATCAGTGAGCTTAGACTCCACCAACTTAGCAAGCCCAATAGCTTGAGAAACAGAAGTCGATTTCAAGATGGCTAATTCTCCTTTAATATCTGCATGAAGCCCAAAAATAAAACAATTGAGAATATTATCTGGAGACAATCCAACAATACGATTGCATAGTTTTTAAATTGGGATTGGTAATCAGAAACCGAGCCAAGTTTCTGAAGATTAAACAACTCTCCCTGGTAATTTTTGAAAGAGGAAGGCCCAAACCGAAGTTCTAGTGTGCGAAGGAAAGAAAACCAATAAGTGAGTTGTTGATTGTGGGACATCCATTTAAACCAACTCAAGGTTGCACCCCTCATATAGAACTCAACCATAGGAACACATTGATCAAACAAAATTTGGTAAAATTAAAAAAATTTATCAGCTTGAAAAATTCAGTCCAAAGGGTTCAGTACCATCAAACGTACTGAGCTGCTACTTAGGACCACGAGGGGGTGGAAGAGGTTGATTGGAGGGTGGGTATACGAGTTGTGTGGCAATAGGAACGAAGGGGTTGTGTGTGAGAAAAAAGAGACGTGAAAAATGGTTGGGAAAATAGGTGTGATTGGGCCTGAGATGTATAAGGAAGTTGGTGTGTAGACGACACTACAAGAAAATGACAATTTTGCAACGGTTATATGGCCTACATAGCGACAGTTAGAACTGCCGCAAAGACAACATTGCGACGGTTTGGGAACCGTCGCAGAATTGTCCGTCACCAGGCAATTTTGCGACAGTTATCAGAACTATTGCACAAACCGTCACAAAATTGGAATTGCGACCCCTGAAGCACCCGACGCACTAATTGCCTCTATATTAACATTGCGACCCTTTCATCAATTGTTGCAACAACTGCCTCTAAATTAATATTACAACCCTTTTTTTACCCGTCGGAAATTATAATTTTTTTTAATTTTAATAAATTTATTAATGAAACAATCCTCATATTTGGCCTCTCAAGAGTTCAATTTCACGATATTTCACTGTTTAACGTGTTTTATCCTTAGTTGTGCAATTTCTGGGAAACTTCCCAGAAGGTCACCCATCCCTGTACTATTCCAAGTCAAGCACGCTTAACTATGAAGTTCTGATGAGTAAGCTACCGAAATGTATATGTATGTTGTTAGTATAACTTGTACAAATTAATTCATTTAAGTCATTCTCAAATATACAACCTCATATTTGTACTATAATAATAATATATAATAATTTTATATTACGAATAATAATAATAATAATAATAATAATATATTTAGTTATTCTTTATTTATATGTACTTACTTTTATAATTAACATCTACTTATTTTTATTTAAAATTATACTTTAAATTATTTAATTTTATAATTTATAATGATAATATAATTTATAAAATTATAAATATTTATTTATTACATACTTATAAATTAAATTTTAATATTTTAAATAAATTATTAATTAATTTAGTATATTTATTTACCTTAAATCAAGCATATAAAATTTAAAAAAATGTATTTATCCTTGTTTTATTTTCTAATTATCAACTATTAATAAAATACTAACTTAAAATCTTATCTAATTATATATAATATTCTCATATCAAATTTAAAACCAGATATTAGTTATACAAAAATAATAAGATCATATAGTAAATTGTCAATAAGATTTTAGTTAAATAATTTAAAATAATTAATGTTTCAATTATATTGTTAATTAAAAAATAATTTATTCCAAAACTAATTTTTTTATATATTAATTATTAGTAAAATTTAATAACTTTTAAATTAACAATTAATTGGATCGATGAAATTCAACACACAGCATGAGTTATTGAGCGGAATAACTTTACCAAGAGTTATTTTGTAAGTTATCTTAAATCAAACATATAAAATTTAAAAAATGTATTTATCCTTTTTTTATTTTTTAATTATCAACCATTAATAAAATACTAACTTAAAATCTTATCTAATTATATCATAATATTTTCATATCAAATTTAAAACCAGTTCTTACATTTTCGATAAATATAAATTTTTCTGAAATATTTCATCAATAATATAGCTTTTTCTACAAAAATTTTCTCATCGAAAATATAAATTTTCTGACAGATTTAATTTTGTTTTATAAGAAATCATCTTCAATTAATATAACATTTTGTATATATGATTTAAGAGTAAAAGATTTTCAATTTAACGGTTGAATTTACAAAAATCACATATAATATAAAGTTATTGAGCGATGTAACACTTAGTAAAATTTACACCGATGTAATTATAACCCCCCTCGTATATATATATATATATATATATATATATATATATATTAAATGTGACTTTTACTAAGTATTACACCGCTCAATAACTTTTTATTAAATGTGAATTTGGTAAATCCAACTGTTAGATTGAAAGTTCATATCTCTCATAAATTATATATACAAAACTTTATATTAATCCAAGATGATTTGACACTTCATTTTTTATAAAACAAAATTGATGTAATATATTCATTCCAAAATACACTAAAATATAAACACTTTGATTACCTCCCTGTTGTTGTTCAATTTTAACAAAATTTGATATACTATAAAGTGATATGAACTTTTAATTTAACGGTTGGATTTACAAAATTCACATTTAATATAAAGTTATTGAGCGGCATAATACTTAGTAAAAGTTACACTGGTATAATTATAACCCCCTATATTATATATATATATATATATATATATATATATATATATATATAGGGACGGATGCACGTTTGGAATAGTGGGGCACTTGCCCCCATTACTATTTGACATATACATAATTTTTTATCTAAAAAATTAATATATTTTAAAAAATAAAAATTATATTCTAATAAAATAAAAATATAGATTCAGAAAAAATGTTTATTTATTTGATATCTATCAAATTTTTGAAAGAAATTAATTCTCATGTGATAAAAAAAAATTCTTAATAATGAATTAATTTTTAAAAAAGTTTAATTTAATATATATATATATATATGTATATATATATATGTTTTAATATTCACATATATAATGTAATATATTAAAATAAATAATTTTTTGATAAAATAAAATTTGTACCAGACATGTTTATCTTTTGTGTTTGTTATTTATTGTATACGTCGATTGAAAAAATCAAAATAGTAAAATTGTATATATTGATTAAAAAAATCAAAATAAGAAAAATCAGAAGATTTATATTCCATTTAGAATTTTTATTATAAGATATATTTTAAAATAAATTATCATCTAAAAATATATATTAGATATTAAAAACATATTTATATCATAAATAAATTAAACTGAATTTTTATAAAATTTAACATATTTATTTTTATATTTTTAATAGTGTTAAAAAGATGGACATTTAAAATAAAATTTATAAAATTTAACATTGTAAATTATTCAATAATATGTGATTTGATAACTCAAAAATTAAGTTATAAAATGATAATTATATTTATTTATATACTCAAACACATCTTACATACAAGATAAATTCATAAGTTTGTTGAAAGATAAATTTATATTCTACTCACAATTTTGAAATTATATATAAAAAAAAATCGTGTACCTCATGTTAAAGGAAGTATATATAAAATTTTTATAAAATTGTTAATAAAATATAAGTTCATTAAGATAATATACATAATATTTCATAAAAAAAAACTTTAAATTCTAATAAAAAAAATTGTCTTGAGGATTGCGACGGTTTATAGTAAACCATCACAATGCTGAAAATTTTGCGACGGTTTATGACTAACTGTCGCAATGTTAAAAAAAAATTGCGACGGTTTATAATTAACTGTCGTAATGTTAAACAAATTTTGCGAAGGTTTACGATAAACCGTCGCAATGTTGAACAATTTGCGACGGTTTATGATAAACCGTCGCAATGTTAAACAAATTTTGCGATGGTTTATGATAAACCGTCGCAATGTTAAACAAATTTTACGACGGTTTACGATAAACCGTCGCAATGTTGAACAATTTTGCGACGGTTTTAAAAAACTATCGTATGAAGGGTCGCAATATCAAAGCGATGACGATTTCTAGATAATCGTCGCAATTTATCTGTCGCAATTTATCATTTTCCTTATAGTGCGAGGAGTCATGGAAAGGGAAATGGTGGAGATGAATAGGTTTGGATGTGGGCGAGGAAGATAGACGAGGAGCAAGTGATATAGTGGAAGGGGATAAATGAGCTAATTGTTCAACTACCCCTGCAGCCAAGATGGAAGTAGTGGATTCGTGACGGGAATCCATCATGGTCTACAAGAGGGAATGACGAGAGTCCAATAGGGCACGCTGATTATCCAATTGGGTTTGAAGAATCCCCAATTTTTCCATGATGATTTGGAGCGCATCCTCAACTTCTTTAAATGTCGGCTTGGGAGGCATGGAGTAAGATCCGTGAAAGCACCAACTTGTTAGGGTAATAGTTAACCGTCACTAGGGAATAGGGAAGGAATCCTGACAACTAAGCTATTTGAAATGCAATAATAAAATGATAAAAATAACTTCTTTTATAATGCCAATGGTGAATACAAATCCTTCATATAAAACTAATTAGGCTGCATCCTAGTCATACACGTGTACCACAAAGGATGAATTTTTAGAGAAAGCAAAACAGAATTCATTTAACTATTTTTTTATAAAGTCCTTTAGCCATGCGAGCTCTTGTGTTTTTCTAGCTAGTCTCTTGGCTATTTGGACTTGAGGCCCATCATACATGCTCCCATAGATGGCTCCAGGTGCTGTTGTTTCATAAATAAATAAAAACTTTCTTTTTATGTGCGCAATAATGATGAGAGATATTTTTAGACATAATTTGAAAACTTTCAACACAAATTTTATGGTACAACTTGATAAACCTTCCTCTGATTCACTCTCTGGCGATGATCTATTTAAAAGTCGGATGATTCTTCTTATTTAGAAAACCTCTATTTATTAACCTAATATTTAATATTAAAAATAGAAAATAAATTTCTAAAGTAAATATAATATTTTTAATTCTAAATGATATTGATAAAGACAAATAACATTTTTTTTTATATTTGGACAATATCTTATAGATTAAAAATTAAAAAAATAAATTATTTTTTTAACACATCTTAAAAAGTATTTAACATTTCCAAAGTCATATGTATTCAAATATTTGTCTTTTTTTAATAAATCATTTTAGTAGTAGCAAAGAATGTTAAGAATATAAATTTGGGAAAGCATTTCTTATAACTAGCACGTGTTATAAAAAATGGCCTCTAGATCCGGCATTCCATGTGGTATACCAGATCGGTTTTAAATTTTATTGGTACAATTAATATTGACAGATAGAATAACATTGTTTATTCTCGTTTACAGTCACAGATTAGCCAAATCACAATACTTAACAAAGCCCCAGGAAAACTTGAAAGCCTTCCCTCTACCTATAGAGGTTTGGAAACTAGTATCGATATTCAATAAATTGCAGTGTATCGCATGAGAGAAGTTGCTTCCACTACTAACCGATGAAGCAAAAAAGATTTGGAACATTCCCAAAGAATTTTTAGACATACAAAAGGAAATAAAATACATTCAAGGCTCCCTAGAGAAGGCAAATAGAATATGGATACAGAAGAAGGAGACAACACAAACTAAGGAAACAAAAAATGGGTGGAGTTGAGAGAAACATCTTTTGGTATAGAAGATGTTATTGATGAATACATGCTCCTTGTGGAACAACACCCTCATCATGATCCTGGATGTGCAACTTTATTATTCAATCAGATTATTCGCTTTATCCAAACTTTGATGCCTCGTCTTCGAATAACATAAGAGATTCAGCAGATCAATAAAGTCATTTTTTCAGAGAATCGAGCAAAGAGGTATAGATTATTGTTGAAAACAAAGTATGAAAAATACAGGTGGATGACTAAAAAACATATAGAGATTCAGATTAGAAAATCACTACTACAGGATGCATATTCTACATCAGTTCTGTGAAGTTATCTACATCGGTTCTAAAACTGATGTAGAATAGAGCGGCTTAGAAAATGTGTACATTTTTAAACCGATGTAAATTTATGCATAAATTCATAATTTTATATTCTTTCTAATTACCTATAATATATATATATATATATATATATATATATATATATATATATCAGAAAAAATACAATAATCTACACAAACAAATTATAATATACATGCTTATGTATAAATTTTAATGAAACAAATAAATATTTATGACACCTAGCAGCAACATAACTAAAAATGAAATGGAAATCCAAATGTGAGAAAAATTAATGCCAAATATGATAATCCGTACAAATATGTCTTGGCTCCAAATACATTGGCTTACTACTCAAGTGCTCACAACAAGTCCCATCAAAATTGGAAGGAAAATTAATTAATATAATTTAAAAACGGTAGTAATATGTACTAATATATGTGGTGTAGACTTCAAATCTTCTCGTGCTTCATGTGTTAGCTAGAAGTGTCCAGTATGTAAGAATATATATATGCATGGACTTATTTGAAGGTTTTTTTTTAAAAGAATGTTTGTGTGTTGGGTTTAATAGAATGGCTTCTGCCTTTTTTTTTTCAAACCCGTATAATGCTTTCAACTACGAAAATCCACATTCAATGGTTAAAACTTTTACGTACGTATAACTCATCCTATTTTCATTTGTGAAGTGTTTATCATGGGTGACTAATACACCAACATTAAATGAAATGTGCAGTATGTTTGTGCCAATAGCCATGTGGTAGATATACAAAATTACAATTCACCATAAAAAAAATGACAATTTGATTTGGCAGCACTATGAGTTGATGGAGGGAAATACAAGATAAAGTTCTAGTCAATTCTCTATAAACGTACCCTTTTAGGGGCTAGCTCAAGAGCAATTCTCGCTCTTGCTATAACTCCAAATTGTCCTAAGCCTCCAGGAATGCTGTCATAACAAATGATGCCCTGTTCAGAAAAAAAATATGTAAGAGTAGAAAAACATTAGAATAATTTACTAACTTCCATGAGATAAAACATGGAGTGTATTAAATAATTGTAAATTTTGTTTAGGGGAAACAGATATGAGTGATTTTAATTTTTACCCAATATGGAATTCCATAGAGCTTGAGCAAAATTTGAATCATACTGTAAAGTAGTAAAATAAATTTGAATCATAAATACTTCAATTGAATAATGTAGTAAAGTTAGTGCTAGGTAATTGAATCATATTAGTTATGGTATTTGAATCATACTGTAAAGTAGTAAAATAAATTCCGGCTGCAAGATGCTGTTACACAGAGCAGATGGAAGCTATTGCACAAAATTTGCCACAAATAACGATGGTAATTTTAGTAGTGGTGCTATTTCAATCTTTTCCACAATTATAAACATGAATGGAGCAGATGAAAATCATGGGACTGAAAAGGCCTACAAGTAAATTTCTCTAACATCTATATATTAGGAATATTGCACTGCATTTTGGAATCCACAGAAGATTGTTAGTCAGAGTGGTTATAGCAGTAGCAAGGGAATTTAGGAGGCCAGGGAGAGTGTTCCACTCAGGAATTAGAAACACAAAACACTGATTATATTACAGAAACAATCCAGTTTAGTAATCAGATTTGCAGCACAAGCGCTCAACACGCAAGGGTTTCCCCTTATAAGGAGTGATCTCCTTCAATCCGCAGGGAAAAAAAAACTACTCTAATAATCAACCCCCATCCGAACATAATGTACACACAAACATGACACAACTGTCCAACACAATTAATACAAATAACTGCCAAATAAATCACATTAATTAATGTCAGATAAACCACACGTAGCTGTTCAGCACATATATAAATAACTGATGGAGACTATTTCTTATAACTCATATCATATACTTGAGGCCTTCCATTGGTCTATCCAGTTTGAAACTTTAAGCCATGATTGAGGATTTAAAATGAATTATTAAATTTAAACAAAAGGATCAATGTATGAAAAGCTCAGCCAATGTTAAGTAACCAAATATCACTTCTTGTTACTTACTAATCCTCTGGAGGCTAACAAAAAAAAAGTATAGTTATTTGCCTACATGATTTTAGCATTCCTTTATATATTTCATCAAACTTCAAGTTCCAGCATACATCCAAGAAAAATATTTGTTAAATCCATACATAATGATTGATAAAAAAATCAATATACATTTTAGCGCCTGAAAGTGACAACTTGAGTTACTTGGTTCCAGACAAATTATTTCTTTGAGGGATGAAACTAAATACAGATGGACAATTGGGTAGGCTAAACATGTTAGTTGATAAATTATATCAATTCAGAAAAAAAAAATTGCTACATGGTTGCATGATTGCGTGATTATGAAAATTAAATACTTAAACCAAATTTTGCACACCACTATTACGTATGAATCAGCATTCAATTCACTGTCTAACAAAGTATATAAACTGATATTTGCCCACTAATCACCATAGTAATAGTAGTGGTCTGCAAATTATTGGTGTATAAGCACAATACACAACACATTTGTTAGGGCCAAGGAGATAAGAAAAATTTATTTCCTAGTAAGTTGTAAATCATTCTCAGCCAGCCAATACACAACCAATGGAGGGGTTCCCTCTTAAGCCCTCTATCATCATTTTGGACACACCCATGTAGCACTCCATCAGCCATTTGAGACAGCCACATACTTATAAAGACAGATACATGCCACTGATATTATTTCACTAACTCCTCTGAAACAGGAGATTTAACCATACCAACACTAACTCACAACTTATTAAATGAAACAACAGTTGATAGCTGAAAGCCTCAAACCAAGGACTTATTAGTAAAAATGAATTTGAATTCTAGTTTGCACTTTGCAAGTGCTCGGGATATCTCTTGTTTGCACTTTGGAACATTTTGCCCCACCAAATTAAGTAATGCAGAACGCTAGTGTACCTCACCATGGTAGTAAGTATTGCACGATTCGCGATTCGTATCGTACGATACGATACGATTCCAAGGCTCTGCGATTCGAATCGCATGTTGACTCGTTTTTTATTACGAATTGTATTCGGATCGTTTGTATCGTGTTCGGAATCGGAAAATCGCGATTCTAAGGAGAAATCGCACGATTCTGGACGTTGCGGGTCACCCTCGAAACCGGGTCGGGTCATGCATGACCCGGTTCTAAAAACCCTAAAAAAATGATTTTTTAAAAAAAAAACGAAAGTGAGACAGAAAGTGCCGCTTATACTCCCTGTACATGACCCACTTAGTGGGTTTCACTTTTTGTGGTCCATTTGCGTGGTTCAACTTCTCTGCTTCGTTTGTTTGGGTTGCTGTTCATCGTGGTCCAAGGTAAGGGCTTCCTTCTTGTTGTGTGGTCCATTCCTTCACTTGTTCTCTCTTTTTTTCTTTGTTATTCCCTCTACAACTTCCCTCTCTTGCTGCTGTCTAAGTTTCTATTTATTGGTACTTGGTAGGCCATTAAAAAATGGGTCATTCAAAAAGAGAGAACAACAATGGTATTTATTGGAGACTATTATTATTTGTATAATTGTATCTTTGTTTGTATTGAAGTTTATATGTTACTAATTACTATATATTTATGTATGACTTCATTTTTATATGTTTTGTATGCATATATATACACTATGTTTTTATTGATCATGAATCTTACGATTCACGATACGATTCGATTCACGATTCAAAAAATAAGCCTTCCGATACATTATTTGTATCTCGATTCAACTACCATGTACCTCACTTTCAAAGCAGTCCAAAAAATTTAAACTAAACATCATCCAAGCCATGAACATAACTAAACTGAATCCACGTTTTACAAATTCTAAACTAGCAACACACATCCAAACGCAAATATTTCATAAAACAACCAAAATCCAGCTAGCATAATAGTTTTACCTTCTCCTAAGACTGAAAAACAAGTTGCTCGACTTCAACCGGAACCACAGAACCATGCACGAGCACATGGAAAGACACGTAATTCCCCCAGCAGCAGCGACAACAACTTCAACCAAAGCCTTCATCTCTAGAGTGGTAGTAAAGTACTCCGAAGACATAATCTTATTCAACTTCTCCCCAATGCAACATCTAAAAATAGAAACCAGAAAAAGAAAACATAAATAACAAGTTAACAAACAACAACGAAACACAAGCAAAACTCAACAAGAGCATACAAGTGACATTAGCATCAGGCCCAATGGGCTGCTTGGATTTGGCGAGCCACGGCCTGGCGTGTTCCACGCAATGCTAGAGCGCGTTCTTGTGCGAGAAGTTGGAATCGAAAGGGCGTGAAACGAGAAGGGCACGGAAGGTGGAGATCGAATCGAGGTTCTTCTCACTGAGTAGATCAGTGGCATCATCGGTGACATAGTCGTAGGTCAAGCAGCAACCGCGCTCATGCGTTCGGGTGAGCATCGTGGAGGAGAAGTTGCTCTTGACGTCGAAGAGTGAGCCGAAGTAGAGCAGGTTCAAGAGGTCCTCGAGAACGGCGTCATTCAAGTGCGATGGCGGCTCATTAGAGCTAGAGTTCTCGGCTAGGGTTTCGGTGCCACGGCGAGTGTGTGCGGCGAAGGCTTCACCACAATGCTAGGTCTAACCAAAATTGAACAAGATGAACAGAATGTTCTTCTTGGAGAAAGGGCTCCAACGCGAGCCAACGTCTCAGTACTACATCGATTACTAGGTGAACCGATGTAAATGTATTTATAATTATTTATAAAATTGCCACCGTGCATTCAAAACGACATCGGTTCCACAAAAAATGATGTAAAACGCTCAATATTTACATCGGTCTCAGCCATAACCGATGTAAATATGCTTTACATTATACTCTTATTTACAAAAATGCCATCACATTTGATTTTTACATCGTTTCTACCTAAACAGATGTGAAATTGACGATGTTAAATAGTCACTTTCTAGTAGTGAATCTACAGCATTATACATACAAAAAAAGCAAAACCTAACATGATATATTGGAATTATGAACTCAATTTTACATATATTTGAAGTATTTACAACAAGTATTTAAATACTAAAACTGATCAACTTTTTATTGAATAAAGCAAACAGTAGAATATGATAAGTTGGCAAAGCATTGATGTTATCAGCATACATATAGTATTTAAAGCAATCATTTTCCATTTCCTCACAAGTCTGATTAACTGCACAATCAAAATTATTTGATGCAACACTAGCATTATCACTTTCAAGTGCATTTTTTCGCATTCTTTAAAGTTAGGATAAGATTGATATAAAGATTAAGGAGAACGGAAGAGGTAAGAGGTGAAAGATGAGTGAATGCATTTTTGAGATTAAGGAGAAAGGAAAGGGTAAGAGATGAAAGAAGAATGAATGCATTTTATTTAATATTTAAAAGGAAATACTTGAGCCCTTATTCAAATAAATAAATCTTAAAGCCTTGGGCAGAGCAATAAGACTAACATTACAAGAAAATTACTTAAAATTTGAATTAAAAATCACAGGCAGCTTGACAATCTCCTAATTATTAAGTTCCATGTTCAGTGGACAAGCGTGAACCAGACTAGCATGTTTGTCCTCACGAGAGTCTTGCTCAACAACAGCCATTGAGTTTGGAAACTCAAACCCTGCACTTCAAAAGATTTCTCGCAGATCACTGATAGGGACCCCATCTATTTCCCTCAACAGAATTAATTGTTGACCCTCCATGACCTAGTAGAGGGTTGTTCCCAATATTAGGATTATCCTCTTTAAAGTTTAACCACCCAGCCTTAGTCAAACTTTGTACCTTAATTTTTAGTGCTCTGCAATTTTCAAGGGAGTGACCAATAGCTTCCGCATGATAATCACATTTGGCATTAATGTCGTATCCCCTAGGATATGGTGGTTCTACGGGCTTCATCAGACAAGGTACTACTAGTGAATTTTGTAGTAGGAGAGGGAACAACTCAGTATAGGACATAGGGATAGGGTCAAACTCAATTGGTTTCCGATCTCGTGTATTTTGTGACCTCACATGGCTAGAATTTTGGTTCCATGGCTGGGTAGATTGAGGTGGTCGTGCGGTAGGTGTTGCGAGTGAAGCTTGTAGAGCTTGATGGATAGGTTGGTGAGGATATGGTGAGATGGCAGTGATATTTGGGTAGGCCTTGTGAGGGGTATAGAAATAAGGAGGTTGGTTGTTAGGTAACCTAGGGGAGTTGAATGTCACTGTATTTGTATCTCCTTCCTTTTTCTTTCCTACACCATTTGAAAATTTTCTTGAACTAGCTATTTCACTAGAGTCAACCACAATCTTTCCACTCCTCATGCCATTCTCAATTCTTTCCTCGATGATGACTATATTAGAGAAATTTGATGAAATATTCCCAATCATCTTATCATAGAACAATGCTTGTAAAGTATCAATGAACAGGGCTACCACTTCTCTATCAGACAAAGGAGGTTCCACTTCTTGCCACTTCTCTCCACCTTTAAGCATATTCCTTAAACGTTTCACCATCTTTTTTAGACATGTTGTGTAGTTCAAACCTATATGGAACCATGTCAAGATTATATTTATATTGTTTATGGAAAACATCAGCTAAATCCTTCCAAGAGCGGATATAGGCCCGTTCAAGATGCATATACCAATTCAAAGCTGCCCCAGTTAACGAATCCTGAAAGCAATGAATAAGAAACTTATCGTTGCGAGCATATGCTGCCATCTTTCTGCAATATATAGTTATGTGATTCTTTGGACAACTTGTTCCTTTATATTTATCAAATTCAGGTACTTTGAATTTTGGGGAAACTCTATATTTGGAACCAAACAAAGATCGACAACTTCACCGACATCATAACTACCTCTTTCCACAACCTTTAGCCTCTCTTCTAGCATTTGTAACTTCTCACTAGACTGAACATGCTCAATTCCAGAGGTTAGTTGATATCCCCCAGAAGTTTGGTGAGGATTCCCTTGGTTGATAAAATTAGAATTTTGGAGTTGGTAGGGAACTTGATGTTTATAAGAGGTTATATTCATGGAAGAAACCTCAGGTTGGGTAGGCTGCATTTGTGTAGGTGGCTGATTCACCAATGGTTGGTGCTTATCTGGAGGATCCATGAGTGTTGGAGGTGTGTAGTTGAGCGGAAGGCCATATGGTGGCCATTGGACCTCTGGAGGATCAACTTGTTGACTAGATTTGTTAAGATGTAGGGTTAATGGTTGTGTTGGGGTTGGGGTAAAGCCAGGTGGATACGCAGGAGAAGTTGACGATTCTCCTCTAGCTACTGGAGGGGCCCCTTCTACATTTTTCACTTGTATAGACTGCAACATCTCTAGAATTTGGGCCATTTGTTCCTTCAATTGATTGATATCATTTCTCAGTTCTTCGATGCATTCTTCCATCTCATCCATGATCTTGGCCTGAGAGCGTGTTCTATAACGATGCCGAGGAAACACTTTGTTTTTTTTGCTCTATTACTTTTTGAATACAAAGTGAATTTTATGCGTATAAAAGAAAAGGAAGAAGAAACAAATTTTGGAAAAAATTAATTTTGTATTCAAATTGAAGAGCGATTCCCCACATCTCAACACTAGAGGCAAAAAAAAAAAAAAAAAAAAAAAATCCCCTTAGGTCATACAATGGTTGACACTTATTTCAAGGGAGCATTCACTCCTCAATGGATAAGGTCATCTTACTAGCAATCTAGCAGTATGAACCACATTTTTAAACAAGGATCAATCATCTCAAGATCAAAATGTGATTAACAATCACTCAAGGGAGAATTCTCTCCTCAATAAATGATGTCTAAACAAGTTATAAGTCAAATGTCTTATTATTTTGGCAGATCTTACCTACCCTTTGGAGATCATTTTTTTAGCACATTTATCCTGATACTCTTGCTTAACCCTAATGCATTGCTAGTATGATTTTGAATCTCCTCCATATTGAATACTATCAATTATTTTAAGGTTTAAAAGAAAAAAAGATGAGATGAAGACTTAATCAAATCAAAAGAAGAAAAAAAATGAGACAAAGACTTAATTAAAATGTGACTTACTATGCCCCTAATATGCATGTATGAATGAATTTTTATCATTTATCCTTTATTTATTAAAAAAAAATTATTTTAGGCAAGAAAAACAACCTAAAAAAATGATATTGGATATAAATGTATGATGCATGAATGTATTAACACATTTTTTTTTGTTAGTATGAATATATATAAGAAGAAGGATAGAGAGTAGTACAATGTGACCTATTACAGTAAACCTAGGGTAGGAAATTTCTAAGGTTAACACCCTACTTTGGAAGGTCATTAAGTCCACCTATTACTGCATGGGTTTGTGGGTGGATCTAAAAACTCCTCAAGATTTATTGGTCCCCAGGTTGCCCTTATCATATAAATAAGGACCTAGCGCATGAATCAATCACAAGTAGGGAACATACCCTCTCAATATGATTAACACATGCTACTAGTAACAACCTGAGTGGTAACTCAACAACGGTCAAGTGAGCATCAAACCCCTCAATAACAGTCATCAAGCCACCTTCTCTTCCTAGGCTCGCACAGGCTCGGGTATAGAGCCCAAAGTTGTGAGGTACAAGTGTTAGTGGGTGTGTGAGGTAACAAATAAACATGCAAATAAAATAAATAAAACTTTAATTTAAGCTTAAATCCAAATAAAACATGCGTAGCAACAACAAAATAAATAAATAAAACAAAAATAAAATAAAATAAAATAAAAGGAAAAAATGAATATTTATAAAGACATGATTTTGCGCAATTAATTTAATAAGGCCTGACTCTCAAATTTTCCCAGTGGAGTCGCCATCTGTCATAACCGGGATCATGACGGGATGACGCTAACATTTATTTTAATGGAGCCGCCACCGATATTTTATTTTAAGGGAAAAACATTAGAAAACCCTTTGAAAGATAATCTTTAAAATCAGAGTTGGGTTCGGGAGTCGATTACGTGTAGGGAAGGTATTAGCACCCTACAACGCCTGTAAAAATAGTATCTTTAATTAATTGCCCAAAATTATAGAAATTTATAAATATTTAATTTACTCCTTAGAAATGTATGTGAGATGCTTCTTTTTTTTTTGTATTTTTATTAGAAAATTATAGGGATTTAGGTTAGCAAATGGTTAATCAATAAACTCTCCCAACACATGAAAGATAGAATTGTTATTCAATCAATGTTATTGATTTTTATTTGTTGATAATGAATTAGGCTTAAAGGTTAGGACAACAAATAATTATTCTATTAACTTTTATGATTTACATGATATTAAAGGGTAGAAGTGTTACTCAATTAATATCATTAATCATAAAATAACGTATGCATGAAGCAAAATTATGTTTGTATTTTTTTTATCTAAAGAAATAGATTCTACGTAAGGATTCAAGTTAGCAAATGGCTAATCAATAAATCCTTCCCAATAACATTAAAAATAAAAATGTTATTTAATTAACGTTATTGGTTGCAACATATTTTTATTCTTAAAAAAGAAATTGTACATGAGAGTTTAAGCTAGCAAATGACTAGTCATTAAACCCCCATGACCTAATATGTTAAAGATAAAAATGTTATTCAATTAACATTATTATTGGTCGTATATTAAATATTTTTATAAATAATAATCTTAAAGGCAACAAATCATATTCACTATGTACAAACAATAAAAAATAAATAAATAAATAATCAAAAAAATAATAATAATAAATAAATAAATAAAAGAAAGAGAAAAAAAAAAGTTAAGAAAAGAAACGATACCAAATGAGTTGAATCTTCGAATATGATGATCAAAAAGGTGATTTTTAGCTACCTTTCACACTACAAAGGTGTCTCACAGATCTCAAGAAATACAAAAGAGAGGGGAGAGAGAAAAAAAAATTTCGAGCTCTAAAGAGTATTGGACGAAATTTTTCTGGTCCTTGAAAACAATGCCCGAGACGTCTATTTATAGACGTCAGACCTGACCAGAACGGCCCGTTCCAAAATCGGAACGGCCCGTTCTGGATCATTAATTCCTTTACGAGCTAAATGTGAATCTGGAACGACCTGTTCTAAATTCAAAACGGCCCGTTCTAAAAGCGCAATGGCCCGTTCTGAAATTAAGAACGGTCCATTCTGAAATTCGAAACGGCTCGTTCCAGATAAGGAAATTTAGGCCTTTTAACTAACTTGAAACGGCCCGTTCCCATCTTGGAACGGCCCGTTCTCAATGAGGGTTGTTGTGCTTTTTTGTAACTAGGAACGGCCCATTCCGAATTTGGAACGGCCCGTTCTGGGCTACTTAAATTGTTTTTTTTTCCTGCAAACTTCCTTGTTGTCACCTCCATACTTTGAGAGCTCCTCCTCTTCATAGTAGATGTCCATTTCATGAGTCCAAATAAATTTTATTATTCACAATGCCAAAATAGAATGGATAGCAAAATGTTGTTGTCATGCATTTTATTTAACTCCTATTGAGTACTGTATTTTGAAGGAAAAAGCAAAATAAATATAATTATTAATTTATAAAATCAAATGAATAGATTTTTAATGATTTCATGGTTCATTATTTACAAAGGCTTATTATGCAATAGACCTTTGTGAATTGATTAAAGTATATGCTAGATGTGACACCCTTACTACCCCCAACACATATATTGTAATAATGTAAATAGACTAAGGAAATAAAATTTTCAACATAGGTAAAAGGATTCACATAAAAAACTTCATAAATATTCCTCAATATCCAAGATAATTGGAAATAAATAAATTAAAAAATGAAACATAAGAGTTTACAAATTGTTTTCGAAAGACAAGGTACAACTCCAAATCTATATAAAAATCCATGTCCTAGAAATCCTCTGCCCCGATGTCACAATATCAGAGCATACCCACAATTCAACTGTTGGCATTCTAGATGTCACTCATAGCCGGATCTTCCTCACCTAAAATATCCACAATTGCACGGTGAGAAAAGAAAATATCTATATGTAAAGCACATACACAACATATCATCTCATTATAAAATATTCATAAACATTTCAATATATCATAACTCTATCAATCATGCATCATCACCACGTCACAATTCACAATCACACCAATTTTTACAAATCTTGCAATTAACCCTATGCCAAGGTCACGCCTGTAGCATCTCTTACCCAAGGTCGTGCCACCCCCGACATAAGTATTAATTGTCTCACACATCCCACCCTATGCCAAGGTCACGCCTGTAGCATCTCTTGCCCAAGGTCGTGCCACCCCCAACATAAGCATGAGAAATCACACATCCTACACTATGCCAAGGTCACGCCTGTAGCATCTCTTGCCCAAGGTCGTGCCACCCCCGACATAAGCATGTGGAATCACTCATCCCATACTATGCCAAGGTCACGCCTGTAGCATCTCTTGCCCAAGGTCGTGCCACCCCTGGTCATAATGTGAGGAACCACAATCACATAACAATCACAATCATCACAAAATCTTACTATGTTAAGGTCACACTACCCTTCAGCCTAGGGTCGTGCTCACCCCTGACATAACGCTATGCCAAGGTCACGCTACCTTTTTAGCAGCCTAAGGCCATGCTCACCCCTGACATAACACTGTGCCAAAGTCACGCTACCCTTTTACCAGCCTAGGGCCGTGCTCACCCCTAGTCATCAGTATGAGGATCCACAATCACATCTCATTCAAATTCCACACATCTCATTTCATAACTCAAATTCCATATTACATACAGATAAGTCCACACAATACAATGATTCACATACCCATCAAGTAATTCACCATGAATACACATCTATAACAATAATATTTATAAATTAATATAAAACCCAATTAATCACCAATTTAATAGATATAATCTTAACTCAAGTAATAAAACCCCCAATTTTCCCAAAACCTAACTCACAGGCACTTTTCTACGATTTCATCCTCTCTCCTAGATCATCTTTCTTACAAATTAAATATATATTTCTAATCCTCAACACATACAGAATCTAATGGGATCATCAATTCCTGAAACAGAAATAATCCAATTTTTCCAAAACCTAACTCACAGGTACTTTTCTACAATTCTATTCTCTGTCCCCGACCATCATTTTTACAAATTAAATATATATACATGATCCTAAATACATACAAAATCACATAACACCAATAATTATCCAAACAGAAATAATTATAAAATTACTCATAATCCTACGAGCTTCCTCTTCTACCCAATTCCCTGATGTAACTTTGCATATAAATAATCCCATTTTCCCTCGTACATGGATGAATAGTAGCTAAAACTAAAATAGAGATCTCCTTGGTCTCCTCCTCTGAGTACACCCTCGATCTTCAGAGAGTGTAGAAGGAAAAGAAGGGGGCAAAGAAGAAAAGAAGAGAAAAGTGAAAAGTGTGCTTTTGGGAGTGCCAGAGTGCTCTATTTATAGGATCAGATGTCTTTGGAACGGCCTGTTCCAAATCCAGAATGGCTCATTCTGGACTCTTAAATCACGAGTAAAAAAACACATCCAGAACGGCCCGTTCTCAAACCAAAATGGCTCGTTTTGGGGTGCATTTAATAATCACAATGGTCATATTTTGGAACGACCCGTTCTCAACTCTGGAACGGCCCGTTCTCAATTAGGTGAAAAGGCCATTTCTGAAAACCGAAACGTCCCGTTCCAAACTAAGAATCTTAGCAAAATTTAATGGTTTGGAACAGCCCGTTCCAATTTTGGAATGGCCCATTCCAGGCTACTAAACCACCTTAATTGGGCTCTTGGCCCAGTGAAAGTTGGGCTGTTACACTAGAAAGAAAAATATTGATGGAAATGAAAAGGCTTGCATCTCAGATGATTAAGATTATGTTTTTGATAACTTTGATGTTTGTAGTAGCTGATACACATGTTTCTCCTGATGATGTGGATGAAAACCAAGATGATTTTTTAATGGGAAGAGAATTGTCAGTTGAGTTCCTGGAAAATGATATGGATGTTGTTCAAAATGTGGATAACTAAGATGGTACAAATGTTATTGTTATTACTAACTTTATTAAAAATAATTTGGTTAAGAATTTGAATGCAATTTTGGTGTGAATACTTGAATATGAATAATTTCTTATTAATTTGAATTGATGGGTACAATCAAATAAATAGACATGTAACAAAAATAATCCCTAAAGTTTTGGGATTAAGATAAACTATAAATAAGGAAGATAAACTAATATATCTAAACTATATCTTAATAATATATCTAAACTATATCTTAGAATATCATAGAATATCTTAACACTCTCCCTCAAGTTGGAGCATATATATCATATGCATCTAGCTTGTTACATATATATATTATCCTAGAACCTCGTAAAGATTTAGTAAAGATATCTGCAAGCTGATCCTTGGAGCAAACTGAGGAGGTCTTGATGATACCGGAGAGGATATTTTCTCTGATGAAATGGCAGTCAACCTCTATATGCTTTGTTCTATCATTAAAAATTGGATTAGAGGAGAGGTATAAAGCTGATTGGTTATCACAAACTAGTTCCATATGACCAACCTTGCAAAATTGCAACTCTTGAATTAAGAATTTTAGCCACAAGAGCTCACATGTGGTGTGAGCCATAACATGCTATTATGCTTCTGTACTTGATTATGCAACAACACTTTGCTTTTTACTCTTCTATGAGACAAGATTACCACCCATGAAGACACAATAGGCTGATGTTGACCGTCTATCACTTGCATCACGTGCCCAATCGGCATCTGAATGTGATTTATTTTTTGACCTTTTATTTAAAAGGAAGTTAGTAGGAAAATTTAGTATAATATTTTTATCGAAAACAAAAGCTACCTAAAGTTCCTTCAACTCAAAATCAATTTGTCAACCCAAAATCAAATATATGAATTTTGTTTAAAATCTTGTTTTGTATCCCACTCAAGCTAAGAACATGGCTAGAACATTCCTTTCAAGACTTGGACAATCCTCTTCCTTCAAGCTAGTATTGGACCACTTGATAATGTTCACTCCTTCAAATAGGATATACTAGATGTGTAGTTCTAGGTGTAAGATGTGTTTGTTAAAAGCCCTACATTGGCTAGGAATATGGCTAGACTACTCCTTATCGCAATTTGTCAATCATCTTCCCTTGAGTTGGCCTTTTGGGAGTGAGTTAAGCCAGATCTGTTTCTAATGCCATTCATTACAAGATTTCCTTAATTTTTTTTATCAATATTATTTCTTAGATATTAATAGCCATTTGCTAGCTTTTTCTTCTTGTCTTTTATGTGTGTTTTGTGACACCCTTACTACCCCAACACATATATAATATAATTTAATTAAGAAGAATAAACTTTCAAAGGGTTCGTAAAAGGGTTCACATAAAACTTCGAAACTGTTCTTTCTTCAATATAAGAAAATGACTGAAAAATAAAACTTGAAAGGTAAAATTTAAGAGTTTACAATTTTAAACACATTTATTACAATACCAAATCCATATAAATATTCTGTCCTAGAAATCCTCTGCCCCGATGTCACATCAGAGCATTCCCATAATTTAACTGTTGGCATTCTAGATGCCACTCGTAGCCGGATCTTCTTCACCTAAAATATCCACAATTTATACGGTGAGAAAAAAAAATATCTATATGCAAAGTACATACAAACACATCACAATATAATCTCATCATAATTCATTATTTAATAAATATATATATATATATATATATATATATATATATATATATATATATATATATATATATCAATCATTCATCATCTTCACATCCCAATTCACATTTAACATATCTCATTTCACATACATATCTCAATCCATCAAAATCCACACCAATTATACAATTAACAACATCATTTCCATATTCATAATTCATGTCAATCTTACAATTAACACTATGCCAAGACCTCGCCACATCTGACACAAGTGATACAGGTTAATCGCCTCCCACACCAAACCAGGGTCATGCCCTCCCTGTAGCATCACTTACCCAGGGGCCGTGCCATCCCTAGTCATTAAGGAGTACGCTCGTCCCTGAAGCATCACCTACCCAGGGTTCGTATCATCCATGATCATCCGGGAGTACGCTCGTCCCTGAAACATCAACTACCAGGGTTCGTATCATCCTTGATCCTTTAGTGTGAGGAATCACAATCAAATTACAATCCATACAGTCTCTTGCAATTAACCCTATGCCAGGGCTGCCATAATCGACATAAGTGGTGTGTGTTAACTGTCTTACTCATCCCACACCATGCTAGGGTCACGCCCTCCCTGTAGCACCACTTACCCAGGGGCCGTGCCATCCCTAGTCACTGATGTGAGGCACCATAATCACAATCATAATCACATTCATACAACATCTCATCTCATAATTCAAATTCACATCACGTACACAATTCCACCTCAAATACACAACAGATAAGCCCAACAAAATAAGGGTTTACACACCCCTCAAGTAATTCACATCAAGATCATTCATTCTTATCAATCAATACAATAAAATCATTCATAAATTAATATTATAAACAATGGAATTATCAATTTAATATAATTCAGCATAAACAGTAAAACCCTTAATTAAAACCTATCTCACAGGCACTTTTCTACAATTTCGTTCTCTCTCCCAGATCATCATTCTTACAAATTATTAGCATATTTATAATCCTCAACACATACCGAATCTAATGGTATAATTAATTCCTCAAACAGAAATAATTCAACTTTTCCAAAACCTAGCCTACATGCACTTTTCTATAATTTCGTTCTCTCTCCCAGAGCATTATTTTTACAAATAAATCATATATTCGTACTCCTAAATTCATACAGAATCAAATAATGCCAATAATTTTTCAAACAGAAATAATTATAAAATTGCTCATAATCCTAAGGGTTCTTCTTCTACCCAATTTCCTCATGTAACTCCACATATAAATAATCTCTTTTTCCCCCGTACCTGGACACATAAGAACTCGGGCAGAACCTCCTCTTTTTCCTTAAATAAGGATCAGAACTAAGACTGGAGCAGAACCTCATCCTCTGAGTTCCCCTTGGTCTTCAGAGAGAAGAAGAGGAACGAAAGAGAGAACAGAAGAGAAGAGAGAGTGAGAATGAGAGGTGTGTAGAAATGAGAGGATTTGAGGCCTATTTATAGGATTTTTCGCCCACCTACCACTACGGCCCGTTCCAAAATCGGAACGGCCCGTTCTGGGCCCTTCAAACCTACGTAAATTTTTCAACTGGAACGGCCCGTTCCCAAACCAGAACGGCCCGTTCTCAAACCCAGCAGAACGGCCAGTTCTGCTTCTGGAACGGCCCGTTCTCCAAACTGGAACGGCCCGTTCTCCCTCTAGAACGGCCCGTTCTGCTTCTCAAATTTTGGGCCTTTAACTTATTCCAGAACGGCCCGTTTCACTTTTGAAACGGCCCGTTCTGGGCAACGAATTGGGCCTACGGCCCATTGAAAATTGGGCTGTTACAATACTTCCCTCCTTTATGAAATTTCGTCCTCGAAATTTTTGCAATGGTAGACTCCTCGCTTCTTACTTTCTAATTATTATGCGACCTCACTACCTTATTGATATACAACTCTATCAAAAGATATCTAAGGGAAAAACAAGTAAATTTGGCAAGCCTATCCACTAAAACACAAATAGAATTAACCTCTTAAGCATCTCAGACAAACCTACAATTAAGGCCTATCCACCCATCATCTCACTTCCACAATGGGACGTCTGAGTGCTACAAAATTCCTAAAGACTTCTAGCATACTAAACACAAGTATACAATTTCTCTACTCCTTTCTTCACCTTAGGTCACTTCACTTCCGCTGCGCTATTCAGATACATCCTCCTAAGGTCTCGATACATCTCATTAGCTCCTAAATATATATATTAAGAGTACTGTTATGTACTTCCTCTAAAATCATCTTCCTTAATTCAAGGTTACTATGCACCCAAGTTTGTTCTTGCACCTCAAAACAATGTCGATTTCTACTCATAAATGGTTATCTATACTTCTACCAATCTTCTCCACTTGGTTCTCTAAGAAAGGATCTGACTCCTAGGCTTCTCTAATCTCATCCATTAATTCACTAGTCACTTTTAACACAATCAATTCAATGCTTCTAAGGATAATCTCATACACCAAGCATAAGTCTTTAAATTCTTCAATCAAATCTAACCCTTAAATCATCATAAATGATATACTAGAGGTCATCATAATCAAGGCATCTGCCACAATATTGGTTTTACTTCTGTGATCATCTTTAAAGATTAAGCACCTAAGCGTAAGTTCACTAGGTATACATATCAGATCTCTAATTTCACCAGTCCATCTACACCCAAGTCAAACTCTTATTCATCACCTTATCCTATAGCCTCATATCTTGTTACCAAAATTAATCAATTAATTATACGTCTCCAATTTTCTTCAACAATTCACTCGTTACTCAAGTTATACCTAGTTTCATACTACTCGGAGTAATCTCATAAGTCAAACTTAAATCTTTAATTTCAGCCAAAAAGATCCATCTCTCTAATCATAAGAAAAAAATAATGTAGAGGGTTCCTACTCAAAGCATCAACCATCACATTGACTTTATGCAAATAACAACTAAGATTGAAATCCTAGTCCACAAAAATTCCAACTATCTCTTTTGTCCCATATTCAAGTCCTTCGGGTCAAACAAAATTTGAGGTTCTAATGATCACTAAATACCTCCAACTTAGAATCATATAGGTAGTGTCTCCAAATCTTAGTGTAAATATCACGATTGCTCACTCAATGTCATGGGTAAGGTAATTCCTCTCATAAATTTTCAATTGCTTAGAAACATAAGTTATTACCCTTCCTCCTTGCATCTACACTACCTCCAAATTCATCTTAGAAGCATCACGGTATACCACATAAGACTTACTAAAATCCAGTAACATTATCCAATCTTTCCTTAAGAGTTTGAAACATACTCTCACATTTATTATCCCATACAAAGGCAAGTCTTTCCTAGTCAATCTAGTCAAATAGTAAGCAACCTAGAGAAGTAAGCGACGAAATGCTTTGGGGAGTTGAAAATAAGCATAGGTTCGGGGATCCTCGATATAGGTTAACCTTTTGAACTACTGTTGAATTCATGGGTAGGCAAAAGACAACTTAGTGAACTGAAACATCTTAGTAGCTGTCGCCACCGGCCCGAAACGGGCTTTTGGCATTCGCGAAGGATGGTTGGACTCTTTTTATTTGTTTAAAAATATGGATTGCTAGAATGACTTATTCTCAAACTGAGACCTTGTCAAACGAGCAATTTTATTAAAAGGCTCACCAATCCATGTTAATCCCAAGCGGGACCCTCCATGGATTAGTGGTTTTCATAAAAGGAAGGGTTCATGGAGTCGCCACCAATGTTTTACTCAAAACATTGGAAAAAGAGGTTTAAGGCAATCGATTCAAAAATCGACTTCGGCCATTACAACCAGAGTCGGGTAAGGGAGTCGGTTACGCGTGGGGAAGGTGTTAGCACCCCACAGCGCCCCTTTCGGGTTCCCTATGACAGATTATTTAAAAATAGTAGTACGAAATTACTAAATTACCCCTATTTATTCTAAGCAATTGTAAATTAACTATCTACATGATGACAATTTAAATATGTACACACAGAAAGCGGTAAAAGAAGGGACTTTAAAGAGATAAACCTTTGAAGCGTGCTTTCTTATATATCTTGACAGAAATTGGGAAGCGTTTTGGCGTTCCCTCCCTCTACAAGACCGCTCGCTCCCTCCTAAAAAATTATTTTTGACTTGGAAATCTGATGGATTTCCCTTCGACTTAGTTTGAGACGCAAGCAAAATGCTCAGAACTCAAAAACTTCGTCGGATCAACTCTCCGAGTGATTTCTAGGCAGAGCACTGCTCAAAAAAACCCAGAATACTCAAGAAGAGGGTTAAAACTCAGTCCAAAAGTGTGAAATGACGTCCCATTGACGTCATATTTATAGGGAAAAGGCTCAATACGGTCTCTGGGGGTCAATACGGTCAACATTGAAATTTTGAACTACAATACGGCCGTATTGGATTCAATACGGCCGTATTGAAGTTCAAAAAACCTCAATACGGCCGTATTGAAGTTCAGTGCAGCCGTATTGAAGTTCAGTGCAGCCGTATTGAATTCAATGCAGCCGTATTAAAGTTCAGTGCAGCCGTATTGAATTCAATGCAGCCGTATTGAAGTTCAGAAACTTCAATACGGCCGTATTGAGTTCAGTGCGGCCGTATTGAAGTTCAAAAAGTTCAAGACGGCCGTACTGAACCTCTGGGAGGCCGTATTGGGCTTCATTCCTCCCACTTTTCTTATTTTAGCTATTCTAAGACCTCTAAACCTACAGATAGTCATCCTATGGTCTTCTGGGAGTCCTTCCGGCTGACTTTCCTTTGGTCTTCGAGAGTCTTCAAGCTTTATTTCCGACCCGGACAATTTTAGGGGTCTACAGCTGCCCCCCCTTTACTTAGTCGGACGGCCTTTTGGTGTACCGGCTGACAAGTAAAGGAGTTGACCCAATTGTCCGGGTGATGTGCCAACCTTCTGACTTGTAGCGTCTTCCGGTGGAAAATTGTTGAGTAGCCTCTCCAGGTTGTTGCATACCTTGGCGTTTCTGACAACCTCGGTAGCTAAGTTTACCCTCTCCAGGGTCAACTTCACTCGACGCCCGAGCCGGAAGTTGAACACCAACGTGCCTCTGACGACGCTGATGGTTGAGTACCGCCTCTCCAGGCCTAGCCTCACTCGACGCCCGAGCCGGAAGCTAGACACCAGTGTTAACATCACCGATGATTGAGTACTGCCTCTCCAGGCTCTGCTTCGGTTGTTTCTGAGGACCTAGGCAGCTAAGTTTACCCTCTCCAGGGTCAACTTCACTCGACGCTGTCGCCACCGGCCTGAAACGGGCTTTCGGCATTCGCGAAGGATGGTTGGACTCTTTTATTTGTTTAAAAAATATGGATTGCTAGAATGACTTATTCTCAAACTGAGACCTCGTCAAACGAGCAATTTTATTAAAAGGCTCACCAATCCATGTTAATCCCAAGCGGGACCCTCCATGGATTAGCGGTTTTCATAAAAAGGAAGGGTTCATGGAGTCGCCACCAATGTTTTACTCAAAACATTGGAAAAAGAAGCTTAAGGCAATCGATTCAAAAATCGACTTCGGCCATTACAACCAGAGTCGGGTAAGGGAGTCGGTTACGTGTGGGGAAGGTGTTAGCACCCCACAACGCCCCTTTCGGGTTCCCTATGACAGATTATTTCTAAAAATAATAGTGCAAAATTACTAAATTACCCCTATTTATTCTAAGCAATTATAAATTAACTATCTACATGATGACAGTTTAATATGCACACAGAAAGCAGTAAAAGAAGGGATTTTTAGAAAAGAAACCTCTTGAAGCGTGCTTTTTATATATCAAGTAAAACTGGGAAGCTTTTTGGCGTTCCCTCGCTCTACAAGCCCGCTCACTCCTTCCTAAAAATAATTTTTGACTATGGAAATCCGGAGGATTTCCCTTCGACTAAGTTCGAATCTCCAAGCTAAATGCTCGGAATTCCAGAACTTCGTCGGATCGACTCCCAGAGAGATTTCTAGGACAGAACACTGCTCAAAAACCCCAGAATACTCAAGGAGGGAGTCAAAACTGTGTGGAAAAGTGTCAAATGACGTCCCATTGACGTCATATTTATAGGGAAGAGGCTCAATACGGTTTATGAGGGTCAATACGGTCAACATTGAAATTTTGAACTAATACGGCCGTATTGAATTCAATACGGCCGTATTGAAGTTCAAAAAACCTCAATACGGCCGTATTGAAGTTCAGTGCGGCCGTATTGAAGTTCAGTGCAGCCGTATTGAATTCAATGCAGCCGTATTGAAGTCCAGAAACTTCAATACGGCCGTATTGAGTTCAGTGCGGCCGTATTGAAGTTCAAAATGTTCAATACGGCCGTACTGAACCTCTGGGAGGCCGTATTGGGCTTCATTCCTCTCACTTTTCTTATTTTAGCTATCCTAAGACCTCTAGACCTATAGAGAACCCTCCTTGGGCCTTCTGGAAGTCCTTCTGGCTGATCTTCCTTCAGTCTTCGAGAGTCTTCAAGCTTTATTTCCGACCCGGACAATTTTAGGGGTCTACAGCTGCCCCCCCTTTACTTAGTCGGACGGCCTTTTGGTGTACCGGCTGACAAGTAAAGGAGTTGACCCAATTGTCCGGGTGATGTGCCAACCTTCTGACTTGTAGTGTCTTCCGGTGGAAAATTGTTGAGTAGCCTCTCCAGGTTTTGTGCATACCTCGGTGCTCTGGACATCTGGGTAGCGTGAGTTTTGCCTCTCCAGGCTTGTGCATACCTCGGTGCTCTGGACATCTGGGTAGCTGAGTATTGCCTCTCCAGGCTTGTGCATACCTCGGTGCTCTGGACATCTGGGTAGCTGAGTATTGCCTCTCCAGGCTTGTGCATACCTCGGTGCTCTGGACATCTGGGTAGCTGAGTATTGCCTCTCCAGGCTTGTGCATACCTCGGTGCTCTGGACATCTGGGTAGCTGAGTATTGCCTCTCCAGGCTTGTGCATACCTCGGTGCTCTGGACATCTGGGTAGCTAAGTATTGCCTCTCCAGGCTTTGTGCATACCTCGGTGCTCTGGACATCTGGGTAGCTAAGTATTGCCTCTCCAGGCTTTGTGCATACCTCGGTGCTCTGGACATCTGGGTAGCTGAGTATTGCCTCTCCAGGCTTGTGCATACCTCGGTGCTCTGGACATCTGGGTAGCTAAGTATTGCCTCTCCAGGCTTTGTGCATACCTCGGTGCTCTGGACATCTGGGTAGCTAAGTATTGCCTCTCCAGGCTTTGTGCATACCTCGGTGCTCTGGACATCTGGGTAGCGTGAGTTTACCCTCTCCAGGGATTTGTGATAGTTTTGTCTCCAAAGTCCACGATGCTGCTTCGACAGTTGTTTTTGATTTTGGTGCCGCTGAGGGCTGGATAACGCAGGGATCCGTCTAGGGGATGTGCAGTTACTCATAGGTTCCTGTGTCCCAACTTTCCATTGCGTAGTTGGTACCCATTGGGGAATTTCTGATTCCTTAGGGTGCAGACACAAAGATGCTCTTTCTGATGTGAGCGATGCCTTATGATTGGCTGACGTCCTTTCGACGTTGGTGGAGTATCCCGGTTATCCTTATTCGGGTATCTCTTTTGGATTTTCTAATTTTTGCTGCCTCTGTGTAGGCTGTTATCCGCTGGGGATTCTGGATGTTGATTTTTGATTAGCCTCTTCTGTTAGGCGGATCATCTTGACGCTTGATTTTTGGCTGAAAGCCGATTTCCACTTGGGGAATGGTTTATTGATTTTCTTTTTTGGATTTTCCTTTTTGTAGGAATGCCTCTTGAGTAGGCGACTGGGGATTTAGGGATCTTATGTATCCCAGAGTATTATTTAGGAAGCCTCTACAGGCTTAGACTCACTCAATGCCTGAGTTGGAGAGCTATCTTCCACTGAGGAAGTTTTAAGTCCTTTGACTGAATATTTTGCTTTGGATGATCGCGCTTCCATTGGGGAATTTTACTGATCTTGGTTTGATAGCTTTCACTGGGGGATTTGGCCCGTGAGTGGAAGCTGAGATATCTCTGGGGAGTATTATTTCTGCGAGCCTCTCCAGGCTCATTTATTCTGTACAGTTGGGGAGTATTATTTCAGCAAGCCTCTCCAGGCTCAGTTATTCTGAGAGAGTATTATTTCGGCGAGCCTCTCCAGGCTCAATTATTTTAAGAGGGAGTATTGTTTCGGCAAGCCTCTCCAGGCTCAATTATTCCGAGAGAGTATTATTTCAGCAAGCCTCTCCAGGCTCAGTTATTCTGTACGAGTATTATTTCGGCAAGCCTCTCCAGGCTCAGTTATTCTGTAGGAGTTTTATTTTTTGTTCAGCCCGAGAATGCGAGCTGAGACGTCTTTTGGAGAGTATTATTTCGGCAAGCCTCTCCAGGCTTAATTATTTTGTGGGAGTATTTTTTCAGCAAGCCTCTCCAGGCTCAATTATTCTGTGGGAGTATTATTTCGGCAAGCCTCTCCAGGCTCAGTTATTCTGTGGGAGTATTGTTTCGGCAAGCCTCTCCAGGCTCAGTTATTCTGTATGAGTATTGTTTCGGCAAGCCTCTCCAGGCTCTGTTATTCTGCATGAGTATTGTTTCGGCAAGCCTCTCCAGGCTCAGTTATTCTGTACGAGGCGATCGATTTTCTAAATCTTTTGCCTTTTTTGTCATTTTTGGCTTTTTCTGTATTTTTTGCCTTTTTTGTCATTTTTTTGGCTTTTTCTGTATTTTTGCCTTTTCTGTTGATTTGTGGCTTTTTCTGTTGACCGCTACCATACACAAGCAATTTTTCCTATTTTCTATTTTATGCAATTGCCTCATGATAAGGTCTTTGAATGTGCAACTAATGTGTGTGATGCACAAATGCAAGTTTTATTATTTAATGTTTTTAGAAAAATGAATGGCTCTCCCTATCCTCCTTTTCTTGGAGGAATTTCTGTCATCGACGTGAGGGAATATTTTTGTGAGCCTTTTATGCAGGAGATTATGGATTTTATAGGAACCCCTCCAATTTTCTTTATTGACCGATTATTAAGGAATTTCATACAATTTTTAGAAATACCAATTTAGAGGCATAATCACATGGTCAAGAGAGAAAATAAATGAATAGATATTTTATTAATATTCACAAGTGTTTTTACAGAAAGATATACAGAAGGAAATTTCTGAAGAATGGCTGGCCTGGGTAGGCTATATACATTGGGCTTAACAATTATATCTGTAATTGTTGCTCTTTACATTCCCCTAGTTGCTTTGGGTGAGATGCCTGAGCCAGGAGTGTAGATGCTGCAAGACGCTTGCTTCTAGAAGATAATCACTTGAACCGCCTTTCGGTTTTCGATTCAAGTGACCGTTGCTTGCTTTGCTTTTACATCTTATTCTTTTGCCCCTAACTTTTGCCCAGGACGTATCCTAGCGGGGATAATTTTGCCTTTGTTTTGCCTAGTACCCTTGTACTGGCGGGCTTTTTGTTTTGCCCTAACTTTTGCCTAGGATGCCCTTTTTCGGGTTTTCATCCTAGCGGGCTTATGCAAGCAACGTCTTCAAGCATAGTACTTCTTTACCTCGTCAGCGTTGACTGGGTATCGAAGTTCTTTTCCATCCATGTCTGTGAGGATCAATGCTCCTCCTGAGAAGGCTCGTTTTTCCACGTATGGTCCTCCGTGATTTGGGGCATACTTTCCGATTTTGTCCTTTTGAGTTGGTAGCAATTTCTTCATTACCAACTCTCCCTCATGGTAGACTCGAGGGTGGACTTTCTTGTCAAAAAGCCTTTTTGATCTTCCTCTGATAGGCTTGACCATGGCATATGGCGTTCAGCCGTTTTTCTTCAATGAGGTTCAACTGGTCATACCGGCCTTGAACCCATTCTGCTTCGGAAAGTTTTGCTTCCATGATTACCCTTAGGGAAGGTATTTCGACTTCGACGGGTAGAACTGCCTCCATCCCATAGACGAGGGAGAATGGAGTAGCTCCTGTGGATGTGCGTACAGAAGTCCTATAACCACGGAGGGCGAAGGGTAACATCTCGTGCCAGTCTTTAAATGAGACAACCATCTTTTGCACTATTTTCTTGATGTTCTTATTGGTTGCCTCGACTGCCCCATTCATCTTTGGCCGATATGGGGAAGAATTATGGTGTTGGATCTTGAATTCTTGGCACAGTTCTTCCACCATTTTATTATTCAGATTAGATCCATTTTCAGTGATGATTTATTTCTCCATGCTTCCACTAGATTATCCTAAAATCTTTTGGGACAAGAGAGAAAAGAAAAGAAAGATATTTTTGTTCTGAAGTTTGTGTTTTAGAGGGGATTTATTTTTCAAAAATGGTTTTTGTAAGAATGGATGGCCAATGGTAGGCTTAAGTGTTTAGGCTTGTTTGATTAAACACTTATGAAGTTAAGAAAATCTTTGTTTATTGACGTTGTGATTTGACAACTTAGATAACTTCCCTTGAACCTTTCTTTTTGAATTCGGTTCATGGTACCATCATGGATTTATTTTTGTTTTTTGATTGTCCTTATTTTTGCCTAAAACACCCTTTTGTGGCGTTTTAGCGGACCTTTGTTTTTGTTTATTTTTGTAACCCTAACTTTTGCCTAGGTCACCCTTTCGTGGGATTCCTAGCGGGTCTTTTGCTCTTATTTTTGCGCAGTCCCCTTTTTGAGTTTCCTGCCGAGCTTCTTTTATTTTGAAAGGTTTCTTTTTACCCATGATGGCATTTGTCAAGGCCAAGGGAAGGTGCTCCAAGTTGTCACGCACACCTCCACATGAAAATGATGTGAGTTTATTATTAAGATGATTTTAACCTCATTCATGTTTATTCAAACAGGGTTAAAAATAATGTGGTTTAGAATTTTATTATAAGCAAGAAAAGAAGCAATGAAGAATGATTTTATTATAATCATAGCGGAAACATGTGTCCTTATTTCATCACTGATATGGGTCCCAATGTTGACCTCTTATATCTCTCGGCCATGCCCCAAATTCACAGTCTCCAATTTCTCTTGACGAGCTTCTTGATCTAGCAATCTTTGCAGATCCGGAGAGATGGTCTCCTCATCACTGTCCAACTCAACCCATTTATCCTCAACTTTCGGATCCCGGTCAAAGCGAACAATTACAGACATAATTATTTTATTGGTTCTGTTTAGGTTTAGAATTTTTAATGAGGAAAGAGAGAAAAGAACAAAAGAGAGAATGATATGTGAAAAATGCCTCTTTATTGATATGTATTAAAACTGTAAAACCCTTATTTACATGAAAAGGTTCTCATGATCTCGGGTACTGATCATGAGTCCCTAAAAGAAGAATATGGAAAATTAAGGAGGGGCCCTATCGTGGCTTGTTCTTCTCTCTAATCCTGCTTTGGCCGAGGATTCTTGCTCACGTCGGGCGCTGTTGAATCAAAAGTGATCCACCCGGCATCAATAAGGCTTTGGACCTTGTGTTTGAGAGCTAGGCAGTTCTCTGTTGAATGCCCTGGTGCCCCCGAGTGGTATAGGCATTTATCTTGTGGTTTGTACCACTCGGGATAAGGTGGATCCATCTTCTTTGGTGGAACGTAAGCTAGAAGACGTGCTTCCGCTAGCTTCGGCAGGAGATCGCTGTAGGTGGTCGGAAGTTTATCAAACTTCTTCACAGGGGTGAATTGCGATCTTCCTGACTTCGAAGTGGAGGAAGATGAGGAAATGGTTATGGCACTGACTCCTCCCTCCTTCTTCTTCCCAAAGGTCTTCTTAGCTTTAAATGATTGGGAAGGTTTAGCTAGCTTCCCACTTTCTTGTTCCACTCTTCCTCCAACATGATGGGACTCATGGTCACTGTGCTCAGCCCCTTGTATGTTGTGGTGACGCATGAGTTCCATCATTTGCGCCATTTGCTCCTTGAGCTGTGAGAGCTCGGTTGTGAGCTTCTTATATTGTTCCTCCAGCGCTTCCATCTTCTTGATTTTCTGTGCGCGTGTGAGGACAGAGAGATGACCAGCCACTTTCTAAAATGAATGTTTTAATTAGTTTATTTATGGGATGAATACGCTCTTGACATGAGCTTGATAACCCTCCATTTTTAAGGCGCTGCCTTTTTAAAATGGAGTGTTACCACCCTCCTTGACTTATGATCCCTCCCCAACGGAGAATCTCGATAATTATGGGTCTCTTTTACTCATGTCAAGAGGTATTGGTGAACCTAGAATGCATGGTTTATGAGGATGCATGATATCTTATTGGTAATGATGCACATGCTCCTCACTTTTATTATATTTTCACACATTGGTTTTTCCTCTCATGTCATGACATTTTCATGCATGGGGATTATTCCTTAGACCTTATCGCGAGGTTATTTATTAATGCACAAATAATTGCACATAAGCATTTACACAAACAATTCACTCATCCACGAACAGTCACGAGCGAATCACGAGGTAGGGGTTTCCTGCAGAAAGGTGCATATTCAAGGTGGTTCTAACTGTTCTCACCGGTCTGAGGCCCCCAAGGTGCCCCCATTATAGGGACCCAATTCCTCTCGTCGTAAGCCGATGGAAAGCTCCAACGCACTGTCGGACTCGAGTTCATGGTTATCACCTTGAGTGATGCTTTCCGACAACGGTCTACGGGCACCTATAGACCCATTCGACAACCGGCCGTACTAACATCCACTCCCTATGGCTTACCACTCATGCCCCCGGGTATAGAGGGAACTGTTGTGTGCAAAGGTTTGTGTGCAGTTTTTATTTCAAACATTTGCGAAAATTAAACAAACAACAGCTATTAAAAGCCAAATAGGTAAAACATGTTATTATACAAGCGAGGGGTAATGAAGTAATTTTAACTATTATTTGTTAAAAATAATCTGTCACTAAATGGGACTGACTCTCAAGGCTTCCCCAGTGGAGTCGCCATCTGTCGCCACCGGCCCGAAACGGGCTTTCGGCATTCGCGAAGGATGGTTGGACTCTTTTATTTGTTTAAAAAATATGGATTGCTAGAATGACTTATTCTCAAACTGAGACCTCGTCAAACGAGCAATTTTATTAAAAGGCTCACCAATCCATGTTAATCCCAAGCGGGACCCTCCATGGATTAGCGGTTTTCATAAAAAGGAAGGGTTCATGGAGTCGCCACCAATGTTTTACTCAAAACATTGGAAAAAGAAGCTTAAGGCAATCGATTCAAAAATCGACTTCGGCCATTACAACCAGAGTCGGGTAAGGGAGTCGGTTACGTGTGGGGAAGGTGTTAGCACCCCACAACGCCCCTTTCGGGTTCCCTATGACAGATTATTTCTAAAAATAATAGTGCAAAATTACTAAATTACCCCTATTTATTCTAAGCAATTATAAATTAACTATCTACATGATGACAGTTTAATATGCACACAGAAAGCAGTAAAAGAAGGGATTTTTAGAAAAGAAACCTCTTGAAGCGTGCTTTTTATATATCAAGTAAAACTGGGAAGCTTTTTGGCGTTCCCTCGCTCTACAAGCCCGCTCACTCCTTCCTAAAAATAATTTTTGACTATGGAAATCCGGAGGATTTCCCTTCGACTAAGTTCGAATCTCCAAGCTAAATGCTCGGAATTCCAGAACTTCGTCGGATCGACTCCCAGAGAGATTTCTAGGGCAGAACACTGCTCAAAAACCCCAGAATACTCAAGGAGGGAGTCAAAACTGTGTGGAAAAGTGTCAAATGACGTCCCATTGACGTCATATTTATAGGGAAGAGGCTCAATACGGTTTATGAGGGTCAATACGGTCAACATTGAAATTTTGAACTAATACGGCCGTATTGAATTCAATACGGCCGTATTGAAGTTCAAAAAACCTCAATACGGCCGTATTGAAGTTCAGTGCGGCCGTATTGAAGTTCAGTGCAGCCGTATTGAATTCAATGCAGCCGTATTGAAGTCCAGAAACTTCAATACGGCCGTATTGAGTTCAGTGCGGCCGTATTGAAGTTCAAAATGTTCAATACGGCCGTACTGAACCTCTGGGAGGCCGTATTGGGCTTCATTCCTCTCACTTTTCTTATTTTAGCTATCCTAAGACCTCTAGACCTATAGAGAACCCTCCTTGGGCCTTCTGGAAGTCCTTCTGGCTGATCTTCCTTCAGTCTTCGAGAGTCTTCAAGCTTTATTTCCGACCCGGACAATTTTAGGGGTCTACAGACGCCCGAGCCGGAAGTTGAACACCAACGTGCCTTTGACGACGCTGATGGTTGAGTACCGCCTCTCCAGGCCCTGCCTCTCAACATGAGGTAGTTGAGTATCGCCTCTCCAGGCCCTGCCTCTTAACATTCGGCAGTTGAGTATCGCCTCTCCAGGCCCTGCCTCTTAACATTCGGCAATGTGAGTTTACCCTCTCCAGGGTCTGCGTCTGTGTCTTCTGATCACTTCGGCAATGTAAGTTTACCCTTTCCAGGGATTTGAGATGATTTTTGTCTCCACAGTCCACGATGCTGCTTCGACGGTTTTTCTGATTTTGTGCCGCTGAGGGCTGGATAACGCAGGGATCCGTCTAGGGGATGTGCAGTCATTCATAGGTTCCTGTGCTCCAATTTGCATTGCATTGTTGGTACCCATGGGGAATTTCTGACTCCTTGGGGTGTAGACACAGATGCTCTCTCTTTGAGTTGAGAGGTGCCTTTGGCTGACGTCCTTTTGACGTAGGTGGAGTATCCCGGTTGTCCTTATTCGGGTGTCTCTTTTCGATTTTTTTTTTTTTTTTTTTTTTTGATTTTTTGTAGCCTCTGTGTAGGCTGTTTATCCACTGGGGATTCTAGATGTTGATTTTTGATTAGCCTCTTCTGTTAGGCGGATCATCTTGACGCTTGATTTTTGGCTGAAAGCCGATTTCCACTTGGGGAATGGTTTATTGATTTTCTTTTTTGGATTTTCCTTTTTGTAGGAATGCCTCTTGAGTAGGCGACTGGGGATTTAGGGATCTTATGTATCCCAGAGGATTATTTAGGAAGCCTCTACAGGCTTAGACTCACTCAATGCCTGAGTTGAAGAGCTATCTTCCACTGAGGAAGTTTTAAGTCCTTTGACTAGATATACTGCTTGGGCGATCGTGCTTCCATTGGGAATTTTGTCGATCTTGCTTTGATAGCTCTCGCTGGGGAATTTGGCCCGTGAGTGGGAGCTGAGATATCTCTGGGGAGTATTATTTCAGCGAGCCTCTCCAGGCTCAATTATTCTGAGAGAGTATTATTTCGGCAAGCCTCTCCAGGCTCAGTTATTCTGTACGAGGCGATTGATTTTCTACATCTTTTGCCTTTTTTGTCGTTTTTGGCTTTTTCTGTACTTTTTTGCCTTTTTTGTTGATTTGCGGCTTTTTCTGTTTGACCGCTGCCATACACAAGCAATTTTTCTATTTTCTATTTTATGCAATTGCCTCATGATAAGGTCTTCGAATGTGCAACTAATGTGTGTGATGCACAAATGCAAGTTTTATTATTTAATGTTTTTAGAAAAATGAATGGCTCTCCCTATCCTCCTTTTCTTGGAGGAATTTCTGTCATTGACGTGAGGAAATATTTTTTGTGAGCCTTTTATGCAGGAGATTATGGATTTTATAGGAACCCCACCAATTTTCTTTATTGACCGATTATTAAGGAATTTCATACAATTTTTTAGAAATACCAATTTAGAGGCATAATCACATGGTCAAGAGAGAAAAGAAACAAATGGATATTTTATTTGATATTCAAAAATATTTTTACAGAAAGATTTGCAAAGGGAATTTCTGAAGAATGGCTGGCCAAGGTGGGCTATTTATACATTTGGCTTAAACAATCATATCTGTAATTGTCGCCCTTCTCGTTCCCCTAGCTGCTTCGGGTGAGATGCCTGAGCCAGGAGTGTAGATGCTGCAAGACGCTTGCTTCTAGAAGATTATCACTTGAACCGCCTTTCGGTTTTCGATTCAAGTGATCGTTGCTTGCTTTGTTTTTTCATCTTATTCTTTTGCCCCTAACTTTTGCCTAGGACGTATCCTAGCGGGGATAATTTTGCCTTTGTTTTGCCTAGTACCCTTGTACTGGCGGGCTTTTCGTTTTGCCCTAACTTTTGCCTAGGATGCCCTTTTTGGGTTTTCATCCTAGCGGGCTTGTGCAAGCAACGTCTTCAAGCATAATACTTCTTTACCACGTCAGCGTTGACTGGGTATCGAAGTTCTTCTCCGTCCATGTTTGTGAGGATCAGTGCTCCTCCGGAGAAGGATCGCTTCACCACGTATGGTCCTTCGTAATTTGGGGCCCACTTTCCGATTTTGTCCTTTTGAGCTGGTAGCATTTTCTTCATCACCAGCTCTCCCTCGTGGTAGACTCGAGGGTGGACTTTCTTGTCAAAAGCCTTTTTGATCTTCCTTTGGTAGGCTTGACCATGACATATGGCGTTCAGTCATTTTTCTTCGATAAGGTTCAATTGGTCGTATCGGCTTTGAACCCATTCTGCCTCGGAAAGTTTTGCTTCCATGATTACTCTCAGAGAAGGTATCTCGACTTCAACAGGCAGAACTGCCTCCATTCCATAAACAAGGGAAAATGGAGTAGCTCCTGTGGATGTGCGCATTGAAGTCCTGTATCCATGGAGAGCGAAAGGTAACATCTCATGCCAGTCTTTGAATGAGACAACCATCTTCTGTACTATTTTCTTGATATTCTTATTGGCTGCCTCGACTGCCCCATTCATCTTTGGTCGATATGGGGAAGAGTTGTGGTGTTGGATCTTGAACTCTTGGCACAGTTCTTCCACCATCTTGTTATTTAGATTGGATCCATTATCAGTGATGATCTTATCGGGAATACCGTATCTGCATATAATGTTTTTTCTGATGAAGGATGTTACCACCTTTCGGGTCACATGAGCATACGATGCCGCTTCTACCCATTTGGTGAAATAATCAATGGCCACCAGGATGAATCTATGTCCATTGGATGCCTTTGGTTCGATGGGTCCAATAACATCCATGCCCCACATTGCAAATGGCCAAGGTGAAGCCAATACATTGAGTGGCGTTGGTGGGACATGAATATTGTCGGCATATGCTTGACATTTGTGGCATTTCCGAATGTATTGGTAACAATCCCTTTCCATGGTCGACCAAAAGTACCCTGCCCTAAGGATTTTCTTAGCCATTGCAGGTCCGGGAATGTGGGTACCGAAAACCCCCTCATGAACTTCTTTGATCACATTTTGAGCTTCGACTTGGTCTACACACCTCAACAAAACCGAGTCATAATTCTTTTTGTAGAGGGTTTCTCCTATCAGCAGAAATCCCATGGCCCTTCTTCGGATATGCTTTTTGTCATTATCGTTGGCCATATCAGGATATTCCCCTTTTTTCAGATATTGTTTGATATCGTGGAACCATGGACAATCGTCGATAACTTCATCTATCAAAAGGCAGAACGCTTGCTTATCATGCCGCCGGATATTAATGATGGGCATTTCATGCTCTTTATCCAAGGCGAACATCGACGAGAGTGTAGCAAGAGCGTCGGCAAACTGATTTTCCTCCCTTGGAATATACTCAAAGACGACACTTTGAAAAAGATGTGTCAAGTCTTTGATATGCTCAACATATGGTATTAGTTTAGGATTTCGGACTTCCCAGTCACCTCGTAGCTGATGAATGACTAAAGCCGAATCTCCAAACACTTTGAGCTTTAGGATACCATTGTTGATAGCTGCTTGGATTCCTAGCGCGCAAGCTTCGTATTCGGCCATGTTGTTTGTACAGTCGAAATTGAGTCTTGCTGTTAGGGGGATATGCTTTCCTTGTGGGGAGATTAACACTGTTCCAATCCCCTGTCCAAGCATGTTGGAGGCTCCATCAAAATACATGGTCCACGCATCATCTTTGCGCTCTTCATGTTGTAAGTTCATGATATCCTCATTGGGGAAATCATCCTGAAGGGATTGATAGTCATTGGTCGGCCCGTGTGCTAGGTAATCAGCTAGGGTACTGCCCTTGATGGCCCTTTGGGTGACATGTATGATGTCAAATTCTGATAATTGCACTTGCCATCGGGCAATCTTCCCAGTGATTATGGGTTTGTCGAACACATACTTAATTGGGTCCATTTTGGAAACCAACCAAGTAGTATGCCTAATCATATACTGCCTGAGCCTTTGTGTTGCCCATGCTAACACGCAGCACGTCTTTTCTAGCGGCGTGTAGCGGGTTTCATAATCAAGAAACTTTTTGCTCAGGTAGTAGATGGCTTGTTCTTTCTTCCTTGTTTCATCTTGTTGTCCTAGCACAGCTCCCATGGACTCATCAAGTACCGTTAGATAGAGGATTAATGGTCTTCCTTCGACAGGTGGCACCAACACTGGTGGATTGGCCAAGCACTGTTTGATCTTATCGAAAGCTTGTTGACAATTCTCATCCCAAATTTCAGAATGATTCTTGCGCAACAGCTTGAATATCGGTTTGCACGTGTCAGTCAATTGTGCGATGAACCTCGCGACGTAGTTCACCCTGCCGAGGAATCCTCTTATTTCTTTCTCGGTTCTAGGAGGAGGCATTTCCATTATTGCCTTTACTTTATCGGGGTCCACCTCTATGCCTTTTTCACTGACGATGAACCCGAGAAGCTTACCCGACCGAACTCCGAAAGTACATTTAGCCGGGTTTAGCTTAAGCTGATACTTACGAAGCCGATTGAATAATTTTCTCAAATATTGGATGTGGTCCATCTCGTCCTTCGACTTTGCGATCATGTCATCCACGTATACTTCAATTTCTTTGTGGATCATATCGTGGAATAGCGTCACCATCGCTCGTTGGTAAGTGGCACCCGCATTTTTAAGTCCAAAAGGCATCACCCTGTAGCAGAAAGTGCCCCAGGGTGTAATGAAAGAAGTTTTCTCGCGGTCTTCTATATTCATCTTTATTTGATTATACCCCGAGTATCCATCCATAAAGGAATAGAGTGTGTTTGTGGCAGTGTGATCCACAAGTGTATCGATGTGGGGCAAGGGAAAATCGTCCTTTGGACTGGCACGATTCAAATCCCTATAATCAACACACACTCTAACCTTCCCATTCTTTTTAATGACTGGCACAATGTTAGCCAGCCATTCGGGATACTGGGACACAACCAGGAACCCCGCGTCTAATTGTTTTTCTACCTCCTCCTTGATATTTAAAGACCATTCGGGCTTGACTCGTCGGAGCTTTTGTTTGACGGGTCGAAACCCTTCTTTCAATGGTAATTTGTGCTCGACGATATTAGAGTCCAAACCGGGCATATCATGGTACGACCATGCAAATACATCTTTGTATTCCTTTAACAACTGGATCAATTGCTCCCTTATTTCATCACTGATATGGGTTCCAATATTGACCTCTTTTATTTCTTGGCCTTGCCCCAAATTCACGGTCTCCAATTTCTCTTGATATGGCTGGAGTAGACGAGCTTCTTGATCTAGCAGTCTTTGCAGATCCGGAGAGATGGTCTCCTCATCACTGTCCGACTCAACCCATTCATCCTTGGCTTTCGGATCCCGATCAGAGCGAACAATCACAGACATAATTATTTACTGGTTCTGTTTAGGTTTAGAATTATTAATATTGATGAGAGAGAGAGAATAGAACAAAATGAGAGAATAATGTATGAAAAATGCCTCTTTATTGATATATGTATGTAAAACTGTACAAAACCCTTATTTACATGAAAAGGTCCTCATGATCTCGGGTACTGATCATGAGTCCCTAAAAGAAAAATGTGGAGGGGTCCTATCATGGCTTGCCCTTCTCTCTACTCCTGTTTTGGAAGAGGGTTCTTGCTCACGTCGGGCGCTGTCGAATCGAAAGTGACCCAACCAGCGTCAATAAGGCTTTGGACCTTGTGCTTGAGAGCTAGGCAGTTCTCCGTTGAATGCCCCGGCGCTCCCGAATGGTATAGACATTTGTCTTGTGGTTTGTACCAATCGGGGTAAGGTGGGTCGATCTTTCTCGGTGGAACATAAGCTAGAAGTTGGGCTTCTACTAGCTTCGGCAGGAGATCGCTATAAGTGGTCGGAAGTTTGTCAAACTTCTTCACAGAGTTGTATTGCGATTTACCTGACTTCGAAGTGGAAGAAGATGGAGAAATGGTTACAGCGTTGACTCCTCCTTCTTTCTTCTTCCCGAATGCCTTCTTAGCTTCATATGGTTGGGAAGGCTTAGCCAGCTTCCCACTTTTGAGTCCTTGTTCCACCCTTTCTCCAATGGTGATGATGTCCGAGAAGAGTGTTGTCGTTTTCCCTATCATCTTGTCATAATAGGGACCAGTCAACGAATTGATGAACAAGGACACCGTCTCCTTATCCGACAGCGGGGGCTCTATCTGTGCCGCCAACTCCCTCCAACGTTGGGCTTACGCCTTGAAGGATTCATCGTTCTTTTTACTCAAGGCTTGAAGATCTGACCTATCGGGTGTTAGGTCGATGTTGTATTTATAGCGCTTGAGAAAGGCGTCGGCCAACTGCCTCCATGTATGTACTAGATTTCCATCTAGCTGCATATACCAATTGAGCGCAGTATCGGCTAAGCTCTCTTGGATGTCAAAATCATGCCCCTCCATAGCCCTCAACCGATCCTCTAGGGCGTGGAATTGTTCCTTTGAAACCTCGGGCTCTTTGATTACAATTCCAGCCCCTATAGGTATAGCGTGTGGAGGCTCTTCCTCGTGTTCTTCTTCCTCTCCATGATGGGACTCATGGTCATTGTGGTGTGATCCATGCACATTGTGGTGACGCATGAGCTCCATCATTTGCGCCATCTGTTCTTTGAGCTGAGAGAGCTCGGTTGTGAGCTTCTTATTTTGCTCTTCCAGCGCTTCCATTTTCTTGATTTTCTGCGCGCGTGTGAGGACAGAGAGATGACCAGCCACTTTCTAAAATGAATATTTTAATTAGTTTATTCATAGGATGAATACGCTCTTGACATGAGCTTGATAACCCTCCATTTTTAAGGCGCTGCCTTTTTAAAATGGAGTGTTACCACCCTCCTTGAATTATGATCCCTCCCCAACGGAGAATCTCGATAATTATGGGTCTCTTTTACTCATGTCAAGAGGTATTGGTGAACCTAGAATGCATGGTTTATGAGGATGCATGATATCTTATTGGTAATGATGCACATGCTCCTCACTTTTATTATATTTTCACACATTGGTTTTTCCTCTCATGTCATGACATTTTCATGCATGGGGATTATCCTTTAGACCTTATCGCGAGGTTATTTATTAATGCACAAACAATTGCACATAAGCATTTACACAAACAATTCACTCATCCACGAACAGTCACGAGCGAATCACGAGGTAGGGGTATCCTGCAGAAAGGTGCATATTCAAGGTGGTTCTAACTGTTCTCACCGGTCTGAGGCCCCCAAGGTGCCCCCATTATAGGGACCCAATTCCTCTCGTCGTAAGTCGATGGAAAGCTCCAACGCACTGTCGGACTCGAGTTCATGGTTATCACCTTGAGTGATGCTTTCCGACAACGGTCTACGGGCACCTATAGACCCATTCGACAACCGGCCGTACTAACATCCACTCCCTATGGCTTACCACTCATGCCCCCGGGTATAGAGGGAACTGTTGTGTGCAAAGGTTTGTGTGCAGTTTTTATTTCAAACAATTGCGTAAAATTAAACATACAACAGTTATTAAAGCCACATAAATAAAACGTGTTATCATGCAAGCAAGGGGTAATAAAGTAATTTTAACTATTATTTGTTAAAAAAAATCTGTCACTAAATGGGACTGACTCTCGAAGCTTCCCCAGTGGAGTCGCCATCTGTCGCCACCGGCCCGAAACGGGCTTTCGGCATTCGCGAAGGATGGTTGGACTCTTTTTATTTGTTTAAAAATATGGATTGCTAGAATGACTTATTCTCAAACTGAGACCTCGTCAAACGAGCAATTTTATTAAAAGGCTCACCAATCCATGTTAATCCCAAGCGGGACCCTCCATGGATTAGTGGTTTTCATAAAAGGAAGGGTTCATGGAGTCGCCACCAATGTTTTACTCAAAACATTGGAAAAAGAGGTTTAAGGCAATCGATTCAAAAATCGACTTCGGCCATTACAACCAAAGTCGGGTAAGGGAGTCGGTTACGCGTGGGGAAGGTGTTAGCACCCCACAGCGCCCCTTTCGGGTTCCCTATGACAGATTATTTAAAAATAGTAGTACGAAATTACTAAATTACCCCTATTTATTCTAAGCAATTGTAAATTAACTATCTACATGATGACAATTTAAATATGTACACACAGAAAGCGGTAAAAGAAGGGACTTTAAAGAGATAAACCTTTGAAGCGTGCTTTCTTATATATCTTGACAGAAATTGGGAAGCGTTTTGGCGTTCCCTCCCTCTACAAGACCGCTCGCTCCCTCCTAAAAAATAATTTTTGACTTGGAAATCCGATGGATTTCCCTTCGACTTAGTTTGAGACGCAAGCAAAATGCTCAGAACTCAAAAACTTCGTCGGATCAACTCTCCGAGTGATTTCTAGGCAGAGCACTACTCAAAAAAACCCAGAATACTCAAGAAGAGGGTTAAAACTCAGTCCAAAAGTGTGAAATGACGTCCCATTGACGTCATATTTATAGGGAAAAGGCTCAATACGGTCTCTGGGGGTCAATACGGTCAACATTGAAATTTTGAACTACAATACGGCCGTATTGGATTCAATACGGCCGTATTGAAGTTCAAAAAACCTCAATACGGCCGTATTGAAGTTCAGTGCAGCCGTATTGAAGTTCAGTGCAGCCGTATTGAATTCAATGCAGCCGTATTAAAGTTCAGTGCAGCCGTATTGAATTCAATGCAGCCGTATTGAAGTTCAGAAACTTCAATACGGCCGTATTGAGTTCAGTGCGGCCGTATTGAAGTTCAAAATGTTCAATACGGCCGTACTAAACCTCTGGGAGGCCGTATTGGGCTTCATTCCTCCCACTTTTCTTATTTTAGCTATTCTAAGACCTCTAAACCTACAGATAGTCATCCTATGGTCTTCTGGGAGTCCTTCCGGCTGACTTTCCTTTGGTCTTCGAGAGTCTTCAAGCTTTATTTCCGACCCGGACAATTTTAGGGGTCTACAGTAGCTAGAAGAAAAGAAAGCAAAAGCAATTCCTATAGTAGCGACGAGAGAAACGAGAGCAGCCTAAACCGTGAACGGCTATCTTAAAAATTTACTCAATAAATTTCCTATAAACTATCTCAATAAAACTTCTAACCTCACAAATTGACTTTTGATATCTCCCACTTAAGCACAACTTCTACCATAGGTAGATCTATGTTATATCCGCGCAAGAAATTACAAGGCCTAAATCTATCTTGGATATATCTTCAAAATTAACTCTAATATGATGATCTCACATCTTAAGGTCAATCTCACTAAACACACAACCATTCACTAATTAATCCATAAGGTCATCTATCCTCATATCCACATACATGCATATCATATTAGAATACCTATTTAAACCTTCATATATACATCATTTCCAATCATATATATAAATCTATCACTATTTTACACCATATAACATGTGCATGAACTTAACTTTACCACATAGCATCATAAAACCTTGAATAACCTTACAATCCACATGACAACACCTCAGAACATCATAACAAAATCATTTTTATCCTTGCATTGCCTAGTAACTCAAAAACATCATGATAGCATACATATCCCATCAATAACTGTCAAGGAAAATGATACCTAGAGAGTTACACTTGTCCAACGATCTCAATCCTATCTCAAAAGAAAGATAAAAGAATAAGCTATAACTCTTATGAAAACATGAGATTCTGAATAGATCCTCTTCTCAGCTAACAATTCAAAAATCACAACAGATATATTTAACGCTTATAACTAGCCTCTGATTACCAAAACAACTATAACTGAAGTTCTAAACCTTCATTTTACCTGATTCCAGTGCCATTGAAAAGATCACATCCAAGAAGACAACTTCCATGAAGACCACAAAATCCAAATCTATCAATACGGTACTCCTACTAGCATAACAAAACTACAGCGAAAACATCTCCTACACTAGACAACAATAGTGCACTAACAACCCACAAAATACCTCAACCCTTCCAAACTTACTTCTTTCTACCTTAAACTCATATCCAAGCTTCCAACTACAATCCCTAAACGAAAATAATTCACCTATTCCACAAAAGACTTAGAGCTAAAATCAAATCCTCATGCAACCTAACCACTAACAAGATTAATATGCAAGCATCAAAACTTAAGGAAATCACCAACACTTTGACCTTTCATCAAGAACACTCAAAGTTCTAATGCTCGACACATAACCTCTTGGATTCAATCATTACCACTATAACTTTCAGAAACGCCACCAATCGTAAACTCTTAATACATTCGATAAGTCAACTTCTTACCCACATCCAAGCTTCCACTAGTTCTAGTTGGTTAGCAAGATACTTCGTCTACTACCACTACTTGCACCTATGCTCGCAACAAGAGCGATGCCACCCAACCACTACTTCTTACATAAGCAAGAAGTATCAAAATAATTAAGCAATCATGAGATTAAGAAAGAGCAATCGAAAATAGCATCATCAAGTTATATCATGTCTATCAGACAAATCCTGAGAACACAATGCACACAAATAAATAACAATAACATAATCAATCATCACATTAGCACATCAATAAGCTTCACACACAATGCATTCCATCATTCATCTATCAAACAAGCATAGTAGACTCACAACTCACGGCCGATTGGATAGACCTGCTCTGATACCACTAAATGTGACACCCTTACTACCCCAACACATATATAATATAATTTAATTAAGAAGAATAAACTTTCAAAGGGTTCGTAAAAGGGTTCACATAAAACTTCGAAACTGTTCTTTCTTCAATATAAGAAAATGACTGAAAAATAAAACTTGAAAGGTAAAATTTAAGAGTTTACAATTTTAAACACATTTATTACAATACCAAATCCATATAAATATTCTGTCCTAGAAATCCTCTGCCCCGATGTCATATTATCAGAGCATTCCCATAATTTAACTGTTGGCATTCTAGATGCCACTCGTAGCCGGATCTTCTTCACCTAAAATATCCACAGTTTATACGGTGAGAAAAGAAAATATCTATATGCAAAGTACATACAAACACATCACAATATAATCTCATCATAATTCATTATTTAATAAATATATATATATATATATATATATATCAATCATTCATCATCTTCACATCCCAATTCACATTTAACATATCTCATTTCACATACATATCTCAATCCATCATAATCCACACCAATTATACAATTAACAACATCATTTCCATATTCATAATTCATGTCAATCTTACAATTAACACTATGCCAAGACCTCGCCACATCTGACACAAGTGATACAGGTTAGTTGCCTCCCACACCAAACCAGGGTCACGCCCTCCCTGTAGCATCACTTACCCAGGGGCCGTGCCATCCCTAGTCATTAAGGAGTACGCTCGTCCCTGAAGGATCACCTACCCAGGGTTCGTATCATCCCTGATCATCCGGGAGTACGCTCGTCCCTGAAACATCAACTACCAGGGTTCGTATCATCCTTGATCCTCTAGTGTGAGGAATCACAATCAAATTACAATCCATACAGTCTCTTGCAATTAACCCTATGCCAGGGCTGCCATAATCGACATAAGTGGTGTGTGTTAACTGTCTTACTCATCCCACACCATGCTAGGGTCACGCCCTCCCTGTAGCACCACTTACCCAGGGGCCGTGCCATCCCTAGTCACTGATGTGAGGTACCATAATCACAATCATAATCACATTCATACAACATCTCATCTCATAATTCAAATTCACATCACGTACACAATTCCACACACAGTGGTCCACCATTGTTATATATATATATATATACACACACACACACACACACACACACACATATATATATATATATATATTATTATGCTTGGAAGAGGAGTTGGCTTACTAGGCTGCAAGTGTATGAAAGCCAAAGGAGGAATAAGGGGTAGAATATGTTGAGAGAAATTTGTGAATAAAAACCAAGCTAGCTGGTATACTTGGAGTGAAAAAAAGAATAGAATTCTTGTATAACACCAAAATGCAAGGAAGAGGAAAGATAAAGCGATGGAGCACTTTAGGATCTTCATAGCTACTGTATCTATGTGCATGTTTTTTGTTCTAAAGTTTTCTTTTTAGGATTTTACCACTATTGTAAAGAGCTAGACTCCAAATTTTCTTGGTCAACCTAATTCTTATTTTTCTTTTGGTTGCATACCTCACTTCCTTTTGTGATTCAGGATAAGTATTTTGAATCTAGAAAACATAGCACCAAAAGCATTATTAAGAGGGTGAGGTGATAAAATATTTTTATGCAAAAGATGGTTTTCTTTAAGAATTGGTTACATGAGATGAGTATTAATTTAAAGTAATTCATACAGTTGCAATTGTATAAGAAAGACAAATTGCTTTTAGAAATAGTCCTTAGATTAATAAGATCGTATACATCTTTAATCATTTGTTGACAAAAATAATCATCATGTAAATACAAGCAATTTTTACCAAGATGAGGGACAAAGGCAAATATATAGGACTTTCATGCCCTGTATTTTTTCACAATGCATACAACATGCATCTAATAATAACCGTCTCAATTTTTTGACATCAGGATGAGGCATAAGAAGATCGTATACCTCTTTCATCATTTGTCGAAAAAAATAATCATCATGTAAATAGAACCATTTTTTACCGAGATGAGGGACAAAAGCAAAAATATAGGACTTTCATGCCCTATATTTTTTCCCGATGCATACAACATGCATCTAATAATAACCGTCTCAATTTTTCGACATCAGGATCAGGCAAAAGAAAATCGTATACTTCTTTCATCATTTGTCGACAAAAATAATCATCATATAAATACAACCAATTTTTACCGAGATGAGGGACAAAGGCAAATATATAGGACTTTCATGCCTTATATTTTTCTACGATGACTACAATATGTATCTAATAATAAGTGTCTCAATTTTTTGACATCAGGATGAGGCATAAGAATATCGTATATCTCTTTTATCATTTGTCGACAAAAATAATCATCATGTAAATTCAACCAATTTTTAACGAGATGAGGGACAAAGGCAAATCTATAGGACTTTCATGCCCATTATTTTTTCACGATGCATACAACATCCATCTAATAATAACTATCTCAATTTTTCGACATCAGGATGAGGTATTACAAGATCGTATACCTCTTTCATCATTTGTCAACAAAAATAGTCATCATGTATATACAAGCAATTTTTATCGAGATAGGGACAAAGGCAAATATATAGGACCTTTATGCCCTATATTTTTTCACGATGCATACAACATGCAGCGAAAAATAACTGTCTCAATTTTTCAACATCAGGAAGAGGGATAAGAAGAACGTATACCTCTTTCATCATTTGTCGACAAAAATAATCATCATGTAAATACAACCAATTTTTACCGAGTTGAGGGACAAAGGCAAATATATAGGACTTTCATGCCCTATATTTTTTGACGATGACTACAACATGCATCTAATATTAACCGTCACAATTTTTCGACATCAGGATGAGGCATAAGAAGATCGTATACCTCTTTCATCATTTAAATACAACTAATTTTTACCGAGATGAGGGACAAAGGCAAATATATAGGACTTTCGTGCCCAATATTTTTTGCGATGACTACATCATGCATCTAATAATAACCGTCTCAATATTTTGACTTCAGGATGAGGCTTAAGTAGAACGTATATCTCTTTCATCATTTTTGGACAAAAATAATCATCAGGTAAATACAACCAATTTTTACCGAGATGAGGGAAAAAGGTAAATATATACGAATTTCATGTCATATATTTTTTCACGATGACTACAACATGCATCTAATAATAACAGTCTCAATTTTTCGACATCAGGATGATGAGGCATAAGATCGTATACCTCTTACATCACTTATCGACAAATATAATCATCATGTAAATACAACCAATTTTTAACGAGATGAGGGACAAAGGTAAATATATAGGACTTTCATGCCATATATTTTTTCACGATGACTACAACATGCATCTAATAATAACCGTCTCAATTTTTTGACATCAGGATGAGACATAAGAGGATCGTATATCTCTTTCATCATTTTTCGAGAAAAATAATCATGTAAAGACAACCAATTTTTACCGTGATGAGGGACAAAGGCAAATTTATAGGACTTTCATTCCCTATATTTTTTCACGATTTTAGGGAACATGCATCGAAAAACAACTGTCCCAAGTTTTCAACATCAGGATGAGGCATAAGAAGATCGTATACCTCTTTCATCATATGTCGACAAAAATAATCTTCGTATAGATACAACTAATTTTTACTGAGATGCAGGACAAAGGCAAATATATAGGACTTTCATGCCCTATATTTTTTCACGATGCATACAACACGCATCTAATAATAACCGTCTCAATTTTTTGACATCTGGATGAGGCATAAGAAAATCGTATACCTCTTTCATCATTTGACAACAAAAATAATCATCATGTAAATAGAACCATTTTTTACCGAGATGAGGGACAAAGGCAAGTATATAGGACTTTCATGCCCTATATTTTTTCACGATGCATACAACATGCATCTAATAATAACCGTCTCAATTTTTCGACATCAGGATCAGGCAAAAGAAGATCGTATACTTCTTTCATCATTTGTCGATAAAAATAATCATCATGTAAATACAACCAATTTTTACCGAGATGAGGGACAAAGGCAAATATATAAGACTTTCATGTCTTATATTTTTCTACGATGACTACAACATGTATCTAATAATAACTGACTCGATTTTTCGACATCAGGATGAGGCATTAGAAGATTGTATACCTCTTTCATCATTTGTCAATAAAAATAGTCATCATGTATATACAAGCAATTTTTACCAAGATGAGGGACAAAAGCAAATATATAGGACTCTCGTGCCCAATATTTTTTACGATGACTACATCATGCTTCTAATAATAACCGTCTCAATATTTCGACTTCAGGTAAACACAACCAATTTTTACCGAGATGAGGGACAAAGGTAAATATATAGGAATTTCATGCCATATATTTTTTCACCATGACTACAACTTGCATCTAATAATAATCGACTCAATTTGTCGACATCAGGATGATGAGGCATAAGATCGTATACCTCTTTCATCATTTGTCGACAAATATAATCATCATATAAATACAACCAATTTTTACCGAGATGAGGGACAAAGGTAAATATATAGGACTTTCATGCCCTATATTTTTTCACAATGACTACAACATGCATCTAAAAATAACCGTCTCAAGTTTTTGACATCAGGATGAGACATATGAAGATCCTATATCTCTTTCATCATTTGTCGAGAAAAATAATCATGTAAATACAACCAATTTTTACAGAGATGAGGGACAACGCCAAATTTATAGGACTTTCATGCCCTATATTTTTTCCCGATGCATACAACATGCATCGAAAAATAACTGTCCCAAGTTTCCAACTTCAGGATGAGGCATAAGAAGATCGTATACCTCTTTCATCATTTGTCGACAAAAATAATCTTCGTGTAAATACAACCAATTTTTACCGAGATGATGGATAAAGGCAAATATATAGGATTTTCATGCCCTATATTTTTTCACGATGCATACAAAACACATCTAATAATAACCGTCTCAATTTTTCGACATCTGGGTGAGGCATAAGAAGATCGTATACCTCTTTCATCATTTAAATACAACTAATTTTTACCGAGATGAGGGACAAAGGCAAATATATAGGACTTTCGTGCCCAATATTTTTTGCGATGACTACATCATGCATCTAATAATAACCGTCTCAATATTTTGACTTCAGGATGAGGCTTAAGTAGAACGTATATCTCTTTCATCATTTTTGGACAAAAATAATCATCAGGTAAATACAACCAATTTTTACCGAGATGAGGGAAAAAGGTAAATATATACGAATTTCATGTCATATATTTTTTCACGATGACTACAACATGCATCTAATAATAACAGTCTCAATTTTTCGACATCAGGATGATGAGGCATAAGATCGTATACCTCTTACATCACTTATCGACAAATATAATCATCATGTAAATACAACCAATTTTTAACGAGATGAGGGACAAAGGTAAATATATAGGACTTTCATGCCATATATTTTTTCACGATGACTACAACATGCATCTAATAATAACCGTCTCAATTTTTTGACATCAGGATGAGACATAAGAGGATCGTATATCTCTTTCATCATTTTTCGAGAAAAATAATCATGTAAAGACAACCAATTTTTACCGTGATGAGGGACAAAGGCAAATTTATAGGACTTTCATTCCCTATATTTTTTCACGATTTTAGGGAACATGCATCGAAAAACAACTGTCCCAAGTTTTCAACATCAGGATGAGGCATAAGAAGATCGTATACCTCTTTCATCATATGTCGACAAAAATAATCTTCGTATAGATACAACTAATTTTTACTGAGATGCAGGACAAAGGCAAATATATAGGACTTTCATGCCCTATATTTTTTCACGATGCATACAACACGCATCTAATAATAACCGTCTCAATTTTTTGACATCTGGATGAGGCATAAGAAAATCGTATACCTCTTTCATCATTTGACAACAAAAATAATCATCATGTAAATAGAACCATTTTTTACCGAGATGAGGGACAAAGGCAAGTATATAGGACTTTCATGCCCTATATTTTTTCACGATGCATACAACATGCATCTAATAATAACCGTCTCAATTTTTCGACATCAGGATCAGGCAAAAGAAGATCGTATACTTCTTTCATCATTTGTCGATAAAAATAATCATCATGTAAATACAACCAATTTTTACCGAGATGAGGGACAAAGGCAAATATATAAGACTTTCATGTCTTATATTTTTCTACGATGACTACAACATGTATCTAATAATAACTGACTCGATTTTTCGACATCAGGATGAGGCATTAGAAGATTGTATACCTCTTTCATCATTTGTCAATAAAAATAGTCATCATGTATATACAAGCAATTTTTACCAAGATGAGGGACAAAAGCAAATATATAGGACTCTCGTGCCCAATATTTTTTACGATGACTACATCATGCTTCTAATAATAACCGTCTCAATATTTCGACTTCAGGTAAACACAACCAATTTTTACCGAGATGAGGGACAAAGGTAAATATATAGGAATTTCATGCCATATATTTTTTCACCATGACTACAACTTGCATCTAATAATAATCGACTCAATTTGTCGACATCAGGATGATGAGGCATAAGATCGTATACCTCTTTCATCATTTGTCGACAAATATAATCATCATATAAATACAACCAATTTTTACCGAGATGAGGGACAAAGGTAAATATATAGGACTTTCATGCCCTATATTTTTTCACAATGACTACAACATGCATCTAAAAATAACCGTCTCAAGTTTTTGACATCAGGATGAGACATATGAAGATCCTATATCTCTTTCATCATTTGTCGAGAAAAATAATCATGTAAATACAACCAATTTTTACAGAGATGAGGGACAACGCCAAATTTATAGGACTTTCATGCCCTATATTTTTTCCCGATGCATACAACATGCATCGAAAAATAACTGTCCCAAGTTTCCAACTTCAGGATGAGGCATAAGAAGATCGTATACCTCTTTCATCATTTGTCGACAAAAATAATCTTCGTGTAAATACAACCAATTTTTACCGAGATGATGGATAAAGGCAAATATATAGGATTTTCATGCCCTATATTTTTTCACGATGCATACAAAACACATCTAATAATAACCGTCTCAATTTTTCGACATCTGGGTGAGGCATAAGAAGATCGTATACCTCTTTCATCATTTGTCGACAAAAATAATCATCATGTATATACAACCAATTTTTACCGAGATGAGGGACAAAGGCAACTATATACGATTTTCATCCCTATATTTTTTCACGATGCATACAACATGCAACGAAAAATAACTGTCCCAATTTTCCAACATCAGGATGAGTCATAAGAAGATCGTATACCTCTTTCATCATTTGCGACAAAAATAATCTTTGTGTAAATACAACCAATTTTTACCGAGATGAGAGACAAAGGCAAATATATATGACTTTCATGCCCTATATTTTTTCCCGATGCACATAACATGTATCTAATAATAACCGTCTCAATTTTTTGACTTCAGGATGAGGCATAAGAAGATTGTATACCTCTTTCATCATTTGTCGACAAAAATAATCATTATGTATATACAAGCAATTTTTACCGAGATGAGGGAGAAAGAAAAATATATAAGACTTTCGTGCGCTATATTTTTTCACGATGACTACAACATGCATCTAATAATAACCGCCTCAATTTTTCGACATCAGGAAGTCGCTTAAGAAGATAGTATACCTCTTTCAACATTTGTCGACAAAAATAATCATCATGTAAATACCACCATTTTTAGCAAGATGAGGAACAAAGGCAAACATATAGGACTTTCATGCACTATATTTTTTCACGATGCATGCAACACACATCGAATAATAACCGTCTCAATTTTTTGACATCAGGATGAGGCATAAGAAGATTGTATACCTCATTTATCATTTGTCGATAAAACAAATCATCATGTCAATACAACCAATTTTTATCGAGATGACGGACAAAGGCAAATAAATAGTACTTTCATGTCCTATATTTTTTCACGATGACTACAACATGCATCTAATAATAACCGTCTCAATTTTTTGACATCAAGATGAGACATAAGAGGATCGTATACCTCTTTCATCATTTGTCGACAAATATAACCATCATGTAAATACAACCAATTTTTACCGAGATGAGGGACAAACGTAAATATATAGGACTTTCAAGTCCTATATTTTTTAATGATGACTACAACATGCATCTAATAATAACCGTCTCAATTTTTTGACATCAAGATGAGGCATAAGAAGATACACTTCTTTCATCATTTGTCGACAAATATAACCATCATGTAAATACAATCAATTTTTACCGAGATGAGGGACAAACGTAAATATATAGGACTTTCATGTCCTATATTTTTTAACGATGACTACAACATGCATCTAATAATAACCGTCTCAATTTTTCGACATCAGGATGACCGATAAGAAGATCGTATACCTCTTTCATCATTTGTCGACAAAAATAATCATGTAAATACAAACAATTTTTACCGAGATGAGGGACAAAGGCAAATATATGGGACTTTCGTGCCGTATATTTTTTCACGATGACTACAACATGCATCTAATAATAACCATCCCAATTTTTCGACATCAGGAGAGGCATAAAAAGATCGTATACCTCTTTCATCATTTGTCGACAAAAATAATCATCATGTAAATATAACCAATTTTTACAGAGATGAGGGACAAAGGCAAACATACAGGGCTTTCGTGCCCTATATTTTTTGACGCTGACTACAACATGCATCTAATAATAACCGACTCAATTTTTTGACATGAGGATGAAGCATAAGAAGATCGTATACCTCTTTCATCATTTGTCGACAAAAATAATCATCATGTAAATATAACCAATTTTTACCGAGATGAGGGATAAAGGCAAATATATAGGACTTTCGTGCCCTATATTTTTTGACGATGACTACAACATGCATCTAATAATAGTCATCTCAATTTTTCGACATCATGATGAGGCATAAGAATATCGTATACCTCTTTCATCATTTGTCGACAAAAATAATCATCATTTAAATACCACCAATTTTTACCATGATGAGGGACAAAGGCAAATATATAGGACTTTCATGCTCTATATTTTTTCACGATCCATGCAACATGCACCTAATAATAACCGTCTCAATATTTTGACATCAGGAAGAGGCATAAGAAGATCGTATATCTCTTTCATCATTTGTCGACAAAAATAATCATCATGTCATTAAACCAATTTTTACCAAGATGAGGGACAAAGGCAAATAAATAGGACTTTCAAGCCCTATATTTTTTCACGATGACTACAACATGCATCTAAGAATAGCCCTCTCAATTTTTTGACATCATGATGAGGCAAAAGAAAATCGTATATCTCTTTCATCATTTGTCGAAAAAATAATCATCATGCAAGTACAACCAATTTTTACCGTGATGAGGGACAAAGACAAATAAATAGGACTTTCATGCCCTATATTTTTACACGATGCATACAACATGCATCTAATAATAACCGTCTCAATTTTTTGACAACTGGATGAGGCATAAGAAGATCGTATACCTCTTTCATCATTTGTCGACAAAAATACTCATCATGTAAATATAACCAATTTTTACCGAGAAGAGGGACAAAGGCAAATCTATAGGATTTTCGTGCCCTATATTTTTTGACGATAACTACAACATGATTCTAATAACAACTGTCTCAATTTTTTAACATCAGGATGAGATATAAGAAGATCGTATACGTATTTCATCATTTGTCGAAAAAAAGAATCACCATGTAAATACAACCAAATTTTACCGAGATGAGGGAGAAAGGCAAATATATAGGACATTCATGCGTTATATTTTTTCACGATGCATACAACATGCATCGAAAAATAATTGTCCCAATTTTCAAACATTAGGATGAGGCATAAGAAGATCGTATACCTCTTTCATCATTTGTCGAAAAAAATAATTTTCCTATAAATACAACCAATTTTTACCGAGATGAGGGACAAAGGCATATATATACGACTTTCATGCCCTATATTTTTTCACGATGCATACAACATGCATCGAAAAATAACTTTCCCAATTTTCCAACATCAGGATGAGCCATAAGAAGATCGTATACATCTTTCATCATTTGTCGACAAAAATAAACATAATGTAAATACAACTAATTTTTACCGAGATGAGGGACAAAGGCAAATATATTGGACTTTCATGACATATATTTTTTGACAATGACTACAACATGCATCTAATAATAACCGTCTCAAATTTTTTGATATCAGGATGAGGCATAAGAAGATCGTATACCTCTTTCATCATTTGTCGACAAAAATAATCATCATGTAAATATAACCAATTTTTACCGAGATGAGGGATAAAGGCAAATACATAGGACTTTCGTGCCCTATATTTTTGGACGATGACTACAACATGCATCTAATAATAGTCATCTCAATTTTTCGACATCAGGATGAGGCATAAGAATATCGTATACCTCTTTCATCATTTGTCGACAAAAATAATCATCATTTAAATACCACCAATTTTTACCATGATGAGAGACAAAGGCAAATATATAGGACTTTCGTGCCGTATATTTTTTCACGATGCATACAACATGCATCGAAAAATAATTGTCCCAATTTTCAAACATTAGGATGAGGCATAAGAAGATCGTATACCTCTTTCATCATTTGTCGAAAAAAATAATTTTCCTATAAATACAACCAATTTTTACCAAGGATGAGGGACAAAGGCATATATATACGACTTTCATGCCCTATATTTTTTCACGATGCATACAACATGCATCGAAAAATAACTTTCCCAATTTTCCAACATCAGGATGAGCCATAAGAAGATCGTATACCTCTTTCATCATTTGTCGACAAAAATAAACATCATGTAAATACAACCATTTTTTACCGAGATGAGGGACAAAGGCAAATATATTGGACTTTCATGACATATATTTTTTGACGATGACTACAACATGCATCTAATAATAACCGTCTCAATTTTTTGACATCAGGATGAGGCATAAGAAGATCGTATATCTCTTTCATCATTTGTCGAGAAAAATAATCATGTAAATACAACCAATTTTTACCGTGATGAGGGACAAAGGCAAATATATAGGACTTTCATGCCACATATTTTTTCACGATGACTACAACATGCATCTAATAATAACCGTTCCAATTTTTCGACATCAGGATGAGGCATAAAAAGATTGTATACCTCTTTCATCATTTGTCGACAAAAATAATCATCATGTAAATATAACCAATTTTTACCGAGATGAGGGACAAAGGCAAATATATAGGACTTTCATGCCCTGTATTTTTTCACAATGCATACAACTTGCATCTAATAATAACCGTGATAGACCATGGACCAAGGGTCCAGTGACTAGAGCTATGGCTAGAAGAATACAGGAAGAGTTGGACCTTGTAAAGACTAGTGGGCTTGTCAAGCCCAAGGTAATCTTCACTTGAATGCTCTATTATGAAGAGAAGGCCTAGTTCTACTTGTTTATATTGTACAGTTTATACATAGTCTTTTATATAGGTTATTTTTGCCTTTGTATTTGTGAGGCACTTTACTTGTTTTTCCTAGTGTTTGTATATTGATTTTGAAGTAGGTTACTTGGAGAGTTTAACTCCATTTAGCCTCCCTAGTTGATACATTCATTTTGTATTTTTTCAGTAAGGAAAAGGGGGTGACATTTAGCAAAGCTAGGGAGTGTGCTTAGAAATTGGGCCTGAGTTGGGCCTAGGCAAAATTTTGCATATTGGACTCATTTTGCTCCTAATTTTTCATAGATTTGATTTAGCTAGGTTTCGTCATCATATGATGAACCTAACTAAACCAAATCAAAGATTTTCAAATTAAATCTTGGAGCCATTTGAGACCAAGGCCGCCTAGCCCAAATGCTCTCCCTTTGGCCGGATTTCCAAGCTTCTCCTCTTGGTTTTTGAAGCTTGCCTTGCAAGCTACTAAACCAAGGGAGGTTAAGCCAACCTTACCATGGTTCTTAAGTGAACCATGGTCAAGGTTAGCTTCTCCTAGAAGCTAGCTAAACCGTGGGAGTTAAGCCTACCTTACCATGGTTCCTAGTGAACCATGGTTAAGGTTAGCTTCTCCTAGAAGCTACCTCTACCCTATATATTTGTAATTCCTTCCCTTGTACTCACTTTTGAACAATTTGAGAATAGAAATCTGAATTTTCTCTCTCACTCAAGAGTCCCGAAATCGAAGAGAACCCTCACTCTAAGGATTCTCTCAAAGTTCTTCTACTTTTGGCTTGGTTCCTCAAGCTTCCTTCACAAGCTTAAGGAACCTCCTTCAAGGACTTCATATCAAGGTCAACCTCAAGAACATTCGGTCCAAGCATGGAGCTATTGAAGATTATCAATCATCTTTAACTTATCTCCATCAAACCGTCTCAATTTTTTGACAACAGGATGAGGCATAAGAAGATCGTATACCTCTTTCATCATTAGTCGACAAAAATAATCATCGTGTAAATACAACCAATTTTTACCGAGATGAGGGATAAAGGCAAATATATAGGACTTTCATGCCATATATTTTTTCACGATGACTACAACATGCATCTAATAATAACCGTACCAATTTTTCGACTTCAGGATGAGGCATAAGAAGATCATATACCTCTTTTATCATTTGACGACAAATATAATCATCATGTATATATAAGCAATTTTTACCAAGATGAGGGAGAAAGACACATATATAGGACTTTCGTGCCCTATATTTTTTGACGATGACTACAACATGCATCTAATAATAACCGTCTCAATTTTTCGACATTAGGATGTGGCATAAGAAGATCATATACCTCTTTTATCATTTGTCGACAAAAATAATCATCATGTAAATATAACCAATTTTTACCGAGAGGAGGGACAAAGGCAACTATATAGGACTTCCGTGCCCTATATTTTTTCACGATGACAACAACATGCATCTAATAATAACCGCCTCAATTTTTCGACATCAGGATGACGCATAAGAAGATCGTATACCTCTTTCATCATTTGTCGACAAAAACAATCATCATGTGAACACCACCAATTTTTTCCGAGATGAGGGACAAAGACAAATATATAGGACTTTCATGTCCTATATTTTTTCACGATGCATTCAACACTCATCTAATAATAACCGTCTCAATTTTTTGACATCTGGATGAGGCATAAGAAGATCGTGTACCTCTTTCATCATTTTTTGACAAAAATAATCATCATGTCAATACAACCAATTTTTACCGAGATGAGGGACAAAGGCAAATAAATAGGACTTTCATGCTCTATATTTTTTAACGATAACTACAACATGCATCTAATAATAACTGTCCCAATTTTTTGACATCAGGATGAGGCATAAAAAGATCATATACCTCTTTCATCATTTTTCGACAAAAATAATTATCATGTAAATACAACCAATTTTTACCGAGATGAGGTACAAAGGCAAATAAATAGGACAATCATGCCCCGTATTTTTTCACGATGACTACAACATGCATCTAATAATAACAGTCTCAATTTTTTGACATCAAGATGAGGAATAAGAAGATCGTATATCTCTTTCATCTTTTGTCGAGAAAAATAATCATCATGTAAATACAACCAATTTTTACCGAGATGAGGGACAAAGGTAAATATATAGGACTTTCATGCCCTATATTTTTTCACGATCACTATAACATGCATCTAATAATAATTGTCTCAATTTTTTTACATCAGGATGAGACATAAGATCATATATCTTTTCACCATTTGTCGAGAAAAATAATCATGTAAATACAACCAATTTTAACGGAGATCAGGGACAAAGGCAAATTTATAGGACTTTCATGCCCTATATTTTTTCACAATGCATACAACATGCATCGAAAAATAACTGTCCCAAGTTTCCAGCTTCAGGATGAGGCATAAGAATATCGTATATGTCTTTCATCATTTGTCGACAAAAATAATTTTCATGCAAATATAACCAATTTTTACCGAGATGAGGGATAAAGGCATATATATAAGACTTTCATGCCCTATATTTTTTCACGACGCATACATCACGCATCTAATAATAACCGTCTCAATTATTCGACATCTGGATGAGGCATAAGAAGATCGTATACGTCTTCCGTCATTTTTCGACAAAAATAATCATCATGTATATACAACTAATTTTTACCGAGATGAGTGACAAAGGCAAATATATACGACTTTCATGTCCTATATTTTTTCATGATGCATACAACATCCATCGAAAAATAACTGTCCCAATTTTCCAACATCAGGATGAGCCATAAGAAGATCGTATACCTCTTTCATCATTTGTCGACAAAAGTAATCTTCGTGTAAATACAACCAATTTTTACCGTGATGAGGGACAAAGACAAATATATGGGACTTTCATGGCCGTGTTTTTCACGATGCATACAACACGCAACTAATAATAACTGTCTCAATTTTTTGACTTTAGTATGAGGCATAGGAAGATCTTATACTTCTTTCATCATTTGTCGACAAAAATAATCATTATGTATATACAAGCAATTTTTACCGAGATGAGGGAGAAAGACAAATATATAGGACATTCGTGCCCTATGTTTTTCACGATGACTACAACATGCATCTAATAATAACCGTCTCAATTTTTTGACATCAGGAAGACGCATAAGAAGATCGTATACCTCTTTCATCATTTGTCGACAAAAATAATTCTCATGTAAATACTACCAATTTTTACCAAGATGAGGGACAGAGGCAAATATGTAGGACTTTCATGCACTATATTTTTTCGCGATGCATGCAACACACATCGAATAATAACCGTCTCAATTTTTTGACATCAGGATGAGGCATAAGAAGATCGTATACCCCTTTCATCATTTGTCGACAAAACAAATCATCATGTCAATACAACCAATTTTTATTGAGATGAGGGACAAAGACAAATAAATAGGACTTTCATGCCCTGTATTTTTTCACGATGACTACAACACGTCTCTAATAATAACCTTCTCAATTTTTTGACTTCAAGAAGAGACATAAGAAGATCGTATACATCTTTCATCATTTGTCGACAAATACAATCATCATGTGAACACCACCAATTTTTTCCGAGATAAGGGACAAAGACAAATATATAGGACTTTCATGTCCTATATTTTTTCACGATGCATTCAACACTCATCTAATAATAACCGTCTCAATTTTTTGACATCTGGATGAGGCATAAGAAGATCGTGTACCTCTTTCATCATTTTTTGACAAAAATAATCATCATGTCAATACAACCAATTTTTACCGAGATGAGGGACAAAGGCAAATAAATAGGACTTTCATGCTCTATATTTTTTAACGATAACTACAACATGCATCTAATAATAACTGTCCCAATTTTTTGACATCAGGATGAGGCATAAAAAGATCATATACCTCTTTCATCATTTTTCGACAAAAATAATTATCATGTAAATACAACCAATTTTTACCGAGATGAGGTACAAAGGCAAATAAATAGGACAATCATGCCCCGTATTTTTTCACGATGACTACAACATGCATCTAATAATAACCGTCTCAATTTTTTGACATCAAGATGAGGAATAAGAAGATCGTATATCTCTTTCATCTTTTGTCGAGAAAAATAATCATCATGTAAATACAACCAATTTTTACCGAGATGAGGGACAAAGGTAAATATATAGGACTTTCATGCCCTATATTTTTTCACGATCACTATAACATGCATCTAATAATAATTGTCTCAATTTTTTGACATCAGGATGAGACATAAGAAGATCATATATCTTTTCACCATTTGTCGAGAAAAATAATCATGTAAATACAACCAATTTTAACGGAGATCAGGGACAAAGGCAAATTTATAGGACTTTCATGCCCTATATTTTTTCACAATGCATACAACATGCATCGAAAAATAACTGTCCCAAGTTTCCAGCTTCAGGATGAGGCATAAGAATATCGTATACGTCTTTCATCATTTGTCGACAAAAATAATTTTCATGCAAATATAACCAATTTTTACCGAGATGAGGGATAAAGGCATATATTTAGGACTTTCATGCCCTATATTTTTTCACGACGCATACATCACGCATCTAATAATAACCGTCTCAATTATTCGACATCTGGATGAGGCATAAGAAGATCGTATACCTCTTCCGTCATTTTTCGACAAAAATAATCATCATGTATATACAACTAATTTTTACCGAGATAAGTGACAAAGGCAAATATATACGACTTTCATGTCCTATATTTTTTCATGATGCATACAACATCCATCGAAAAATAACTGTCCCAATTTTCCAACATCAGGATGAGCCATAAGAAGATCGTATACATCTTTCATCATTTGTCGACAAAAGTAATCTTCGTGTAAATACAACCAATTTTTACCGTGATGAGGGACAAAGACAAATATATGGGACTTTCATGGCCGATATTTTTTCACGATGCATACAACACGCAACTAATAATAACTGTCTCAATTTTTTGACTTTAGTATGAGGCATAGGAAGATCTTATACCTCTTTCATCATTTGTCGACAAAAATAATCATTATGTATATACAAGCAATTTTTACCGAGATGAGGGAGAAAGACAAATATATAGGACATTCGTGCCCTATGTTTTTTCACGATGACTACAACATGCATCTAATAATAACCGTCTCAATTTTTTGACATCAGGAAGACGCATAAGAAGATCGTATACCTCTTTCATCATTTGTCGACAAAAATAATCATCATGTAAATACCACCAATTTTTACCAAGATGAGGGACAGAGGCAAATATGTAGGACTTTCATGCACTATATTTTTTCGCGATGCATGCAACACACATCGAATAATAACCGTCTCAATTTTTTGACATCAGGATGAGGCATAAGAAGATCGTATACCCCTTTCATCATTTGTCGACAAAACAAATCATCATGTCAATACAACCAATTTTTATTGAGATGAGGGACAAAGACAAATAAATAGGACTTTCATGCCCTGTATTTTTTCACGATGACTACAACACGTCTCTAATAATAACCTTCTCAATTTTTTGACTTCAAGAAGAGACATAAGAAGATCGTATACATCTTTCATCATTTGTCGACAAATATAATCATCATGTAAATACAACCAATTTTTACCGAGATGAGGGACAAACGTAAATATATAGGACTTTCATGTCCTATATTTTTTCACGATGACTACAATATGCATATAATAATAACTGTCTCAATTTTTTGACATCAGGATGAGACATAAGAAGATCGTATATCTCTTTCATCATATGTCAACAAAAATAATCATGTAAACACAACCAATTTTTACCAAGATGAGGGACAAAGGCAAATATATAGGATTTTTATGCCCTATATTTTTTCACGATGCATACAACATACATCGAAAAATAATTGTCCCAAGATTCCAACATCAGGATGAGGCATAAGAATATCGTATACCTCTTTCATCATTTGTCGACAAAATTAAACTTCATGTAAATACAACCAATTTTTACCGAGATGAGGGACAACGGTAAATATATAGGACTTTCATGCCCTATACTTTTTCATGATGACTACAACATGCATCTAATATTAACCATTCCAATTTTTCGACATCAGGATGAGGCTTAAAAAGATCGTATGCCTCTTTCATCATTTGTCAACAAAACTAATCATCATGTAAATATAACCAATTTTTACCAAGATGAGGGACAAATACAAATATATAGGACTTTCATGTCCTATATTTTTTCACGATGCATACAATACGCATTTAATAATAACCATCTGAATTTTTCGACATCAGAATGAGGTATAAGAAGATCGTATACCTCTTTCATCATTTGTCGACAAATATAATCATCATGCAAATACAACCAATTTTTACCGAGATGAGGGACAAACGTAAATATATAGGAATTTCATGCCCTATATTTTTTCACGAAGCATACAACACACATCTAATAATAACCGTCTCAATTTTATGACATCTGGATGAGGCATAAGAAGATCGTATACCTCTTTCATCATTTGTCCAAAAAAATAATGATCATGAAAATATAACCAATTTTTACCGAGATGAGGGACAAAAGCAAATATATAGGAATTTCATGCCCTATATTTTTTCACGAAGCATACAACACACATCTAATAATAACTGTCTCAATTTTTTGACATCTGGATGAGGCATAAGAAGATCGTATACGTCTTTCATCATTTGTCGAAAAAAATAATGATCATGTAAATAAAAGCAATTTTTTCCGAGATGAGGGTCAAAGGCAAATATATAGGACTATCAGGCCCTATATTTTTTCATGATGCACACAACATGAATCTAATAATAACCGTCTCAATTTTTCTACATCAGGATGAGGCACAGGAATATCGTATACCTTTTTCATCATTTTTCGACAAAAATAATTATCATGTAAATACAACCAATTTTTATCGAGATGAGGGAGAAAGGCAAAATATATAGGACTTTTGTGCCCTATATTTTTTCACGATGACTACAAAATGCATCTCATAATAACCGTCCCAATTTTTCAACATCAGGATGAGGCATAAAAAGATCCTCTACCTTTTCTTTCATTTGTCAACAAAAATAATCATCATGTAAATGTAACCAATTTTTTACCGAGATAAGGGACAAAGGCAAATATATAGGACTTTCGTGCCATATATTTTTTGACGATGATTACACCAAGCATCTAATAATAACCGTCTCAATTTTTCGACATCTGGATGAGGCATAAGAAGATCGTATACCTCTTTCATCATTTGTCGACACAGATAATCATCATGTACATATAACCAATTTTTACCGAGATGAGGGACAAAAGCAAATATATAGGACTTTCATGCCCTATATTTTTCACGATGCATACAACATGCATCTAATAATAACCGTCTCAATTTTTCGACATCAGGATGAGGCATAAGAAGATCGTATACCTCTTTCATCATTTGTCGACAAAAATAATCATCGTGTAAATACAACCAATTTTTACAGACATGAGGGACAAAGACAAATATATAGGACTTTCATGCCATATATTTTTTCACGATGACTACAACATGCATCTAATAATAACCGTCCCAATTTGTCGACATCAGGATGAGGTATAAAAAGATCGTATACCTCTTCAATCATTTGTCGACAAAAATAATCAACATGTAAATATAACCAATTTTTACCGAGATGAGACACAAAGGCAAATATATAGGACTTTCGTGCTCTATATTCTTTGACGATGACTACAACTTGCATCTAATAATAATAGTCTCAATTTTTTGACATTAGGATGACGCATAAGAAGATCGTATACCTCTTTCATCATTTGTCGAAAAAAATAATCATCATTTAAATACCACCAATTTTTACCGAGATGAGGGACAAAGACAAATATATAGGACTTTCATTCCCTATATTTTTTCACGATCCATGCAACACGCATCTAATAATAACCGTCTCAATTTTTTAACATCTGGAAGAGGCATAGGAAGATCGTTTTCCTCTTTCGTCATTTGTCGACAAAAATAATCATCATGTCATTAATCCAATTTTTACCGAGATGAGGGAGAAAGCCAAATAAATAGGACTTTCAAACCTTATATTTTTTCACGATGACTACAACATGCATCTAATAATAAACGTCTCAATTTTTTGACATCATGATGAGGCATAAGAAGATCGTATATCTCTGTCATCATTTGTCAAGAAAAATAATCATCATGCAAGTACAACCAATTTTTACCGTGAAGACAGGGCAAAGGCAAATCTATAGGACTTTCATGCCCTATACTTTTTCACAATGCGTACAACATGCATCTAATAATAACCGTCTAAATTTTTTGACAACTGGATGAGGGATAAGAAGATCGTATACCTCTTTCATCATTTGTCGACAAACATAATCATCATGTAAATACAACCAATTTTTACCGAAAAGAGGGACAAAGGCAAATATATAGGATTTTCGTGTCCTATATTTTTTTATGATGACTACAACATGAATCTAATAATAACCATCTCAATTTTTTGACATTAGGATGAGGCATAAGAAGATCATATATCTCTTTTATCATTTGTCGACAAGAATAATCACCATGTAAATACAACCAATTTTTACCGAAATGAGGGAGAAAGGCAAATATATAGGAATTTCATGCCCTATATTTTTTCACGATGCATACAACATGCATCGAAAAATAATTGTCCAAATTTTCCAACATCAGTATGAGGCATAAGAAGATCGTATACCACTTTCATCATTTGTCGACTAGAATAATTTTCCTATAAATACAACCAATTTTTACCGAGATGAGGGACAAAGGCAAGTATCTAGGACTTTCATGCCCTATATTTTTCCATGATGCATACAACACGCATCTAATAATAACCGTCTCAATTTTTCGACATCTAGATGAGGCATAAGAAGATCGTATACCTCTTTCATCATTTGCCGACAAAAATAATCATCATGTAAATACAACCAATTTTTACCGAGATGAGGGACAAAGGCAAATATATAGGACTTTCATGCCATATATTTTTTCACAATGACAACAACATGCATCTAATAATAACCGTCCAAATTTTTCGACATCAGGATGAGACATAAAAAGATCGTATACCTCTTTCATCATTTGTCGAACAATTAATCATCATTTAAATATAACCATTTTTTACCGAGATGAGGGACAAAGCCAAATATATAGGACTTTCGTGCCCTATATTTTTTGACGATGACTACAACATGAATCTAATAATAACCGTCTCAATTTTTTGACATCAGGATGAGGTATAAAAAGATCGTATACCTCTTTCATCATTTATCGACAAAAATAATCAACATGTAAATATAACCAATTTTTACCGAGATGAGGCACAAAGGCAAATATATAGGACTTTCGTTTCCTATATTTTTTGACGATGACTACAACATGCATATAATAATAATAGTCTCAATTTTTCGACATTAGGATGACGCATAAGAAGATTGTATACCTCTTTCATCATTTGTCGACAAAAATAATCATCATTTAAATACCACCAATTTTTACCGAGATGAGGGACCAAGGCAAATATATAGGACTTTCATGCCCTATATTTTTTCACGATCCACGCAACACGCATCTAATAATAACCGTCTCAATATTTTGACATCAGGAAGAGGATAGGAAGATCGTTTTCCTCTTTCGTCATTTGTCGACAAAAATAATCATCATGTCATTAATCCAATTTTTACCGAGATGAGGGAGAAAGGCAAATAAATAGGACTTTCAAACCCTAAATTTTTTCACGATAACTACAACATGCATCTAATAATAAACGTCTCAATTTTTTGACATCATGATGATGCATAAGAAGATCGTATACCTCTTTCATCATTTGTCGACCAAAATAATCATCATGTAAATATAACCATTTTTTACCGAGATGAGGGACAAAGCCAAATATATAGGACTTTCGTGCCATATTTTTTTACGATGACTACAACATGAATCTAATAATAACCGTCTCAATTTTTTGACATCAGGATAAGGCGTAAGAAGAGTGTATACCTCTTTCATCATTTGTCGACAAAAATATCATCATGTAAATACAATGAATTTTTACCGAGATGAGGGACAAAGCAAATATATAGGACTTTCATGCCCTATACATTTCCACGATGACTACAACATGCATCTAATAATAACCGTCCCAATTTGTCGACATCAAGATGAGGTATAAAAAGATCGTATATCTCTTTCATCATTTGTCGACAAAAATAATCATCATGTAAATATAACCAATTTTTACCGAGATGAGGCACAAAGACAAATATATAGGACTTTCATTCCCTATATTTTTTCACGATGCAAACAACACGCGTTTACTATTAACCGTCTCAATTTTTCGACATCAGGATGAGGTATCAGAAGATCGTAAACCTTTTTCATCATTTGTCGACATAAATAATCATCATGTAAATATAACCAATTTTTACCGAGAAGAGGGACAAAGGCAAATATATGGGACTTTCGTGCCCTATATTCTTTCACGATGACTAGAACATGCATCTAATAAGAACCGCCTCAATTTTACGACATCAGGATGACGCATAAGAAGATCATATACCTCTTTCATCATTAGTCGACAAAAATAATCATCGTGTAAATACAACCAATTTTTACCGAGATGAGGGATAAAGGAAAATATATAGGACTTTCATGCCATATATTTTTTCACGATGACTACAACATGCATCTAATAATAACCGTACCAATTTTTCGACTTCAGGATGAGGCATAAGAAGATCATATACCTCTTTTATCATTTGACGACAAATATAATCATCATGTATATATAAGCAATTTTTACCAAGATGAGGGAGAAAGACAAATATATAGAACTTTCGTGCCCTATATTTTTTGACGATAACTACAACATGCATCTAATAATAACCGTCTCAATTTTTCGACATCAAGATGTGGCATAAGAAGATCATATACCTCTTTTATCATTTGTCGAGAAAAATAATCATCATGTAAATACAACCAATTTTTACCGAGATGAGGGACACAGGCATATATATTGGACTTTCATGCCCTATATTTTTTCACGATGCAGACAACATGCATAAAAAAATAACGGTGTCAATTTTCCAACATCAGGAAGAGGCATAAGAAGATCGTATACCTCTTTCATCATTTATCGACAAAAATAATCATCATGTCAATACAACCAATTTTTACCGACATGAGGGACAGGCAAATACATACGACTTTCATGCCCTATGTTTTTCCACAATGACAACAACATGCATCTAATAATAACCGTCTCAATTTTCGTCATCAAGATTAGGCATAAAAATATCGTATACCTTTTTCATCAATTGTCAACAAACATAATCATCATGTAAATTCAACTAATTTTTACCGAGATGAGGGACAAAGGCAAATATATAGGACTTTCACGCCCTATATTTTTTCACGATGCATACAACATCCATATAATAATAACCGTCTCAATTTTTCGACATCAGGATGAGGCATAGGAAGATCGTATGCCTCTTTCATCATTGTCGACAAAAAGCATCATCGTGTAAATCTAACCAATTTTTACCGAGATGAGGGACAAAGCCAAATATATAAGACTTTCATGCCCTATAATTTTTCAAGATGCATACAACATCCATATAATAATAACCGTCTCAATTTTTTGACATCTAGAGGAGGCATAAAAAGATCGTATACCTCTTTCATCATTTTCGACAAAAAGCATCATGTAAATCCAACCAAATTTTACCGAGATAAGGGACAAACGCAAATATATAGGACTTTCATGCCCTATAATTTTTCATGATGCATCCAACATGCATATAACAATAATCGTCTCAATTTGTGCACATCAGGATGAGGTATAAGAAGATCGTATACCTCTTTCATCATTTGTCGACAAAAATAAACATCATGTCTGTACAACCAATTTTTACCGAGATGAGGGACAAAGGCAAATACATAGGACTTTCATGCCCTATATTTTTTCACCATGAATACAACTTGCACATAATAATAACCGTCTCAATTTTTTGACATCAGGATGAGGCATAAGAAGATCGTATACCTCTTTCATCATTTGTCGACAAAAATAATCATCATGTCTATACAACCATTTTTTACCGAGATGAGGCACAAAGGGAAATACATACGACTTTCATGCCCTATAATTTTTCATGATGCATCTAACATGCATATAACAATAACCGTCTCAATTTTTGGACATCAGGATGAGGCATAAGAAGATCGTATACCTCTTTCATCATTTGTCGACAAAAATAAACATCATGTCTATACAACTATTTTTTACCGAGATGAGGGACAAAGACAAATATATAGGACTTTCATGCCCTATATTTTTTCATGATGCATACAACATGCATATAATAATAACTTTCTCAATTTTTTGACATCAGGATGAGGCATAAGAAGATCGTATACCTCTTTCATCATTTATCGACAAAAAGCATCATCATGTAAATCCAACCAATTTTTACCAAGATGAGGGATAAAGGCAAATATATAAGATTTTCATGCCCTATATTTTTTCACGATGCTTACAACATGCATCTAATAATGTCTCAATTTTTCGACATCAAGATGAGGCATAAGAAGATCGTATACCTCTCTCATCCTTTGTCGACAAAAATAATGATCTATATACATCCAATTTTTACCGAGATGAGGGACAAAAAGGGAAATATATAGGACTTTCAATCCCTATATTTTTTATGATGCATACAACATCCATATAATAATAAATGTCTCAATTTTTCGACATAAGGATGAGGCATAAGAAGATCGTATACCTCTTTCATCATTTGTCGACAAAAATAATCATCAAGTAAATCTAACCAATTTTTACCGAGATGAGGGACAAATGCAATTACATTGGACTTTCATACCTTATATTTTTTCATGATGCATACAACATTCATATAATAAGAACCGTCACAATTTTTCGACATCTGGATGAGGCATAAGAAGATCGTATACCTCTTTCATCATTTGTCAACAAAAAGCATCATTATGTAAATCCAACAATTTTTTACCGAGATGACCGACAATGGCAAATATATAGGACTTTCATGCCCTATATTTTTTCATGATGCAAACAACATGCATATAATAATATCCTTCTCAAATTTTTGACATCAGGATGAGGCATAAGAATATCGTATAACTCTTTCATCATTTGTCGACAAAAAGCATTATCATGTAAATCCAACCAATTTTTACCAAGATGAGGGATAAAGGCAAATATATAAGATTTTCATGCCCTATATTTTTTCACGATGCATTCAACATGCATTTAATAATAACCGTCTCAATTTTTTGACATCAGGATGACGCATAAGAAGATCGTATACCTCTTTCGTCATTTGTCGACAAAAATAATCATGTAAATACAACACATTTTTACCGATATGAGGGACAAAAGAAAATATATAGGACTTTCATGCCCTATTTTTTTTCATGATCCATACAACATCCATATAATAATAAGCGTCTCAATTTTTCGACATCAGGATGAGGCATAAGAAGATCGTATACCTCTTTCATCATTTGTCAACAAAAAGCATCATAATGTAAATGCAACCAATTTTTACCAAGATGAGGGACAAATACAAATATATTGGACTTTCATACCCTATAATTTTTCATGATGCATACAACATTCATAAAATAAGAATCGTTTCAATTTTTCGACATCAAGATGAGGCATAAGAAGATCAAATACCTTTTTTATCATTTGTCGACAAAATGCATCATGTAAATCCAACCAATTTTTACCGAGATGAGGGACAAAGGCAAGTATATAGGACTTTCATACGCTATATTTTTTCATGATACATACAAAATGCATATAATAATAATCGTCTCAATTTATCGACATCAGGATGAGGCATAAGAAAATCGTATACCTCTTTCATCATTTGTCGACAAAAAGTATCATCATGTAATTCCAACGAATTTTTACCGAGATGAGGGACAAAGGCAAATATATAGGACTTTCATGTCCTATATTTTTCATGATGCATACAACATGCATATAATAATAACCATCTCAATTTATCGACTTCATGATGAGGCATATGAAAATCGTATACCTTTGTCATCATTTGTCGAAAAAAATAATCATGTAAATCCAACCAATTTTTACCGAGATGAGGGACAAAGGCAAATATATAGGACTTTCATGCCATATATTTTTTCATGATGCATACAACATGCATATAATAATAACCGTCTCAATTTTTTGACATCAGGATGAGGCATAAGAAGATCGTATACATCTTTCATCATTTGCGACAAAAATAATCATCATGTAAAGCCAACTAATTTTTACCGAGATAAGGGACAAAGGCAAATATATAGGACTTTCATGCCCTATATATTTTCGGCATGCATACAACATCCGTATAACAATAACCGTCTCAATTTTTCGACATCAGGATGAGGCATAAGAAGATCGTATACCTTTTTCATCATTTGTCGACAAAAAGCAATATCATGTAAATCCAACCAATTTTTACTGAGATGAGGGATAAAGGAAAATATATATGAATTTCATGCCGTATATTTTTTCATGATGCATATAACATGCATATAATAATAACTGTCTCAATTTACCGACCTCAGGATGAGACATAAGAAAATCGTATACGTTTTTCATGCTTTGTCGACAAAAAGCATCATCATGTAAATCTAACTAATTTTTACCGAGATGAGGGATAAAGGCAAATATATAGGACTTTCATGCCCTATATTTTTTCATGATGCATACAACATGCATATAATAATAACCGTCTCAATTTATCGACATCAGAAGGAGGCATAAGAAAATCGTATACCTCTTTCATCATTTGTCGACAAAAATAATCATTATGTAAATCCAACTAATTTTTACCAAGAAGAGCGAAAAAGGCAAAAATATAAAACATTCATACCCTATATTTTTTAACGACGACTATAACATGCATCTAATCATAACCGTCTCACATTTTCGTCATCAAGATGAGGCATAAGAATATCGTATATCTCTTTCATCATTTATCGACAAAAAATAATCATCATTTAAATACAACCAATTTTTACCGACATGAGTGACAAAGGCAAATATATGGGACTTTCATGCCCTATATTTTATCAAGACGCATACAACATGCATATAATAATAACCTTCTCAATTTATCAACTTCAGGATGAGGCATAAGAAAATCGTATACCTCTTTCATCATTTGTCGACAAAAATAATCATGTAAATCTAACCAATTTTTACCGAGATGAGATACAAAGGCAAATATATAGGACTTTCATGTCCTATATTTTTTCATGATGCTTACACCACTCATAATAATAACCGTCTCAATTTTTCAACATAAGGATTAGGCATAAGAAGATTGTATACCTCTTTCATCATTCGTCGACAAAAAACATCATGTAAATCCAACCAATTTTTACCGACATCAGGGACAAAGGCAAATATATAGAACTTTCATGCCCTATATTTTTTCATGATGCATACAACATTTATATAAGAATACCGTGTCAATTTTTCGACATCAGGATGAGGCATAAGAAAATTGTATACCTCTTTCATCATTTGTCGACAAAAAGCATCATCATGTAAATCCAACCAATTTTTACCGAGATGAGGGAAAAAGACAAATATATAAGACTTACATGCCGTAAATTTTTTCATGATGCATACAACACGCATATAATAATAACCGTCTCATTTTATCGACATCAGGATGAGGCATAAGAAAATTGTATACCTCTTTTATCATTTGTCGCCAAAAATAATCATCATGTATATCCAACCAATTTTTACCGAGATGAGGGACAAAGGCAAATATATAAGACTTCCATGCCCTATATTTTTTCACGATGCATACAACATGCATATAATAGTAACCGTCTCAATTTTTCGAATCAGGATGAGGCATAATAAGATTGTATATCTCTTTCATTATTTATCGATAAAAAGAATCATCATGTAAGTACAACCTATTTTTACCGAGATTAGGGACAAAGGCAAATACATAGGACTTTCATGTCTTATATTTTTTTACGATGCATACAACATGCATATAATAATAACCGTCTCAATTTTTCGACATCAGGATGAGACATAAGAAGATCGTATACCTCTTTCATCATTTGTCAACAAAAAGCATCATCATGTAAATCCAACCAATTTTTACCGAGATGAAGGACAAAGGCAAATATATAGGACTTTCACGTCCTATACTTTTTGATGATGCATACAACATGCATATAATAATAACCGTATCAATTTATCGACATCAGGATGAGGCATCAAAAAGTCGTATACCTCTTTCATCTTTTGCCGACAAAAAGCATCATCATGTAAATCCAACCAATTTTTACCGAGATGAGGGACAAAGGCAAATATATAGGACTTTCATGCCCCATATATTTTCATGATGCATACAACATGCATATAATAATAACCGTCTCAATTTATCGTCATCAGGATGAGGCATAAGAGAATCATATACCTCTTTCATCATTTGTCGACAAAAGGCTTCATCATGTAAATCCAAACAATTTTTACCGAAATGAGGGACAAAATCCAACCAATTTTTACCGAGATGAGGGATAAAGGCAAATATATAGGACTTTCATGCCCTATATTTTTTCATGATGCATACAGCATCCATGTAATAATAGTCGTCTCAATTTATCGACATCAGGATGAGACAAAGGAAAATCGTATACCTCTTTCATCATTTGTTCTCAAAAAGTATCATCATGTAAATCCAACCAATTTTTATCGAGATGAGGGACAAAGGCAAATATATAGGACTTTCATGTCCTATATTTTTCATGATGCATACAACATGCATATAATAATAACCATCTCAATTTATCGACTTCATGATGAGGCATATGAAAATCGTATACCTTTGTCATCATTTGTCGAAAAAAATAATCATGTAAATCCAACCAATTTTTACCGAGATGAGGGACAAAGGCAAATATATAGGACTTTCATGCCATATATTTTTTCATGATGCATACAACATGCATATAATAATAACCGTCTCAATTTTTTGACATCAGGATGAGGCATAAGAAGATCGTATACATCTTTCATCATTTGCGACAAAAATAATCATCATGTAAAGCCAACTAATTTTTACCGAGATAAGGGACAAAGGCAAATATATAGGACTTTCATGCCCTATATATTTTCGGCATGCATACAACATCCGTATAACAATAACCGTCTCAATTTTTCTACATCAGGATGAGGCATAAGAAGATCGTATACCTTTTTCATCATTTGTCAACAAAAAGCATCATCATGTAAATCCAACCAATTTTTACTGAGATGAGGGATAAAGGCAAATATATATGAATTTCATGTCGTATATTTTTTCATGATGCATATAACATGCATATAATAATAACTGTCTCAATTTACCGACCTCAGGATGAGACATATGAAAATCGTATATGTTTTTCATGATTTGTCGACAAAAAGCATCATCATGTAAATCTAACTAATTTTTACCGAGATGACGGACAAAGGCAAATATATAAGACTTACATGCCGTAAATTTTTTCATGATGTATACAACACGCCTATAATAATAACCGTCTCATTTTATCGACATCAAGATGAGGCATAAGAAAATTGTATACCTCTTTTATCATTTGTCGCCAAAAATAATCATCATGTATATCCAACCAATTTTTACCGAGATGAGGGACAAAGGCAAATATATAAGACTTCCATGCCCTACATTTTTTCACGATGCATACAACATGCATATAATAGTAACCGTCTCAATTTTTCGAATCAGGATGAGGCATAACAAGATTGTATATCTCTTTCATTATTTATCGATAAAAAGAATCATCATGTAAGTACAACCTATTTTTACCGAGATTAGGGACAAAGGCAAATACATAGGACTTTCATGTCTTATATTTTTTTACGATGCATACAACATGCATATAATAATAACCGTCTCAATTTTTCGACATCAGGATGAGACATAAGAAGATCGTATACCTCTTTCATCATTTGTCAACAAAAAGCATCATCATGTAAATCCAACCAATTTTTACCGAGATGAAGGACAAAGGCAAATATATAGGACTTTCTCGTCCTATACTTTTTCATGATGCATACAACATGCATATAATAATAACCGTATCAATTTATCGACATCAGGATGAGGCATCAGAAAGTCGTATACCTCTTTCATCTTTTGCCGACAAAAAGCATCATCATGTAAATCCAACCAATTTTTACCGAGATGAGGGACAAAGGCAAATATATAGGACTTTAATGCCCCATATATTTTCATGATGCATACAACATGCATATAATAATAACCGTCTCAATTTATCGACATCAGGATGAGGCATATGAGAATCATATACCTCTTTCATCATTTGTCGACAAAAGGTTTCATCATGTAAATCCAACCAATTTTTACCGAAATGAGGGACAAAATCCAACCAATTTTTACCGAGATGAGGGATAAAGGCAAATATATAGGACTTTCATGCCCTATATTTTTTCATGATGCATACAGCATCCATGTAATAATAGTCGTCTCAATTTATCGACATCAGGATGAGACAAACGAAAATCGTATACCTCTTTCATCATTTGTTCTCAAAAAGTATCATCATGTAAATCCAACCAATTTTTACCGAGATGACGGACAAAGGCAAATATATAGGACTTTCACGCCCTATATTTTTTCATGATCCATACAACATGTATATAATAATAACCGTCGCAATTTATCGACATCACAATGAGGCATAAGAAAATCGTATACCTCTTTCATCATTTGTCGACAAAAATAATCATCATGTAAATCCAACCAATTTTTGCCGAGATGACGTACAAAGGCAAATATATAGGACTTTCATGCCCTATATTTTTCATGATGGATACAACATGCATATAATAATAACCGTCTTAATTTTTCGACATTAGGATGACACATAAGAAGATCGTATACCTCTTTCATCATTTGTCGACAAAAGGCATCATCATGTAAATCCAACCAATTTTTACCGAAATGAGGGACAAAGGCAAATATATAGGACTTTCATGCGCTATATTTTTTCATGATGCATACAACATGCATATAATAATAATCGTCTCCATTTATCGACATCAGGATGAGGCATAAGAAAATCGTATACCTCTTTCATCATTTGTCGACAAAAATAATCATCATGTAAATCCAAATAATTTTTACCGACATGAGAGACAAAGGCAAATATATAAAACTTTCATGCCCTATATTTTTTCACAATGCATACAACATGCATATAATAATAACCGTCACAATTTTTTGACAACAGGATGAGGCATAAGAAGATCGTATACCTCTTTCATCATTTGTCGACAAAAATAATCATCATGTATATCCAACCAATTTTTACCGAGATGAGGGACAAAGGCAAATATATATGACTTTCATGCCCTATATTTTTCATGATACATTCAACATGTATATAATAATAACCGTCTCAATTTATCGACATCAAGATGAGGCATAAGAAAATCTATACCTCTTTCATCATTTGTCGACAAAAATAATCATCATGTAAATCCAACCAATTTTTACCGAGACGTGGGACAAAGTCAAATATATAGGACTTTCATGCCCTATATATTTTTGGCATGCATACAACATCCGTATAACAATAACCGTCTCTATTTTTTGACATCAGGATGAGGCATAAGAAGATCGTATACCGTTTTCATCATTTGTCGACAAAAAGCATCATCATGTAAATCCAACCAATTTTTACTGAGATGAGGGATAAAGGCAAATATATATGAATTTCATGCGGTATATTTTTTCATGATGCATATAACATGCATATAATAATAACCGTCTCAATTTACCGACCTCAGGATGAGACATAAGAAAATCGTATACGTCTTTCATCATTTGTCGACAAAAAGCATCATCATGTAAATCTAACTAATTTTTACCGAGATGAGGGATAAAGGCAAATATATAGGACTTTCATACCCTATATTTTTTCATGATGCATACAACATGCATATAATAATAATCGTCTCAATATATCGACATCAGGAGGAGGCATAAGAAAATCGTATACCTCTTTCATCATTTGTCGACAAAAATAATCAACATGTAAATTCAACTAATTTTTACCGAGAAGAGCGAAAAAGGCAAAAATATAAAACATTCATACCCTATATTTTTTAACGACGACTATAACATGCATCTAATCATAACCGTCTCACATTTTCATCACAAAGATAAGGCATAAGAATATCGTATATCTCTTTCATCATTTATCGACAAAAAATAATCATCATTTAAATACAACCAATTTTTACCGAGATGAGTGACAAAGGCAAATATATGGGACTTTCATGCCCTATATTTTATCAAGACACATACAACATGCATATAATAATAACCGTCTCAATTTATCAACTTCAGGATGAGGTATAATAAAATCGTATACCTCTTTCATCATTTGTCGACAAAAATAATCATGTAAATCTAACCAATTTTTACCGAGATGAGATACAAAGACAAATATATAGGACTTTCATGCCCTATATTTTTTCATGATGCATACACCACTCTTATAATAATAACCGTCTTAATTTTTCAACATAAGGATTAGGCATAAGAAGATTGTATACCTCTTTCATCATTCGTCGACAAAAAGCATCATGTAAATCCAACCAATTTTTACCGACATCAGGGACAAAGGCAAATATATAGAACTTTCATGCCCTATATTTTTTCATGATGCATACAACATTTATATAAGAATATCGTGTCAATTTTTCGACATCAGGATGAGGCATAAGAAGATTGTATATCTCTTTCATCATTTGTCGACAAAAAGCATCATCATGTAAATCCAACCAATTTTTACCGAGATAAGGGAAAAAGGCAAATATATAAGACTTACATGCCGTAAATTTTTTCATGATGCATACAACACGCATATAATAATAACCGTCTCATTTTATCGACATCAGGATGAGGCATAAGAAAATCATATACCTCTTTTATCATTTTTCGCCAAAAATAATCATCATGTATATCCAACCAATTTTTACCGAGATGAGGGACAAAAGAAAATATATAGGACTTTCATGCCCTATATTTTTTCACGATGCATACAACATGCATATAATAGTAACCGTCTCAATTTTTCGAATCAGGATGAGGCATAAGAAGATTGTATATCTCTTTCATTATTTATCGATAAAAAGAATCATGTAAGTACAACCTATTTTTACCGAGATTAGGGACAAAGGCAAATACATAGGACTTTCATGTCTTATATTTTTTTACGGTGCATACAACATGCATATAATAATAACCGTCTCAATTTTTTGACATCAGGATAAGGTATAAGAAGATCGTATACCTCTTTCATTATTTGTCAACAAAAAGCATCATCATGTAAATCCAACCAATTTTTACCGAGATAAAGGACAAAGGCAAATATATAGGGCTTTCACGTCCTATATTTTTTCATGATGCATACAACATGCATATAATAATAACTGTATCAATTTATCGACATCAGGATGAAGCATCAGAAAGTCGTATACCTCTTTCATCTTTTGCAGACAAAAAGCATCATGTAAATCCAACCAATTTTTACCGAAATTAGGGACAAAGGCAAATATATTGGACTTTCATGCCCCATATATTTTCATGATGAATACAACATGCATATAATAACCGTCTCAATTTATCGACATCAGGATGAGGCATAAGAGAATCATATACCTCTTTCATCATTTCTTGACAAAAATAATCATGTAAACCCGACTAATTTTTACCGACATACGGGACAAAGCAAATATATAGGAGTTTCATGTCTTATATTTTTTCATGATGGATACATCATGCATATAATAATAACCGTCACAATTTTTAGACATCAGGATGAGGCATAAGAAGATCTTATATCTTTTTCATCATTTGTCGAAAAAAAGCATCATGTAAATCCAAACATTTTTTACCGAGATGAGAGACAAAGGTAAGTATATAGGACTTTCATACGCTACATTTTGTCATGATGCATACAACATGCATATAATAATAATCGTCTCAATTTATCGACATCAGGATGAGGCAAAAGAAAATCGTATACCTCTTTCATCATTTGTCGACAAAAATAATCATTATGTAAATCCAACCAATTTTTACCGAGACGAGGGACAAAGTCAAATATATAGGACTTCCATGCCCTATATTTTTTCATGATGCATACAACATTCATATAATAATAACCGTCTCAATTTGTCGACATCAAGATGAGGCAGAAGAAGATCGTATACCTCTTTCATCATTTGTCGACAAAAAATATCATGTAAATCTAACCAATTTTTACCGAGATGAGGGACAAAGGCAAATATATAGGACTTTCATGCCCTACATTTTTTCACAATGCATACATTAAGCATATAATAATAACCGTCTAAAATTATCGACATCAGAATGAGGCATAAGAAGATCGTATACGTCTTTCTTCAGTTGTCGACAAAAAGCATTATCATGTAAATCCAACCAATTTTTACCGATATGAGGGACAAAGACAAATATATAAGACTTTCATACCGTATATTTTTTCATGATGCATACAACATGCATTTAATAATAATCGTCTCAATTTATCGACATCAGGATGAGGCATAAGAAAATCGTATACCTCTTTCATCATTTTTTTACAAAAATAATCATCATGTATATCCAATCAATTTTTGCCGATACGAGGGACAAACCCAAATATATAGGACTTCCATGCCCTATATTTTTTCACGATGCATACAAGGTGCATATAATAATAACCATCTCAATTTTTCGACTTCAGGATGAGGCAAAAGAAGATCGTATACCTCTTTCATCATTTGTCGACAAAAATAATCATGTAAATCCAACTAATTTTTACCGAAATGAGGGACAAAGGCAAATATATAGGACTTTCATGCCCTATATTTTTTCACGATGCATACAACATGCATATAATAATAACTGTCTCAATTTTTCGACATCAGGATCAGGCATAAGAAGATCGTATACTTCTTTCATCATTTGTCGACAAAAAGCATCATCATGTAAATCTAACCAACTTTTACCGAGATGAGGGACAAAGGCAAATATATAAGACTTTCATGCCCTATATTTTTTTATGATGCATACAACATGCATATAATAATAACCGTCTCAATTTATCGACATCAGGATGAGACATAAGAAAATCGTATACCTCTTTCATCATTTGTCGACAAAAATAATCATCATGTAAATGCAACTAATTTTTACCGAGATGAGGGACAAAGGCAAATATATAGGACTCTCATGTTCTATATTTTTTTACGATGCATACAATATGCATATAATAATAACCTTAATTTTTCGACATCAGGATGAGGCATAAGAAGATCGTATACATCTTTCATCATTTATCAACAAAAAGCATCATCATATAAATCCGACCAATTTTTACCGAGATGAGAGACAAAGACGAATATATAGAACTTTCATGCCCTATATTTTTTCATGATGCATACAACATGTATATAATAATAACCGTCTCAATTTATCGACATCATGATGAGGCATAAGAAAATCGAATACCTCTTTCATCATTTGTCGACAAAAATAATCATCATTTTTTTTTAGACAGATGATGCCTTGTGCTCACCAACTCTGTACTTGTACTTTTGTACTCCCCATGTTTATTAATTAAAAGGAATTTTCATACCATAAGTTATTTATACTAAAGAAAACAATAGATCAGCCTTCAGCAAACAACATAAATACAAATTACTAAACATAAATGTCCTAACATACAACCAAAGTCATTTTTCAATTAAAGTTTTACGCTGTGTCGTGATGCAAATTTAATGAATGGAACAAAGATAATATGCAAAAAAAATTGTTGTGCAGTATACCTGACTGTGTATTTCGCTGTCAGTTACATTAATTAACTGTAAATCTCGAGCTGAAAGTTCAGCATCAAGTACTTCCTGGGATTCAACACTGCATATAAAAATGTTAAAAGTAAATAAGACTACAAACAAGTTGATACATCATATGCTATGAAGACTGCTCAGAACTTATTTGGCAGTCCTCCATATTCCAAATTTCCAATTTGCAAAGGCAAGAGCTGAAAAGGTTTTTACCTACAACCGGTACACTGTTTTATCTTAAGAATTGCAGCAATTATATGAACAATCCAAGCAAGTTTATCTTCAATCACAGTGAGGTCACGGTTATCAGGAACATGTAATCTTGCTCTTTCCTATTCCAGTCATTAAAAATAGTTAAGCATCAATCTTTAATTCATTTCTCTCAACAAAAAAAGTACCAGCCTTCATTGAAAGTTATAATCACACCGTGTATATTTGCAGGACTGGCTCCATTATGTTTATTATAAATAAACTACTGCTTTCATACTGCACAATGAATTCAAAGGAGTCAAACAACCGACATAGTTCAATAAATTGCAGCAGAACTGAAAAGGACTAAAACTTAAGAATGAAGAGTTTCCCATGTTGGAAGCTAGATTATATTCAGTAAATGAGTAAAAACAATGATATCTATCCGACTCCTTGATCAGCCACAAGGTTTGGACTAAGTTGGATGAATTAATTCAAAGTTCACTCTTGATGGTCATTTTCTCTCTGGTTGAAAGGTTAACCCCTCTTTAGTAGGTTTCAAGTTTAGAATTAGAAACACTCTAAATACCCTTTTTGCTTAAGATTAACAGCCAATTTTCTCAGTATAATGAATATCAAGAGAATCATTGATTTTGAATATAACAATTTATTATATATATCAGAAAGAATAAGATATCCTATGTAACGAGGCAACATGGTAAACTGAAGGGGGAAAAGGCCATATCCAAAATGTTACAGTTAGACACCCTTCTATGCATATCAGCTAGAAAGATTCCCTCAAGTAAACCACCGCATATCTGATTTCAATGCAAACTGTAACAGACTCTGTACAAATGGTAATTTTTCATTTTCAACTTTCTGAGGCAGATCGGCATAATTTAACAATTGCTCAAACTCAATCAGATTTTTTGTAAGTAAATTCTTACTTGCAACTCAATTTGGCAAGATTGGATTAGCAGTTATTGATGTGAAGAGATAGATCCATAAATCCTCCAACTCTAGTCATGTACCGGTGTGTTGTCAGGTTTGGTAATGATTGGCAGGAAACTGTTGGGCTGTTTCTTATTGGGACTCTTAAGATTCATAATATCCCAGAATTTGGAAGGGTGACTCATTTTCCATTGGGAGGATAACTTGCTCATAGGAGAGGTAAGATTTTGACTCTCAGTAATTTGGTTCCCAGAACCATTGCTTCAGAGTATTAACTAAAGGTATCTTCCTAGTAGCACCAGGCTGTTAAAAGTAAGTCTAGTTTAAACCATAATATGTGGAATGCTAACATTGCAATGATCACAACTCATTCAAAACCTAAAAAGTTCATTTACATGATCATGTTTCTTTTAGACCACTGGCTTTTTTAAATGTGACTTGATATTTCAGAGGATCTTTCAAAGGTAGATGTTATCTTTATCAAGGCCCCTCTCCATTACTGTCTTTCTTCTTTGCAACATTCTCCAAATCTAAGCTTCAAGAAATTTTGAACATTTCTTTTATTGCTACTTTTTTCTCTCAGTAACTTGGAGGACTGACTTTGATCCAGAATCACTAATCTGGAATTCAAGAGCTCCTACCAAGATCCTTCTATGAATTAGGATAGTATCAATTCTTTATCACACTTTAATTAGGCACAGGAGATGGAAAGATTTCTTTACTTCCTGTTAGTTTCAGCTTTGTCTTCTACTGCTTTGTTTATATCCTCCTTTGGAATCCTTCTTGCCTTCTAATTAAATTTCTTCTTTTATTAAAATGAGAAGAATGAAAACATTAAATATGGATGATACCTGAAATCTACATAGGTATGGGAAGCAATCTAATTGATCCTGAAGAAGTTCAGCATTGTCTAAGGGGTTCTCAGAAAGATCGTCAGGTAATCCAGCCTATAAGAAACAGACAGAAGATATTATACTTCCGAAAGTTCTCTTATTAACAGAAGTTTTAAATTAAATACATACAGCCTTGGAGTATGCAGTAGGCAACAAGTAAAGCAGGCATGGATAATTGGAAATACCTGCACAGAGTTGAACCGTGATGTGATGAAACTTTCAGTAATCTTGGGAACAAATTCATCCAGTAAGCTTGGAGCGTCGCCTTTTAAATATGGAACAGAAGACACCAATCTAGACCACATCCCTAATAGGTAGTACACACTATTGCTTGCCCACTGACAATAAGGTATCAGCTTAATAAAGATCTCAATATTTCACAATACAAATGCAAAAAAAAACTGTTAAAATTTTATTAACTAATGAAATATGTTATTGATAATTCTCACATGATGTCACCCTGAACTTTGTTTCCAAAGGGTCCCAAAAAAGATAAATTGCTCAAATAGTCATCAGAATGTATTTTTGAGCAGCAATATATCATGTATTCTCTGGAAAATATTTTAAAGCAAAACAATAGTTAACCTGCCATGACTGCAATGATTTGAGAGTAAACTCTGCAACCGAACGTATCCAATCGCTGTAGCCTTCCACATTAACAAGCTCTGACAACTGCAGCATTCAATTAACAAATATTGGTAACAGGTTCAAGGTAATTGAGGAAGGAGGTAACTATAGACCAAAAGGGTGTTCAAATGGAATAAATTATATTATAGAACAAGCAAATATTTTTAATCCTCCAAATTTTTCAACATAAATGTCGGTGTATTGTTACTGTAAGAAAACTAACAAATCCGGAAAAGTCTATTTCCTAGTTTAGAGGCAGCAGTTTTGGGAGAGTTAACATTTGATGTTTATTTCCAGGTGCATTAAATGCTCATCAATTTTGAATACTAAATTTTTAACAGTAGAATAAACATACAGTTAGCTGAGAGACAAAAAGGACAAGCTGCAAATAAAGAAGTGAGACAAGGATAGGATGTCCCTGTGGTAATTGACTTGAAATAAACAGCCCCACTTAACAAGTTCAAAATTAAACATTAATGCCTGTAATTAATGTGTGTATGGAATGAAGTATTTGAAACACTGGCGGAGTAAATATAGAAAGCAATGACAAAGTAGATTAAAAATATATTCCAGCTATTTGTATATCTCTTTTATATACTAAGTACATTAAATTAAAAACGAAAGTTAAATGATACGCTAACTAACTACAATAAACAGTGCCAAAGTGCCAAAGTCAAAATAAAAATATGGTCAATCTTTGAAGTTACTCTCCTAGCATGGTGTGTATTAAAGTTTAAAACTTAAAATCCCACAAGTATTACAAGGGCCATTTTGTATGATGCACACAGTTCAGTGCCCTTCTAACTTCTCAGCCAAAGTATGTACCTAGCCTCCACTGCATGAACCCCATATTTCCCTGCTTATGTACATTGCATTACTACCAATTAGAAATAAAAACCAGTAGATAGACCATAAAAGGAGAAAAAACTACACGAGTTTACCTAATAATTCACTCTGAACCGACCAAGAAGACGACAAAACTCATGGTAATTATCATGATCTGCAAGACCTGCTTTCCAACACATTTGAAATTATAAATGCATGGCCAGCAAGGCAAAAACAATGAAATGGAAATAACAAATTAAAGAGTGCTTAAAAATGTATATGCAAGACTGGCCAATATTTGTCGCAGGAACTTCTTTCTTCACAACATTTTTTGCTATCCTGAACCTAGAGGGATTTACTAGGGTTTTCCCTTTTCAATGCTACTGAAAAATAGAGTATGATTGGGTCCTAAATTAACTAATCTATTTCCTGACTAATGATTTATAAAAAGACAACCACATCTCCAGCCCAATTTCACCTGTAATTACAAAATCTCACCAAGAGCTTTTACCTATGTCGAGCATGGCACTTCTACAAATTACCATACAACCTGCTGATGCAAAAATTAGGTTGAAATTCTCATTTCCTAAACTGGCAGGAAATAACTGACTGGTTTGTTGAAGAGATAAAGAGATCAAACAACCCAAAGGCCAAAGCAAAGATAAATTGCCAAGATGACAAATGCATGCATAAAAAGAAAATGTGATAGAGAAATATTCTTTTTTATTTGGTGCTTCTCATAATCAATATGTAACAAGGAATCCAAAAAAAAGTGAAACAAAAAGACATTTTTCCCCTTTCACCTATAATAATGGAACATAATATTTCCAGTTTGTCATTACAATACAAAACAAGTGAAGAAGTAACAAGCCTACAACACCTTACCCTGTTTGCAGGATTACTTTGGTTCCTGTCATTAAATGGGCCAAAAATTTAGAACGAGCAGCATCATTTGTAAACAAAGAACGTCTTACAGACGCTAGTCGCACCAAGCACTCCAGTGCCTGGAAAGAAAAATAATTAAAACCTAAGAGAGAAAGTAGGTTCAAAAGTACAAGTCGATGAACCATCAATAAGACATTTCACAAAACAAAATAAACAATAATCAATCATTAGTCAAGAAACAATTATAGTATCAATTTTCTGAAATTGAACATAAACCAATAAGAAAACAAATTGTCAACTAATAGAAGTGATAATATAAAATTGAAATATATACATGACACATAATTTAATACCTCGGTAGTATGTTACTGTGGAACTATATTTTCATGCAAAACATAATATAAAAGGAAGGTAATGTTGAATAATGACTCTTCTCCATGTTGTGCATTTCATTTCAGAAGCAACTGTAATTTTACACTGCCATTCACTAACATACTTTGGTGAAGCTTGGAGTGTTTACGTTGAAAATTTTCATACTGATCAAAAGGTTTTCGAACAAGACCACCTTTCTAGAAAGTAGTAGACGATTTCCCAAGAACCAAAACAGATTCAAATTTTAACAGTTAATTAATTAACAAGGACTAAATGTTAAATATCAATCGTAGAAAGTAGAAACAAATGCTTGCACAGACCTCCTTTGAAAATGGGGGCTTTGTAATGGCATAGTAATCAAAAAATATTTGCAGTGTTGAAGAATCCTCCAAAACAGGCTTCCAAGGTGATGGAATCTGCAAACCACCATATAACAAGATATTAGATGAACCAACATACATAGAAGGAATTCATGCAGGATTTTCCAAAAATTAAAAATTAAAATGATAATAAAACAAGACACCTGAACTGTGCCAAACTCGTCTGAACTTTCATCAACAGACGTCCCCACAAAATCAAATGATAAACATTTCAAAGAAAGAGCAAGGGCCAATTCTTGCAATTGATTGACAACTGCATATTATATAATTTCAACTCTTAAACTCATGATCAGGAAAAAGTAATGAAAATGGTACTAAATGGAGGGATGAAATTTTAAGCATGAGTATACCCAGTTTACCATCATTCTTCAGTTGACCCAATGATGTTAAAGATATTTGAAATATCTGAAAAAGATGTTGGTCCCTAAAGGAGCAAGCAACCCTTCGATGATTTGTTGCAGGCATACCAGCATTAGCCTGAGGAAGGAATTAAGAAATAAGGGATGCAAGAACAATAGCAATGGTACAAAGTAATTTTGAAACATGTTTGCCAAATCAGTTTTTTAATTATTATTTATTAACACAAACCCATCCAAATGTGTCCGCAACCAACACAAACATTGGGAATATGGTTAGCACAAATTTCAATGATGACCTAATGAAGCATATAACATGACCAGTGCTTTAAACTAGTTAATGAATATGTGTCGGCATGAAAAATCATAAAAAGTACAATAAAACAGAAACCATTATATGAGCACAACTAAGCAAAAAAAAAAAACTCCAATATCGTTGAAATACCAAGACTAATACAGGAATATTGAGAAATTTCCCCCAACCAAAGGCAAATACTTCCACAAACTTGAAAGGGTCCTATTTTACTTACCTATGAAGCACATATACCTCTTTTGTTCAAAGTGTCATGGTGTAGGACATGTTTCAACATTGACACTCCACGACATGTTAGACATGTCTAATTAGGTGTCCAATTGAATTTTTTCTGTTTGGACACCTAAGCTGACACCTCTACACACTATTATTATTGTTTAAAAAAATATTCATTTTTTAACTTTTAGATAAGTCACCTTAAATATAATACAAAATTATAAAAATAATGTCTTGCTTTTGTTTAGGCTTGTTAACATAGAAGGTTGGTTTAAAAAGGTGAATGTACAAATTTGGATATTTTGTTAATGTTACTCATATTTTATTTCATTAGTCTCTCTCTCTCTGTGTATGTATGTATATGGTGTCCTGGGTCCTGTATTTAAGAAATTAGCCAAGTTGCCCTGGTGTTCATGTTAAAGTTTGTATTTCGTAGATACTTCCAATCTTACACTCTAGTCAAAATTGAGATTTTACTCAAGATTGGAAAGGGAAGTATGGGTCGTAAATCAGGAGGTTGTAACACGGATCATAAGATCCTACAAAATTTATGAAATTCATATATATGCACACATAATCATATATATGAGCATATTGAAGTAACATAAGTCATCATATCACACATGAAACACATAATTGAACTTCAATTCAACATGATAAGCAAAAAAAAATATAATATGCATTTAAAGCAGTAAGCCGATAGATATAATTACTAATTATTTATTAAACATAATTAATATATAATTTGGAAGCAAAGAGGGATGGGGGAACCAGTGCTTCACACCCACACAAACAGAGAACAAGAAAGATGGAATGGGATCCCAGCGTGATTGCAAGTGATTAAATTGGTTCAGAAATGTAATTAGGGGCGGTAATTTTTTGTTTATTGGTAAAGGAAGAGCGGCAGTTTCTCTTTTTTCATAAAGGGAGAGCGGTCGTTATATTATTTAGTGAAAGGGGGATGCCGGAGTCTTTGGACTTTGAAGGAAAAAAAAAAATAGGCTTAAGTTTTGGGGTTTTTTTTACAGAAGGATGTTTTAAACTTCGGGTTACAAAACCAGGTTGCAAACCCGACCCGCGAAATAACCTAGAAATAGGCTTGCAATAAGCACCATTCCACAGCTACTTGCAATCTTCAACATTGACCGGCTGCAATTTGACAAATTTCTGGTCCAGAGTAGGAGTGAACTCAGAAATGGAAGAGAAGATTGTGAACGCATTCGATCTTGCGAGTGAAACCGCGATTTTGACTACCTTACTTCCTTTCAAATATCACTAGAAAAAATTTCATAGTTATAAACAAAAAATAATGATATCATCATCGACAAGCAAATCATTTTCAATAAAAAGAAGCACAAGATTATAATATCTGAATACAAATACTCTTTCTCCGGTGTCAAGTATAAGGGGGAAAAACAGGTATATTAGTCTAAAAAATAAGTAAATTTCAACTAATTTCACTATATTTATTTATATCATCCTCAAAATACCCCTTCATTTAATTGAGAGTGTATTTCCAATGACCTCTTCTATACTTGGTATTGAGTTCCAATGAAGGATAGTTTACAAAAATGGGTTCTTATTTAAATGGAATTAGTAAAATTAAATGATGTTAACTAACTTTCTTAGTTTAGGAAAATATGGTTATTGTTATCATGCAACCCACCCCCACAAGGCACAGAACCGATAAACAACCACTTTTTTACTTCAACTAATTCTTGGATGGACTCCATGAACAAGCACAGACCCACTCAATATCATAAATCTACCCAACCATTGTAATGTCCACACTACACACCAGCACCAAACATATTCAAGTAGCACAAATTAAATCCTAACCTGATTCATCTCAGAGATAAGCTGACTTAGGATCTTCAAACCAATGGCATAATGACCTGGCGTTGCCTGGATTTAAAAAACCTGTCGTGAGCAATACGTCCCAGAAAACAAAAATTTACAGGTAAGAATTTCACATTATATATTGATTTCTAGTTAACCTAATAAGATTTAAGAAAAAATTTGCAGAAACCCAAGAAACTACTAAAAGTTATAAAAGATTCCTTTTTTTAAACCAAGGTATCCCTTAGTTCAAAGTTAAGGATTAATTCTCTAAGGTACTGAAATCCATTTAAGGGATTGACCACCTCCGACAAATGTTTTTCATACACAATGAACAGGATCGAACACCAAATAAGTTATAAAAGATTATAACATAAAGAATAACCAGTTATTTTCGCAATCAATACACATCTGAGAAGGTGAAGAAATCAGTAGTGGGTTACAGGGTTACTACTTCGAGTAAACTTTAGGATGTGGCTTACAATTCACTGCCGGGTGCTAAAGAGGATACATTATTTTACCAAAATATGTATGACTGCTATTATTTTTTTTCCTCTTCGACAGCCTTGATAGGATGTGGCTGTAACGTAATGCAAACAAACGCACTTATTCCTTTTATTTCTTTTAGTCCAGTAAATAATCCTTCGATACCTTACTGCATACAAATTAAACAATCACTTTTTCCTAATGTAAAGCCAATATAATAACCACTTTACATCACCTGACTCAAGAAGTTCATAGATTCTTTGACCAGGTCCCGGAATCGATCATCGTCAAACCATCCAAACTTTGTGACTCGACACAAAAGTTGGATCAAAGAAGCCGTTACAAAGGGCTGTAACCCGGGTCCTCTGGTCGCTAGATAGTTTATGAGATAGGTCCCTGACATGCATTAACAATAGTTTTATGAATTCCAGCATTTTGAGTTGCCAAAGAGGGGCAAAAGATAAATGAAGAGAAGGAATACATATATCTAGGCGAAGCATAAAGGCAAGGCTATGTTCGGTGACTTGTTTCAACAAACTAGAACTCGCTAGCATCAATGCATAAGGGGTAGGTCCCTGACATGCATTAACAATAGTTTTATCTTATGAATTCCAGCATTTTGAGTTGCCAAAGAGGGGCAAAAGATAAATGAAGAGAAGGAATACATATATCTAGGCGAAGCATAAAGGCAAGGCTATGTTCGGTGACTTGTTTCAACAAACTAGAACTCGCTAGCATCAATGCATAAGGGGTCAAGGCATGATCAAGAATGTATTTACTCACGTCACATTTTTTATTAACCAGGCAAGTGCAAAGACAACATGCAATAGAAGTATTTGCTTTTGAAATTCAAATATGGAAACACCCTGCCAAATAAACACTAGTGTAACCAAATGTAAGATCAAATTCCTTTTGATAAGAGGAGAAGCTAACTTAAGGCCTATTTAGATAATCTTCTCCAAAAACATTTCTAGGAGAGAAAAAAATAGGAAGATAAAATGAACTAAATTTTTCCAAAAGCTATAATTAGCTTATGTATAAACTAATTTGTAGAAGTTTTCTTTTATTCGCTTTCACCAAAATCTTATTTTTAACTTATGTATAAGGCTGATTTTAACTTATGGTAAATTTTATTTCAATTTTACTTCCTATTTTTTTTTCCTTAGAAGTGATTATGGAGAAGTTCACTCAAGCATACCCTTAAAAGAAACTCAAGCCTAGACAATTAGTCAACCACCCCGTGCAAAGTGAAACACAATTATGTCCACAAAATGCCTCTAACATAATCTACAACCATTTATTTGAGCATTACAATCCACAGAACAAATACACTCAAAAGGACAAAGCATTTGACATTTTGACTAGTCAAACAATAGTAAATCAAGATACAACGACCTGAAGGCTGAAGCCAAACCTTAGACCTTCCCTAAACAAAATCTATGGCAATGTTATTGGCTTTTGTCACACACGAAACCGGAATTAACAACACAACCAAACCATGCCAATAGCCAAACATCAAATCACAAATTCACAATCATTACGGTACTAAACCAAATCAAAAATTAAAAAAAGTGTAGTTATTACCGTGCTTCCCCATCGATCCTTGGCGTCAACTTCGGCAACTTTCTGGAGCAAAAACTCAACGACCTCAGTGAATCCCTAACACGCGGCAACATGAAGAGCAGTGTGATAATCAATATCCCTGAAATTGACACGGCGTCTCAGTCTTCTTGTTTTCAAAACTTCAACCGATCATAAATATCGAAATCGCGTTTCGCATAAACACAAAAAGAAAAATAACACAACCAAAACAGATTCAAGTAACAAACAAGAAAAATGAAATTAAGAAAAAAAATAGTTTATGAAAAGGCCTGCGTCCAAACTAGAGAGTAAAGAAAATAAAGAAGTTCCGAAATTAGGAAAAAGAAAGTAAAAGAGAAAATCAAAAAGATTATGTCTACCAGTAACTATGGAATTGGAAAGGGATCAACAAGAACGAAGCTCCATCGAGGCACGTTAACTTAGGTTAGGGTTTCGGGTCGAAGTGCGGTTTCAATGTGTTTCGGGTCGAAGTGCGGTTTCGAAGAGGGTTTCGGATCGAAGTGCGGTTTCGAAGAGGGTTTCGGGTCGGAGTACGGTTTCGGATCGGAGTACGGGTCGAAGTGCGGTTTCAATGTGTTTCGGATCAAAGTGCAGTTTCGAAGAGGGTTTCGGATTGAAGTGCGATTTCGAAGAGGGTTTCGATCGGAGTACGGTTTCGGATCGGAGTGCGATTTCGGATCGTTATCTCACTCTCTTTCGTTCTGTCTTCCTCTCACTCTGTTTCTTTCTTTTGAATATGCGGATAAATTTCTCTAACCTCTCTGTAAGGTTCTAAATAATTAGTTTCCACAGCAATAGATTGGCTAAGTACAGGCTAACATAAAATAAACCTGATAAAAAATATTTTTTATATATCTAAAAATACATGATAATACAAAAAAAAAAAAAAAACTCTAAACGTGTGGTTCAGTGGTAGGGGCTAATCCACGCTTAAGTAAAATCAGAAATTTGAATCATGCCTTGTGTATGTAGTCACGTTACTTTGAGGCTCCAATCTAGCGAGAAGATTAGTCACCGGTAGATATTTCAGGAACGAACCACAAAAAAAAAAACACAAAGTAAAAATCATATTACTTTTTCTTAAGAAACTCAAAATCAATATTAAGGCTTTTAGATAATATAATGACTGTAATTCAATTTTCTTCTATAGACCGGTCAGTGTTTTGATTTAATTTTTTTCATCATCCATTCTTTCTATTTATAATTTATAATACTTAACATAAAACAATTATTTGTTAATATCTAAAGTTGTTTGTTTTATTATATATAAGACTAAATTATATTATTTTATGTACTAATTATTTTTAGATTAAAATATTTTTAACTAAATAAATTCACTTAATTTAATAAAATATATTAATTTAAAAGACATACATAATAATTAGTTAAGAGAGAATAATATTAATTATAAAGAAAAAAGTAATATAAAGATATATATTGTAATTGATTAAGGGGGAAAAAAGTATTAATTAAAAAAAATAATATAAAAATATTTTTTTAAAATTATAAAAATAAAGAAAAAGCATGGCATGTTAAACCAAATTTATAGTCTAGTTACATTAGTGATAAAAATTTCTAGTGTTTATTAGTTTTAACAAAACGTGTATCTTTTAAATTGTTCAACATTTTTATGCTTGAATATTAACTAAATATTTTTTTATTTTCTAAAAAAATGATTTCTCAATTTGAACCCTTAAAAGGGTACTTGTTTCACAAATTAAAGGCACTCTTACCTATCAAAATACTAATCAAGAATCTTAACTAAAATTAACAAGTTATAAAAACTGTACCTAACCATATTTGAACAATCAAAAAATATATATAACAAAATTTTAACTCAAAAAATAAAAGTTAATTTTTTGTAATAGTTTTTAATTAACCAATTGTTATAAAACTAATTAATTTTGGTTATGGTTAAATTTTTTATAAGATCACCTTTAATTTAGGAATTATTTTTCTTCTCATAGTGTTAGACTTTTAGATATACCAAAGGGATCAAAACCTCAAAAAATAAAAAATAAAAAAGAAACAAGAAGAAGATTATATGTGTTTATCCTTTCCGGCATAGGAATTTTCTAACAAGAGAGATACACTAACATAAAATAATTGATAAAAATTTAACATTAACCCTTACTTTATGTGTCTCTCCTAGTGGACAAGATCCAGTGATCCACACACTTGAAAATGCCACCAAGGCATATATAATAGCTCTCGAACCGGTGATCACTAAGTCACATAACAAAGACTATAAAATACTTTTAAATTGTAAAAGATCATTATTATTAACAAAATGTGTGACACCCTTACTACCCCAACATATATATTGTAATAATAAAAACTTATAAATAAATTTTTTTATTTCGGTAAAAGGGTTCACGTGAGAATCTTAAAAATTATCCTTCAATAACCACAATAACAAAAATGAAACGCAAGAGTTTTCAAATTATTTTCAAAAATAACATTTACAATAAAAACCTATGTTCTAAAAAATCTTTTGCCCCGATGTCACAATATTAGAGCATCTCGACAATTCAACCGTTGGCATTCTAGATACCACTCGTAGCCAGATCTTCCTCACCTAAAATATCCACAAATCGCACGGTGAGAAAAGAAAACATCTATATATATAGCACATAAGAAAACACAATATATTATCTCATTATAATTTAATATTCATAAATATTTCAACATATCGTATTTCAATCAATCATGCATTGTCACGTCATAATTCTCAATCACACCAATCATCACAAATCTTGCACTTCACACTATACGAAGGTCACGCTACCCATTTAACAATCTCGGGCCGTGCTCACCCCTGATATAACACTGTGCCAAGGTCACGTTATCCCTATCCTAGGGTCGTGCTCACCCCTGACATGTTAACCAAGGTCACGATACCCACGTAACAATCCAGAGTCGTGCTCACCCCTGATATAACACTGTGCCAAGGTCACGTTACCCCTAACCTAGGGTCGTGCTCACCCCTGACATGTTAACCAAGGTCACGATACTCATGTAACAATCTCGGGCCGTGCTCACCCCTGGTCATAGGTGTAAAGAGCCACAACCACATCTCATTCACATTCCACACAACATCTCATAGTTCAATTCCATACACATATCAGATAAGTCCAAAATAATGGGTTTCATACATATCAAGCAATTCACGTTTAAATCATCAATTTTTATCAAATAATATAACAATGATATTCATAAATTAATATAATAATCAATAGAATTAGCAATTTAATATAATTTCAGCATAAACAGTAAAACCCCCCAATTGTTCCAAAACCAAGCTCACAGACACTTTTCTACAATTTTGTTCTCTCTATCGGATCATCATTCTTACAATTTAAATACATATTTCTAATCCTCAACACATACGGAATCTAATGGTATAATTAATTCCTCAAACAGAAATAATCCAATTTTTCCAAAACCTAACCTACAGACACTTTTCTATAATTTCGTTCTCTCTCCTAGAGCATCATTTTTACAAACAAATCATATATTTGTTGTCCTAAATATATACAGAATCAAATAATGTCAATAATTCTTCAAACAGAAATAATTCTAAAATTACTCATAATCCTAAGGGGTTCTTCCTCTACCCAATTTCCTCATGTAAATCTATATATAAATAATTTCCTTTTCCCCCGTACCTGGATATGAAGAAGCTGAATCTAGATATGTAGAAGCTAAATCTACACTAGATTTGGTTGATCTCCCTCGCTGGGTTCCCCTCGGTCTGAAGTAGAAAGTAGAGGAAAGAAGAGAGAGCAGAAGAAAAGAAATCAGAAATGAGAGGTGTGCTTTTTGGGAGTGGCAAACAACTCTATTTATAGGCTTTTTACGCCGGAACGGCCCGTTCCAAATCCGGAACGGCCCGTTCCAGACCCTTAAACCATGTCTAAAAATCACATCCAAAACGGCCCGTTCCAAAACTAGAACGGCCCGTTCTGCTGTGCATTAATTACACCCCACGGCCATAATTTTGGGAACGGCTCGTTCTGGTGTGCATTAATTACACCCCACGGCCATAATTTTGGGAGCGCCCCGTTCCAAGCCCGTTCCCATTTAGGGTTAATGGCATATTTAATAGTCCGGAACGGCCCGTTCCATCTTGAGAACGGCCCGTTCTAGGCTATTAACTCACATACAATTTGGTAGTTTGGAACGGCCCGTTCCAATTCCGGAACAGCCCGTTCCAAGCTACTAAATCACATACCTTTTGGTAGTTTGGAACGGCCCGTTCCAATTCCGGAATAGCCCGTTCCAAGCTACTAAATCACCCCCATCTCCTTTATAAAATTACCAAAATACCCTTAATTAAAATAAAATAAAATTGAAATAAGAAAAATGGGGTGTTACAAAATGAGCAGTTATTTTTTATATTTTTTCTTCTTATTACATCTTTAAATATATATTAATGAGAAAAGAAGTTAAAATATAAAATAAATTTCATTATTCTCACATGAGAGATATTATACCACTCTCTCCTTTTATGTTAAAATATATAAATTATGTTACTCTTCTTTGAGAGATAAGAATATTAGACTTTCATATCCTTTTAGGTTAAAATATACAATTTAATTCATTTAACTTAAGGTCATCAATGTAAATTATACTATTATTCTTTTAGAAATATAAGTATTACATTATCTACCATTTATATGTTAAAATATCAAATAAATTATCTTTTTATCTCTTAAACTTGAAAGATACAATTATTGTATCATTTTCTTCTATATTAACTTAACATCGCAAAAAAATAATTATTCTAATATTTTTAAAAAATAATTTTAGTTTAATTATTCATAAAAGTATATTTTTAATTTAATTAATCATAAAAATATACTTTAATTAAAATATATTTTCAAATACTTTTATTTCATTATCATTCATTTACTTATTAAAAAAATGTAAAATATATAATTAAATTTAAAATTAATTAATTAAAATAATAATAAAAATAAAAACTATAAAATAAATTTGATATGTATATTATATATACGTATAATATTTTGTATATTATAATATAAATTAACTTATATATGAATATTAAATTTTTGTAATAATTATGTTTTTATATAATAATAAATTTTTAATACAAATATATTTATTTAAAAGATATATAGTTAATATTCATATTTTAACATTATATTAATTATATATAATAAATAATATTTTATAATAAAATACTCATTTATTTAGATATTATCTTAAAATATTATATTAATAACATTAATTAAATAATACTTTAATATATACTTATATATTATCTTTAATATATATATATATATATTTAATATTATATAAAATATTATTTTATTTAAATGTTTATAAATATGTTATATTAATTATATCGATTAAATAATATCTTAATATTTGATTTTATTATACTTATATTATTTTGATTTGATATATAACTTTAAAAATATTTTATAATCTATATTAATTAATCTATAAAGGGGATACCCTTTTTGGTAACTACCTTGGTCTCCACTTTTTTTGACCATTATACCTTTTTATTTTCAAAAATTAGAAAAAAAATATTTTTTAATCAAATTTAAGAACTTGAAACTAATGAATATATACTTCTATACTAATATATAAAGGGGATACCACTTTCAATAACTACTTTTGGTTTCAATTTTTACATGGAAAATTTTATCCTTTGTTTACTTTTCAATAACTACATTTTTTATGAGTAACTTCTCATTTTTTTCTTTTTTATTTATTTATTTTAATACATTGCAGACACGGAATGCCTTTTTCCTTCTAGTGATAATAATGAAAATATTTTTTTTCAGATATATATAGTTAACTTTAATAAAATTTATAATAATTTTTAAAATAATTACTAAATATGTAAATTAAGAGATAAATTTTTAAGTGTAAAATGTTTGAATTTGTTAAGAGAAGGTGTGCACTATTACATCTTTGAGGAGATGTTTGTATAAAATGAAATCAAATAACAACCGAAACAAATTCAAGTAACAAACAAGAAAAATGAAATTAAGAAAAAAAATGGTTCATAAAAAGGCCTGCGTCCAAACTAGAGAGTAAAGAAAATAAAGAAGTACCGAAATTGTGAAAAAGAAAATAAAAGAGAAAATCAGAAAGATTACGTCTACCAGAAACTATGGGATTGGAAAGTCCTCAACAAGAACAAAGCTCCATCGACGCACATCAACTTTGGTTAGGGTTTCGGGTCAAAACACGGTTTCGAAGGTGAATACGATGTTCTCGCTCACTCTCTTTCTTTCTCTCTCTATACAGAGATAATGGATTGTGGCAATTTCTTCCCTCTATTTTTCTTTGGCTAAAAACCTAATTTGGTCCCTTATAATATTTGTTTGTTTCAATTTAGTTCCACTTTAATTTTTGGTTTCAATTTGGTCCCTAATAATTTAAATTATTGCAATGTCAGACTTCCGTCCAAATTATTTAAACAGAGTTAACTGTTGGGCACGTGGATGTCAGGTGGATGTCACGTAGATGCATAGGTGAATGCCAAATTTCTTGAATACACTGGAACCAGAACGGCCCGTTCTGGTTGCGCATGTTGTGTGTTAATTTTGCATCTGGTATGCGGTATAAGCGGCACACCAGGAGTTATATATGCATATGATGCATTTCATACATTCATTATTTCATTGACTCAACATTCGACTTATTACAGAATTTCATTTAGTACATCATGTCATCATTTTTTATATTCTCATAATCATAGCTTATCTCAATAGTTCATTCTTATGTCTCATGTCATTTGTTCATATTTCACATAGTCATGTCATAATTGTTCCTCATAAAGTCCGCACAGGAATCCTCAGAGAGCACTCTTATTCATATTAAAACTTATTTATTTTTAAAATTAATTACATATTCATTCATTACTTCCAACAAGGAACACAGTAGAGCAAATAGAAAGTAAAACAGAACACATTCATGTTCGTAGAAACATACATCAGGCAAGGGATTGGGGCCAATCCAACTACCCAACAATTATTCCCACACTCTCGAGCGAAGTTTCTCACTCCCTCGTTACCTCGATAAACAGGAGCTAAAACTAGAGCAGAACCTTGCTAATCTCCTCTTCTGGATTCCCTTTTTCTTTCTTTTTCTTTCTCACTCTCTTTCTCTTTCTCTTTCTCTCTCTAAGTTTTCACCTTAGTTAGTTATAATTTTTTCACAACCCCTCCCTCCTATTTATAGGCATTCAGGGGTGCCCGGAACGGCCCATTCTCAAACTAGAACGACCCGTTCTGGACCCATTCGTTATATACAAAATTTACAACTAGAACGGTCTGTTCTCAAAATCAGAACGACCCCTTTTAAAAATCAAAACGACCTGTTCTAGGGTTGATTTTAACACACATTGAACATAATTAGAACGGGCCGTTTCCAACTAAGGTTTTTAGGCATTTTTAGAATCTTGGAACGGCCCGTTTCACTTTGGAAACGGCCCGTTCTGGAATAACCAAAATTGGCCTCTTTACTAATTTGGAACGACCCGTTCCACCATTTGGAATGGCCTATTCTGGTCCTTCAAAAATAGTTTACTTTCATCGTTTGGAACGACCCGTTCCACTTTTTGGAACAGTCCGTTCTAGGCCTAATAAAATTAGAATTTCATATAAAAATTTATTTTTTATAAATATTTAAAAAAAATCTCTAAAATATTTTATAAACCCTTTTTATTAATTAATAACTATAAGAAAATAATTTTCATAAATATAAAAATAATAATTAACTATTGTATAAAATTTGGAATGTTACACAAGAAGTGAGAAAAAAGAAGAATTTTCCTAAGAAAGCTTGACTCTCGGACTTCAATCCTCCAAAAACAAGCTTCCTAACCTGAACTCCAAGAAAAGAAGAAAGAAGTTAGTGATTTAGAGAAAAAGAAGAATCAAACAGAAAAATTTGGGAGAGAAAGTAGCTCACGGACTTAGAGTCTTTCTCTCTAAAATCTCTCTCTAGATTTTCTTTGAGAATGAGCTTACGAGGCTCCCTTCTTAGAGAAAACCTTAAATACTCTCCTCTCTAACATCCACAAAACTCTGAACCAACTTACTATGCTATAAGTTACATATTTTATATGTGCACTTAAATTTTTTATTAATTAATATATTTTTAATATCATGATTTTAACTTAAGGTTATATATACTCTATTTTTTTTAGAGCAACTATTATTTATTTGTTAAGTATTATTAAAAAAATGAATTTAATTAAAATTAATGTATAACTTAAAAAATACACTATTATCTAATCATAAATTTTCATAGAAGATAAATTTTTTAACTTTAATTTTAAAAGTTGTAGCTAGAATGATTTTTGATTGGTTTAGATCTATCTATCTATCTATCTATCTCTCTCCATATATATATATATATATATATATATATATATATATATATGAAACTCAAATGGTTTAAAACTCTTAAAATATATTTTTAATAAAAAGATGAATATACAATAAGGGAAACTATTGTGACGAAGATATTTATAATTTGAAGAAAATGTTAATAATACCCTTTATTTTTTGCAATTTTTTTAAAAAACTAGTATTTTAATTAGTGTAATGCAAAGTTAATTATTTATTATATATAATTGAAATTAAATACAAATTACGTATGTAAATAATATTTGAATATATAAATTATATTAAATTTTTAATAAATATATTTTTAAATATATAAATTATATTACAAACTTATGATAAATAATTTCTATTTTAATACAAAATTAATTTTAATCATTGATAATTATTTTTAAAATATTAAAATTGAAACTGTACCGTCTCGGTATGTTTTCGATACGGTCGAGTAGTCAAAATACGGCCGACCTGGTTCTGGCCCATGCGTAGGAGCAATCAGAATTTAACCTGATACCCCCCCAACGATGGTGATCTCGGTAAAAGCCCGATCCCATATCAGTCACGCTGGTGAACTCGGCCTGGTTGGTATCGGCTAGGATGGACTCGGCCTGGTTGGTATCATCCAGGATGGACTCGCCTGGTTGGTATCGGCCAGTATGGACTCGGCCTGGATGGTATCGGCCAGTATCCGAACAAGCCTCACTTTTCACGTTGATCCGAGAATTAAGGATAAAAATCTTACTTCTAATAATCAAATGTTCTCTATGAAAACGGTTAAGGAAATCCCCTCATTCTCGGGGCCCATGAGGCCCGCAAACAAGAAAATATAAAACCTAAAACCCTAGAGTTAAGACGGCATATTACACTTTTGAATGCTCTGGCTCGGAAGCTTGATCTAGGAAAAAACCCTAGTCCATCCCTTGGCCGGAACATTTTGGCGCCCATCGTGGGGCTACGGTAAAACTTTTCCTGCGCCCCAAATCATATAGAAGAACCTGCACTTTACCATGGCGAGAGGCGGCACATCGAACAACGACCCACAACACCCTACCATGGAGGAGATGATGGCATTGATCAATGGCTTGAGAGAGGAGAATGCACGATCCAGAAAAAGGGAGGAGGCTATCCAGCGAGAAAACGAGGAGATCAAGAGGCGAGCGGATGAGATGCAGGCTATGATAACGGCCGATACCCGAACGACGGAGGAAGATGTCATGATGGAAGTTCTTAGGGATTTCCGACCTTTCTCGGAGGCTATAGAGACCGAGGTCATCCCGAGGGATCATCGGGTCCCCCAGGTGGAACCTTTTGACGGAACCCAGGATCCTAGTCAACACTTGATGGATTTCCGAGCACAAATGCTGATTTGTGGTGGGAGCATGGAAATTCGCTGCAAGCTGTTCATGGGCACGCTAAAAAAAGCAGCCCTTGATTGGTTTAGTGGTCTTCCTGACAGATCAATCACCAACTTCGACGTCTTTAGTCAGCTTTTCATGGCGCAGTTCGCAGCCAACAAAAAGACATCGCCGATCACGTCAGACTTGTTTGATCTCAAACAGCAACACGAGGAGTTGTTGAAAGATTTTTTGCAAAGGTTCAACGAGGTTGCTTTGAGGATAGCGCCTTTGGATGAAAGGATGGCGGTCATTGCGTTTCAGAAGGGGTTAAGGTCTGGTGCTTTCGACATCGCGCTAGAGAGAGAAAATTGTCAAACAATGTCGGAGGTGAGAGCTTTCGCCCTAAGTCACATCAAGACGGAGGAAGGACAAATCAACAAAAGGGCAGCTGAAAGCCGAGAAGCTGGGGTCGTCCCAAGAGATTTTTATTCCTTATAAAAATGTGAAAGACTAACCAATAATTCCCATTTTATTAAATACCATCTCTTTTATCTTTCCATGATCGATAGGTGTGTTGTTTTAAAGGCACCAAACTTGTGATTGATTGGTAAAAATCCGACTGGGCGAGTATAAATAACTCGAAGACCAAACTCGTGATTGATCGGGTAAAAATCCGACTGGGCGAGTATAAATAACTCGAAGACCAAACTCGTGATTGATCGGTAAAAATCCGACTGGGCGAGTATAAATAACTCGAAGACCAAAACTCGTGATTGATCGGTAAAAATCTGACTGGGCGAGTATAAATAACTCGAAGACCAAACTAGTGATTGATCGGTAAAAATCTGACTGGGCGAGTATAAATAACTCGAAGACCAAACTCGTGATTGATCGGTAAAAATCTGACTGGGCGAGTATAAATAGCTCAAAGACCAAACTCGTGATTGATCGGTAAAAATCTGACTGGGCGAGTATAAATAACTCGAAGACCAAACTTGTGATTGATCGAAAAAAATTCGACTGGGCGAGTATAAATAACTCGAAGACCAAAACTCGTGATTGATCGGTAAAAATCCAACTGGGCGAGTATAAATAACTCGAAGACCAAACTCGTGATTGATCGGTAAAAATCCGACTGGGCGAGTATAAATAACTCGAAGACCAAACTCGTGATTGATCGGTAAAAATTCGACTGGGCGAGTATAAATAACTCGAAGACCAAACTCGTGATGGATCGGTAAAAATCCGACTGGACGAGTATAAATCAAAAAGGTTGGCTCACCCCCATCAAACTCTTAAAATCGGTATCCGAACGACTCTCAGTATTCGAAAGGGAATCTTTAACCTGGTCATTTTCTCCTTAAGGTGAGTCGGGTTTTTGAAGGACTTATGCATACGATTGATTTTCAAGCTGGGTTAATCTCCTTTATCTCCTATCTTGGTTATTGATTTTAACAAAATATTGCATTTACATCTCTAAGTCAGAGCTTTCGCAATCACAGCTTAATTTTCTCACCGTTATACCAGTCGGAATTTGGGAGACTGGTTTTGCCAATATTTCATTTTAACTTGGAAAATTTTCCACTCGTTATACCAGTCGGAATTTGGGAGACTGGTTTTGCCAAAATTTCATTTTAACTTAGAAAATTTTCCACTCGTTATACGAGTCAGAATTTGGGAGATTGGCTTTTCAAAATTTCATTTTAACTTAGAAAATTTTCCACTCGTTATACTAGTCAGAATTTAGGAGACTGGTTTTGCCAAAATTTCATTTTAACTTATAAAATTTTCCACTCGTTATACCAGTCGGAATTTGGGAGACTAGTTTTGCCAAAATTTCATTTTAACTTAGAAAATTTTCCACTCGTTATACGAGTCGGAATTTGGGAGATTGACTTTTCAAAATTTCATTTTAACTTAGAAAATTTTCCACTCGTTATACGAGTCAGAATTTGGGAGACTGGTTTTTCCAAAATTTCATTTTAACTTAGAAAATTTTCCACTCGTTATACGAGTCAGAATTTGGGAGATTGGCTTTTCAAAATTTCATTTTAACTTAGAAAATTTTCCACTCGTTATACTAGTCGGAATTTGGGAGACTGGTTTTTCCAAAATTTCATTTTAACTTAGAAAATTTTCCACTCGTTATACCAGTCAGAATTTGGGAGACTGGTTTTGCCAAAATTTCATTTTAACTTAGAAAATTTTCCTCTCGTTATACGAGTCGGAATTTGGGAGATTGGCTTTTCAAAATTTCATTTTAACTTAGAAAATTTTCCACTCGTTATACGAGTCAGAATTTGGGAGATTGGCTTTTCAAAATTTCTTTTTAACTTAGAAAATTTTCCACTCGTTATACCAGTCGGAATTTGGGAGACTGGTTTTGCCAAAATTTCATTTTAACTTAGAAAATTTTCCACTTGTTATACGAGTCGGAATTTGGGAGATTGGCTTTTCAAAATTTCATTTTAACTTAGAAAATTTTCCACTCGTTACACGAGTCGGAATTTGGGAGACTGGTTTTGCCCAAATTTCATTTTAACTTGGAAAATTTTCCATTAAAAACCTGAATCGGTACTTGGACAATTCGCTAGTCAAAATTTCATTTTACTTGGGGAAATTTTACACTTAAAATTTGAGTCGACATTTGGATGATTACTCGGAAAATTTTTTAACTTAGCATTTTCATCATGATTTTACAATAATCAACATCTCGGCAATTAGTCCACACACACATAAAGTCGTTCAACTAATATCAAGAGCAACGCGCAAAGTTCATATAGGACTCGAAAAAGAAGATCACAATAGTTCTTGACAACAATTAGCAAAAACAAGAAGACATAAAGAAAAACGCAACATTCTAAAGTAAAGCTCAATCATCCTCGGGAGGATCCACCAACTCGCCATTCACGATATGATTAAGGGAGGAGTCGAAAAACAGCCGACTAGCCAAGCCCTTTCGCCTATAATGCTCAGGACTGGAAGGCAAGTGTACCGTCTCGATATGGTTCCGATACGTTCAACGGAGGCGTCGGAAAACAACCAACTAGCCAAGCCCTTTCGCCTATAATGCTCAGGGCTGGAAGGCAAGTGTACCGTCTCAGTATGTTTCCGATACAGTCAAGGGAGTAGTCAGAATACGGCAGACCTGGTTCTGGCCCATGCGCAGGAGCAATCATAATTTAGAAAATTTTCCACTCGTTATACCAGTCAGAATTTGGGAGATTGGTTTTGCCAAAATTTTATTTTAACTCAGAAAATTTTCCACTCGTTATACCAGTTGGAATTTGGGAGACTAGTTTTGCCAAAATTTCATTTTAACTTAGAAAATTTTCCACTCGTTATACGAGTCGGAATTTGGGAGATTGACTTTTCAAAATTTCATTTTAACTAAGAAAATTTTCCACTCGTTATACCAGTCAGAATTTGGGAGACTAGTTTTGCCAAAATTTCATTTTAACTTAGAAAATTTTCCACTCTTTATACGAGTCGGAATTTGGGAAATTGGCTTTTCAAAATTTCATTTTAACTCAGAAAATTTTCCACTCGTTATACCAGTCAGAATTTGGGAGACTGGTTTTGCCAAAATTTCATTTTAACTTAGAAAATTTTCCACTCGTTATACAAGTCGGAATTTGGGAGATTGGCTTTTCAAAATTTCATTTTAACTTAGAAAATTTTCCACTCGTTATACCAGTCAGAATTTGGGAGATTGGTTTTGCCAAAATTTTATTTTAACTCAGAAAATTTTCCACTCGTTATACCAGTTGGAATTTGGGAGACTAGTTTTGCCAAAATTTCATTTTAACTTAGAAAATTTTCCACTCGTTATACGAGTCGGAATTTGGGAGATTGACTTTTCAAAATTTCATTTTAACTAAGAAAATTTTCCACTCGTTATACCAGTCAGAATTTGGGAGACTAGTTTTGCCAAAATTTCATTTTAACTTAGAAAATTTTCCACTCGTTATACGAGTCGGAATTTGGGAGATTGACTTTTCAAAATTTCATTTTAACTAAGAAAATTTTCCACTCGTTATACCAGTCAGAATTTGGGAGACTAGTTTTGCCAAAATTTCATTTTAACTTAGAAAATTTTCCACTCTTTATACGAGTCGGAATTTGGGAAATTGGCTTTTCAAAATTTCATTTTAACTCAGAAAATTTTCCACTCGTTATACCAGTCAGAATTTGGGAGACTGGTTTTGCCAAAATTTCATTTTAACTTAGAAAATTTTCCACTCGTTATACAAGTCGGAATTTGGGAGATTGGCTTTTCAAAATTTCATTTTAACTTAGAAAATTTTCCACTCGTTATACGAGTCGGAATTTGGGAGATTGGTTTTTCAAAATTTCATTTTAACTTAGAAAATTTTCCACTCGTTATACGAGTCAGAATTTGGGAGACTGGTTTTGCCAAAATTTCATTTTAACTTAGAAAATTTTCCACTCGTTATACCAGTCGGAATTTGGGAGAATGGTTTTTCCAAAATTTCATTTTAACTTAGAAAATTTTTCACTCGTTATACGAGTCGGAATTTGGGAGATTGACTTTTCAAAATTTCATTTTAACTTAGAAAATTTTCCACTCGTTATACGAGTCGAAATTTGGGAGACTGGTTTTGTCCAAATTTCATTTTAACTTGGAAAATTTTCCATTAAAAACATGAATCGGTACTTGGACGATTCACTAGTCAAAATTTCATTTTACTTGGGAAATTTTACACTTAAAATTTGAGTCGGCATTTGGATGATTACTCGGAAAAATTTTTAACTCAGAATTTTCATCATGATTTTACAATAATCAACATCTCGGCAATTACTCCACACACACATAAAGTCGTTCAACTAATATCAAGAGCAACGCGCAAAGTTCATATAGGACTCGAAAAAGAAGATCACAATAGTTCTTGACAACAATTAGCAAAAACACGAAGACATAAAGAAAAACGCAACATTCTAAAGTAAAGCTCAATCATCCTCGGGAGGATCCACCAACTCGCCATTCACGATATGATCAAGGGAGGAGTCAAAAAACAGCCGACTAGCCAAGCCCTTTCGCCTATAATGCTCAAGGCTGGAAGGCAAGTGTACCATCTCGGTATGGTTCCGATACGTTCAACGGAGGCATCGAAAAACAACCGACTAGCCAAGCCCTTTCGCCTATAATGCTCAAGGCTGGAAGGCAAGTGTACCGTCTCGGTATGTTTCCGATACGGTCAAGGGAGTAGTCAGAATACGGCCGACCTGGTTCTGGCCCATGCGCAAGAGCAATCAGAATTTAACCTGATACCCCCCAACGATGGTGATCTCGGTAAAAGCCTGATCCCATATCGGTCACGCTGGTGAACTCGGCCTGGTTGGTATCGGCCAGGATGGACTCGGCCTATTCGGTGGATGGACTCGGCCTAGTTGGTATCGGCCAGGATGGAGTCGGCCTAGTCGGTGGATGGACTTGGCCTGGTTGGTATTGGGCAGGATGGACTAGGCTTAGTTGGTGGATGGACTCAGCCTGGTTGGTATCGGCTAGGATGGACTCGGCCTGGTTGGTATCGGCTAGGATGGACTCGGCCTGGTTGGTATCGGCCAGGATGGACTCGGCCTAGTCTGTGGATGGACTCGACCTGGTTGGTATCGGCCAAGATGGACTCGGCCTAGTCGGTGGATGGACTTGGCCTGGTTGGTATCGGCCTAGTCGGTGGATGGACTCGACCTGGTTGGTATCGGCCAGGATGGACTCGGCCTAGTTGGTATCGGCCAGTATGGACTCGGCCTGGATGGTATCGGCCAGTATCCGAACGAGCCTCACTTTTCACGTTGATCCGAGAATTAAGGATAGAAATCTTACTTCTAATAATCAAATGTTCTCTATGAAAACGGTTAAGGAAATCCCCTCATTCTCGGGGCCCATGAGGCCCGCAAACAAGAAAATATAAAACCTAAAACCCTAGAGTTAAGACGGTAGATTACACTTTTGAATGCTCTGCCTCGGAGGCTTGATCTAGGAAAAAACCCTAGTCCATCCCTTGGCCGTAACAGAAACAAAAATGAAATTAGATATAAAGTTATAACTTTTAAAAAATTTGTTGTTGTAACCAAATTTGTAAATGTTTTATATATACGAGTTGATTATAGAAATATATTTATTTCATTTTTTATTTAATTAACCATTGTTATTTCAACAAATCTATTAAAATTAAAAGAGTTGAGACACTTTTTGCCTCTAATTATTATACACAAACAAAATATTAAAAGATCGCATGTAATTATTTAAAAAGGATATAAAATTTATTTTATTTTTTTTATATTTAAGGGGTATAATGTCTATTAAAAAGTGGAGATAAAAAACTATTATATATCCTAATATTTCCTTTATAATACACTAGTAGGATCGTGTTTCTATTAAAAATAAAATAAAAATAAAAATAAAATAATAAAAATATATTAATTTATTTGGTATTATGATTAATCTATTAATTTTAAGTTCTTAAATTTAATAAAAAAATATTATTTTTTTAAATTTTAAAATAAAATGGTATAATGGTAAAAAAAAATGTAGAGATCAAGGTAGTTACTGAAAAGATATCTCTTTTATATATTAAAATAGAGGTATTATGATGAATCTATTAATTTTAAGTTCTTAAATTTGATAAAAAATATTATTTTTTTTAAAATAAAAAGCTATAATGGTAAAAAAATGTAGAGAGCAATGTAGTTAGTGAAAATGTATTCCCTTTATATATTAGTATAGATATAGATAAATTGACGGTGTTTTAAATTTTCAATTATAAAAAGATTTGGCGGGATTGAGTGATGCTCTCTTGGCGAACCCTTTAAATTTGTTCGAAACGAAAACAAACAGCAGAAGGAGATGTTACTTTCTTAATTTTATTTTGCTTTTGATTTTTCTTTTTCCCCCATTTCGGAAAGCAAAAGGGGATCTTTCTTTCTTAATTTTAATTTATAGCAAGAAATTCGATGGAGGGCAACAACACATGTTCGGACCAAGTGATTGCAGAAATGATTGAAATGGGTTTTGAGTATTTAAATATTGTTGAAGCCATAGAAGAAGCGGGTCTCTCTGTTCCTAGTGTTGTGGAGCACATCCTCAACACCCCCAAATTGCAAGAACACAACAAGAACCCTCTCAGAAGACAACCTTTGCGCACGTGTCGTCTAGTTCGGCAGTCAAGATATTCGACCATTTCCACTCCAATGATGTCCAAGAACACACGGAGGATTTCCCTGATCCCATTCCATTTGTGCTTTCAGAGCCATTTCAAGTTCAAGATTCGGATGTTGCATCAGATTGGGAGCGGAAAGTTAGCAACTTGATGCAAAAGCATTTTGGTACTTTTGGATTTATATCAAAATATTGACTTTTGGATTTTCACATGATATTTTCCATACTTATCCTCTTGCTACTTAACGTGTATTTTGTGTGTCTATTTCTCTGGGTTAAGTTTCAATATGATAAATTGATTAAAAAAATGCTTTGTTTTGTGGAGTTCCTGGATCTTTAGTTTAAGAGCTCAAGTTTTGTGAAAAGATTACTTTCTTTAGTCTATAAGAGGAAAGAAAATGAAGTAACGTTGTTATTTTTTTTCAGGTATGTAATGATTCCTTGGATTGCTCATATGTAGATTATATATATTCTGGCTCCAAACATAGAGGACTAAGAGAGAGACCCAACCTTAAGGTGTTAGTTGGAAAAATAAGGCAGTAGGTGAACCTAGTTATAATTGTCATTTCTTATTGTTTGTTACGTTGAAGAGGTCTTTAAGCTAACAAGTAAACATCATTGCTTACTTTTTTTTTTAATATAAACAACCTTTAATCAAAACAAAATAGAAAATTGCATAAACTTTAAAATATCATATTATGATAGTAGAAAAATCTCAACTGCCAACACTCTTCCTTGAAATTTTTCTTCATCACTTTGAGCTTTGATCTCTACCATCATTTACACTTCTTTGTTGGATCTTTGACAAATTCACTCTCTTTCAATTTTATAGTTTCAAACACTCTCTTTAAGTTCAACACTTGCATTCTTTTCATTATTTTGTTCTCTTGGAACTCCTCCTGTATCGTATCCCATGCCTATTTTGTAATTTAAAGAATCAAAATCTTAATAAACATATCATGTAGTGTTGTCTATATAATGGTAAAAGCTCTTCCTTCTTTTACCATTTCATCATCATGACTCCTCATTTGAATTAATGTTGGGTTTTTTGGTAATGGATGACTTACTTTTATTTTCCACTATAACCCATAAATTTTAAACTTTGAGATCTCATTTTCGCAACACACAAGTGATAGTTTTCACCTACAACTACAAGTATAAGAGGTGAAGGTAAAGAAGTATTGTCAAAATCCATTTTTTGTGTTAAAAGTCTTTTTTTTTATTTTTTTTTCTAGTTTTCTCTCTCTCTTTTTCTCTTTTTCTCGCTTGTCGGTAAAGCTTAATAAAGCTTTAATACCATGTCATGAAAAATAGAGGTGTATGATTAAAAAATATATATAAATTCAAATTAGAAAATCTACAACATCACACATATAAAAGAGGCAAAAAATGATTTGATATATTTGAATTGTAAATTCAATTTTGCATACATTGAAAATGTTTATAGCAAGTATTTAAATACTAAAATTAACTAGCCCCTAGTTAAATAAAACAAAAAATAAAATATGATTAAGCTAACAAATGAATATAACTTGTCTGCACAACTTATTTTTTCTAAACATAAATAAATAATTTTTAACCAAACTTACAAACAAAATAGAAAATTGTAAAAAATTTAAGATATTTAATTATAATAGTAGAATAATCTCAACTGTCATCAATTATTAATTCCTAATCCAACCTTCTTTTGAAGAAGGACCAAGAGGTAGCCAAAGTGACCAATGAAGCATGATGTTTTTGGCGTTGAAGGCCCAAAAGATAAATTGATTGGTTGGTTAGTAGAGGGACCATCAGAGCGCATTGCCATCTCGGTGGTGGGAATGGGAGGGTTAGGAAAAACCACTCTTGTTGGCAGAGTTTTCAACAAGCAGAAGGTGATTGCACATTTGACACATTTTGATTACCATGCATGGATCACAGTGTCTCAATCCTACACTGATAAAGTTACCAAAAGATAGACTTGTTGAGGAAGTTACCAAGATGAAAGGAAGGATCTCCTCAATCTATTTCTGAAATGGATATCAAGATTCTGATTCATTGATCCGTGCTTTGAGAAACTATTTGAATCAAAAGAAGTATGTTGTCGTTTTTTATGATGTATGTGTAGGACTGTGGACTCAAATTGAAAATGCCAAGCTTGATAGTATAAACTAGGAAGGACTATTACACTAAAATTAATTTTTTGTGACAATTAATTTATTATTTAGCGACCATATAAATGACCATTATTTTTTTTACCAGCATTTAAATAAAGGCTGGTGTATCTAGTATCGCTAATACTATTACTGACATTTATATAAAATGCTGGTAAAGATCTATTAAATTGTCGAAAAAACTTATTTTTTTTAGTAGTAATTCTAGTAGCTATTTTAAAGGCTATTAAAAGTTATTTTTTTCAATTGTCTCCTTTACTTTAAATAATTTATTCATATAATTTATTTTTCTAAATTCATAACTTATATACTTTTTTATCTCTACTCGATGTAGGATTTATAAGATAAGAGTTGTATTTTATTTATATATTTTTAAATTTATTTTTTTAATTGTCTTGTCTCTTAAGAAATGCGAGATTTATAAGGTAAAAGTTGTTCTCTAATTGTTTTATAACAAAATTGAATTTGGTAATAATGGGTAATTTGATACCAATTTAGAATAGTGAATTAGGAGTCAACCCTATAAAATGAACCTGTAAGGTGATAGTTATTACTCACTTATATACTATTTAATTATCTTATTTCTAATCGATGTGGGACTTAAGTTTTTTTTAATAAATAATTGTCGCTAATACTAAACTTTAGTGTAATATAAATACAGTTTTAGTGACTATTATATATTAGTCATTAATATTTTTATATATGGCGGCAATTAAATTATTGTCATTAAATAATTGTCGTTAATAACAAATTTTGTTATAGTGGACGATGTTGTTGTCTCTTTTAGTAACTCGTTTTGATCACATGCTTAAGCTGGAACCTTTAACTCCTGAAAAATCTATGGTCTCGGAGGCATGATGGAACAGAATTAATCAAAGAAATGAGAAAGCTGAAGCAGTTAAGGAAACTAGGCGTGAAAGGTGTAAAGGAAAAAAGCACCGAATCTTCCAGCATGTTCCTCTTGTAGGAATTACAACCTGAATTGTATGATGAAAGGATACAAAACTCAGGTTATTGATAACTCAAGGTATTCGAGAATTCATAGAAAGGTACCACTTTTCTTTCTAATATATCTGTAGATCATTGAGATTCAAATTACGTATATTGATGTATCTTCTTTGTTACCTAAACAACATTTTCTTTTAATTATTAGCTTTTACCACTGACGTATGTTTTTTAGTTAAAAAAATGTGAAAGGAATAAGTAGAGAAATTACCTGATTTTATTTTCTTAAAAAATTGATATTGTTTACCATTTAATCGTCAAGAAATTTAATTTATATTTAATTCCTAATTTTTCTGCCTTTGACTCCTACTATGGCTATCATATTCTTTATTTTTATTCTCCACGCCACAATTAGAAATTAAGGATAAATTGTCTAAATATGTAACAAGAAATTTTGTCATTGTTCTATATGCCCGGATGAGCTATATAGTTGCAATTTTTTCACTCTAAAAAATATTACCATTGTAATTCTCTGCACTAATATTGTGCTTTTGAATTGGTAGCTAGGAATTGGATTTTTAGTGCTTTGAAGCAAAGATTCACAATGCTGCGCTTTCAACTGGCATTGTATCAGGATTGGCTCTTTGGTCCATCGATAAAAAGAATGTGTAGAACTGACTTTCTTTAACAAAGTATCTATGTTTTTTTACGGTTTGTGAGGTATAATGATGAGTGAAACAGCTTATAACAGTCCATCTTTCAAGGATTCTGAGATCTTATTTTCTACTTGGCTTATGTCTTTTCATTTGGAAGTTTCGTTCCTTATTTCATTTTAAAGATTTTCTTGGCTTAATTTTCCTCTACCACAGCTCTTTTCTCCTGTGGATATTTGATAGTAAAAGCACCTATTTAAGAAGTTTCTAGCAGGAAGACGAAAAAGGCAACAGAATATTATTAGTGGCGCATGAAGTTATTTTTATTCTTATTCTTATTAATAACAATAATAATAACAGGATAATTATTTGAGATAGTAAAGTCAGAAATCAATAGAAGATTCAGAGATTCCAACAGTTGGAATGGAAATTACAGCAGTAAGAGAGTCCTAGTGTGACAAATTATTTACATGGTTCAAGCCAATTATGTGTTGAGGAATAATTAAATATGCTCAAGATCCAATTCATCATGTAATCATATTCAAATTGATAAAGTGTTATTAATTTCATTTTGTTAAATACATAAAGTTTTTGATTAAAATTATACTTGTTTTCATAATAAAGATTATGATAATAAAAAACAAAAATCTATTATTATTTTAATCTAAATTATTCTTGATCATAGGATTATTGTATATAGGACATCAATAAATTCGGATAAATCAATATATATGTGAATGTCTTTCTAGGATAAAAATTAATAAATCTTATTTATGAATTACATATATAGATGATGCATATATGAGTATGATAATTTGAACAGACTCAATTGAGAATTTCTAATGATTTACATTACCTTAATTCGTCAATAGAAATTTCTCAAGAAATTAAATGTTTTTCTTTGACAAGAGATTATCATAGTATTAACAAGTAATTTATTATATTTTAATTTCGGACACCTAATGTCTTAGAGTACTAGTTGAATGAATATTGGATATGATCAAATGCTTGTAGAATTAATGATAAATCAAGAAGGAATCCATCAACTCTTGGTAATGAGTTTGAGCTCTGTTAATAAAATAATATCCTGGCTAGGAAAATTGATTGAAAGAAGAAATGAATTTCTTAAGTCAGTCATAATAGGTTAACTTAATGGAGTTTAACGATAATACCATACTTTAGAGTTAACTAAGAGTTGTAACGATGGAAGAAAAATATTATATGTTTTTCTAAGTTCTTGAAAGTAAAATATTACTTCATACTATCTGGACGTTAAGGAGTATTGCTAGATACTTAACTTGATTAATATATTAATTTGATTAATTTATTACCAGCTTAGTATTGAACTTACAGGGTCACACACAAATGAGTGTTCTAATCTCTGTTAAAAGAATTATTTTAACATTTGATGATTAAATAAGAGTATTTAATTTGATCAAATTAAATAATTTAAAGTGAAATATTATTATATTCCTTGCTATCACTTAAAGTATACATAATATAAATTTTTGAAATGTTTTTGAATTTCAAATTGGAGAAAGTAGTTGATAAAGAATATATGATTAAAGTATTAGACTTGATCACGTTGTTTATACTTATAAATAAGAGGAGAAGAAAATCTTTAACGATACATAATTGATATTGTTTTTATTTGAAAAATAAAATAAAATATGAATCTTTATGAAAAGTATGCAATCCCTTGAAGATACATATTTGATATTGTTTTTATTTGAAAAATAAAATAAAATATGAATCTTTATAAAATAAAAAAAAGGATGTAATCTCTTAAAGAGACATATTTGATATTGTTTTTATTTGAAAAACAAAATAAAATATGTTACTAATTTCCTAATTTTAGAAAAAGAAGATCTTTATTGTGCTATAAGTATAACTTTCTGTTGTACAGAAATAAGATGTCTTTTCTACTATCTCTTCTACCTCCTTTTTCACATGCATATAATTCTTAAACATTTTATTTTTTATTTCACCTTTTCAAAGAGCTTGAAAAACAAAGATCGGTCTCGATATCGGTCTCGGTGTGGTTACATGTAAGATCTTCTCATTATTGAAGAGAAGCTAATAGTGTGATAGAGGATACACTTGGAGTTTTCTTCTCATTGATAAGGAGAAATTTTATGACACAACAGTTTGTTAGCAGGTATGTTTAAAAGTTTTTATCACAAACTCAATATAATTTATATGCGAATAGATCCTATTATTCTGCATGTGTGTTATAAACACTATATTATCTTTCATTATGATTTCAACCTTGCACATGAAATGTAATCAAAGTTTTATTAACTACTACTTCCGATCTAAAGTAATAAATTAATTTTTTTCTCTTTAAAATATAAGTAATTATTATTAATTTTTAAAATTAGTTAAGCTAAATTTTTGTATACTCTTTATTAATCAATAGCTTTATTTCATAAGAATTTATTTATAATTTACATTAAATATAATAATCAATTAAGTAAATGATATATTTAAAATAATATTTAAATTTATGGTATAATTAATTAAAAGTAACTATATAAATTATTTTTTTAATAATTTCTTATATATATTGCTTAGGATAGAATGAACTCTAAATTAACAATGTAAACATGTAGTGGTTTTTATTTTTTTTTTAATGTTTTAGAGATTTGAGACAATGTAAAAATTTCTCTTATTAAACATGAGCGAGGTTTCTTTCTTTCTTTTTTTTTTCTTCTTTTTTTAATCATAGTTACTAAATTCATATATTAGTCTAATACTGAGTTAGTGTCTAAGGTTTGTCACGAATATGTTCCAGTTATTCATCCTGAGGAGTTCTATCACTATTATGCATGATCTCTTTCAATATAACAAAATGAGAAACAACAAAATGGTTATTAGATTACATATTAGTTGCTCTCTTTTTCTGGCATATCAAAATAAGAGTCTAAAAACCGTATATTTTTAACAAGTATTACAATGATAAGGGTCTAATAAATAGTTAGAAATTTTATTTTTAATGATTAATGTGGGCTACACATATTATTTGAGCTATTTATATTAGTTATTTATATTTAGTTGGGTTTAATAAAAATGATCTAATTTTAGTAAACTTTTAGACGATTAATATGAAAAACTAATATGAACCTAAATAAGTAAAAATCAGATTTGACCCGTTAGGGGTTAATAGGAACCCTAACAAGTTTAAAATTAAAAAGATAGTCATGGTCCTCAATATGCCAAATTAGAAACATGTGTCTCTCTATCTCCCCATCAGAAGAGAAATATCAAGTCTCGTTGAGGAATCTAGTGATTTGGCTGAGGAAGATCATTGCATCAAAAGACTACTCCGTTGTAACCTTAGGTCAACATCAATGAATATAAGTATGTGTTACTAACCTTAACTATGTAATTAGACACAACAGTTCTTAATATTGATTAATGAAAATTTTCTATTTGGCTTAAGAAATTTATCCCAACAAGTGGTATCAGAGTCGCCATTGTCGTTAGGTTATAAGGTTTTAAAGCGTATTATTATATTTTTTTAGATAGAAATTAATTGAATGAATCAATCTTTGATTTATGCTTTGCTTACATGATTTGATTCATATATTTTTTTTCAATTTGGTTTAATTGATTGTATGGATTATTGGGATTGATTAAAGGGATTAATTTAGTTATTGCATTTTTTTTATTTTGATTCTTATATCTCTTAATCATTGATATTTTGCTCAAATTTGAATTGATAATTTTGAAATTCGTAGATGTTGTATGTTTATGTATTCATGTTCAAACTAAAAAAATCAATTTTTTATATCAAAATTGAGTATGATTTTTGGCAGATTATAGACCTTCTTTATTTATTAATTCGTCTAGTAATTTTTAATTAAATTAATTGATGTAATATATTGCCAAAATAATTCTTGTTATAAAAATTAATTTAATCAAAATTACAATAGATGTTAGTATGAAATTATTTATGCAATTTATGCTCATCCCAAAGGTAGGCATAATTTAGCCAAATAATAACATGCCTATGATGATAAATATGTGACAATTATAAAGTTACAATCATGTGAATAATAGTCAGTCCAAAAAAAGGCTATTATTTGATAGAATTAATTGTCAATATTTGATTGTTGCATTGAGAGTACCACTAACAAATTAATTTGTATGTCCAAAGACAAAGAATTAATGTTGTGATCGATATCTTGTAATGAGTCTATTATGTAAATAATTTGCATATTTTATTTTGTGAGCATGTAATTAAAAAAAATTGTATCTATGTTCTATTACAGTTGTTGTTGCTAGTGTTGTTAACTTGTTTGCTCAAATTAATTATATCTCCATGCTTAATAGGATAAACTTTAAGGCCTGAAAGAAAACAGTTAAGATAATTCTTGGCTACATGGATCTTGATCTTGCACTTCAGGCTGAGAAACTGACTCCAACTCTAGAAAACCTGGATGAGATTAAGGTTGAAAAGTGGGAATGCTTAAACCGAATGTGTTTGATGATCATGAAGCAATATGTTCCAGAAGTTTTTCAGGACTCAATTTTTTAGAGTCACAACACTAAAGGTTTCCTTGATGTTGTTGAGTAGTATTTCACCAATAATGAGAAAGTTGATGCAAGCAATTTTCTTGCTAAACTTATCTCTATGAGATACAAATGTAAAGGAAATATAACGAAGTACATTATGGAAATGTCTAATCTCGCATCAAAACTAAAAGCACTAAGGTTAGAGTTGTCTTTCTTAGAGATAAGTTTAGCAAACAAACTGCTTGCACCATCTTTCTCATTACTGGTGAAATACTGCTCAACAACATCAAGGAAACTTTTAGCGTTGTGGCTTTCAGAAATAGAGCCCCGAAAAACTTTTGGAACAAATCACTTCATGATCATTAAAACATTCGGTTTGAGCATTCCTACTTTTCAACCTTGTCCTCATCCAGGTTTTTTAGAGTTGGAGTCGGTTTTTCAGCCCGAAGTGCAAGATCAAGATTCATGCAACCAAGAATTATCTCAACTACTACCTTTCAGGACTTAAAGTTTATCCCATTAAGCATGAGGATATAATTAATTTAAGCAGACAAATTAACAACACTAGCAACAGCAACTGTAATAGAACATAGATACAATTTTTTTTTAATTACATGCTCACAAAGTAAAATAAAAAAAAATAAAATATATATATTATTTACATAATAGACCCATTACAAGATATCGAGCAAAACATTATTTTTTTGTCTTTGGACATACAAATTAATTTGTTAATGGTACCCGTAATGCAACAATCAAATATTGACGATTAATTCTTCAAATAATAGCCTTTCTTTGGATTGACTATTGTTCACATGATTGTAACTTTATAATTGTCACATATTTATCATCACAAGCATGTTATTATTTGGCCAAATTATGTCTTTCTTTGGGATGAACACAAATTTCATAAATAATCTCATACTAACATCTATTGTAATTTTGATTAAATTAATTTCTATAACAGGAATTGTTTTGACAATAAAATACATCAATTAATTTAATTAAAAATTCCTAGACAAATTAATAAATAAAGAAAGTCTCGTACTAAAATTTGATAAATTTTTTTTTGAGCTTGAACATAAATACATAAACATGCAATATCTATGAATTTCAAAATTATCAATTCAAATTTAAGAAAAACACCAGTGAGTGAGAGATATAAGAATCAAAATAAAAAAAATAATAATTAAATTAATCCCTTTAATCGATCCATATAATCCATACAACCAATTAAACCAAATTGAAAAAAAATATATGAACCAAATCATGTAAACAAAGCATAAATCAAAAATTGATTCATTCAATTTCTATCACAAAAAATATAATAATATGCTTTAAAACCCCATAACTTAACAACAACAACAACTCTGATACCACTTGTTGGGATAAATTTTTAAGCCAAATAGAAAATTTTCATTAATCAATATTAAGAACCGTCGTGTCAGATTACTGAGTGAAGGTTAGTAACACATAATTATATCCATTGATGTTGACTGAAAGTTGCAGTGGAATAACCTTGATATTTCTCTTCTAATGAGAAGACAAAAAGACGTATATTTCTTATTTGGCCAAATTTTGTCTTCCTCTGTCAAATTACTTGATTCCTCAATGGGACTTGATATTCCTCTTCTGATGGGGAGACAAAAAGACGTATATTTCTTATTTGTCATATTGGAGACCATGACTAGGGATGGAAATGAGGCCCTATGAGGGCAGGTAATAGTAAACCCGTCCCCGCCCCGCTAGATCAAAATTTGCCCCATACCCACCCCATATCAGCGCGGGTATCCTTTAAGCGGGTATCCATGAATTTCTTGAATACTCACGGATATCTATAGATATCCATGGATATTTATAAATTTTTTAAGAAATTAAAAAAATTATATTAAAAATAATTTTAAGTTTATATTTAATGTCGTTGAAATATTAAAAAAAATTCAATGTTAATTTTGAACTTGTATTTAACGTTAATTTTGTTAAAATAATAATAAAAATGCAAGATAATCAATAACTTAAAATACATCAATCTCATAAGTAAGTGAAAGTCTCATGTTACATAGCTACAATTATTCAATCTCATAATTCCAAACGAAAGTAAACAACTAAAAATACATAAATCTTATTGGCTCAATCAAATATAGAAAATTAATCAAATTACATCTAACATAATTCTATAACATGCTTAACACATGTTGGTAACTTCATCAACCTCACTTTTGTAAGAAAACAAGATGAGAGAGTGTAGTTTTAGTGTTATGTGGTACAAGGATAATTAGGATATTTAAGAAATATTATTAAACGGGTATCCGTGGGTATGAATATCATCATACCCGCCCCCTCCCTGTTTATAAACAGGTAAAAAATTATTCGTTCCCATTATCCCCGAGTACCCAATTAACCTATCTATTTATTATCCGTAGCGGGTTTTACCCGCAGATACCCGCGGGTGTGAGTATTTTTTCCATCCCTAACCATGACCATCTTTTAAGATTTTAAACCTATTAGGGTTCCCAATAATCTCTAATAGACCAAATTTAGTTTTCACTTGTTTGAGCTCATATCAGTTTTTCCTATTGGCAGTCTAAAGGCTCATTAAAATTAGATTACTTTTATTCAATCCAATTAAATGTAAATTACTAATATGAATACTATAAATAATATATGTAGCCCGCATTAATTATTAGAAATAAAATTTTTAACACCAATCCTCTCATGGTTTATATCCTTTCATGTAAACTTGCATCAAAGATGATAGATAATTTGTAATCTCACTAAAAAATTGTCAAAGAGATTAGTAATCGACTCTAATCATGTGTAAATTTATATCTTACCCTAATAAACTTTTTGTTAAAAAAAAACACAACACAATCTTCGTTGCATTAAATTATTTGTAGTAACATCCTTCACCGACGGGAAACAATGTTGAATGCCACATTGTTGTTATCATTGTCTTTATCCTTCACCTTAGGATGATACTAGTAAATCTCGAGATTCTTGAAAGTGGACACATGTGAGGCTAACTACCTCATCGACAATGACTTTGTCGCTGACGGTACCCTGAAAGACTTGGCCTTAAGCAGTGCATAGGCTGATTTCGAAGGCCATGCGAAGGGGAGGGGTGGCTCCAGTGAAAGAGACCAAAGCTAAAGGCCCATGCAGTGTGAACGTGGTTGAGCCACGTACTGACGTGTGGTGGAGGGTGACACTAGCAATGGTGCCGCTTCCACCAAGAATTGTCACGTTGACATGTTCACGACGAGCAAAGTCCATGATGGACTCAACCGGCCATGTCGTGGCCCTGGGGCACATGGATGAGGCCAAACTTGGCACTGGGCTCGGTTATGCTCATGGTGTTGGGTTTGGCTTTGTTTTTTGAGCCCAAGGGTCTGCCATGTGGATTCTTGTTGGATGAGGTAGCGGTGGTGGAATGGTTCGTCGATGGCGGTGGCTAACACTGGAAGGACATAGTGGAATCGGTGTCGGAGGTGGACATTATGGGATTGTTGTTCATTGCAACAAACAAGTGAACATGGTTTGATTGTGATGGTAGGAAGTTCTATTTTTATAGTGTGAAGTTTAGTTAATAGGCATTGACAAGGCAGACCTAACATATTTTGAGTCCTAAAGCGCGTTTTTGCAGTTGGGCCTTTTTTAAAAATCCTAAACTCTAAACCTTAAACCCAAAACAAGAAAATCAATCGTTATTCATAAAAAAAATTTCAGCAAAAAATTACAATGTTAGTATCGAACCAATCCTTACGGTGCAAAACTTAGACAATGACTAACAAATCAAAATTAGTACTAATACAACTGATTCATTAAATTCTATAAGTAAATAAAATATTTTGGAAGCCTAAAACTAGGACTTGGACAATTTTATACTTGGGCCAACCCTGGAGATTGACAGGCTTCATATGAAAAGGGTTTATCAAGTATGAAAAGAGTGGTGGCACTGCGAGATTTCAAATTGGGGACTTTCTCATATACAAAACTAAAAATTTTGGAGAATTATTTTTGTTAAATAATAAATATAATTTAAGATAGGGTTTAGTCAAAAAAATTTAAATATCATTTATTAAAATTTATGAGAATTACTCTATAAGTACACTTGTCGTAATTAAAGTTAATATGTTACTGATATATTATTTTTAATATAGTACTTTTAATGGTCTATTTAATTAAGTCAAAGTTATTAAAAGGCATTAATTGAAAAGAAGAACTCGATTAGACACGTGTTAGTATGTGAATTTTATTTGTAATACAATAGAATTTGATATAAAAATGTGTCATGAGAACTAGAGTTTAACCAAACACTTGTTATTAATTACGGTAATTTGTGTAATTGTATTTGAAATGCGTGTTAGAAAAATATGATCAAAACTGTGTTGATTAAACTTTACTTTGAATTATAGAAAATATGTGAGAAAAAATAATACAATAATTGAGTTCGATATATAAAGGTTTTTGAATATAGTTTTATTTTTTTTAATCTCATTTATCTATAAAATTAATAACCAAATTTTATAAGTAAATTTTTCTAATAAATAATTACTCCTTCCTGTCGATATTATGAGACACAATTTTAAAAGAAATTGTAATCCTTTTATAAGATGTTTTTTTTATCAATTTTATAAAATATTAATTTTATTTTTTATTGTTTTTATCTATATTAAATATTGTAAGAATGTGTTTTTTTGTTGTTGGATAATGAGAAGAGAATATTAAGTTATAAATGTTATCTCTCACTTTTTAAATTCTCCAATTGTCATTTATCAATTCTGTTGGTATTGATATATAAACTTTGATATATATAGAATAATGTCTTCACCTCTCCCATGCATGAAAATTTAATGTAAGTAAGAATGATAAAATTGGTTCATCATGATATTGATTTGCAAAAACTCAATAAAATCAACTAATCTAACTACTTATATTAATTTATGTGATTAAGTTAAAAATGTCTTATAATAAGGATCGGAAGCAAAGATTATATTATAAGTGTAATTGTAATAAAACATAATAAGGTACTCCACTTGAACTTATATATAAGTAAAAAATACTTAATTTTTTTAGATTAAAATATAAGCAAATTTCACTAAATTCAACTTTATTTAATGCTATTAATGCAAAAATACTTTTTTACTAATAAATGAGAGCATTGTCTACCATAAACATGGTTAAAGATACTTTAGAAAATTAAATTAATATATTTTATGAAATTGTGAAAATTAAATGCACTCAATAAACTTTTTAATTTGTGTGAAATTGATTCTATCGACTTATATATAGAATCAGAGGGAATATTAATTAATTAAAAGTTCATACAAATAATACAGAATTTAAGATTTATGAAGAGCATAACACTTATGGATAATTAATACAAGAAAGGGAAATAGAGTTTTTACACAACAAAATAATGAAAGATATTTGACTTGAGCATAATCACTATGGTGTATGGAACATTCTATGACGGTTATGTTTGACATTATATTCTATGTTGGCTTTGGACGCAACATAGATCACAACGATATAGAATGTTCACACATTCTATGACAAGTTAACATGTTAACTTTCTGTATTAGGTTGTCAACAACTATCATACTATGAGTACCAAATGTGATGATTTAATCACATTAGTACCCACATTCTATGACAGTTGTGACTACATACGACATAGAAAGTGTACATTCTATGTCCGGTGTTGTCACATCTATCATAAAATTTTACCCCTAACATCGAATATGCCTCATTTTATGGCATATGATGTTACCTTTCATAAAATGTTACACATTCTATGATAGGTAAAGTCACACTCGTTATAAAATGTGCACATTCTATAACAGGTATGATCACACTAGCCATAGAATGTGCATGTTTCTTAATATCGTGTTTGATTTTTGAGTTTTCCTAAACTTGTACGCTAGAAATACATTCAAACAGTTCAATATAAAATATTATTGTCTAGTTTAATATGAAACTATATAAATACAATATTTATTATTTAAATTGAAACAATATATAAATTAAACTACATAACAATTAAAGTGAGATAACAATAAAGCTAAAGTTAACAATAAGTGCGGTTAATTAATAACAATGTACACAAATAAAACTAAAATAATGTACACAAATATCTATAAAGATAATAAAACTAAAACATAAATATCTAGCCAATGTACACAAATAAAACTTAAACAATGTACAAAAACATAAACAAACCCTCAAATTGACTAAAAAAAAAATAGATACCCATCTTTTGTGAATATTTACCAAGTCTTCATGGACAGATGGAGTTGGATTTTTGAATACCTAAAAATAATTCAAAATAGAGATAAGTTAAATATTAGTTAATTATTAAATAATTAAATAATCATTTAAAGAAATTAATTTTATTTAAAAATGTAATACCTCTTTCCATGAGTCCATAATGTTACGAGTAACAATGGTGAGGAGTGATTTATCACATAATAGTCGTACTCATAATTATTCGATTGATGTGATCATTATAATTTAGTGAATATAAAACAAATAAATCATAGTTACAGTCTATTTTAATTCGACTATAAATATTATTAGGTTGACAATTGACTTACTCTTAGAACAATATATTGAAGTTTCTTCCTAATTACTGAAGGAAGTCCTAACAAAATCAACTTTGCTTCCAAAGACCTATGAAAAAAAATAAACTAAAAATAGTTAAAGAATAAAATAATTATTTGTTTCATGAAATTATTAAAAAAAATCATAAAAGATTGAAAGTAGATACTTATGAGTTAATTAGGTGTCTAACCAGCAACTTAATAGTTTTCTTATGTAATGAACACAAGATAACCATAAGAAATTGTCTCAAAATTATAACAAAGAGTTATCAATGTCAATTGCATTTTAAAATAGTGTTAGAAACCTGTAAATCACTATAAAAGTTTTAAAAAATATAACACAAGTACTTACCTATTCAAATCAAGTGCTAAGTATACCCTTTTTCCTCATACTCTAAACCGGTCTATCAAATACTGCTTCACCTCACTATCTTTGTTCCCAACACATTGGATGACAATCAAGTTAATAAAACCATAATAAAAAAATCATTTTTCATCTTCACAAAGACACAATGAAGAGACCTATAATTTTGAAAACAAACATAATGTTAGAAATGTGTAATTGAATATATTAAAATAAAAATCATTACAAAAGATACCAACTTAATTATTTCATAACTACATCACAGATATTAAAAGGAGGTCATGACCAAAAACAGTGTCCATGACATCACATTGATATACAAAAAAAGGGATAGGCACGTCCATACCAATGACTTTAGGAGGCATGTTTATCTCTACATCATGCTTTCCAAGATCAATTGTTGTCAAAGTCAATCAATGGATAAGAGAAAACTTAAAAGGTATTGCACATGTAGTAGCAACCACTTTTCCCTTTCCAGAATCAACTTAAACATCATAAAATACAAATAATTAAGTTAGTAAAACACAATTAATTAAGGACATCATTTAGAATGTAGTAAATTGATACATTGATTACCTTAGACACATAGGCCCTAGTTAGCCTACTCAACCCTAGATTAAAGGTACCCAAGGCTTGTCCCACTGTCTAAACCTCTGCAATGGGCTCAAGAACTCTAGCATCATGATCTCTAACGTCAAAAACCTACACATGTACCATATCATTTGGAATTGCCTGGTGGTGGATGGTTGACCCCAACATGTGCACCTTACGTATGGCCAACAACTGGTCCAAGGTGTCCTCAAAGTATAATTGCACTTTCAATGGTGCCTCATTAGCTACATCCTCCTTCAATGTGTTAAAGGCAACATGACTCCTCTTCATTCTAACAAGAGAAGGAGGAGGTAGTGTGCTAGGAGCCATGGATGCAAGTTGTTCTTTCAAGTCCACCATCATCAGCTCTGCCTTCACTCTATCTATAAGGCATGCCTAGTCATTATCACTAATTTGTGATCTATTAGCTGCCTTTGCAAATTGAAACAACTCACACATGCTCTCACACAGAACATGCTCTTGTATAATGTTTGTTTTTTGCCTTTAAAAATTGAAATAATTCACAAAAGGACAATAAAACCTTCCATTAATATTTCTTACCCTTGTGGGTTAAAAATATCCTATTAGTAAGACCATTGTCCATTAACCTTTTGTCAAATTCTGAAGGTCTAATTAACAAGATATGATAAACATTCATTGACTATGTCATATAAAACTTCATCATCATAGTTTCTATGGAAAACTTAATTTTTGCTTGTTGATCTACTACCACGTCCCAATTCTGATTAAGACAATGAAAGGTTTATGATGTATAATAGTAGTGAGAGAAAACTTGTTTATCAATCTCATGCCTCAGCAATTGTAACAATATCCACTATTTACAATGAGAGAACATGTTTTATCAAAAATTTTAATCTTTTATGGAAGATGTTCACGCTTTGTGATAGATGGTCATCACTAGGTTGGATTCCAAGAAACCTCTTGATCATCAAGAGGTTACCATCACATGGATAAACCCCTTCGCCATTGAATTCTATCCCATGTTCTCCCCTCAGATGTCTCACTAGAAAGTGGAGGAGGAAGACAAAGTCACCTCTTAACTTCTATAGATATTTATGCCCTTTAAGATCATAGTTTTTATGGTGGGGCATTGAAAGGGAATTTGGCCTTTTCCCCAAGCATTTAAGCACTTGATGATACTAGTTCTAGAACTAGTGTTTGGGAGTTCTTTTGCTTGATAAATATTTTTGCCTTTTATTTATGGTTCAATCTTAGGGTGATTCTTGGAAGAATACCCCTCCACCCTCATGTGATCCCTAGCTCCTAAGGTAGGATATGGATTTAGAGGAATCCTTCTTGTAAGAAGTCTTCCTCAAAAATTATTGCTCTACCTTGATGATGCAAAGTTAGACCAAATCATTAAGGTCCCTATAGGACAAAAGCTCTAACTTATTCCTTACTTCCAAGCTTAAGCCACTTAAAAACCTTGTGATGGTGATTCTTTCTTCTTCCCTAATCCCAACACTCATTATGTAAGGCTCTATTTTTTGTCTTTACTATTCAACACTCATATTTCTTTATTGGAGTCTTCGGAGCTTATCTTTGAGCTTCCTACTATAATAAGAAGGGATATGTCTCCTCCTCATGGCCCTCTAAGTTTCATTCCAATATTGAATTGAAGATTCATTTTAGAGTTTTCTTTTGGTCTCTAGAGAGGTCTACCAATACATGATATACCTTTGAAAGCTAATGATAACCAAGGGAACCTTCCTATATCTTCACTCACTTGGTGGCAGATGAAGAGTTGTTCTACCTTTATTTTCTAATCCAAATAAGTCTCTACATCATCTTTCCCCCAAGAGTAAGGGAGATCCACCATAGATTCCCTTACTTTATATTTTTTTCTTTTTTAGGCTTATGCTTGCTTAGTTATTCTTGGTAGTATTCACTCATGTTGAGACTATCACTTTGATAGCTCTTACTCTTAGATGAGCTACTTAAAGACCCATTACCATGTTTCTTGTTATATTTTTCTTTTAAGACTTTTTCTTTTTCTTTTATTTTGCTAAGTTCTTCATCTAACTTAACAACCATTGCTTCTTTTTTTATTCTTTGTTTTTCTTTTTCTAACCTGTCCTTTTTTCTCCAAAGCTTAAATGATTTTAATTCAACTATGATTTTTTTAAAATATTTGATGTTAAACTAGAATCACGTGAGCTTGTGTATAAGTGCTTACCCATCAGGCAATACAAGGGTTGAGGTAAGGTTGTTCTATCTAAATGCTTTATGGACCACTAAAGTGTTAATAAAGCCTTTGGAACTTCTTAATATTCTTTGCATTCAAACAGTAATTTAAACAAAAGAAATTAAATAAGTAAAATGCAACTAGTCATGATCCTAGTGTGAAAGTTTGGATGGACACTTGTGAGTCTTCCAACACACTAAGCGTCTAACAAAAATTACTAACAATTACAAGCAAAGGTGGTAGTCTTGAGTAGGCACATAGAACCTCTCAAAATCACTTCCACGATGAATGACTTTTTTACAAGAAAAATTAAAGAAATTCTAACTAAAAGAATAAAGCAATTCTAAAAGTCTTCAAGTGTTCCTGTCCTTTCTTGGTGTTTAACTCTCAAGGTCTCCTCAAAGTCGAGCTTCAACCAAGGAGCATGTCCCCTGAGGCCTTCACTTGAAATGTTGGCACCAACAAAGAAGACCCATGAATTTTTAAAAACAATTCAAGAAGAGCTAAATTAGGAATAGGTTGAAATGAAATGGAATTGTAATGAAAAACTCTAAGAATTTTAAAGAAATTGACAAAGTGTATTTAAGATAAATTTTAAAGTTAGCACAAAAAAAAATATCCTAAAATAACACTAGAATGAAGCGTTAAATCAAGGAAAAGACTCAATTCATTTCATGTTTTGAATTGCAATTTCAAATCATATAATCATGTGACAAAATGTATATGAATATTTTGTAGATTTTTATTTTTTAAAATAAGCTCCACTAAATCTCTTTTTTTATAAAATTTTTAACACATTAAATTCCGAGACAGAAAACAACTAAAGTATATATCTACATAAAACTACTCTTCCATAACAACGACAGATTCACCCCCAACATATCATTAGCAACAACACATAACAGCGAAAACAAACAGAACCTTTAATTTCCACCATTAACACACGCATAACTCCACAAACTACAATTTCCACCATCAACCCCAAATAAGTCCAATCTATTGATTCTGGAAAAAATCATCCTTCCACGTTCGAACACAATTCTCTCAAACGAAAAAAAAAACACGAAAATTTTTTAAATTAATTACGAGTAAAGAAAAAAAAAAGCGCATTGATTAATGGAAGATCATATTCATTTAATATAGATAAGTCAACTCATAACACAACAAACAACCCCTAAACCTAAACCCTAAACACATAACACCCTCAAATAAAGCATTTAAGTGAACCCTCCCCTTATTCCACCCCACTAATACCACACTGTAATTGGCAACTTCAAGAAAGACCTAGAACTGAAATAAAACAAACACAACAGAAAAGTTAAAACATGACAAGTTGAGAGGGTTCTTCGTTGCATCAAGTTATTTGAGTAACATCCTTCACCAACGAGCGACATTGTCAAAACTAGAAGCTCAACAAATTGACAACCCCACAAAGATTACTAGCACCATTGTCCTTGTCCTTGTCCTTCACCTCAGGATGACACTTGTAAATCTCCAGATTCCTGAAGGTGGACACGGTGAGGCTAACAGCCTCGCCGGCGATGACTTTGCCGCCAACAGCACCCTGAAAGAGCTGGCCACGAGCGGTGCAGAGGCTGATTCCGAAGGCCATGTGAGGGGGAGGGGTGGCTCCAGTGTTAAGGGTATAACGGTCATTGTAAACATATGTTCCAGTGAAAGAGACCAAGGTGAAGGGTCCATGGAGCGTCAACGCGGTTGAGCCACCCGACGTGTTGTGGAGGGTGACTCTGGCGATGGTGCCACTTCCACCAAGAATTGTCACGTTCGCATGTTCACGACGAGCATAGTCCATGATGGACTCAACCACGTCGTGGCCCTGGGGCACATGGATGAGGCTAAGCATGGCAGTGGGCTCGGTTATGCTCATGATGTTGAGCTTGGGCTTGTTTTTGGAGCCCATGGGCCTGCCACGTGGATTCCTGTTGGATGAGGTTGCGATCGTGGAGTGGTTTGCGGATGGTGGTGGCTGACACTGGAAGGACACGGTGGAATTGGTGTCGGAGGAGAACATCATGGGATTGGTGTTCATTGCAACAAACAAGTGTTTGGAATGAGAGAAAGAAAAGTTATAAAAAGGGTATGAAATGAAAAGGGTTATGAGAAAGAAATGTTTTAAGAAGTGAAGATGGTTGTGATTGTGATGGTGTGAAGTTGTGTCTTTATAGTGTGAAGTTTAGTTCATAGGCATTGACAAGTGTCATATGAGAAAGGTTTGCCAAGTATGGAAACAGTGGGTGCATGGCACTGTGAGATTTCAAACCAGGGACTCTGTCATACTCGAAACGATAGATTTTGGAGATTTGTTTTTGTTAAATTGGGAATATAACTTAAGTTAGGGTTTAGTCAAAGTTTTTTAAATCATTTATGACTAAATTTATCTAATGTGAGAATTACTTTATAAATATACATGTCATAATGAAGTTAATATGTTAGTTATATAATACTTTTAATGGTCTATTTAATTAAGTCAAAGATTTTTAAAGTCATTAATTGAAAAGAAAAACTCGATCGGACCTGTGTTAATATGTGAATTTTATTTATAATAAAATAGAATTTGGTATAAAAAAATGTGTCATGAGAAATAGAGTTTAATGAGAATTTTTTACAGAAATATTATTTTTTTAAAAAAAAATTATTTAATTAATCACTGTGCAGCTTTATTTACAGGGATAGAACCATTCACTGTTTAAGCTCAGAATTCGGTTCCCGGGGAACCGAATTCTGAGCATCAATATGTATTTTTTTTTGTTTTTTCAACTCAGAATTCGGTTCCCGGGGAACCGAATTCTGAGTTGCTTTTATATTTTTTTTTTTCGTGTTTGCAGGGTAGATGTGGGCTGACGTTGGAAGCAGAACGGCCCGTTCCGAAATCAGAACGGGCCGTTCTGCTTAAAGAAACAGAGTGGAATTTGTTAACGTGAAACGGGCCAAGAACGGGCCGTTCCGACGTTAAGAATTAACGTTGAAATAGATGTTGGAAGCGGCCCGTTTTAAACAAATTGTTGTGGTAATTTTTTTAACGTGGAACGGGCCTTTTTTGTTTTAGAACTGCCCGTTCCAAAATAGAAATTTACACATTTTTTTTACTCCTGGAACGGCTTCGGAACGGCCCGTTCCAGGAGCTGTTTTTACAAAGTTTTTTTGATTTGGAACGGCCCGTTCTGGTTTTGGAACGGCCCGTTCTAGGTAAACAGTAAAAACTTGCGTTTTTCTATAAATAGACCCTCTCCCCTTCATTTTTTTCACACGATTTCAGATTAGCTTATCTCCTTTATTCCTTCCGTGTACCCCTTTTGAATCAGTTTCTTAGAATCACGTTAATTTCCTTTAAACCTTTCATAAAATGGCTTCTTCAATCTACGTTATTGTTCATTCTGATGGTTCCATTAACCAATGTCCGAATGAAGGAATCACCTTCTCTTCTCCATCTGCAAAATTAGTTCGTATCAACAGAGGAATTACTCTAGAAAGGCTTCAAAGAGTCATCCACAGAAAGCTACATCGACAAGATTCTGAGAGGGTGGCTAGCATACATTTTCGGTACCCTATTAGACTTGGCCCAGGGGTTAGTAACTATACCTGTGTTGAGTTGACGGATGATGAAGACGTTGAGGCAGTTTTCAATGTTCACGATTCTAATCAACTTCAATCAGGTATTGAATTATATGCTACATTTACTACAGTTGAATAACATGCACCACAAGTTTCACCTTCACGTTCACCTTACGAAGTTTATCAAAGTTACCAGTACACTAACCCATCTGGCCCTTCTTATGATATCCCCTCCAACTACAACATTGAGTCATACACACAGCTTTTAAGTGGTCCAATCATGGACCTTAATCAAATACCTTCTCAGCCATTTGAGCAAGCTAGACCTTCTGCTTCTCAACCCAATGTTGAAACCAACATTGAAGATGATGTTGTTGTTGGTCTCCCAACAGAAAATGTCTTTGATCCTTTTAGCGAGGACGAAGACGAAATTCTCTCTGCACATGAACATGATGATGAAGAAACCCTCCCAATTCCAAATAATCCACCACTACAACCACAACCAGTAGCCATATACAACCCACCTCCACACTTTTTAGAGTTTCCCAATGAAATCCAACAAGACAGTGAGTATAGCCATTTGTTGGAGCGTGATATGGTTGTGTATCCACCTGGAACACTATTTGTTGGCCAATGCTTCCAAACAAAAGAACAAATGCAGGATGCCATAAATAGATTTCACATTGTCAACCATTGCACTTACAAGGTTAAAAACTCAAGCAGTAGTAGGCTTGTTATGGAATGCGTTCACCACGACTATGCCTGGAGATGTCGTGGTATATTGCGAACCAGGGAACAACATTGGGAAATCATGATCCTTGAGGGCCCCCACACATGTGTTTCCCCACTTATCTCCCAAGATCATAATAAATTGGGATCACAAATGATTGCTCAAAGCATTGGTGAAATTATTGAGGTTGATCCATCGGCATCAATTTCAACCATCATAGCCCACATCAAGTCCACCATGGGTTATACAATTAGTTACAGAAAGGGATGGTTGGCCAAGCAACATGCCATTGAGAATATCTTTGGAAACTGGGAGGAGTCGTACAACAAATTACCAGGTATGTTGCAAGCAATGCAAATGTATGTTCCAGGTTTTATTTGGAAATTAAATACGCAACCGGCTTACCAAGGTGAATTATTGGACGAGGGGAGTGTTATCTTCAAAAGGTTATTTTGGACCTTTAAACCATGCATTGATGGTTTTGCCTTCTGCAAACCAATTGTACAAGTGGATGGTACATTTTTATATGGGAGATATAAAGGTACACTATTGGTCGCAGTTGCGCAAGATGGTCGCAACAACATAATTCCTATTGCATTTGCTGTTGTTGAAGGTGAAACTAGCGATGCATGGTTTTTTTTCCTGAAGAACTTGAGGCGGTATGTAACACCACAAGATGGATTGTGCCTTATTTCTGATCGTCATGAAGCTATTCGAAGTGCATACTTAAGAAATGGAAGTGGCTGGACGAAAAACAATTCTGTTCATGTCTATTGTATTCGACATATTGCACAAAATTTCATGCGACGGTTCAAAAATGCAGCACTAAAGAAGGATGTCGTCAATATGGGTAAGTTTATCATTACTTTTTTTAAAGCATTTGATTATTACTTTTAATTATTTAATAATTTTATTATTTTGCAGCCTACGGGATGACTGAACCTAGATTCTTTTACTATTACAACATAGTAAGAGATACTAATGTTGAAGCAGCTCAATGGTTAGACAACATTCCTAGGGAAAAATGGACACTAGCATGGGACAATGGACGACGTTAGGGACACATGACAACAAACCTAGCTGAGTCAATTAATTCCGTATTGAAGAAAACACGAAATTTGCCAATTTGTTCCATGGTAATGGCCACATACACTCGTTGCAACAAGTTTTTCGTTCAAAGAGGTACGAAAGTGGGCGCAATGATTAATGCAGGACATGTCTACTCGGAAATTGCAAATAAAACTATTCAAGATGCACAGTCTAAGGCAAATACTCATAGAGTTATCAGCTTTGACAGATCAAGCAGTAGATTTCTAGTGGAAGAAACGCAACATTCGAGAGAAGTTCGACCAGCTGGGAGATTTGCGGTAAGGCTTGATAAATTGTGGTGTGATTGTGGCAAGTTCCAAAAAGTTCATATCCCTTGCTCACATGTGCTTGCTTCATGCTTACATGCACATAATGACTATGAAAGGTACATATCTCCCATATATACCTTACAACAAGTTGCAAAGGTATACGAAGGACAGTTTGGAGAGCTTCGACATGAAGATTATTGGCCTACTTACACTGGTCCAACTTTGTGGCCAAATCCAGAACTGAAGAGAACTTCGAAGGGTCGACCAAAGTCCACCAGGATTAGAACAGAGATGGATATTAGAGAACAACATACTCATGTAAAAAATTGTTCTTATTGTCACACTCCTGGTCACACTAGGAAGACATGTCCGAATATTAGTCATGGATGTAGTTCCCGCCACCAATGATCATTATTGTTGTAATCAGTTGTAATAAATTTATTTAGTTATGTAATATTAAAGTTAATTACTTTGTGTTAGTATCGGATAGTATGTTGTGTTTGTGTTAAAATCGTATATTGTGTTGAAATCGTATATTGTGTTGAAATCGTATATTATGTTCGCTACAATACTTATAATTATAATAGTTTATAACCTTCTTAGTCTAGATCGCATGTAAAAATGCATAATATTAAAATTCATATTACATTGATAAAGACACATAGTACATTAGAATAAAAAAACAATAACATTAACATAGAGTGATTTATATACATTTTTCAATCTCCGTAATGGTGTCCAGTTCCACAACGAGGGCGACGTCTATTACGGCCTGGATTACGCCGTGGAGGTTGTTGCTCAGAAGGATTTGCTTCATCATCAACCACCGGATGTTGAAATGGTGCTGAAGAACTTCCAGGTTCATTACCGAATTGTGGACGGTAAAGAGATTGCATGTATGATTGTGCTGAAGATGGAGTTCTAAAATCTACTCCAAATAAATTTGTAAAAAAATCCTCTGAAGTTGTTGCAAATGAATGTCGTCTGTCAATTATGTTTTGTTCAGGAGTGACATACTGAGGATTTGATACATGTTGACCAGTCTCTTCATGCGATCGCATGGAAGTTCGACCAGTCTCAAATGTTGTGGAAGTCCTTCGTTGTTGATGGGTCCTTGGATCTTGTAGTAGTCGTGGCACAGATAAAAAATAGATGGAATTGGCCATGTACCATTCCATGTATTCTCGTGTGTGAAACAGTGGGCCTTGCATTGGATGACCCATCAATGTGTGCTCACGTCTATTGTTCCATATGTCGATCCACTGAGCATGTCTTGTAACCCAATTTTCATCTTGTCTTCCCCTCATGTCAATGTTGTGCAGGTTATCCAAATTATTCGGTGGAGAAGGGACATCCTGGAAGAGACGAAATTGCAATTTCACTCTATCAGATTGGTGCCATTCAACAATTGCAAAACAAATAATGGAGGTGCATGATGTCCATAGCAGAGCATCTCTATATGCTTGCATCGGTATTGCTGTTTGCAATACTCCATATGGCGCCCATAAAAACTACAAAAAAAATTAAACTTCTTTAGTTAACATATTATGCTAAACAAAAGAAAAAAAAAATAAATAAAACTTTGATTTTAAAGAGTTACCTGATCATTCTGAATGTGATCAAACCTTGATCTATATCCAACAACATCATTATGAGGTACATTTTGAAAGTTTAAAACTCTGCCCCCGCTCCATTTACAGACTAGAGGGAATGATGCTGGTAACCTGGAAATAGGCGCAATATATGGCATGCGATGCCATGCCCAAGATTGTAACAGAGATGCACAACCACCCATTGTTTTGCTACTAACATTTGTAGCTCTACACATTTCCCTATATAACATAGCTAAACAAGCCGACCCCCAACTATATCATCTTGTTCTTCTAAGATTTATTAATAAAGATAAATACATAAGATGTACCTTATTGCCTGTTTTGTCAGGCATCAAAACACCTCCTATTAAACCTAATATATATGATCTACAATGTGCATCAAGTTGTTCTTGAGATGGCTCCTCTGGTAATTCTAACATATTATCTCTTAACCACTTTAACTTAATCATAGAGCCAATTAGTGACTCACCTTTAACTGGCATGATTCCGAGATAGGTGGAGCACATTTCCTCCCAGTCATATAATGTTGGGCCAATGACTGGTAAACCATCAACTCTTAAGCCAAGTTGAAGTGCAACATCCTCCAGTGTTATGGTGCACTCTCCAGTTGGAAAATGGAATGTATGAGTCTCAGGTCTCCATCTTTCAACCAAAGTTGTGATTAATGCGTGATCCACTTTTAAATGTCTGAGCTTTGCAACCCCAGAAAAACCCACTTCCTCTAGTATAGGAACAATTAGAGGGTGAAGTTCTGGCATTGAATGATAGTAAGAACAAATAATATTCTCAGTCTCCTGCAATAATAATTACCAAAATTAGTACTAATTTGTTACAAGTTAATTGAAATTTAAAGTAAATAACGAAAGTGCTAAACTTACAGTTCTACCAATGAAAGCAGACCTATGCTCATTTTGCTTCCACAACAACATTTTTGATATAGTTAATAAAAATTGAAGAAAAAAAAAATTTCTTACTATCAAGGTGAATCAGAAGCAGTACAGGAAAGGAGTAAATGAGACAAATTCAGCTGAAATCGCATCAAAAAATGAAGGGGAGGGGGACTATTTATAGAAAAACGCAACTTTTACTATTTACCCAGAACAGGCCGTTCCAAAACCAGAACGGCCCGTTCCAAATCACAAACCCTTTGTTAAAACAGCTCCTGGAACGGGCCGTTCCAGGAGTAAAAAAATGTGTAAATTTCTATTTTGGAACGGGCTGTTCTAAAAGAGGAACGACCCGTTCCACGTAAAAAAAAACAACCAAAAAATTTGTTTACAACGGGCCGCTTCCAACATCTAATTCAACCTTAATTCTTAACGTTGGAACGGCCCGTTCTTGACCCCGTTTCACTTTAACAAATTCCACTCTGTTTCTTTAAGCAGAACGACCCGTTCTGATTTCGGAACGGGCCATTCCGCTTCCAACGTCAGCCCACGTCTCCCCTGCAAACACGAAAAAAAATAATATAAAAGCAACTCAGAATTCGGTTCCCCGGAGTTGAAAAAACAAAAAAAATACATTTTGGTGCTCAGAATTCGGTTCCCGGGAACCGAATTCTGAGCTTAAACAGTAAATGGTTCTATCCCTGTAAATAAAGCTGCACAGTGGTTAATTCAGTAATTTTTAAAAAAAAATAATATTTGTGTAAAAAATTCGTTTAATGAAACACTTGTTATTAATTACATTAACTGATTTTATTCGATAATGAAATGTACGTTAGAAAAATATCTTACATAGTTTTAAAAATCAAATCGCTCATCAAATTGGTTTGAATACTAGATCATAGTTCAAAGATTAAATTGGAAAGTCATTAATTGAACTGCATAACTCGATTTTTATTAATTTAAAAAAAATATACATATTAAATATATTTTATACTTATAAATTTTAATTTCTATCTTATTTAAAATTATCCTTATTTTTATTTTGTATAAAGAAATACATTAAAAAAATTGCTTGTTAAACTATATATTAATACAAATTAAAAATAAAAATAATATGTATATATATAATATACATGCAATTGATATCACAAAAGCAACACAAAAAAAAATTGATATCACAAAATAATATATGTAATATCTGTATAGATATTATATTATTAAATATATAATTTAAAACTAATAATATATTATAAAAATTATTTAAGTTGCATATTTTACAAACAAATACATTTGAACAAGTAGTCATTATTATATTTGATAAGACTCTTTGCTCTTTCATAAGTAGTGTTTGGTTCCCATGTTGTGCTTTTCTTTGAATTTCATTTTAAAAGTGATAAAAAAATATTTTTTGTGGTTGAACTAGTTTAACTCATTGATTCATGGTCGAACCAAAAAATTAACTAATTCACCTCAATTTGACAGATCCAATATATAATCGATTCAACTCAAAGCTCAGATCGACTAAATCATCGATTCTCGATTCAGCCAATCCAACTGGCCAATTTGAGCTAGTTTTTAAAACTATGAAGTAATCAAAATTGTGTTGATTAAACTTTATTTTGAATTATAGAAAATAATGTGATACAATAATGGAATCCGGTATATAAATGTTTTTGAATAAAGTTTTAAGTTTTTCTCATCTCATTTAAATATGAAATTAATAACTAAATTTTGTAAGTAAATTTTCTAATAAATAATTTACTCCTTCCTATCTATATTACAAGATATAGTTTAAAATGAAATTATGATTTTTTTAAAACGACATTTTACCATTTTTACAAAACATTGATTTTATTTTTTCAGTTTTTGTTCATATTAAAGATTGTGATAATATGTTTCTTGTTGTTAAATAATAAGAAGAGAATTTGAATTATTAATATTATCTCTCTCAATTGTCATTTATCAATTGTATTAGTACTGGTGTATAAGCTTCAATATAAAGTATGTCTTCACTCTTCATAAAAATATTATGATAAGTAAGAAGGGTAAAATTGATGTACCAAAATATTGTTTTCTAAAAACATTAAAATCAACCCCAACATCATAAAGAAAGAACTATAATCTAATGTCTCAATATCGCATCCTATCAAAACTCGTATTAATGAATATAAGTTTAGGCTTCACCAATAGCACCATTATCTTGATGATCTTTACCTGCAATGGTGTCCAATAAAGAGCAACCAACTCAAAATAAAGGAGCAAGACAAGTTTTACTTACTATAACTCCTAATGTGTGATACGATCGAGTAGTCACAACTTTGGCAAATTTTTGTTTGTGATTTAAATGAAAGTTTGAATTACATTGAATGGGTTAAAATTAAATTTAGGATTAAATATATTTTTAGTTTTTTACCTTTGTCAAATTTTATTTTTAATCCCTAAACAAACTTTTAACTAATTTTAGTTACTAAAATTTTGCTATATTTCACTTTTGTTCTTTGAATTTTTTCTCCTAATAATTAGCATTTAATTTGGTGTCTAACATCAAAAATTTTTGTTCATGAAAAAATTTTCAAGGACTAAAACTAAATAAAATTTGTTCAACGGTTAAAAACAAAAATTAACAAAAGTTCAAAAGTTAAAACATATTTAATTCTTAAATTTATATCAACATAATTTTAATATTTAAATAAACTTAAAACCATTTAATCAAAAAATGTTTAACATTTGACTAAATGTGTGCTTTAAACAATTAGGATGCTAAATGAAAAGGTGTTAATACAACTTTAATTAGGATCTATTTACTAAGTCTTCAAAAGAAAAAGTTTTATAAGAAAAATATAAAAAAAAAATAATTGAAATAAATTTATTCATAAGTTAAAATTAACTTATGCATAAATTAAAAATATTTTTTTTTTCAAAAAATAATAGAACAAAACTTTTATAAATTAGCTTATAAATAAACTAATTTTAGTTTACAAAAAGGTTTATTTCTTTTTTATTTTATTTTTTTCTCCTATAATGTATAGAAAAGTTTATCCCAAGAAACCTTAGTTTTCTCTTGAATAGAAGTTTTGGAAAGTCATTTCATGAAAAATATTGTAACATCCTATTTTTTGAAATAAAATAATATAATAAATTTTTTAAATAATATTTATAATATAAGCTTGGATACAAGATAATATTCCTAAGTTTGAAGGGCTTTTACTAAAACACAAAGTTAATTTTTTTATATGTGGGGTAGTTGAGGGGGGTATCATGTAGTTTCTCACTAAAGTAATCAATTGGGTGACCTCCTCGCAATAATACAATTCCCACACCTATCTCATATGCATCACATTCCAGTTCAAATTCTTCTGGAAAAAAAAAAGTAAAACTAAAACAAGTGCATGGGGTGAGCTTGTCCTTAAGTGTTTGGAAAGCTTTTTCTTGTTTCTCACCCCATATAAATGGAACATCCTTCTTCACCAACTCATTGAGTGGTGAAGCAAGTGTGGAGAAGTCTTGTACAAATTTCTTATAGAAACTTGTCAACCCATGAAAGCTCTTAATGTCTCTAACAATTTTAGGATTGGGTCATATTCTTGGATGACTTTTGATTTCATTTTTTTGAATCCACATGGACCTTTTTACACTAACTAAAAATCCTATGAAAACTACGTTATCGACACAAAATGTATAGTTGTCTACATTAGCAAATATACTATCATTCTTAAGAACTAACAAGAGTTTCGTTAAGTGTCCTATAAGATCACTTAGGCTCTTACTAGAAACTAAAATATCATCAAAATAAACTATAACAATTTTTTTATGCAATCTCTAAAGACATAATTCATTAACCTTATAAATGTACTTGGCACATTAGTAAGCCCAAAGGCATTACGAACCACTCATACAGTCCAAACTAGGTCTTAAAAGCAATTTTAAATTCATTTCCTTCTTTGATCCTTATTTGATGATATTCGCTTTTAAAATCAATTTTGAAAAATATAGTAGAACCATGCAATTCATCTAGCATGTCATTAGGCTTAGGGATTATGTGCTTATATTTAATAGTGATATCATTAATGGCTCCATAATCAAAACATATTCTTTATTTTTTGTCTTTCTTGGGTACCAATAACACAAGAATCGCATAAGGGCTAATGCCCTTTGAATTTAACCTTTATCTAACAAATTTTGAACTTAAGACCCAATTTCTTTTACCTCTTAGGAATTTTTCCTATAAGTTGGCCTATTAGGTACGTTAACTCTAAGAATAAGGTCAATTTGATGTTCTATTCCCCTAAGAAAAGACAATCCCTTAGGACTCTCTTTAGGAAATACATCACCAAGTCCTTTAAAATTTATTGTATCCCTTTAGAGTTTTCATGTTCTAGTTTTGTGACAATATGCAATTAAGTGTCCCTTTCACAGTAGAAGGTTTGGAGGTTGTTAAAGAAGAAAGGTTCTGTTTATTTTACCATTTGTTGCAAAAATACTCTCTTTTTGAATAATCTTTTGGGAAAAAGACATTTTCCACCCTTTCCTTCTTCTTCCCTTTTCTACTCCTTAGGTTTTTTTTTTCATTTTTTTTCTTTCTTTTTTCCTCTTCATCCTTTTTTTTTTTCATTTTGTACTTGATCATCCACCATTTGTGAGGTGATAAAGGATGAAGTAAAAAAGTTCTTATCCTTATTGGTGAAAGAGATGTCATTAATAAGACCATTTCGTATTGACTTTTTGTCAACTTGTCATGGTTTACCTAACAAGATATGACAAGCTTTCATTAGCACTATATCACATAAAGCATCATTAATTATAGTTTCTTATGGAAAACTTAATTTGTACTTGTTGATCTACTACCATGTCCCAATCCTCATTAAGACCATAACATTTATAGGGTTTAGGATGTGAGAAAACATGTTCTCTCATTAACATTTCACATACTAAATCTTATAAGTCAACCTACAATGAGAGAACATGTTATATCTAAAATTTTACATCTTTTATGGAAGATGTTCTCACTTTGTAATAGATGATCATCACTAGGTTGACTTCTAAGAAACCTTTTGATCATCTAGATTCAATATTGGATTTTACCCCATGTTTTTCTCACTCTCACTAGAATTGGAGGAGGAACACAAAGTCTCCTTGTAACATTGTTAAAAAAAAAAAAAAGGGCTGATTCAGTAGCCCAGAACGGGCCGTTCCCAAACTGGAACGGGCCGTTCCAAGCTACTGAATTGAACTACATATTGTAGTTGAGAACGGGCCGTTCTGGATGAGTCCCGGAACGGGCCGTTCTGATTTCAGAACGGGCCGTTCTCGGCGGGAATTTTGTGCGTGATTTGGGAGTTCGGAATGTCGATACGGGCCGTTCTAGGCCAATCCGAAAGTCTATAAATAGGGGGTTGGGGGCCTTTAGGAGTTTTGGAGTTTTTAGAGAGAAGTTTTAGAGAGAAGGTCTCTGGGTCAGTGAGCTCCTTTCTCTCCCAAATTTCTCTGTTTGACTCCTTTTCTCCTCTAGATCACTAACTCCTTCTGACTTTTCTTGAAATTCAGATTAGAAAGCTTGCTTTGGGAGGATTGAAGTTTCGGGTTGAGTTTTGGAAAGGAATTCTTTTTCGTCACAGTTGTTGGCCATTCTTAGCCAACCTTCAGGTAAGGGAAGCTAGAATGTTTGTTATTTAAGTTGCATGTGAGTTTAAAAACTCAATTGATGCATGAAAGTTGAGGATCCATGCTGGATCGGAGAATTCGCTAATTGTTCAAAGTCTTAGAAAAAAATGGGGTTTCTGGTGAATTTGATGCATTAGATGGGTACATGTTGATTCTAGGTTTATTTAAGTTGTATGGAGCCTATGCATTGTATTTTGTGTTTGCATGTGGCTGGATTTGTTGGTGTGGATGAGAGTTTGTGAACTCTGTTACTGGAATTTAGGTCGGGCGCAGGTTGAATGCGCTAGGCGTGGATGAGTCTTGGGACTCTCAGGCTGGGATTAGGCTGGGCGAGCTCGGGCTACGCCGAGCGTGAATAAGTTTATGAATGAATTGATGCTTATGCATGTTTAAAGTTGAAGATTTAGATCATGTATGTATGATATATGATGTATGGTGAGGTGTGATTCATATGTATGCTTTGTGATGATACGTATGAATGTTTGAATATGATATGACATGCGTATATGTTCATATGAGTATGACTGTTGATCATAATGGTAGGCAGACCATTATGATGTATTATGCATTATTGCATGTGATGTCTTATGACATGTGTATGATTGTTGATCATGATGGTAGGCAGACCATTATGATGTATGATGCATGATTGCATGTGATGCCTATGACATGAGTCTAGCCTAGGACTTGAGGAGAGGAAAAATATTTTCGAACTGGAAGAGCTCACATAGAGTCTCTTGAGAGTGGTGCTTGGATAGGCCACTGATATATGAGAGTGGTGCTCTGGGAGGCCACTGGATTTGGGAGAGTGGTGCTCAGATAGGCCAATGGGTTGGGTGAGTCTCCTTTAAGTCCTTAGCTAGTGTTGGAGCGGGGTATGAGGTCGAGGGTTATTCCCTTAACCAAGTACTCGGGAAGGTGCGTGGATCCTTGCGGATAGTCGGTGGGCGAACTCCACAATTGACTTGGTTAATGCATGCCAAGGTCGTGGTAAGCCCGTACCCAGCTGTGCTATACCTGACGGTAGATCTGGACTTCCAATTGTGTAAGTGACATCATCCGAGTAAACCCGAGGGAGGATTATATATCCTGTTTAGCTGTGACCGAGCGGGCGCATTGGGCGTGAAAACGGTTGGGGTGGTTTCGGTAGGATGGAATGTCACTTATACAGCTCTATTGTTGTGGAGATCTCCTAGGTGTATGCGTGACGACGCATTAGATGATTGATATGCATTGATATCTGTCATGAGATGCATTTATTGCATGATTATTAATATGATAAAGTGTGGTGTTTGACTTCATGATTGGTGGATTGTATTTTATGCATGAGTAGTATTGGATAGAGTGTATGGTGTGACTCTATGAATACGATTGTGTAGTATAGATTATTATGATTCATTTGTGAATTCTAGCTTACCCTTCTGTTTCCATGTGGTGGAACTGCGATGATCATACTTGGTATGGGAGCAGGTCAGGGCTAGCTTGGAGTCGAGGTGACCGCTGCGAGACGGAGAGTTTGATCCTCGTGTTAGGGTTACCATTTTGGGTAGCGATTTTTGTCTGTTTGACCGGCACTAGGGAATATTATTTTTGGGATGACTGTACATATATGGCATTTTATTTTGTATTTAAAGAATTTGGTTATTTTTATTCTTATCTATACCTGTATGTATGAGTTATCCAATTTAATATTTTCCTTAATTCACTAGTAGTAGTGCGATTCCACTAAGTGTAGAGACCATGGCGGGTCGTTACACTTTTATGGTATCAGAGCCGGTCGAGTCTGTTAGGATGCTCTGTGGGGAGTGATCCTTCTATGTTTCTGTTGTGTCATATTTTTTATATGTGTTAATTTTGGTGAGTTGTAGTGGTAAAGTGTTAGTAAAAGAATGTTTGAATTCTTTTAGTATGATGAGACCTCAGTTTGATCAGATCGCTAGAACTATGGAGATGATGGCCATAGTGATGCAATAGTAAAGTGCTTACTTTGCTCAGATGGAGGTGGGTAGAGCTGCGGTTGAGGCAGCTAGACCGGTGGTCTCTCAGGCAGAGTTCAGGAGATGTTAGCTTCTTCAGTTCAAGGGGGATTCAGATCTTGATGTGGCATATTAGTGGTTGTGTGAGATGGAAAAGATCTTCAGTGTTTTGAGATCTTCAGTGTTTTTAACATCTAGCAATTGGATTGGTACTTTTGTTGTGTTGGAAGCTCACCTATTAACTCTAATTTGAACTCCAAGTTATTCTCTGGTTTGCTTTCAAGTACTATTGTCATTTCAAATGATTATTTATGCAAGAATTTAGAATGTTATAGCACTGCTAGCAGCTATTTAACAAGATGGTGGCAGGATCAAGCAAATTCCTCGTCTCTTGGGACCTGGTCTCAACAAGGCAGGCACGTTTTATTGTTTTGGGTTTACGATTTTGATCCTCTTGGATGTTCTAGAGTGTACTTGGTGATTTGCTTGTTCTGATCAGTTCACATAATACATTGCTGTGTTCTTGTTAATTTCTGGTCACATTGCGCTATATTGTATTTACTTGGATGTTTTTAAACACTAACTACATAATTTTTTTAAGTGGCTTTGGTTATCCTTTTGAATTGGCTCTACTATCCCTTGCTTTTAATTTGATTCCCTGCTTTTTAGAATTGTTATATTTTGGGTTTCTGATTTCAATATTGCTTTAGCTGAACCTTATTTTGATATTTTGCACCACTTTGCAGGGAAGTTCCCAACACTTGTGACTCACCAAGAAACTCTCGAGTCAAAGGTTAATGAGAGTAAGGCTATTCCAGCTTAAGAAGGTGCTCTGCATGGGAGTAGCTGTGGGGAATGTTAGCATGGAGGAAAAACAAATCTTCCAAAATGAACAACTGAGTGTTAACTTCCTTGTCTCATTGAGTAAAAAACTCTATCTTAGATTAGCATACAGTTTTTTTAATGTGATAATGTACATAAATTTAAAAATTAGTTTATTATAATTTTGTATTATGTATTACTAAAAACTTTATTCTGCACTATATTCGAATGAAAAAAAATATATTTCAAGTTGTAAAGTTTAAATTCAAATTTGGAATTTTCATCTTCTGGTAATCGATTACAAGAAATGGGTAATCGATTACCAGAGAACCTTTTAATAAGTAAATTTCGAACATATGATTTTCATTGTCTGGTAATCGATTACATGTATAGGTAATCGATTACCAGACTCTTAAAAACAATGGTTTCCTCAAATTTAGTCATCAACAGTTAGTGAGGGATTTATCCTAGTTAGTGACGGATAAAATCCCTCGCAAATTGCGAGGGATTTAATCCCTCGCAAATTGTGACGGATTCTACTTAATTAAAGTCATCACAGTTTGTGACGGATTTAATCCCTCACAAATTGCGACGGATTTTTATTAATTTCTAAACATTTATTATTAGAAATTAGTGACGGAAATTATATTGTTTGTGATGCCTTAATTCCGTCACTAATTGTGACGGAATAAATAATCCGTCACTAAATATTTTGTGACGCCAAATTTTGTGACGGAATCATTTCTGTCACAAATTCCGTCACTAATTGATTTGTGACGGATTTTATCAAATTTAGTGACGGATTTGTTCCCTCTCTAATTTTAATTTTTCTAGTAGTGATCCTAGCGTAAAAGTTTGGATAGACACTTGTAAGTCTCTCAACACACTTTCATAGTCTAACGAAAATTACTAACTATTACAAACAAAGGTGGAAGTCTTGAGTAGGCTCATAGAACCCCTCAAGATCACTTCCACAATGAAGGGCTTTTTTACAAGAAAAATTAAAAAAAAACAAAATAAAATAATAAAGCAATTCTTAACGTCTCCTTTCTTGGTGTGTTTAACTATCAAGACTCCTCAAAGTCAAGCTTCAACCAAGGAGTAAGCCTTCTTAGACTTTCATCAACATTCCAAGATGTTATCTTATGGTAAGATTTCACTAGTACACAATACACATTTTACGTCGGCTATTTTAGGGGTTTTTACGTTAGAAAAACTTCCGACGTAGAAGCGGGAGACGAAAATTTACGTCGGGGCGCGAAAATTGACGTGAATTTACGTCGGACATGCCAAGGTCCGACGTAAAAAAGTCATAATTTAAAAAAAAAAAAAAATGAGTGCAAGCAGAACGGCCCGTTCTGCTTGATAAACCCAGGAACAGGTTCTCCAAATCCGGACTTCGTCACTTCCTTCTCCAGCTTCAAAAACTCGAAATGCAACACAAACATTATTACGAAAAAAACATCCTAAAAAACACAAACTTGATAGAAGATGCTACCTCATAGAAAAACAGTTGGACGTATGGTTAAGCCATTTCCATCAACACGCGAAGAAGAAACCAATGCAACCCTCCGAAGAAGAAAAATAGAAGAAGGTGCAGATGAGGAGGACAGCCACGATTTGAGGAGGCTTCGGAGGATGAGGTGCAGAAGAAGGTGCACAACGCGCGGGAGAAAGAAATTTTTCAAATCTAGCCATGCGCGCACACCTTCTTTTAAGCAGGCTGTGGGTTATTTACGTCGGCCCTAATTGGGTCCGACATAAATTTTAACATCTACTTCGGACACAATGTATAGCCGACGTAGATGTTAAAATTTACGTCGGATCCTTAAAGGTCCGACGTAAAAAATTCATAAAAATCAGGAAACATGCCACCATGTTTTTATTACGTCGGGTGTTTGTATTTTCGACGTAAAATGGGTGACATAATATTCTAATTTTCCACTAGTATTTTTTTGATTTCCTTCACCTGAAAGGTTAACACCAACAAATAACACTAAAGAATTTTTAAAGACAATTCAAGAAAAGCTAAATTAGGAATAGGTTGAACTCAAATGGAATTGAAATGAAAAATTTGAAGAATTTCAAAGAAATTGACAAGCCAGAATTAAGGTGAATTTTAAAATTAACACAAAAAAAAAATCCTAAAATACACTAGAATGAAATACTAAATAAATAAATAACTCATTTCAACTTCATGTTTTGAATTGCAATTTCAAATCATATTATCATGTGACAAAATTTATTTGAATATTCTGTAGATTTTTTTAAAACAAGTTCCACGTTTTTTTTTTATCAAATTTAATTAACACACTAAATTACAATGCAGAAAACAACTAAAGTATATATCTACGTAAAAGTACTATTCCATAACAACCACTGATTCACACCAATATTATTAGCAACTCCACATAACAGCAAATACAAACAAAACCTTCGATTTCCACCATTGACACACACACAAGTCCACAAACTACAATTTCCACCGTCAAACCCATACAAGTCCAATCCAGTAATTCTAAAAACAATCATTCTCTCACGTTTTAACTCAATTCTCTAAAAGACAGAAAACACATGAAAGAAAATTAAATTAATTACGAAAGAAAGAAAGAAAAGGAATTGATTAATGAAAGATATCCATTTAATATAGATAAGCCAACACACATAACTCAGCAAATAACACCTAAACCTAAACCCTAAACACATAACACCATCAAATAAAGCATTTAACTGAACCCTCCCCTTATTCCACCCCACTGATACCACATTGTAACAATTGGCAACTTCAAGAAAGACCTAACTGATTTAAAACAAAAACAAAACAAAAGTTAAAACATAACAAGTTGAGAGGGTTCTTCGTTGCATTAAGTTATTTGAATAACATCCTTCTCCAACGAGCGACAATGTTGAACTAGTAGCTCGACAGACTGCCACCCCCACCAAGATTTCTAGTATTGTTGTCGTCATTATTATCATTATCATTTTAGTTGTTGTCCTGCTTCACCTCATGATGACACTTGTAAATCTCGAGATTCTTGTAGGTGGACACAGTGAGGCTAAGGGACTTGCCAGCAATGACTTTGCCACCGACAACACCCTGAAAGACTTGGCCATGAGCGGTGCAGAGGCTGATTCCGAAGGCCATGCGAGGGGGAGGGGTGGCTCCAGTGTTAAGGGTATAATGGTCATTGTAAACATATGTTCCAGTGAAAGAGACCAAGGCAAAAGGCCCATGCAGCGTGAACGCGGTTGAGTCACGTGACGGGTGGTGGAGGGTGACACTAGCAATGGTGCCGCTTCCACTGAGAATTGTCACGCTGACATGTTCACGATTAGCAAAGTCCATGATGGACTCAACCACGTTGTGGCCCTGGGGCACGTGGATTAGGGCAATCTTGGCACTGGGCTCGGTTATGCTCATGGTGTTGGGCTTGGGCTTGTTTTTGGAGCCCAAGGGCCTGCCACGTGGATTCCTGTTGGATGAGGATGCGGTGGTGGAATGGTTTGCGGATGGTGGTGGCTGACACTGGAAGGACACGGTGGAATCAGTGTCGGAGGAGAACATCATGGGATTGGTGTTCATTGCAACAAACAAGTGCACTTGGAATGAGAGAAAGAGAAGTTATAAAAGGGGTATGGAATGAAAAGGGTGACAAAGAAATGTTTTTAAGAGGTGAACATATATGGTTTGATTGTGATGGTGTGAAGTTCTATCTTTTTATAGTGTGAAGTTTAGTTGATAGGCATTGATAGGCTTCATATGAGGAAGGTTTATCAAGTATGGAAACAGTGGGTGGCACTGTAAGATTTCAAACCGGGGATTCTCTCGTATACAAAGCAATAAATTTTGGAGTATTTTTTTTTTTTTTTGTTAAATAGGGAATATAATTTAAGATAGGGTTTAGTCAAAGAATTTTAAATCATTTATTAAAAATTTATGACTAAATTTATCTAAAGAGAGAATTACTTTATAAATACACTTGTCATAATGAAGTTAATATGTTAATAATATATTATTTTTAATGTTGTACTTTTAATGGTCTATTTAATTAGGTCAAAGTTATTTAAAGTTGTTAATTGAAAAGAGGAACTCGATTAGACCCGTTTTATTAAGTGAATTTTATTTATAATAAAATAGAATTTGGTATAAAAAAAATGTGTTAAGAGAATTGTCTATTTTATTCAATAAAGAATTGAATGTTAGAAAAATATGATCAAAACTGTGTTGATTAAACTATACTCTGAATTAAAGAAAATACGTGAGAAAATAATGATACCATATTTGAGTTCGGTATATAAAGGTTCTTTAATATAGTTTTCCTTTTTTTTCATCTCATTTATCTACAAAATTAATAAATAAATTTTATAAGTAAATTTTTTTAATAAATAATTTATAAATTCCCTCCTGCTCGTATTATAAGACACCGTTTTATATATATAAAAAAATTGTAATCTTTTATATAAGATACTCTACCATTTCTATAAAACAATAATTTTATTTTTTATTTTTTGTCAATAATAAAGACTCATGAGAATGTGTTTGTTGTTGTTGGATAATGAGAAGAGAATTTGAGTTATAAATGCTCTCTCTTACCTCTTAATATTTTCACCTCTTCAATGAAAATTTAATGATACATAAGAAGGATAAAATTGGTCCACCATGATATTGTCTTATAAATTCAACTAACATAATTACTTCTATTAATCTATAAATTTATGTTAAAAATGTCTTATAATAAGGATCGAATGAAGATAGTATATTCTAAGTATAATTGTAATAAAAAAAAAACCATTTGTGTAATATGTTTTAAAACATATTTTTCTAATAATAGTAATATAGAACTAATTTTATTAATGTATTTTCAAGGCAATAAATCTTTCTAAAAAAATTTCTATAAAATTAATATTTGACCTGTCAAATAAGAAAATGAAGTCAACGATTTATAGATAGATAGATAATTTTACATAAACATCACACGAATTTTATCTATTAACTAAAAATGTTAAAATTTGCATTTCAAAGTCATTTATTAAATATTTTCTTTCGGAGAAAATGGTAGGAAAAAAAAAAACATTGGTATGATTATCGAAACCATTAAGTAAGTTTATTGAAATATATATTTTTAATTTTTATTCTCCTTGTTTATCTATAAATTATTTAATAAAATATGTATAAGTGTTCTAGAGATTACCTTTTCTAAGTCCGTTTTTCTACACCCATGCTCGTGTATACATTAGGTTTAACTTTATTGAAGGTATTGAGTCATGAGTTTTTGACATAAATAAATAAGCGAAGAATGTGTGTGAACGATATATAGATAGATAGATAACTTTACATAAACATCACACGAATTTTATCTATTAACTAAAAATGTTAAAATTTGCATTTAAAAGTCATTTATTAAATATTTTCTTTCGAAGAAAATGGTAGGAAAAAAAAAACATTGGTATGATTATCGAAACCATTAAGTAAGTTTATTGAAATATATATTTTTAATTTTTATTCTCCTTGTTTATCTATAAGTTATTTAATAAAATATGTATAAGTGTTCTAGAGATTACCTTTTCTAAGTCCGTTTTTCTACACCCATGCTCGTGTATACATTAGGTTTAACTTTATTGAAGGTATTGAGTCATGAGTTTTTGACAGAAATAAATAAGTGAAGAATGTGTGTGTGTGTGTGTGAAGAATGTGTGTGAAGAATGTGTGCGTGTGCGTGTGCGTGTGCGTGCGCGTGTGTGTGTGGGTGTGTGTGTGTGTGTGTGTGTGGGTGGGTGGGTGTGTGTCTGTGTGTGTGTGGGTGTGGGTGTGTCTGTGTGGGTGGGTGGGTGTGTGTGTGTGTGGTTGGGTGAGTCTGTGTGTGTGTGTGTGTGGGTGTGTGTATGTGTGTGTTTGTGTGTGTCTGTCTGCCTCTATGTGTGTGTCTCTGTGTGTGTGTGTGTGTGTGTGTGCGTGTTTGTGTGTGTCTGTGTGTGTGTGTGTCTGTGTCTCTGTGTGTCTGTGTGTTTGTGTGTCTCTATGACTGTGTCTGTGTGTGTGTGTGTCTGTGTGTGTCTCTGTGTGTGTGTGTGTCTCTATGTTTCTGTGTCTGTGTGTTTGTGTCTCTCTGTGTGTGTTTGTGTGTCTGTGTGTGTGTATGTTTGTGTGTGTTTGTGTGTCTCTGTGTGTCTCTGTGTGTGTGTGTGTGTGTGTGTCTGTGTCTGTGTGTCTGTGTGTTTGTGTGTCTCTATGTGTCTGTGTCTGTGTGTGTCTATGTGTCTCTGTGTGTGTCTGTGTGTGTGTGTCTCTGTGTGTGTTGTGTCTGTGTCTATGTGTGTCTGTGTGTGTCTCTGTGTGTGTGTGGGTGTGTGTGTCTGTGTATGTCTGTGTGTCTCTATGTGTGTGTTTGTGTGTGTGTGTGTATGTGTGTCTGTGTCTGTGTGTATGTGTCTGTGTGTCTTTGTGTATGTGTCCGTGTGTGTGTCTGTTTGTGTGTGTTTATGTGTCTGTGTGTGTGTGTCTGTGTGTGTGTGTGTGTGTGTCTGTGTGTGTGTGTGTTTGTGTATCTCTGTGAGTGTGTGTGTGTCTCTGTGTGTGTCTGTGTGTCTCTGTGTGTAGGTGTGTGTGTGTGTGTGTGTGTGTATGTGTCTCTGTGTGTGTGTGTGTAGGTGTGTGTGTGTGTGTGTGTGGGTGTGGGTGTGTGTGTGTGGGTGTGGGTGTGTGTGTGGGTGTGGGTGTGTGTGTGTGGGTGTGTGTATGTGGGTGTGTGTGTGTGTGTGGGTGTGTGTGTGTGTGTCTGTGTGTCTCTGTGTGTGTATGTGTGTGTGTGTGTGTTAGGTTAAGTCCCTCATAACTCATAACTGATAATATAGGCATGAAAGGTTAGGTCCCTTATTTGAAGGAAGAATTGTTGGGATACAAACAAGTCCCACATCGATAAAATAAGACAAGAAATAACAACTTATAAAACACGAACATATTCTAATGATTGAGAGGCTTTTTGGGCGATGACCTTAAAGCAAAACTGTGAGGACTTAGGCCTAAAGCAGACAATATCTCATCATTATGAAGTTGTGTGATCATAAAATATCCGCTCAAACAAATATCATAAAATAATCCCATCAAAGTTAAAGTAAAAATTATATAAACAAGAAAATAAAAAATGAATTATTGACGGTGGAGACTTTCAAATTTTTAGATATATGTTTGAAACTTAAAAGAAAAAAAAAAGTGAGACATGACAAACTTAAAAGAAAAGAAGAAAAAAAAAAAAAAGAACAGGACAACAAACATGGGAAGGATTGCGGTGCACGTGCTGCGATATAGCATAATAAATAGAATTATAGAAGAAGAAATGCATGCATATCAAGTTAGGGTTATTGATGCAAGATTGAAGATATTTGCCATAATATTTCATTTTCATTTTTATTTATTTGAATTGTTAGAGATCAAAGATCTCACAAATCATGCGAAAGATCACGATCTTACTCCACCATGATTTCGTTTACGATCCAGCACGGAATACCTTATACAAACCATAAAATCATGTGATCTTAGAAGGTAACTTGCGATTTTAACAACACTAGGCAAAGCCACTCTAAGTCAACTACCACATCTTAAAATAAAGGATATGATAAAAGAAATAGTTTAGAGTCAGGTTTGATAACTCTAAATGAAAAAAATAAATAAGAGTTGACCAACCCAAGAATAAGTATAAAAAAATTTAAAAAATAATAATAATATAATGCCAACTTTGATCGATGCTAAAGAAATAATTAAATTAAAAACAAAAGACTGTTAAACACGATGCATTATAGTGTTAACTTTATTGTCGGTTAAGCTAACATTATTTAGTATTGATTAAAAAAAAGTTTATGTAACTATATTATGTCAAATATTTTAGTGGTAAGTATTTTTAAACAAATGGCTGACGCTAAAATCGAAATAGTATATGTATCGGAAGGGTTCTATTGGTCACGTGGATTGACACGTGATGTCTTATTGGATATCGGTATAAGAGACATATCGGTTACGGAGATCGACACGTCATGACCTATCAGATATTGACGCAGTTCGGACACGCCTTCGACTCGACGAAGAGCCGAGAACTATGGAGAACCCAACGCTTTCCCTATCGGCTTGGCCAAAGGCCGAGAACGAAGAGGTTGTTTCGCCCGTTCCCTTTCGGCTCGGCCAAGGGCCGACAGGGTCAGAGCAGTTAGGACGATAATCATGATTAATAAGGGAAAACGCGTAATTAAGGCATAATTAGCCAATTAGCATCGTATTACCTAATTTGGTAAATGTCAGAAGAAGCCCATCACACTCAGGGCCCATGACAGGTAGCATAAATAGGTTATTTAAAACGAGGTATGTCACTGTTCATTTATTACTCTCGAGAATTGCGCTTATCCTAACTTGAGCGTCAGAGTGCCTTTTGCAGGTACCTCCCCCCTCTGAAGCATTTACCTGAAGCTCTCGTTCGGCCCTTCACCTACCAGAAGATTACGAGTGTGCCCTCAGACAGGTACATTTTGGCGCCCACCGTGGGATCGAACCGATAGCTTTGAAGAGACGGACTAAGTACTATTTTGAAGTGAAGTATTATGGTGAAAACAAGGAGAACAAACACCGAAGACCACCGATTCGATGAGGAGCACCGATCCGACGAGGACCACGTCGAGGTGGTTGACGAGACGAACCTGAGGGAGATGGTACGACAATTGAAGGGGGAGATGGCCGCCATGAAACAACAGCGAGAAAAAGATGCACGGGAAATGGCTGCCTTAAGGGAGGAGAATGTAGCTTTGAAAAACCAAGACCCAACCTGGAAGCCCTCCGAGCCGACCCGAACGCACACCCAGGGGTCATTCCAATCGTTCGGACATCACACCTCTCTCCCTCACACCTCCGTCGCTGCCCTGGGAAATCACGTCTCGGCTGCCCAAGTACCTAGCCGGTCGTCGCTCACTACGCCGGCCGAAACACACCGACACCCCTTCACCCCAAGTATCATGCAATCTTCGCTCCTCGACCACTGGAAGTCCCTCCGCTAGACAAATATGACGGAACGACCGATCCCATGGTTATTAGCGTCGAAATCCACAACTACATTATTCGGAAGATGTTAGTCGATCAGGGAAGCTCGGCCGACATCCTCTATTGGAACACGTTCAAACAGCTCGACATCCCGGAGGACGAGTTGATTCCATACAACGAACCCCTAGTCAAATTCTCCGGTGAGCGTGTCCAAACCAAGGGGTACATCAAGTTATCCACACGCTTCTACTTCGATAGAGCTGAAACCTGAGACATCTCAGTCAAATATGTGGTAGTGCACGCCAACACGTCATACAACATTCTCCTTGGAAGGCCTTCCCCCAACAAGTTGGGTGCGATTGTGTCAAATCCACACTTAGCAATGAAATTCCCATCGAAATCAGGCCAAATCATCACAGTCCACGCCGATCAGAAAGTGGCTAGGGAATGTTATTTCGCTAGTCTTCAGCTACCGCGTCTCGAAACAGTCGAGCCGCGCGGAGTGAAGCGCGTACACACGATAGCCTAAGAACTTGACCTAGCAATTGTGTACTTCGACCCTCGAATGAAGCAGGACGAGAGGGACGAGCCCATTAAGGATCGACACCCAATTGTCATCGGGCCAACTGATCTACATGTGACCTACCTTGGCTCTAACCTGTCCGAGAAAGAAAAACGAGAAATTGGACAAGTCGTGGTGAAAAATAAAGATCTCTTTGCATGGCGACCCGCCGATATGCCCGGGATTGACCCCAATTTCCTCTGTCACAAACTCTCGGTATGCCGAGAGACCAAGCCAGTCGCCCAAAGGAAGCGAAAGACCGGAGAAGAAAGGAAGAAAGCCATAGAAGGGGAAGTCTCTAAGCTCTTGGATGTGGGCTTCATCCGAGAGGTCCATTACACTACGTGGTTGGCCAACGTCGTCATGGTTAAAAAGTCGAACAGCAAATGGCGAATGTGCACTGATTACACAGACTTAAACAAGGCATGTCCCAAGGATTCTTATCTGTTGCCGAACATAGACCGATTGGTTGATGGTGCAGCCGACCATAATTTCTTGACCTTTCTCGACGTATACTCCGGATACAATCAAATCCGTATGCACCCCCGAGACGAGGACAAAACGACATTTGTCACGGAATCTGCCAACTATTGTTATCAAGTGATGTCGTTCGGCCTGAAGAATGCGGGAGCCACCTATCAGCGGTTCATGGACAAAATCTTCCATGAACAGATTGGGAAAAACATGGAGATTTACGTGGACAATATGGTGGTTAAATCGGCCGACATGCTTTCCCATGTGACCAACCTAGCCAAAGTTTTCCACGCGCTTCGAAGGCACCAAATGAGGCTTAATCCCGACAAGTGTGTATTCGGCATTTCGGGCAGCAAATTCCTTGGTTTCATGTTATCGAGCCAAGGTATCGAAGCAAACCCGGACAAATGTCAGGCCATCATAGACATGAGAAGCCCAGTAAACCTAAAAGAGGTCCAAAAATTGGCAGCCCGATTGACATTGTTATCTCGTTTTCTACCATGTATGGCCGAGAACTCAAAGCCGGTAATCGTCCTCTTGAAAAAGGCGAATCGGTTTCAATGGACGGATGAGTGCGAAATATCTTTCAAACTGTTCAAGCAATGACTCGACACTCCACCTGTGCTGGCCAAGTCGATTCTCAGACGAGAAGTAGTTCTGTACTTGGCAGTTTCCAGCGAAGCCATCAATGCTGTCATGATACAAGAACAAGACAGCCAGCAACAACCTATATACTTCATCAGCCGAGTGCTACAGGATGCCGAACGCCGATACCAACTCTTGGAGAAGGTAGCGTTGGGACTTATATACGCGGCTAGGCGCCTTCGACAATATTTCCAGAGTCACACAGTGGTGGTCCGAACTCTAAGAAAACCAGAATTGGCCGGCTGAATGATGGCATGGTCAATCGAATTGTCTGAATTTCGGCATCCGTTTTGAACCTCGGGGCACCATCAAATCACAAAGCTTAGCTGACTTCCTGAATGAACTGTCCCCACCTGGGCACTTTGAGGACGACACCTGGACAATGCGCGTAGACGGATCCTCCAACGGCAAAGGTAGCAGTGTTGGTATCATCTTGGAGAGCCCGTCCGACATTACCTTGGAACAATCTTTGTGTTTCGACTTCCGGGCTTCCAATAACCAGGCCGAATACGAAGCTTTGTTGGCAAGAATGAGATTGGCAGCCGAGATAGGTGTCAAAAAGATCATATGCTGCACCAATTCGAAGGTTGTCACTGAATAGGTGAACGAAAACTTTCAAGTAAAAGACGCCAACCTGCTCAAATATTACCATCTTTTCCGGGGAATGAGCAATCAATTCGAAGAGATAAAAATCAAGCACACGCCGCGTGGGAATAATGAGAGAGCCGACCAATTGGCACGGCTAGCAAGCAGTCGCAAGCTGGGACAGCTCCGGTCAACGATACACTTGGAGTTACCCACCCCGAGTGTCACACAAGCATGCATGCCGAGAGACGAAGCCCCGAAGTCATGGATGACTGACATTTTGAAGATCATTGTTCACAGCTCGGAACCGGCCGATCTGACAGAGTCCAAGAAGGTGAGGACGCAAGCTGCCCGATACTCTATCGTTAGCGGGGAACTTTACAGAAGGGGATTTTCCACCCCTTATTAAAATGCCTCGACTAACAACAAGCCGACTATGTCATCCGGGAAATTCACGAAAGCATTTGCGGATCCCACTCTGGAGGAAGGACACTCGCCACCAAGGTACTTAGAGCTGGCTACTATTGGCCGACGCTAAAATATGACTGTGCGGACTATGTGAAAAAATGTGTTCAATGTCAAAAATACGGGAACCTCATCCACGCCTCGGCCGCCAAATTACACAGTATCAGCTCCCCTTGGCCGTTTGCCTTATGGGGCATAGATATACTCGACCCGTTCCCTCCCGCCAGAGGACAATGCAAATTCCTGATAGTAGTCGTGGATTATTTCACTAAGTGGATAGAGGGCGAGCCGCTTGCCTCTATCACAGCCACTAATGTCCAGAAGTTCATATGGAAAAACATCATCACTCGGTTCGGCATTCCATACGCAATTATCTCCGACAACGGGCTTCAATTCAAGGATAAAAAGTTCAACACCTTCCTTGAAAACCTCGGTATTCGGCACCGGTTCACATCTGTAGAACACCCGCAGTCCAACGGTCAGGCCGAGTCAGCCAACAAAGTTGTCCTCACCGAGCTGAAGAAGCGACTCGGCTCGGCCAAAGGAGCCTAGGCCGAAGAACTCCCTGAAGTCCTCTGGGCATATAGGTGCATGCCCCAATCAAGCACAAAAGAGACTCCCTTCCGATTGGCATACGGCACGGATGCTATGATACCAGTCAAAGTTGGCGAGCCTTCATTCCGACGAACGCACTTTCACGAAGAGTCTAATGATTCTACAATCCGGGACGAGCTTGATGTCTTAGATGCAGTCTGAGAAAAGGCACAGATCGTTGTCGAGGCATGCAAGTATTGGGCAGCTTGCATCCTCACCTTCTTGGACTCTGTCGGATCGGCCAGTTCCGAGCCGTGAACAATGAACTTCAAAATGTCAGTCATCCATGACTTCGGGGCTTTGTCTATCGGCATGCATGCTTGTGTGACACTCGGCGCTTTAACTCCAATGTGAAGCCACGAAACTTCCAAGAAGGCGATCTTGTTTGGAGGGCAATCGGTTTGGCCAACCGCAACCCGACCGAAGGCAAGCTGGCGGCAAACTGGGACGGTCCGTTCCGGGTACGACACGCTCTTCACAATGGCGCGTACAAACTAGAAGAACTATCCGACAAGGCCATCCCACGGACATGGAATTTTACCCATTTGAAGACGTATTACAGTTAGGATTCGATTCATGTATATACATTCATGTAAATGTCTTAGGATGCACTCTTTTCCTTGAACCGGTTCTTTTTCCTCTTATAAAATCGTGAAAAGAGGTTTTTGGCCGGCAAGGTTTTTAACGAGGCATCAACTCATTAATGACAATACAATTCAACTATTTATGACTCATTTTACATTTTTGCAAAGTCCTTAAGTCTTCCCTCCCGAGACTCCTCTCGGCCAAGGATGCGACTTAGTTAAAAGTTTACAAGTCTTCCTTCCCGAGACTCCTCTCGGCCAAGGATGCGGCTTAGTTAAAAGTTTACAAGTCTTCCCTCCCGAGACTCCTCTCGGCCAAGGACGTGACAATGTTTCCACTTTACAAGAATTTCGAAATTCCACTCGGCACGGCTTAATTCGTTACATTAATGTTTACTTTATCCGGGTACGTTACTTAACATGTATTTGATCAAAAAAACAAAATCTTTCATTCAATTTGGGGCTCTATCGCCCCATGATTACAAGAAAATAGAAGGGACTCTATCGGTCCCACATGCAACAACAAGAAAATAAACTTCAATTCCCCTCCTCGTGGACCGAGGCTTCTTCCTCAGCGGCTTCTTCTTCGACCACCGTTTCCTCTCTATCAACTAGCCCGGCCTGGTGGCAAACAGGTGCTTCGACATCAGGTTGTTCATTCGGGGGAATTTGGGTCAAGTTGACGTATTCCCCCCGATAGAAGTCCATGGACATGTAAAATTGGAAGTCCGAAGGGAAGCTTCCAAAGCACCGAGCCTGGTGTGCTGCCTGTGAAAAGCTGGCCTCATGCTGAGAAAGAACCTAGCTTCTTGCCCTTTCTCGGTATAAGCCGTAAGACTTCTTCTCAGCCTCTAGCTCGCCAGCCAGCTTGGTCACTCGTTCGGTCTCAACCTTCAGAGAATTCTCCAGCCGTTGCACCTTCAACGTCAGGTCATCATTCAAACGGCCTCGGCGATCCATCTCGGCCTCATATTTTTTGTCGTTCGTCTGCGCCTCAGACAAAGCAGCTAAAGCTTCCTACATGGCCCTCTCCAAGTCAGAAAGCTTTCGGCGCAGCTCCTCAGCCTCCGCACTCGGCTGCATCGCAATGCTTTGAGCCAATGCCAAGGCACGAGCTTGGAATTCGCAGAAGTAGGTCCACTTGTGGGATGAGCTCATTCGGCCTAGCATCGCCTGCCCCTCCTCCGAGGTCAGGTCTTGGCTCAAATAATCCTAAGCACTAACATTAGAGGCCAAGAAACTCAGACTCACCAATCCTTGAGGAGCCACGAGCACATGCAATCTCTGTTGCTTCTACCTCCGAGACTCAGCCTCGGCCCTCGCCTCGTTGGCCTTCCTCTTGGAAATCTTTGCCTTATGCGCGTCTTGCGAACTCTTCCCCTTCGGCTGTAGTGTGGGCTGGGTCGTTGCGTGGGCCGGAACCCGATTCTCCTCCTGCCCAGTCAGAACCAGCGTGGCAGCTCGACCCCGAATCAAGTTACGAATGTCCAAGTCATCACTCCCGCAGCTCGTCATGATACCTGCAAAAACATTAGTCAAAATCAATGACGACACATGAATTTAAACATAAGACAGATGCTATACCAATTAAATCGTCAAGCGACTGTGATGATTTCATCAGTCGAACGAGTTCTCGGCACGGCAAGGGCCGAGGCAGTTTCTCCGATATGTTCAAGTCGGCTCGCTCCTCTAAAGACATCTTGGACTTGGACACCATGTCATACTTCCTTGGCGTCCGAGTCCAATACAAAGGGAACAAAGTTCTCCCCTCGGCATCAAAGAAATATTTGTTGCCGGTGCTAGGCCGGCTCATAACCTTGAAAAATCCTACTTTGAATCTCTTGTAGGATGCAATAAACGACTGAAGTAAACAGTTGGCCCCCCGAAATAAGGAAATCCATTTCGCCTTCCTCGTTGGCTGAGAGGCGTAGTAATATAAGAAGAGGTTGGCCGTCGACTCGATGCAAAGTGCTATACACAGTTGTTGAAACCCCTGCATCGCGGCCCAACTATTCAGGTGAAGTTGCGTCGGCGCTACATTCAGCAGCCGGAGTACGTCCACAAAAAACTTGTTGAACGAGAGAGTCACCCCCAAATCCCAAAACAAATAGTCATACACAAAAAAAGTAGTGGTATTTACACTTCTCCCGGCCCAAAAAGATAAAATCAGAATCCGGCGACCCGTCATTTCGGCATGGCTGAAAGAAGAAACCTGACGCCACCTCATTCTCCGAAAGTGTAACAAAGTTCTCGACATCAAATAACAGGGCAATCGAACTCTTGTCGGTGTAACGCGAAAAAATGCTACCCACTTCCCCGTGCACCCATCTATAGCCGAGAACTTGTATGGGGCCGAAACAGCGAGAGGTCGAGCTGACTTTGCGGGTACTCGGTTGGCCTTCAGACATGGCAAGCGAAGAGGCTTCTTCCTCACTTCCCGTCCATTCAAACTCCTCAATGATTTCAACACTAGCTGATTTGTTTGATGCCGAAGCAGAAACCTCAGGCCGATCCGAGGACTCACGCGAACCTGTATCGGCAGATCCAATCCCGGTATCCCCAAAGGAGCCAACCTGTGAAACCCTATCATCCATACCCATTTCAAAATCAGCCATGGAAACGTACCTCGAAGTGAAATCGCTCTCGATCGATAGCTAGCGGTCAAGCTTGATCTCTGCGTCGGCTCAGAGCAAGTGAAGGCTAGAATAAGTAAACATGTCAAGTTGGTCCCCACCACACCTATTTATAGTGTTTTCATGAGACACACACCAACCGTCACACCACTATGAACCGTTGGATCAAATTGATCCAACGATCCACAAGCGACAACCTTTCACATTCCCCATCATTAGTGTCCAACGGTTACCAGCCCAACGGTTATAACCCTTCCCGTTTCCATAATTAATACCTAACGGTTACGAGCCCAATGGTTACAACTCCACATTTTGACACAACCGCCACAACTGAAACTTCACATATACCCTTTGCGTCGTAAACTCCTCAAGGCTGGGGGGCTTGTGTACCGGAAGGGTTCTATCGGCCACGTGGATCGACACGTGATGTCCTATCATACATCGGCACAAGAGACATATCGGCCATGGGGATCGACACGTCATGACCCATCAGATATTGATGCAGTTCGGACATGCTTTCGGCTCGGCGAAGAGCCGAGAACTATGGAGAACCCAACGTTTTCCCTATCAGCTCGGCCAAAGGCCGAGAACGAAGAGGTTGTTTCGACCATTCCCTTTTGGCTCGGCCAAGGGCCGACAGGGTCAAAGCAGTTAGGACGATGATCATGATTAATAAGGGAAAACACCCAATTAAGGCATAATCAGCCGATTAGCATGTATTACCTAATTTGGTAAATGTTAGAAGAGGCCCATCACACTTAGGGCCCATGACAGGTAGTATAAATAGGTCATTTAAAACGAGGTATGTCACTGTTCATTTATTACTCTCGAGAATTGTGCTTATCCTGACTTGAGCGTCGGAGTGCTTTTGCAGGTACCTCCCCCCTCTGAAGCATCTACCTGAAGCTCTCGTTCGGCCCTTCACATACCAGAAGATTACGAGTGTGCCCTCAGACAGGTACAATATATATGTTAGATTTGGCTTTTAACAGACACCACATGCGTGTTTTCTTGTAGTGATTCACGGTGTGGAGGAATGTTGGGAAAGCCAAATCCCCTTCATCCATTTTTTTTTAAATCCTTTAACACAATTTAAAGGAAAATGATTTTTTGCGTTGTTTTTGTTGAGTTGTTTAACAGGAAATACCAATTGATTGGATATTGGGAGCTTAGTCCTTCATAGTCTAAGTTGTGGACGTGTTTTCTTAAAAAATGATGTGTTCCCCTTTAAATAATGTTTTGAAAATGGTATGAGTGAGTCATTTCACACTTGATGTTGAATGGCATTGTCTATGTTCTCGGAACTTGGATATTAGGTTGACATGTAAGTTAAGAGTGGTCACTTAGAGTGCACCTCGACCTAGTACTGGAAAGATGCATGGTATATATCTTCGAGATAGACATTGGGCTAAATCTAGAGGGCTTGGTTATGTAAACCATTGTCATGGTAGGTTCATACTCAACCAATGATACTAGACTGTTCAAGTTTATATATATAATACTTTAATGATTAAAATTGTTACTGTCCAATAAGATTGATTCAAATAAACTACTCGATGTAGGAAATCTCCATTATTGTTAATGTTTGACAACACATGGTGCAAATTGGCATGTAGTTGTAAGGTGAGCAAGTTGTGGCATACAATGTTGTGTTGCAATGTGATTGTGCATGGACCTTTGTTGTGAGCATTAAGACTCGTTTTGATGCATGATTTATTACACTACCATTTCTTGATATCTCATGGCTTTTATATCAAGCTTACCTAGTTGTTTTTGTTGTGTTCATTGCAATATCATATTTTTAACATGGGAGCAGACCCAATATAACTTGTTGGAGAGTAGTTGGGAGTGTTGTAGGCCATCACGAAGTGGTTAGAGCTGGAGATTGTTAGTCTCTTGGATGGGATTTTATAGATGTACACTAATGTAGAAAAGGCTTTTTACATAGGTTAAAATGGGCATTTTACATCAATTTTATGACTGCATAAACTAGTGAAAAAAATGCTAGGAATATAAAATAGGTTAAATGATAACCAATTTTATATCTAAAGTAGTGGTAGAATTGCAATCATGTCAAAATACTTTTAAATTGATTAAAGTAAAAAAGATTTCGAAAACACTTTTAAAATTGGGTATATAAAAACCCAATTTTAAAAGGCCTGTTTAGAGGTCATTTTCTAAATTAATTATTTAATTGGGCTTACAAAATTAATTAACTAAATAATTGGTTTTATATGCCCACTATAAATTAGTTGTATAACAACTGATTTCATGATTTAGAAATATGTTATATAACAACTAATTTAGAAAGGTAGTTTAGAAAACTAGTTCATTCCCATCACGAGCCATTTTATTGTGCCCACCACACCATTACTCTTTCTCATCTCTTGTGACATCACATTCTTTCGTTGTCCACCCTCGTGCCACCACACCATTGTTTGTGTCGCCTTTCGTTGTGCCCTTCATTCGTGTGTTCTTCATTATGCACTTAAAGAGGCAATCACCAATGAAGGTTCATTGAGTGTTTTACTACAGAAAAGGTTACCTATACGTTGGATTAAGGTGCAATGTCAATAAGTGAATGGAGTTGTCAAGGAGAAAAGGGTTACCGTTGGATCTATAACATCCCAAACACACCATTGAATCTATAATATCTCTTGCAAGTCAATTACTAGAACCAGACTCTCACTTAAGGTTACAATTCACAATCCATGTCTAGCACCAATGACAAGGTTGATTTTGATGAGAGTAATATTGATATGGATCAAAGAGTATAATAAAAGGCTCAAAAAGCCCATGAAGTATTACAATAAGACAATAGGGAAAATGAGTCAAATGATTCTAGAATCACTTTGTTATAGAAAAGTTGTTATTTGTTCTTTTGTTTTGTCATTGTTGCAATTAGGCATATTCCTTCTTATTAGGCATAAAATAATTATATCTTTTCCTTTTCCTATAACTGAATTATTTAAGTTAGTTACAGAATAATTTCTGTTTAGGTTACAATAAGAGTTTGTTTAGATTTTATTTTTTGTTTCAACAGCTTCGATATTTTGTATATATACTTATCTGTAGTTCCCTTTCTAGAGTGTGTGAATTGATCAATGGAAAGAAATGTTTTCTTCTCAATCACTATTATGGTATCATCGCTTGGAATGATCTTTCTCTTCCACGTAACACTCTGTTTCTTCGTTTTAAAACTCACATTATTTTGAAATCCTTGATCAATCATGACAAATTCTGATGAAAATTCTTCGAACCATTCTCTCCGATCATCTTGTAAACCCTGCTAATCCATTTTTTCTTCATCCTGGAGAAAACCTCGCCCTCGTTTTGGTGACTTCGCTACTTTTTGAAAACAACTTTCAAACATGGAAACACGACATGCTCGTAGCTCTGGAAACCAAGAACAAAGACCAGTTCATGCTTGGAACCCTTGCATGTCCAGATTCAACTGATCCTCTTCAAGAAGTATGGTGCCGATGCAACAAGATGGTGATTTCATGGCTTACAAGATCCATGACTCCTTCGATTAAACAATCTGTCATGTGGATGGAATCTGCATCTGAGATCTGGCTTGATTTATGTGATTGCTTTTCCCATGGTGATAAATTTTGAATTGTAGACCTTCAAGAAGAATTGCAAAACTGCAAACAAGGTGATCAAATTGTTTCTCAATATTACACGCGTTTACAAATTCTTTGGAAAGAACTCTCAATGTATCGTACAGTTCTCACTTGTAAATGTTCCCCTATTTGTTCTTGTGGCATTTTTGCAAGGACTAAATGATGAATTTGCACAACTTAGATCTCAGGTTATGCTCATGGAGCCTATGCCCGGTCTTACTCGCACTTTTTCACTAGTTCTTCAACAAGAAAGAGAATTTGGAAATTGTTACCCGCAAACACCTCCGAAATTTGCTGCTCTTGCCAGTATTCAAAATGAACCCATAAAGAAATTTAATTCTGGAAGAGGTGGTTTCTCTAATGGTCGTGGTGGTGATAAGTTTGGTAGAGGTTCTAGCAGAAACACAAAATGGTGTTCTAAGTGCAAAAAGACAAATCATATTATTGAAACATGCTTCAAAATATATGGTTTCCCTGCTGGTTACAAGACTAATAGCAAAGATTCATCAGCTTCTTCAACTCCATCTGCTAATATAGCTGATTCTAATCCATTTGTAATTCAAGAAAGTCCCGCCTTGGAGGTTGGTTCATCTCAGAACAACTTTGGTTTCTTTAAAGAGCAATGTGAAGCACTCTTGGCTCTCCTGCAGCAGTCCAAAGATTCCTCTCCCAATATGACTCATGCACATCATTGCTCTGTGAATTCCACAGGTATTAATTCTTTTCCACCTTCATGGATTATAGATAGTGGTGCCACAGACCATATTTGCCCTTCTAAATCTTATTTTACTACTTTTCATTCCATTAAGCCTATCTCTATTCGATTGCCAAATGGCAGTACTATTATTGCTAATCATTCAGGAACTATTCACCTTGGTAACTTAGTGTTACATAATTCTTTGTATGTTCCAGATTTTGTTGTGCATCTAATTTCAATTCCTAAACTTCTGTCTACTCTTAATTGTTTTGTTCTATTTTGTCCCCTTAATTGTTTTATTGTGCAGAACCCAACCTTCAAGATGATTGGAGTAGCTAAGCAGATTCAAGGGCTATTTCATCTATTGCAACCTAATACCTTAGCTAGTCTTTTTGCTGAAACTACTGATTGTACTTTACATCATAAAAATAATGTGAACGTTAGCACTATTGAGAATAATTCCTTATGGCATATAAAATTAGGACATCCCTCTAATAAAATTGTTCAAGTTCTTTCTTCTTAGTATGATTACCTATCTTTTTATCCTATTCAGGCATGTGATATATGCTCTTTTGCAAAATAGAAGAAGCTATCTTTTCCAAATAGTGCTACTCAAACACAAAATTTCTTTGAGCTTATTCATGTTGATATATGGGGACCTTTGGTTGTTTCCTCTATTGATGGTTACAAATACTTCTTAACAATTGTTGATGACTATAGTAGATTCACATGGATTCATTTATTAAAATCTAAAATGGAAGTCAGAAACCTTTTACAAAATTTTATTTTACTTATTGAAAATCAATTTGATTGCAAACTAAAAAGATTAAGATCTGATAATGGAAAAGAGTTATTTCTCACTGATTTTTACGATACTAAAGGTATACTACATGAGACCACTTGTATAGAAACACCTCAACAAAATGGAATTGTTGAGAGAAAGCATCAACATCTTTTAGATGTGAGTAGATCTTTACTATTTCAATCCAAAATCCCTAACATTTTCTGGTCTTTTGTTATGAAGCATGTTGTACATCTAATCAATAGATTGCCTACACCATTTTTAAAACTAAAATCTCCTTATGAAATGGTTTTTAATATGAAACCTGACCTTTCCATTCTAAAAGTCTTTGGTTGCCTTGCTTTTGCTTCAACCCTTACTACCGGAAGAACAAAATTAGCTCCTCGGGCATCAAAGTGCATTTTTCTTGGTTACAAAACTGGTACCAAAGGATATGTACTTTTTAATCTCTCTTCAAAATCTATTTCAATTTTTAGGAATGTAGTTTTTCATGAAACTATTTTTCCTTATGTTTCTGTTTCTAAAAAGGATACTAGTTTTGATACCACAATTCTAATGACACTAATCTAACATAATATGAATTATATCCTAATATTGACTCATCTGTCTTAGAATCTCCTCTTGAGGTACCTCAATCAATTTCAGTAGATGCAGATTCTGAAAATCTAGTTGCAAAAAAGGGTTTCTTTAAGGACAAATACTAGACCTGGGTATTTGGATCAATATCATTGTTATACTCATGATTCTTCTAACACTACTTGCAACATCTCTTATCCTTTTACATTTATATATGTCATATGCTAATTGTTCTTCTGACCACATCTCTTTTTGTCATTCTATTTTTGCATATATTGAGCCTTCTAGTTTCAAACAAGCAAGTCAACATGACTATTGGAGGCAGGCTATGATGACTGAACTTCAGGCTTTAGAGAGAAACCAAACTTGGACTTTGATGAAGCTTCTTCTAGGAAAGCACACTATTGGATGCAAATGGGTTTATAGGATCAAACATAAGGCAAATGACTCCATAAAGAGATACAAGGCTCGGTTGGTTGCTAAGGGCTTTACACAACAAGAAGGGGTTGATTATTTTGAAACCTTTTCCCCTGTAGCCAAGTTCACTACAGTGAGATTTCTTATTGCCTTAGCATCAACACAAAACTGGTTTCTGCATCAATTAGATGTAGATAATGCCTTTCTACATGGTGATTTGGAGGAAGAAGTATACATGCGACCTCCTCAAGGTTTACACTTACCACAGCCTAATCTTGTTTTCAAATTGTAGAAATCTCTCTACGGATTAAAGCAAGCCAGTAGAAATTGGAATCGAAAACTTACTTCAGAATTACTATTCATGAATTATAAACAAAGTTCTGCTGACCATTCCTTATTCATCAAAATTCAAGAGAAACAATTTTTCAGAAATCACTAAGGTTAAACAGCATCTGCACAAGAAATTTCATATCAAGGATCTAGGACCTTTGAAATTATTTTTTAGGCTTGGAGGTTGCTCGTTTCAAAAGAGGATTGGTTCTTAATCAACGAAAATATTGTTTAGAATTAATTGATGAAGTTAGCCTTCTTGGCTACAAACCTGCTTCTACTCCAGCAGATCCCGCTACTAAACTTTATGTAGATCATGGAACCCCTTTAGAAGATCCTTCTTCCTTTAAAAGACTTATTGGTAAACTGATTTATCTTACAAACACTCGTCCAAATATTAGTTTTGCAGTTCAACATTTAAGTCAATTTTTTGCTTGTCCAAGAGAACCACATATGCAAGCTGCCATGCGAATCATTAGATATTTGAAGAGTGCACCAGGCACTGGTTTATTTTACCCTGCCTTTAATTCTCTTCGAATTCAAGCCTTTTCTGACTCAGATTGGGCTACATGTACAACCACTCGCAGATCAATAACTGGTTATTGTGTTTTTCTAGGAAAAGCTCTCATTTCTTGGAAGTCTAAGAAGCAGTCTACTGTTTCCAGATCATCTTTAGAGGCAGAATATCGCGCCTTAGCTTTTGTTACATGTGAACTACAATGGTTAAAGTATCTTTGCAGTGATCTTCATTTGAGAATCCTACACCTTTTACCACATTTTGTGAATCTGCCATCCAGATAGCTAAGAATCCAACATTTCATGAGCGAACCAAACACATTGAAGTTGATTGTCATTTCATCCGTATAAAGCTTCAAGAAGGATTACTACACTTAATTCATGTTTCCTCTGCAAAAATTAGCTTGCTGATGCATTCACTAAATCACTCTATCCCAAACCATTTCAACATGTTATCTCCAAGTTGAGTATCATTAACATTCATCGCCCACCTTGAGAAGGGGTATTAGGCATAAAATAACTATCTTTTCCTTTTCCTATAACTGAATTCTTTAAGTTAGTTACAGAATAATTTCTATTTAGGTTACAATAAGAGTTTGTTTAGATTTTATTTTCTGTTTCAACAGCTTCAATATTTTGTATATATACTTTTTGCAGTTCCCTTTCCATAGTGTGTGAATTGATCAATGGAAAGAAATGTTTTCTTCTCAATCACTGGAAAAGAAATATTTTCTTCTCAATCACTGTTACTTCTCTATGTTATTATATATAGATATGGTATTACGTAAGAAATGAGATATAAAGAATATACGCACTCTTATTTCTTAAGACATTTGTTTTATCCTGTGATTTAGAGTATTCTCGTTCTTAACATTAGGTAAATCGTATTTGTTACATTTTTTTAACCCTAGCACTTGGTCTAAGTGGGTCATTATTTATAACTCTATTTATTTCATGTAATATCAATAATTTTTGTTTTGTATTAATATAATATAAATGCAAGTTTATTCAGAAATTAAAAAAAATGTTTAAGTTTATGGACATTGGAAGGCGTACAAACACGGAACACAATTGAACTAAATTAAATGACGAGGGAAAAGGGAAACAAAACATTAGTTTGGAGTGAAAAGTATTTTTCACTTAAACTTATTTAGATGACTCGAAGGTGTTGGCCGCTTCAAGTTGAATATGTTTTAATTTGTATCTTTCCCTTTTCAAAATAAAGAAACTTACTTAGGTAAATTATTAAGCATAAAACTTCATTTTGTTCCTTGAGAGATTACGGATGGATCACATTTAGAATGCAACATTATTTAAAAAAAAACTGATTAATTCTTAAAAGATGAAAATCAATCTTTCTATCCTTAATTAATGTTGATGACTGGATGTTGATAAATGTAATTCTTCAAAAAAAAAAAGTGATGTAAATAATTATAAAAAAAAAGTAATGTCCATTTATCTTAGAATTTTGATAAATGTCATATAGAATTAATTTTGATAAAATTGATTTTAAACTGTTGAATACAATGAAAATGTATTCCTTCCAAAAATAATAAAATTTGTGTTTAAAGTAATTCTAACCATAAATTTTACATTAACACAGAGTTTAATGATGATACATTATCGTCGTAAAGAATTTTACACAATCAATAAAAGCATTAAAAATTATATAACTTTTAAGATAATTATTATAAAAATTAACAAATTTATTATTTATAATAGATTGTGATTAAATGGTCATGTACCATTAAACCCCAAAACATATACAAACTACAACAAAATGTGTTTTTAGCCACTTTAGAAAAATATTATTAAATTATGAGTAAATATTGTTAATTTTGCAACATTTTATCAAATGTAAGATAAAGCCTATGTTGCTAAAGATTATTAACATTATTTTACATATTAATGACAACATTTTTAAAAATGCTACCAAAGTGACATTTTGTAACATTTAATAATGTTGCTAGGTTTTTAAACTTTATAAAATGATAATTAGATTATACTATCACTTATACTTATGACTTTTTTCTACAAGTCCTTAGATTTAAGATATCCTAATTTTTTTTAAAGAAAAATAGAAAATATCATAAGTTAATCACCATCAAATCTAAATCATCTATCAAAATTCATTTATCTTAAATTTTACTATATAGTTATATATATCATTCTTTTACTCGATGTAGACCTTCAATTTTGGAAAACAATTATATATAAGAAAATTATACATTTTATATATTATTCTTTTCCTTGAAGTAGAACTAAATTTTGAAATATAATTATAAAGAACAACATTAAGATAAAAAAAATGTTACTTTATCTATAATAACATTTTCTAAAATAAATGTTACAATAACCTATTAATTTAATTCATAATAATATTTTAATAAATATAAATACATAAATGTCATTATGATGTGTTTAGATGAGGAATTTTACAAATTCAAGGAATTTTAAATTCTTGATATTTGAATTACTTTGATTTCAATTTCTATCATTCTTAAAATATTTTGTTTGGATGAGTCAATTCAAATTTCTTAAATTTTAAATTGTTAGGTTGAATATGATAATTTGATTCTACCATAATAAAATTGATTTAAAAAATATATTTATATGTTAAGATTTTAAAATTAAATTTTATAAAAATAAATATTAATCCATTTTTAAATATTTAAAAATTTTAAAAATTAATATTAGATAATATTTAATAATTTTAAAAATATTTTTGAATATCCAATAATTAAAAGAATGAAGAGATAAGATAAAATATATAGGTGAAATAAGAAAACAAATATGAGGAATTTCAAATTCTTCCATTTTTGGGAGAATTTGAAATTCTATTATTTGAAGGAATTTCACAAATGCTTGGATTTCAAATTCTTTGTAAATTCCTCATCCAAATAAAACATTTCACCTCGGAGAATTTGAAATTCTTCAAATAAATGAATTATCCTATATAAATTCTCCATCCAAACACATCATAAAGATATTAATGTAGTAGCGAGATAATGGGAGGAATTCATTTTAGTGATAAAACAAAAAGGCCCTTTTTATTTTTTAAAATTTAGGGTGACCCAATTCTCAAGGAATAAGATGATCTTTTGTTTAGTTAACCCACCGATTGGGAATTGTTGTACAGATAATTTTTTTCAAACAACTATGTAGTTCACGCGACGTTTATTCTTATCTTTCTCCAAGGTATGAGACTAATTCCATCATCAAGATTTATGTATGTATAACAAGGTGGTAGTAAATAAGATTAATCGATTCTGATATCTACCAAGTTTAAAGCTCCCCTTTAAAGATCATTACTGTATTAATAGCATTAGCATGTAAAATTGTAAACTCTCACAGATCCAAATTCCATATATGAATGCCAGGAAATTTTCCGAAAAAACTAAGAAATGTAGACAAGAGGTGTTAATCAGTCGCTACAACAAGTACACAATGATACATGTCTTCTATATATCAGATCTTCCTATTTATTGGATATGGAAAAAAAAATACTCTAAATAAATTATTCAAAAGTCAAAATTGCTTTCTGTAATATTGATTTCTTACTAGTAACTAAAAGCTACATACTTATGGACAGCACCAGAAGAAATTGGTGAATCAAAAATCAACTACAAATTTTAGGAAGAACAAGTGAAGAAATAGAAAGAAAAAAGTCGAAAAATGGAGAAAAGAAGAAAAATCTGTACATAGAGAGAGCTTGAAAGAAAGAAGAAATAAGACCAAAAGCTCTGTGTCCACTTATCTGTTATGCAAGGGATTAGGACCTGTGTAGATTTTTCTTTTTTCATCACCAAGAACAGCTTCACTACCACCTTCACCTGAATTCTGTCTAAAACCTTGTTTGGCATGAATAGAACCAGGCTTTTTCACAGACCCACTTTCAAAGTTTTGAACTTTTGCTGACCTATTCGTAGAAGTAGAGAAGTTTTGCAACAGCAACAGAACCAACATTAGGAGAAAAAAACAAGCCAAACTCATGAGCCTCATGGTCTTACTGAAACTGTAGTAGCAGTCTCAAAAGGCCATAGAGAACAAACAAAAGGCAAAGGAGCTTCTTTTTGATCTGATTCAAAAGGGGTATCCAAACAAAGCCTGAAAGAGAAAACAGAAAGGCAACACAATAAGGATCTGATGTAGCTTCCTTTTGGCACCCTTTTCATTCAATGCTTGTTTTTAATTGGATGATGTGGTGTAACCTTGATGTCTGAGCTCTGAAAATGAGGATGGTCAATGTGAGGTGTGAGTCAATATGCATAGGGGTTGGTGCTTCAATGCAGATAAATGTTAATGTGGTGCAGGCTTTGTTTTGATGCAGATTTCAGAGCCCTTTTTTTACTTGGGAAACAACTATGAACCAGAGAGAGAGAAGGGAAAGGAAGAGGGATCTTGCTTACATCTATTGGGAGTACAGGGTGATGCTGTTGCTACAAGTTCACTCATGATGCATACATATATTTACTGCTTGAGAGAAAAGAGTGAGCTCTTGAGTATTTACTGTGTATAAGATGATCATATAAATTTATAAATCATGCTGTATTTTCTTCCAAAGCCTTTGAAGTCGTAATTCAATACACATTGAAAATGATGTTTTCACCTCACTTTTCTTTGCGTTCTCTTTACACTTCTTGTAAATGTCAAGTTACCTAACATGAAGACTGGGAAAATAAAGTGTAAGGTGAGTATTGAAGAATGAAGTGAAATGTTTAGACAAAATTATATACTTGACCCTTGAGTTAAAAACAAAAAATGAAAGAAAGAAAGGCTTAACAAGTATGGAATATTGTGATTATAATGATATAAACAATATTGCTCCCTTTTGTCTGTTTTATGGCAATATGTATCTACATAGGTATGGAACTTTCTGACAGAAAAGCCAATCTTGTATTTTCAGAACTCAGTTGAATTTGCTTTGGTATTGCAGCACGTTCTTCTATTTAATTAATCTCTCCGATCTAGTTCAAGTAATTCATCTTTGTTTAGATTCAAAAATTTTACCATACGTCATGACCAAGTATAATTGTTGGTGAACATGGGAGGATTTAAATATTAAAAAAAAAAAAAAAACTCTTTCATAATTCAGACAAATGAATTCGACATCACATTTTCACTCAAAATTTTAAGACATTAGATTTAGGATTATTTTATATGCCGCTGAAAATACTTAATGTAATATGAAACACTCGTTTACTTGTCCACGAATAATAACTCAATTGAATTTGAATGGTGTGTTGGAGTCTTAGTTCCACATGTGTGGATCTGTACAGAGTAAATTTGGTGAGGTGGCATCCCCAAAATTTCAAGGTAATTAGGTTTGAAGTATCATCATACAAGAAAAGAAAGGTAATTGGGTTGGTCCATATACGACCATAAGGTGAAAATTTCAAAAAGATTATGCAAAGCAGAAGGTTGGTCAACTGCCAAACAGGGCTTTAGGTTCTATAGTAGTTGTGTGCATAGATGACATCAAGTAATGCTAATGTTCATGTCAGCTGTTATAATTTCATACGAGTAATCATTGATTACACTTTACTTTAGGTGCATGTCTCACTAGGATTTAACTCTTCTAAATGAAATGTGCAAAATGATCAGAAAGTAAGAATATATCTTTCATAATTTGAATTAAATAATATATTTTAAACAAAAGTTACTTTATGTTGACTATGATGAATGCATTTTTACTTTATCATTTTACACATCTCTTAATCTATATAAGTAATCTTATTCTAGCATAGAAGCATAGCATTTGCTTCCAAGTGACAACATCACTGTACATTTATCAAAAATAATATAGTGCTTTTCTGTCGGGTATATAAAGTTTAATTAGAGAAGAAAAATGAATTTGGTCAAACAGGTGGGGTTTGGAAAATGGGCCATGCAAATGTGGACAATGAAGGCATGGATCTTTTCCTAACAAAGAATGATGTTGTCTTCATTCACTTTATATAAGTGAAGAACCTCGTGACTTTAGGGTATGGAAAGTTTTTTTTTTTATTTTCTCCCCATCTCATGGAAGGACACTCTTAGATTTATAACCTTCAAAGCTTGGCAATAAATTGAAGAGGATATATATATATACAGAGTGATTATAATAACACCAGTGTAATTTTTACTAAGTATTACACTGTTCAATAGTTTTATATAAAATGTGAATTTTGTAAATCCAACCGTTAGATTGAAAGTTCATATCTCTTAGATCATATATACAAAAAAATTTATATTAATCCAAGATGATTTGATACTTCATTTTTATAAAATAAAATTGACATAACATATTTATTTCAAAACACACTAAAATATGAACACTTTGATTACTTTCAAATTGTTATTCAATTTTAACAAAATTTGATATACACATAAAAAGTGATATGAACTTTCAATCTAACGGTTGGATTTACAAAATTCACAATTAATATAAATTTATTGAGTAGTGTAATACTTAGTAAAAATTATACCGGTATAATTATAACCCCTATATACATACATATATATATATATATATATATATATATATATATATATATATATAGTTTTATAGATTATCCTCTTTTCCTTCACCATTGCCTTTATCAGTTTATTTTTTCCATGTGGTGACATGATTTTTATAACTAGTATATTCATTTATCTATAGTTGCATGGATGTTTGTAATCATTCACAGGAAAGATGTGAACCATAGAACTTACTAGGAAAAATGACTTTTTTTTCTTCTAATTTTGCTAACATAACAAATGTAGCATAAGTAAGAAAGTATTCATTCATCAAAAGAAAAAACATTCATCAAAAAAATGTAATAAAGTATTTATCTACTATTGTATATTATATACAATTAGCACAAATGATTTGTTCACTATTAGGACATGTAATGGGCAACGAAAGCATAAAACATAAATAAAAAAAAATTATATAAAATCATAGAATAGAAAAGAGGAAAGGTCAAGGAACAAAAGCAATTTTGTATTTCCTCAATAACCACACTGTTCCACATGTTTTTCATTCATTTATAAGACAAATACATTAAAAATGATTGTCATATATAATACTCATAAATGTTATCAGTAAAACATATGTACCCACCATCATTAGGTGTGTAGATTTATTTAAAATCAGATACCTAGTAGGATATTACCAATTAAAGTAAGCAAACATAACTATAACATAACTTTACCCACTAATACAAGTAACCATAATTAATTACAACAATAAAAAATAAAGGAAAAGTTTTGCTGCTTTAACACTCCTCCTTAAAACTTTTCTTAAGGACTCCTAATTTGCTTCTTAGCACATTAAACTTAACAATTGGAAGTGTCTTAATGAGTATGTCTGCTAATTGCTCCGCATACTTGCAATACACATCAATTGAACATCTCAATTCTTCTCAACTTTCCTCATAGCATGAAATTTGACATTGATATTATTGGTTCTCCCATGTTGAATTGGATTTTTAGCAATTGAAATGATTGACTTGTTATCACACCATAGCATAGTAGGTTCCATTTGCACATGACTCAAATTTATCTAGACTTTCTTGACCTACATAGCTTGATTTGAGGTTGTTGTTACAGCTACATATTCAACCTCAATAAGGGATTGAGCAACCACATCTTGCTTCTTACAATTCCATGAAAATACTCTAGTACCAAGGAAAAAATGCCTCATTATGCTCTTAGAGTCATCAATAGATCCAACTTAATCGCTATCAACAAAACCTTCAACCTTTCCATCACTTTTGTTGTACCAAATTCCAAAATCAATAGTATTTTTCAAGTATCTCAACACTCTTTTGCTTACACCAAAGTGTGTTAAACTTGGTGAATGCATGAATCTTGAAAGTAAATTACTGTAGAACATCAAATATGATCTAGTTGTAGTCAAATAAAGAAGACTACCAACTAAACTTCTATATTAAGTCATGTCCGCCTTTGAATCACCATCAGCCTTGCCGAACTTTTCATTAACAATAAGTGGAGTTGAAATAGGATTACAACTCTCTAATTTGAATTTTTTCAGCAAGTCATTTGCATACTTTTTTGTGTGAGAAAAATTCCATCATCAATTTGATGCACTTCCATCCCCAAAAAATACCTCATCACTCCAAGATCTCATTTCAAAAACTTGCAACATGCTCTTTTTAAATTCTTCAATTTCATCAACATCATCACCTATAATCAACAAATCATCAACGTAAAATGAAACCACAACTTTCTTTCTATTGCCACAATCTTTCATATAAAGAGTAAGCTCATTTTGTCCCCTCTTGAAATCATTTTGCAAAAAATGAGAATCAACTATGTTGTACCAAACTCTCAGAGCTTGTTTTAGACCATATAAGGCTTTATAAAGCCTATAAAATTTTTCTTCATGACCTAAAATAATAAAACTAGCAAGTTGTTCAACATAAATTTCTTCTTATTTTCTTCCTTATTACTTTTTCTTCCTTATTTTCTCCCCTACCTTTTACATTACATATTTACATTCTATCTAATCTATCTCTCACTCTCTTTGTTTATTTTTCATTTCACATGACAATTTTTGTAAAAAATGAAAGGTACTACTTTTTCTTACTATTTTTTCTCCTCAACCCTCTATATTACATATTTGTATTTTATCTAATTTATTTCTCACCCTCTTTGTTTAATTTTCATCTCACATGATAATCTTTGTCAAAAATAAAAGTACTATTTTTTCATTTTTCTTTTACTATTCTCAATTTGTCGCACATAATATAAAATTTGATATACAATCACATGATAATCTTTGTCAAAAATAGAAGGTACTACATTTTTCCATCTTTTTTCACTATTCTCAATTTGTCACACATTTTATCTATAATATTATTTTTATTGTCCTTCTATATTTGTATTAAGTAACAAATAGTTTCAAATTATATTTAATTAGTAAATTAGTAATTATATAAATAATCATATTAATTAATAATTAATAGATTAAATTTAATTAAATTGTTCGTTATGAAAAATAAAAAAAATAAAAACATTTTTTTGTCAAAACTGTAATATGTGATAATTTAAAAATTACGTTTAATATGTAATTATATATGATTTTATTAATTATAAGATTAAATTTTTTCAAATTTTCAGTTACAAATAAATTAATTTTAATTATAAGTAAAAATGAAGCAATATTGATTGATATTAATTGTAGATTAAAATATTCAATCTTTAATTTACTATTTAAGAAATTTAATTTGATTAAATTCTTCGTTTCATAAATATTATAGTAATTAATATTAATGTTAATTATACATCATTATTAAAAATTTAATTTTGTTAAAATATAATAATTATTATTAATTGACATTTATGCTCATTAAAGAGAAAAGTATTAAATTTTTTTTATTAATATTAATTTAAAAAACGATTAAGGGGGTGTATTGGATTAGGATTTTAAAAGACTTTTTTAGTTAAAAATCCTGCGGATTTTAAAAGACTTTGTAGGATTTTCATGACTTTTAAGATTTTGCAGGATTCTACAAGACTTAAAATCAGGATTTTAATGGATTGTGCAAGACTTTTAAATCAGGATTTTAATAGATTCTGTGGGATTTTGTGAAGTTTTGACATTTGATAAGATTTAAAAAAAATTCATACATTCAAATTTAAAAAGAGTCAAAGACAAAAATAATAAAAAATAATAATAATGTCTAGATAAATAATAATATTAATAATTTTTCATAATATCCTATCCTCTTTTTATAACATCCAATATCAATTGTAACAATTCATCGAAATCCTCCTTAGTCCAAGCTTCATAGTTTTCTTTCTCTTTTCCTTTTTCTTTATTATTTCCTTGTGAATTTCCCATTTGAATTACTAAAACAATATATGTTGAAAACTAGTTATATAAATAATTATGGATAAAAGACAAAATCAATAAAATTATATTATTATTTTTAGAAGCACACAAATCATACAAGATCGAATATATCTTGGTTATCCAAATGGATCAAATACCTCAGTCATTATAAAAAAAATATAAAAATGAAAATATAGAAACATAAGATAATTTTTTATATAAAAAAATCAGTATATTCGATACTGAGAAAATATTTAGATATATAATTTTTTTATATAAACGAAAGTATTTAGATATAGAGAATATATATATATATATATATATATATATATATATATTATTTTAGTTATATATTATATGATAATTTTTAATGATATTTATAAATATAAATTATTCTAACAAATATTTTAACAATAATTTTTTTTAAAAAAATAAGCTAATGAAGGCATAAATCCTAAACCTTAAAAAATTAGATACTGCAATGTTTTATGTTAATTTTCTTTTTTTAAAATATAAAAAAAATCTTAATTTTACAATATAAAAATAAAAATAAAAATTCATAGTAAAAAAAATAAAATAATTTTTGAGTCATAAAAGGAGGAGGGATAAGAGTAACAAATTCAAGGGAAGGAGAGAGTTCGCAGTTTTTATGCTGAGAGAGTTCTTCCCCAACTAAGATCCATTTTCATCTCACTCTACTCACAGAAACCCTAACAAATTCATCTTATATATATATATATATATATATATATATATATATATATATATATATTGTAGAGATTATGATATCAATTTCATCTTTCACCTTTTTCTTTTCTTGACGTGTGTTATAAAAAAAATTACCACTTAGAAGTTGAAATTTCAAGCATTTTTTTGTGTTATATAAAGAAACAAATTCAACTACATAGAATAAAATAAAGCAAGTCAATTAAAGAGAACGAACAAAAAAATAGAGCAAGTCAATGACACTATCATTTACATATCAGAGTTTCACAAAATAGGGGAATGGGATGAGAACAGTACTAGAATATTATATATGAGCAATGAACAATAGTGTAATATTATTAGTAGAGAAAAAATGGAGAAGACAGGAGCATAGAGAAAAAAAGATGAAAAACTCACTTAAAAATTCTTGAAACACTTGAAAAATCACTTCAAACAATCCTTCAAAATCCGATGGGTTTGGATGGGATTGTTTTATGAATCTGATATTTATAAATAACACTAGAAAGTCCTTCAAAACCTCTCTCACACAACAATCCTTTAAAATCCTTATATTTTTGAATACCAATAGATTGTTTTTAAGTTGTAAAAAATCTCAAATGAATACCAGTGGATTTTAATGGACTCTTTAAAAAATCTTGAAAATCCATATTGAATACCACTAGATTATTTTTAAGTGACATAAAATCCTGATTGAATAACAATGGATTTTTTTACTCAAAAAAAGTCTTTTAAAATCTTACGAAATCCTAAACCAATACACCTCCTAAGTTTGTTTTTGGCACAATTAGATTTGTATACAATATTTGAGAATCATGAATATATTTTTTATTAACAATTTATTAATTTGATAAAATATTGAAATATACTATTTTATAATTTAGTTATAAAAAATATTTATTTGGATATATTATCTTTAGTTATAAATTTTTTAAAAGATTATTTACTTGAATCTTATATTTTTAAATTTGAATTTAACAAAAACATAAAGGATGAAATATTATATAAATATAAATATGAAAAATATTTATAATAATATTTTTTCTTTACAAACCTTATTACAAAAAATAATAAATTTATTTATTATAAAAAATCAATAACAAACTTCTATTACATAATTAAAAAATTATATATAAAACTTATATATTAATTAACAAAATAATATTTTTTTAATTTAAATAATTTCTTTTTTATCCACGCATTGCGCGAGTCTGTGTCTAGTTAATCTAATTGTTTCATGCTTAACAACTGAGGCAAATGTATCACCAGCCATTTGAGAATATCCCTTCACAACAAGTCTTTCCTTGTCCTTGTGGATGGAACCATCCTGATTTAATTTTGGTTTGTAAACCCATTTAACACTAATTACATATTTGTCCTTGGGCTTTGAAGTAAGTTCCCAAGTATCATTTTTTTTAATCATGGCCAACTCCTCCTTCATTACATAATTCCATTCTTTTTGCATTAAATCCTCTTCAAAACAAGAAGGCTCACTCATAATAAAATTGCATTTTTCATAAATTTCAGCCAAAGACTTGGATTTTAGTACCAGAGAATCAAATTCAACAAGCTGATTTTCATTCTTATTTGCAGCTTACTCGTGGTCATTTGATGCATTAGAAGTGGTTGTCAACTATTATGTTTTTATACTTCTTTGAACTTTATTATTTTTCCAATTGCAATATGCATTCTCATCAATTTGAATATCCTTACTATTCATAACTTATTTTGACCTTGTATTGTACACTTGGTAACCTTTTGAGTTTGCAGCATAGCCTAATATATCCAAAAATCTTCAAGTGTTTACCAGTGGGCTTCACTCCATTCTAGGCTTCAATTGGTTTTTTCTCTTAAACAACTCTTGTTGGCAGCCTATTTAAGAGATACACAGTTGTATATATAGCTTCAACCCAAAAACATTTAGACAATTTCTTTTTGACAACTAAACATCTTTCCATTTCCATTACTGTTCTATTTTTTCTCTCAAAAACTCCATTATGTTACCGTCAATTGATGAACAATGTCCATATCTTCACAAAATACATTGAAATCATTAGAAGTATACTCCTTCCCATTGTCAAATCTCAACATTTTTATTTTACAGCCACTTTGAGACTCCACCATGGCTCTGAACTTTTTAAAGACATCAAAAGTTTGAGCTTTGCTTGATAAAAAATACACCCTTATCATTCTTGTCAAATCATTAATAAGCAAAAGAAAATACTTGCTTTGGCTAAGAGAAGGAACTCTCATTAGACCACACAAATCAATGTGAATAAGCTCCAATTTTTCCTTTGCTTGTGTGAAATTTGTTGATGAAAAAAACTTTTTGTGCATTTTTCCCAATTGACAGGCATTACATAAATCATCAATAATACCCATCACAGGCATGTCTCTTACCTTATCATGAGTTTGAAAAAATTCCAGTGCATCCATATTAAAGTGACCATATCTTTTATGTCATACAATAGAATCATCATGTTTGGAAACAAGAGCTAATTCATTCACTTGATTCAAACTGAATGGAAAGCTATTATCACATATTTCAATCATAATAACTTCAAAATCATATGAAGCCAATATGATACAACCATTTTTTATTTAAATGAAAGAGAATATCCTCTCTTCATTAATTGAGCAACACTTAGAAAATTCTTATCCAAATCAGGAATAAGTAAAACATCATGAATAAATTTATAACATTTGCTAGCGTGAACAAAATATGTACATCTTCCTTCAGCTTGTACAATATCTCCATTTACAAGTAGGCTAATTAGCATTTTTTCGACTACCTTTCGTTCAGCTCATCCCAAATTTGTTGTGTTGTTTTCAAACACAATGCTTGTAAAAACATCATCTGTCAAAGTTGAATGTAAACATGAGACAACTTTTTTTGTCTTCAAATCCTCCTCCTCATGTTGCTTCATTTGAGCTATGGTAGGATTACCCCTCAATGATGGAACTTGCTTATCTTATCTACATACTCCCATAAGCCAAAAGGCTTCAAACATGATCTCATTTTGACAATCCATATATGATAATTTTTCCCAGAAAATTGAGGAACAACAAATACACCATTATTCCCTGAAGCCATTTTATCACTCACAAGTGTTCACTAGTGGAAAATTAGCATATTACGTCACTCCTTTTACGTCAGAAATACGAAAATCTGACGTAAAAAAAACACGGTGGCATTTTTGTAATTTTTGCAAACTTTTTTACGTCGGACCCTACCAGGTCCGACGTAAAAAAGGACGCAAATTTGAATAAGAGAGCGTGAGGCATACCGCGCGCTTTCACTCTTCATCACTTTTCATTTTTTTCTCTCTAAACCCTCTCCCTCTCCTTTGTTACTGAATCATTTTTTTGTCTTTTGCAGAGGGATGAATTCTTTGTTACTCATTTGCATATTGTTGCTGCTCCTCAAGTATGAATCAAGGTTTCGTTAGCACTTTTCTACTTCGCATTGCTACTCTGGCTATCTGTTTTATTTGATTTTTTTGTTGTTCTATTTGTATAGGTAGTGGGCGTTTTCTTTTGGGTTGTTATACGAAACTGAATGGCCTGTTCTGCAAGCAGAACGGCCCGTTCTCCAAGGAGAATGGCCCGTTCTCCAAGCAGAACGGCTTGTTCTGCTGGCATTTTTATTTTTTTATTTTATTTTTTTTCCTACTCTTTTACGTCGGATGTCGGAATGTCCGACGTAAATTTACGTCGGTTTTGCATATCCGACGTAAAATTTACGTCTCCCGCTTCTACGTCGGTATGTTTTCTGACGTAAAAAGCTGAAAATATCCGACGTAGTACACCTCTTTTGTACTAGTGGTTTAATCTATCCTCTCAATTTTTTTCAAATCCACAACCTATAAGAACAATACTCTGATACCACTGTTAGGACATGCAATGGGCAGCAGAAGCATAAAACATAAAAATCATATAAAACCATAAAATAGAGAAGAGAAAAGGTCAGGGTATAAAACAATTTTGTATTTATTGGATAATCATAATGTTCTACATGTTTTTCATTCATATATTAAGCAAATACATAAAAAATGACAGTCATACATAATACTCATAAATATTGTCGGTAAAACACATGTACTCGCCATCATTAAGTGTGTAAAATTGTCTAAATCATATATCTAACAAAATATTATCCACTTAAATAAGAAAACATAATTATAGTAGAATTTTACCCACTAATACAAACAACCATAATTAATTATAACAGTAAAAAATATATAAAAAAAATTACTACTTTATCATTCACAATTGCCACTCAAATTGATTTTCTTATAATCAATGGAGAAAATTAATGTTAAAAGTTGTTTATGTACTATATTTTTTTCTCACTTAAACTCATATCGTTTCTCACTCAATATTCTAACTATGTAACTATCCATATCTCATATAACTAAATTAAAACTTCCCACTACTTTCTATTATCTTATTACATTTTTTTATATTTTTATATATCTTATTATTTTTAATCATTTTTATTTAATAACAAGGTTCGAAATGATTGATTTAACCTTACGTACGTGTAATGTATATGCATACAGAATGTCCAACAATGTTTGATTACTTTTTTGGAAAAGTGAGTCTCAAGTTTGAGTGATTGTGTGATTATGTCCTAGATCCACATTCATCCTATTAAATATCAATGCAACCTTGAGATAGAAACAAAATATCCATAACATGTGAAACACCAAAATTAAATGTCATCATGTACTTGTACATGTGTGTTCCATTAATTCAATGCTTACCATGCATGCATGCTATATATACAGATTATCTGTATAACACTCAAAACTTAATTATGGCACTAGGGCATTATAAAAGGAAAAATCTTCATCAATCATGATGATGATGAGGGACACCCACCACCTTCAAAGTTGAGGTTTTGAAGGGAGCTAAGCGATCATTTTCTGAGGGTGTTAATCAGCTTTGAAATTGAACCTTTGACTGTGTGAACAAGCAGCAGATTGAGAAAAAGGAATCAGAAAATTTGTTGAGTACATAAGGGCTATCATTATTAATGCCAGGAAATAAATTGTTGCACAAGCAAAATAAATTAATCAATGACTTTGCTGTTTGCTTTAGATTCCCCTTTTTACTGGTCAAAGTCGTGGCTCTAATGCTTCTACTTGAAAGTTGTCAAAGCTTGTAATTTTAGACTTAGTCCCATTCCTAGCATGCCCTTTCTTTTGCTTCGGTTTCTATATGTGTAACTTCACGGCATAAAAGAAGAGAGAAGAGAAGAAAAAGAATGAAACATGGCATGATTTCCTTTCTTTTGATTCTATTTCTATTTGCACTTTTAGCTATTTTTTTTTAATTTGAGATATAAACAAATATAATAAATTAAAAATAAAATTAATTGTTCTAAATATTAACATTATATGAATAATAATTGTTATTTTGTTCTTTACTTAATATTAAATCATGATTAATGTTATAACTTTTATTATTGACATATAAATATTCGGTGAGTATATCACAATTGCATGTTTTATAAAATTAAAATAACATAAATGTGAAACTAAAAATTGTGGAAATAAAATTATGACATTTATATTATAAAGAACCAAAAGTACTAGTGAAGTGCATGTTTATCATTACCCGAGAAGAAATTATTAGTTAAAATTAATGCAAGATAATAGTCTAACGATATAATTAGAAGACCAGAAATTTGGAACACACATGTACTAGTGCAATTTAGTCAAAGAAAAAAAATGAGGTACAAGAGTGAGTCGTATGCTTATCATTACTTGATCGAAAGAAATCATTAGTTTAAATTAATGCAAGTTTATAGTCTAACGATATATAATCTATAATTTGTAACATATATAAAGAGAATAACTTAATTTAGTGCATATATTTTTTTCAGACAATTTTATTTTTAAATTTTTAAATAATAAAAAATTAATTACCGTTACAAACATAAAATTTGAACCATGATTATGTACATCACTGGTTAATCTAACAAATGTTAATAATTTTTAAACATTCATATTAAATAAAATATAGAAGTACAAAATATCTAGATCCTACTAATTTGAAAATAAAAGTAGTCTTTTTCTTACAAAATACAATTTAAATTTATGTTTATATTTTTTTTTGTTAGAAATCCTTAATTTGTACTCTCTTTATTCTTTATTAAAAAATTTAGTAATCTACATTAAATTTTACTAATTTCATAATATTCTTTCTAAATTGTCTTTGTTACAAGTGTTTAAGTACAACCGAAAGGTCATACAATAAAAAACTAATATTTTAGAGAAATCATCATTAAATAAAGAAAAATAAAATTGATTTATGCTTAAGAAGAAATAAAGTGTATTTAATTTTTTTTTTATAATCATAGAGAACAGAGTCAGTACATCCATGTTTGGCTCCAAAGTTTTTTTTTTCAAGATTTGAAAGACTGTCTCTTTATCATAAGATGTTATATCATTTGTTTGTTTAAATGACTTTTAAGTTCTTACATTTAATTAAAAAATTGTCCTTCTATAACATGATGTTATTTATACTATTTGTTTGAATGCCTAGTTTTCAAGTTACCTTTTTATTGTTTTTGTGCTGTGAATCTTCTCTTTTTAGTATAAAACGGTAACACTAAAGTTAGAACATATAACATCGTACATATTATTCAATCCTTCTACACTAAGCTTACCCTTGTGTGGATATTTTATAATTAGTTATGACATCTAAATGTTTTTCTTCAATTGATAGTTGTCTTGAGTTATCAATCATTAATGGTCATACAAGTAGTAAATATTTAACTTTTTTTAGTTTTTTTATTATTATTTTAGTATAGATCACATTACCTTTTCATTAGTGACAATTTTGTTCGAAACAAGTAGAACTATTGTGTGTAGACAACAAAACTCTCCCTTTGATATTTAACACATTTGTATACTAAAGTCTCTGATTTGATACCACTTTTGTAAAGCTTGATGTATAAAAATTTTGCATGTTATATTTATTTCAATTGTAAATTATACCTTTTGCATAAGATTTTCATTCTCAATTAAATGATGAGTATAATATAATAAATTTGTTTAGATTGAGAAAGTTACCAAGTGTAATGAGAATTTAAAATACTGAAACGTAAGAGCTGAGAATGTGCCTGGTCTAGGGACAAGCTTAGTTGGATTATGATCATAATGCCCCTGCTTCTATGGGCCATAAAGAATTTCTAGAAAGAAAGAAAGAACGGGTACATAGAATTGTAAGAAAGAGACAAGAGTAATTTGAAAAAATATATATAATTTAAAAATAAAATAAAAAAACGTACAGTCTCGTATATTATAAAATTTAACTTAAAATAATTGTTTGTTTCTTTATATAAAATTTAATTCATATTGTCTTATATATTAATTATTTTTAAATTAAAATATAAAACTTAATTAAAATATCTTTTTTTAATTTAGTAAAATATATTAATTATAAACTCTTTAAAGAACATTCATTCTAATTGATTAGAAGAAATATAAGTATTAATTTATTAGAAGAAATATAAGTATTAATTAGAAGAGATAAATAGTATAGGACATGTACTATAATTGATTAAAAGATAGACAAAATTAAGTTAAAATTTCTTAGGTGTGATTAGTGTTGTTTTTCAATCAAAGTTGCACATGTATAATATTAATGTAAAACTCCAACTTTGATCGGAGAATAATATCAATCACATATAAAGAGCTACACCTAAATTTTGTTCTCAAAAGATATATGTAAGGATGACAAATAAATTTTGAACCTTGCTTATGGAAGAACAAAGAGTCTTATCAAACATAATAATGATCAATTGTTCTAATGTATTTGTTTGCAATATATACAACTTAAATAACTTTTATAGTATATTATTAATTTTAAATTATATATTTAATAATATAATATCTATGTAGATATTACATATATTATTTTGTGATATCAATTGCAAGTACATTATATTATATATATATATATATATATATTATTTATATTTTTAATTTTTATTAGTATATAGCTTAAGATGCAAATTTTTTTATGTATTTCTTTATACAAATTACAAAATAAAAATAAAGATAGTTTTAAATAAGATGGAAATTGACATTTAAGAAAGGATATGAATTTATTGAAATTTATAAGTATAAAATATATTTAAAATGAATATTTTTTTAAAAAAATTAATAAAAACTGAGTCATGCAGTTTAATTGGTGACCTATTGGTTCAACTTTTGACCCACTAACTCAGTACTCTAACCGGTTTAATAACCGATTCAGGTTTTAAAACTATGCTCATGGGTAATGCTCGAACTAGTCCCAACTTTGACAGAGATACCTAATATAATTATGCACCAGTAAGGTACAAATAATACCCAATTTATTGAATCGGGTACGAGGATGAAGATAAACATATACTTATCAACCCTATACTTATCCCTATCTTTGCTTTAAATTTTTTAAAACACTCATAGAATTTAGGATTGCAACAAGTAAGCAAAATAATTAAAACCTTCACTCTTGTCCATCCAAACAAAAACAATTGTACTTCTGAAATTTCAATTATGTATAGTTATTTACTTTTTCATATAATTTTGTAATTGTTACCTACATTGAAATTTGTGTTTTTTTATATATTTTTTGTAAAAAAATATATTTAATTAATTTATGGACGAGTATAGGATGAAGATAGGTATAATTGATATTCAATGGAGAAGAAAATGAGACCCAAATTTCATACCCATCAAGTATCAAGAATGAGGATAAGTATAAAATATGAACTTGATGATAGAAATATTGAAACTCACATCCATCTCATTGTCATCCTAATTAAAAAAGAGAAGTGGTATAAAAGTAGTTTGAGAAAAAATATATAAGTAAAACAAATTTATTATTATTAACTAAATTAACTATTTTACATAATCTTGATAAATTAGATTTTTTATATATCCGAACGAAACCAGAAAAGAAAAAAAGAAAAAAAAAAAAAAAAAAGGTATACAAGTAAAAAGTAGTAAGGGAAGGAGCAAATAACAGCACTTAATTTCAGATATAGATACTAAATTGATTTTGTGCGACACTTTTAAGAAACGATAAATTATATTTTAACAAAGATTGTGTAATTAATATGTCCTCGTCATTAACCCATATTAGCAAAGGAAAGACTTGATCATATTAGTCCTCGTTATTAACCACATTATGATGGAAGAAAGTTAAAGACTATTTAAAAATATATATACATACATGGATTAAATTAATATATATAGACGAGGGTTCAAACGACACCGGTGTAATTTTTACTAAGTGTTACACCGCTCAATAACTTTATATTAAATGTGAATTTTGAAAATCCAACCGTTAGATTGAAAGTTCATATCTCTTAGATCATATATATCAAATTTAATATTAATCTAAGATGATTTGATATTTCATTCTTATAAAATAAAATTGATGTAATATATACATTTCAAAATATACTAAAATATGAACACTTTGATTACCTTCAAGTTGTTGTTCAATTTTAACAAAATTTGACATATATGATCTAAGAGATATGAACTTTCAATCTAACGGTTGGATTTTCAAAATTTACATTTAATATAAAGTTATTGAGCGGTGTAACACTTAGTAAAAGTTATACCGGTGTCGTTTGAACCTCCTCACACACACATATATATATATATATATATATATATATATATATATATATATAGGAAACAACAAAAGCTTTTCACAAATACAAGGGATAAATATATAGCTAAACCTTTCAAATATAAACCACTTTGACTTTACTTTAAACTCAATTTTAACTTAATTTTATAAATAAAAATGTTGCAGCAAAACATTCATTTTAACAACAACTTGAAGGTAATCAAAGTGTTCATATTTTAGTATATTTTGAAATGTATATATTACGTCAATTTTATTTTATAAGAATGAAATATCAAATCATCTTAGATTAATATTAAATTTGATATATATGATTTAAGAGATATGAACTTTCAATCTAACGGTTGGATTTTCAAAATTCACATTTAATATAAAATTATTGAACGGTGTAATACTTAGTAAAAATTACACCGGTGTCGTTTGAACCCTCCTCATATATATATATATATATATATAGGAAACAACAAAAGCTTTTCACAAATACAAGGGATAAATATATAGCTAAACCTTTCAAATATAAACCACTTTGACTTTACTTTAAACTCAATTTTAACTTAATTTTATAAATAAAAATGTTGCAGCAAAACATTCATTTTGATTTACAAATATTAAAGAAACAACTTAGATCAATAATCAACTCCTATATATTTTTATAAACTTTTATTCGACAAAATAATTTTTATAAACTTTTTTAAATTTTTTATTAATTCCATTTTTATTTTGTCATAATCATTTATAAATTAAATTTTATATTTTAAAATAAATTATCAACAAATAAAAACAATCTTGTATTATAATATTGATTATTTTTCATAAATCTAAAATATAATTTATGTTTTCAAAAATATCTATTTATACAACTTTTAAATATAATTCATATATTCAAATATAGTATTTATTTATATATAATTTATTATAAATTTTAGTTATATATAATAAATATTTAATTACATTGTACCGGCTAAAATACCAATTTTCTATAAAATATACACCATAACTTTATTTTGTAGCAACAAAATGTCACCTTTCGCTACAAATAAAATAATGGAAGCATATTGAGTGGCCAAACGTAATTTCACACTTAGAATTACACATTTAACCACTCAAACGCGTATCCTGGTGCTCTAGACTATAAATAGCAGCCATCAAATTGCCTTTTAAGTCAATGAAAGTTAGCTGGACAAAGACTTTTCCACGACAAGTAACCAAAAACGAAATGCAGAGACGGCTAGAGTTGGTTAGGTTAACACCGCAAAATGATAATATACACCTCAAAACGGGGCTAAGTAGTTTTAATCATGTTAAGTGTAAATAATATTTTCTTTGATCTTTTCAGAATTATACGAGTCACTCGTAGTATGACTAAATATCATGCACAATGGATGAATGATGTCAAACTCAACAAAAAAATAGGGATAAAAATGGCAAGCTTATACTCAAATGAGAAGCTTGCACTTGCACTTGCACTTGCTATGGCAGATTACATGCATTACTTCTTCCTTCCCAGCTCATCAACGTGAGTGGGAACTTTATTCCTTCTCTATGATTATGGGGGGAAAGGATGAAACATAGAATGGAGTGTGTTCTCATTGCTTGAAGCATCTAAATATATAACTTTTTGTGGCAGAACATACTATCATATCTTGGAAGCATCAGCTGTGACTCGGCTAAAGGCAACCGCAGTTTTTGAGCCAGATGGACGCCCCAGATGCTTGCTGATGAAGTCACCAGCTGACATGAGCTTTCCAAGATCAACGTTGGTTTTGACACCAAGTCCATTCAGCATGTACACAACATCTTCGGTAGCTACATTTCCTGAAGCTCCCTTAGCATATGGACAGCCACCTAGACCAGAAACTGAAGAATCCACTGCACTTATCCCCATCTGTTTAGATACAAATCAATAATGTCAATTACTAACTCTGTTAGACTACCAAAAGATAAAATGTGGGCCCAGTTTAAGCAAATCTAAATTCTAGGGGATAACAAATTGTTCATAGATGGTAGAGTGTGCATTAATTACAATTATTCAATGGTTGGTGCTTGGTACACCAGTTGAGAGTTTTTCATCGGATGTACTGGTATTTTTGGATACAAGAAAAGAAGAAAAAGAAGAAAAAATATGAATAACAATGCATTTTCTTTTATTTAGTTAAAAAGAATGTGGAAAGAAAAGGAAGAGAAATATCGAATTGAAGAAACGAAAAATCTAATTTCAAACTCCTCTCCTGATTCGTTTTCTTTCTTCCCTAACCAACATGCACAGGGGTAGTGAAGAAAAAAGTTCAATAAACTCTATAATAGACAAGTAAATAAGAAGTTCAAACTACAGTTTGTTGACTTACTTGGAGGGACACAAGAATATTTGGAAGGGATTGTCCGTAAGTGTCATGGAAGTGGACAGCAAGCTTCTCCACTGGCACAACATCCATTACAGCCAAAAGCATTGGAACTACAGTTCCTGACCATAACAGAATGAACAGAAAACAATATATAAGTACAAAATATAATATTCGAGTAACCAAAAGATTTTATACAGAATATGCATATTCTGAATTAATAAACAAAGCAAAATGTCAGACATTCATCACACAAATCTTCCAAGATTTGACATTATTAACTTTGCTAAAAAGCATAGCAGACATAGGCAAGCAGTCTCCCATAAAAAAATTGATAAGCAGTCAGGACTCAGGTTCAAGATTCGAGAATAAGCATAAAGAAAACAGGTTGCAGCCTTGCAGAGAGTGGCCGCGGTAGATGCCTCCATCAGGTGTAGAACTTAAAACTCAAACGAAGTAATGTAGATAGATGTATAAAGTACAAATAAATGTTTTTAATATTAACATTCTCAAATGCAATTCTTTCAAGAATCAAACAGAAGTGACAATTATATTGCAAGTTCAAAAATAAACGACAAGGTATGTCACAATCAACACAGCACAAGAAAGGTGAGTAACAGGCTGATGTTTAGTAAGAATTGTTTGAAGACATATGCCAAACAAGGGAATGCTACATGAGGCTGATATTAGTATGTTCTGAATTTAGCAAAAGGCGTGGATAAGATGCTTGAGAAATTACAATTATGACCAGATTTTCTTCTGGACAAGAAGGGTTGTAGCAAACAATAACATGTTTGTTTGTCATACTTGGAATGAAAAAGAAGAAAACAAGGACATATTGATTAACTACCTAGGAAATGTATCTATGAAATTCTAGTCTATACACTATAGTTATAATTAGTTTTCCAAAGAGGGTGGATTTATACAGTGCACGGAATATAACAGAAGATTTTGAAATTATGAAAATAAGATGATTTAACTAATTAACAGGAGAGACAAGCTTTAGGTCTTTGAGAACAATACATGTATAAAATGAAATTTTACATCATTGTGAAAAAAGCCTGAAATTGAACAAAGAGAAATTAACACTAAAAAAATAGCAGTCAAATGGGAGATCCAATGAAAAATGTGATGGTGTAAATTAATCAATATGCCAAAGTACTATGGTATATTATCAAGCTCTATACTATAACTATGGACAAACAAATAACTATAAAGCAAACTGTTGTAGAAAAGGAAATGAAGATTTGAAATCTTCCTTGTGATAGCTAGGTGGTTGCTGATCAAACCCAAAGAAAAATAAAGTGCACTGAAGATCCCTAACTTATCAAGTTCACATTCAGAAAAACCTAAACAAGAATATCAACAAATGAGAGTAATTCAACAGAAATACTGGAACAAGCATGGATAGCTTAAAGTTTTCAAAAGGAAGGAGATCTAACTCATTACCTGGAGTACCAACTCCAATTGTATCCCCAAGAGAGATTTCGAAGCAACCCATATCATATAATTCTTTAGCTACGTATGCTACTATTGACGGAGGGATTGACCCTTCCACTGGGCATCCAACAACGCATGATACATACCTATGAAATTTCATTACAGAAAAACAAATTGGAGTAAGCAGAACAGGAACAGAATCTCTATCAAAAGAATTTAGTTATTTTAAAATATTAACACGAATCTGACTTTCATTACCAACTATTAAACCTTGACCTGGTTGACTTTATAAATATATACCTAGAAGGTTCTTCAGCAATACCAAAACTTACCTTACTGTAATGAAATAATAATGAAAAAACAATGCAAATACAGATGTACAAAGTGATTTCAAAAAATATTATAGGACTTAGGATCATATGGGATTGTAATAGGAGTAATGATCATGAAGAAAAAAGGTAATAAGAAATGACAACATTGCCATCAAATTAATGGTAAAGGGAGGGCAACTTCCATTTAAACAATTACTTATACCATATCCTTAGTCCTCTTGTTCACTTCAATGTGTGTGCATATAAAATTTCCCTTCGCTTATAACTAAGTAGAAGTTTACAACATCTAATATTCTAATTTCTAAATTTATTTCCTACAAGATAAGATGATTTAACACAAATTATTTAATATTGAAAAAAATATACATATCTTCTTTGCATTCAATTGTTAAGAGAGAGAAACACAGATAAACAAACACAACTAAACACAGTTGAGTGAAACATAGTATACAAAAACAACTTATAATATTTTGCTCACAAAGTTGAGTAAACTATGTTGTTTTCTATTAGGCACTATTTTGATTGACTTATTATTATTAAATAAATAATTTTCTTTTATCTACTTTCTACCCTTTTCTCCACCGATACTATAACTTTCCTTAATTTATAAATATTTAATATTTGGCATGTAAAAGTTTTTTTCAATGAAAATTTACAAATGTTCAGGTTGAAATTTGAATAATTAAATTCTTCTCTTTCAAAACTTTCCTGTGCTTGAACATCTATATTGGTCCCATCACTGGTTCGAAATAAAATGCAATGGAGGAGCAAATATAGAAAACTGATTACAAACTATTTTCTTTACCAGTAAGGACTTATAGCAACTTTTAAAGATATAAAAACCATTCCTAGGTCTCCTCTTAATAGCTTTAGGTTGTGTTCAATCCTTGCAGCCCCGTTCTTAATAATGAAATTAAATCTTTAGCACAAAATAAAAGGAGTGTGTTTATTATCCATGCTTCACTTTGAATAAGAATCATATATGTAAAAGCTGCTAAAATACAAAAACAGATGCCCTAAAACAGAACATGTAGAAAACCTATTAATGTAACATAAGTTTTTTAATTAATATTTAGGTACTAGTGATAAACAAAGAAATTCCAGGGCAATAAAAGCAAACCATCAGAAAATTTTAAAAAATAAATAAATAAATAAATTCGGAGCTCTGCTGGCATAAATGCTCACTTATAAATAAATATATTGAAAAAGAGAGGATTGATGTATGCTTAGAATAATGAAGGAGAAAACAAAAGGCATACCCTCGAACAGGAATTGAAAGCTCTTTAGCAGCAAGAGTAACAGCTCGATAGCGAGCGAGACTCTCTTCAATACTACAATTAATATTTGATTTCGAGAATGATTCAGAAGCTGATGCAAAAACAGCTACTTCTCTAGCACCGGCTGCTATAGCAGCTTCAAAACCCTATAAATGTAACAGATCAGACATCTGAAAAATCTGCCAATTTACAGTTGTTCAAGTTATGTGCACACCTTCAAATTAGGAGTCAGAACTGGCAATCTAATGCCTCCCAGGTTCTGAACTGCTTGCATTACATCCTTCGCATCTGCCAACTGAAAGATACAGAAACCGAATGGTATTCAAGCAGGTAAAACTCAAATCACTGCATAAATAATTTAGTTCAGAAAGGAAATCAACTAGAAATCTTCGTTATCGACATATCATTGAAAATGGACAGATAGATTGCACCAAATGGGTGAGAATATAATATACCTTTGTTTTGAGCACAAATATAAAGTTAGAGATATTATTTTGTAATAATATTTGTTAGTTCAATAGTCATATAAACAATGATTTTCAACTCTTTTTTCTTAAATTTTCATGATATAGAAAACTGATTTCATGTAAATGCACCTGGAAGAAAGTTTACCACAACAATCAATCATAATATTAATATCAGATTAAATAAATATGGTAAAGCCATTATACCTGTGGGACCCATTTGGGAGATACAAAACTAGTAGCTTCAACAACAGATAACCCAGAAGATGCCAATCTATGAATCAATTCAATCTTTACATCGGTTGGTACAATGTTTTTCTCATTTTGTAGTCCATCCCTTGGACCAACTTCTACTATCTTTACAAATTTTGGTATACCTTTCATAAACTGCATTTCCCAATTATAAACTGACGTTACTTACCAGCCAAAAAAATATAAAACCAATCAACTACAGAAAGTGTAAATGTGTAACATAAAGTCAAATAAAAACACAAGAGGCAGCACGTTGATAAAATAAATTAGTAGCTGGAAAGGAATTCTTGAACAAAAAGCAGTCATTGCATTACCTTATATGCCATATCCTGTATATTTTTGTTATTGCACTTTGGACTATACTGGTAATCTGAGGCGTAAAGTGAATTATCAATCATTCCACATTTCATCGAGTTCCACCCCATGGTCATAGTCTTTTGACTGAAAGAGTCAACTCGGGACAGGTCCCTTGTTTGCCTTCTCCATGGGAATGTCTCTGTTGTATATTCCTCGTTGTCTTCACTGAACCAAAAATAAGCTTAAATTAATGTTATGGGCAAAGTAGCCAGAAATAGGTTAAATAATATCTGACGAAGTTAAAGGAATGTAAAAATAGGCAAACAATAGGTCAAATGATGAATAAATATATGCATAAGCATAAGTGTTAACTTGTAGTAATTTGCAATTTTTGACTCACTTGCAGCTGTTCGATGTGCTGCAGATTCGTCCTTCAATCCAGCAGTTTCCCATACCCAAATTATCTCCTCTGGGACGGCAAGCACCAGATGAGAACCTCTGGATTCTATCTATGGTATTCATGCTTGGCAACTTGTCAAGGCCAAGTGGCTCCTCCAAACTTGACATGGTGATCTGGATGATCAAAAGGAACTGGCAAAAGATATTGACAGTAAGTACTGTGCATCAGGAACTCACTTAACATTCTTGCTAGCATTTTCATCAGGTTGTAAGAAGATTCACATTTTCATTAGCATATTAAGTGTCAATTCTATGTATCTTCACACAATGAAATCTAATGACATGTAAGAATACACTGGTTTAATGCTTAATGCACAGCAAATGCCAATCATTAACAGATCCATTTACTGCAGATGATGTTGTATCACATAATAGATAATGAAAAAACTATCAATGTTAAGAAGAATTTAATAGATGAAGCAAGGAAACAGCTACATATCAGCTGGATTTGATTTAGGCTATGCTTGTTTAAGTAGGACGCCAGTGAAAATGGATTTAATGGAAAGGGTTTTGATGTTCATTCCCTGCTGCTTGGAGGAGGATAAGAACTGGGAAATCATTTTTAATCCATTTCCATTTTATAGGAATGACCAGAGTTTGCCATGAGTTGTACTACTTTTCCAGGTTTCCCATATTTTTGTTGAAAAAGCAAGCAAGAGGTGATTTTCATTCCAAAACTTCCACCTCCTTATTTTCAGTTTAATCAAACAATGAAAAGCCTTACCTACACACAAAACGTATTAGCAAATGAAAAAAAAAAAAAAAAAAAAAAAAAAATCTCCTTAAGTCATCGAGACTTGGGCAACATATCACCCTTTCAACCATGACGGTGCCTTCAAAGTAATATTTCAGCTAATGTAATGGTGCCACTGCTACTAAAAGAGAGTTCTTAACCCCACTAACAACCATATAATGCGCAGATGCATGAGCTCAACAAAGCCAAATGCTGCACTGTACCTCAGTCCGACAATAAAATCTTTAATAAAACATGTTGAGATCAATCAAACATAGGCATTGTCTGCTTTGACACCATGAAACTACACTATTGTTTCAATTTCTTAAACTGCAATCAATTCCTTTGGTTTAAAATATCAATAACAAACCTCAATTTCACTTCCCATCCAGCTAATCCCAATTGATTCTCAAGCACGTGATAGCAGTATTTCTACTATCCAACCAGCAACAAAAAATGTAAAACTCAACTTAAAATATTGAACACTAAAACTTCAAACCAAGCTCCACAAACAAACAAAATTACACGAACAGCAGTCGAATTGAACGAATAAACAAAAAAAAAAAAAAAATTCAAAATCCGTTAAGATCAATCGACCATAATCAGACACTAAATTTTCTTTTACGGACAATTTCGTTTCGTTCACCGAATTCCCTTGAGCAAAGAGGACAAAAACTAAACAGGAGAATCGGGAAAGTAAGCAGACCTTAAACAAGGCAAAGTTTGGAGGAATAATCGCAACGAGATAGGGTTTCACAGAAACCCTAGAAATTGGGGGAAATCGAATTTCGTGATATTTACGGAAAGCACAAATATAATAAAGAAGAAGAAGTTGAAGGAAACGTTTAATTAATAGTATTAAAGTATTTGGTTTGGTTGGTGGCAAGTATAAGAGGTGAAGAAGAAGAAGAATGAGGTCAATATTTAATTTCGATTTTTTTTATTATTAATTAATATTTTTAAAAAAATTGTTAAAAAATAAAATAAAATTGGGTGGTTGCTTGAAAGCAGCATTTGAAGTGGGGAACGGAATTGCGACACGCGCGAGAGTATGAGCGAGCGAGAAACGGGGTTTGGCGGGTATTTTAATCTTCATTTTCTTTCCACCTTTCAATTTTTCTTGCATTTTGTAATTTTGTAATTTATCACTATCAATATCAATTTCAAACTTTTGGGAATATATCAAAGCCATTTATTTATTGTTCTTACCGTGGCAAGGTATTTGCCTGAGAAAATATTACTGTAATATTTAGGTATTAATTAGTTATCTTAGCATATTAATTAAAGAATTAATAAATAAAACCACTTCCTTTATTTCTAAAATAAAAATAGATGTAAATGGATAATGTAGATCGGAAATTGAATTATTAAAATGTAAAATTGATTTGGCTTAAATTAAGTTCATTTAATTTAAGAAAATATTGCTCATATTTATGTTTGTTAATAAAATATTAAAATAATTAATTTATATTTTATTATTATAAATAATAAAATTATTAAAATGAATCTTAATATATATATATATATATATGAGGGGATTATAATTACACTGGCATAACTTAGTAAAAGTATTACATCGCTCAATAATCTTATATTTAATGTGAATTTTGTAAATCTAGCCGTTAGAATGAAAGTTCATATATCTCTTAGATCATATATACATAATTTTATATTAATCCAAGATGATTTGATATTTCATTTTTATAAAACAAAATTGATGTAATATATTCATTTCAAAATATACTAAAATATGAACACTTTGATTATCTTCAAGTTATTGTTCAATTTTAACAAAATTTGATATACATGTATAAAGTGATATGAACTTTCAATTTAACGGTTGGATTTAAAAAATTCACAATTAATATAAATTTATTGAATGGTATAATACTTAGTAAAAATTACACCGGTGTAATTATAACCCCTTATATATTATATATATATATATATATATATATATATGACAGACCGAAAACCTTGACAAATAATATTATTGACTAACACAACCTTATAATTGGAATGTCCCTATACCACTAGGTATGTCTTGGACTTGACCAACATTGTACGCATGGTGAAGTATGGTACCACGTCCATTTTGTGTTCGGTGGAACATCCCATGCATGACAAAGAAACTTCAGAAATAACAAATTATAAATATGCAAAATTCACGGCCTGATATGTGAGGTATTCACAAGCTTTGCCACATTTGCTCATGCAAGAGAGGAGAAAAAATATCAAATATATGGACAAAAGTAAAAAAATGACAAACCCTAGATCTAGCCACAGAATATGACAAAGACAAAATCACATTGCGTGTATAGCGTGTTTGGATTGAATTGAAGAGACAATGGTTTTGGTTCATTAGTAATTGCCGCGATTGATTGAGATCAAATCAATTTATCATTGAACTTTTGAACATCCTCCTCGTGGTATTTGCTTCAAAATTTGTACCTGAATGGGAAATCAGTATACAAGGGTAACTTCTACCGTTGTACTCTTCACTTCCAAGTCTTCTTCACAAATACTATATTACCAAATTCTTCGAGGGGTCACAAAAAGTATTTTGATATGCTCAAGTCAAGGCTTAACCTAAAACAATAAATGTTAATAATGACTAGATGAAGAGTACATATTTTGATAGACTTTGAATTTGTGGACCTTAATCTCCAATAATAGCCAATTAAGTAATATGATCTTAATTAATGATGGTTAGGGGTGTTGGGGGATCATGATTACTTTAATTTTTATCTTTTTAGTTCGACTAAGTCATCAAGAGGGTCTTTGGTCATCTAGCCATTCAAATGTTCGTTTGAACCTTTTTGTAATTGTTTTTTGTTCCTTAACTCTCAAGTACTTGGCTACCTAAGAGTTCGGATATTGAGTTGTAGTATGTTCGGCTACTTGATGGTACAATCTCTATGTGCTGTTTCTGGTTGCCTAATAATCTAAACACTAGCAAATTCCTCACAAAGCCCTTGCAAAATTATTAATTAACGTTAAAAATGAACTTTCTTCTAGTGAGGGAGTTATATCGTCACAAACAAGCTATGAATATTTCACCCACAAAGCTGGCCAATGCCAATCCTTCACAAAATATTAGGGAACAAGTTTCACATAAATAGAATATTGAGCTCCTTGCAAATCCATCACAAAGTCTTCACAAATATAGGAGAAAAATTCCTTTCAAATCCTTAATAAATCCCTTGTTAATCATGTCTTTATATATATAATTTTAAATAATTATTTTCCATTAGCATTTCTAAGAACATTGCAAATCCTTAATAAATCTCTCATGATTTTTCGTGAGGATACTTTTAGGTGCAATGTGGTGATGACATATTGGAATTATAATGGTAACAATAATGGTAGGGATATTAATAAACTTTTAATTTAAGGGTTTGAAATGATCATTCTTATACTCACAAAAATGACATTATCATAATGTATGTTCCATGTATATAGTCAAAATTCGTTAACATGATAATATCAAATTAGTGAAATGACATTGATGGAAATATGCCAAGGCCAAGGAATCCAAGAGGTGATACATTAAAGGAACCAACAGGAATGAGATGATTTTGAAGACCTTTTCCTTTGTTTGTAAATATAGTAGTTTCTTTGTATAGGTTTACTTTTTGCCTTTGTATTTGTGAGACACTTTATTTCATTTTATAAACCATTCTATATTGTTTCTAGGGTAGGTTACTTGGAGACTTTGACTCCATTTAACCTTGTATTGAAGGTCACTCTTTTTCTATTTTTTCAGTAGTAGAAGTGGGGTGGCAATTAGCAATGCTTGAGGGTGTGACTAGTAATTGGGCCAAAATTGGGCCTAGGCCAAATTTTACATATTGAACTTGTTTTGCTCCTAATTTTTCAAGGATTTGATTCAGCTAGGTCTCACCATCATTGGATGGACCTAACTAAACCAAATCAACAAATTTTGAAATAATTAAAGTGAGCAAAAGCAAGCCAAGGCCGCCTAGCCCTCTTGTTGGCCAGAATTGCTTCTCTTCTCTTGAAGCCTTAGGAAGCTTGTGCTACAAGCTTCTAACTTAGCTTGCTTCCCAAGCAAGCTAAGGTAGAAGCTTGCTCCACAAGTTATCCTAACTAGGGAGGTTGGTCAAGCAACCAAACCATGGTTCTCTTGAACCATGGTTAAGGTTAGCTTGCTCCATAAGCTACCTATTTTTATAAATTTGTAAACCTTCCATTTTCCCTCACTTTGGATGAATAGTAATCAGAATTTTCTCTCAAATTCTCTCTTCCAAAGCCTTAGAATTTCGTGGAGAACTTTCTCCCCTAGGTTCTTTCATAAAGGTTTCCAACCTTTGTGCCTTGGTGCCTCAATCTTCTAGCTTCTTGAAGAAGCTACCGAACCTCCTTGTTACTTCTCCACCATTGAAGCTTCTTCAAGGTGTTTCTCTCTTCATTGGCGTGTCAACCTCAAGAGAAGAAAGGGATTAAAGGTGGAGAGTGAAGAAGAACATCTACCACTTCTACTCACTTCCATATATCTAGAGCCTTGGTGCTCTTGAGGTTATGTGTCTCTAATTCTTGTTCTAAATTTGTGTTGTCTCTTCTTCCTTTTATGTCATAAACATGTTTGTTGAATGGATCTAGTTCTTGTTCACATTTTGATGGATCCACATGTCACATGAGAATTGATTGATTCATTTTGTTACTTTTTTCCTTTATTCTTGAATCAATCCGATTTTGGTGCCTTTAGGTTCTTGTGCTTGTGTTTTTTATTTTTGCTTGAGTCTTGCCTATTCTTTAACATGAGTCCATGATTGGACATTGACAATTAATAACATGTGTTTTTTGTTTTTGAATCCTATGTTTTGTCTAGAGTCATGTGTAGTCCTTTTACATGTCATTAAATCCTAGACTAGCTTGTTGAACCTTAATTTTTTGTATTGTTTTGGTGTCTACATTGATTCGGTTTTTGCTTTATAATCTTGTGGTGACCTATATGTGCTTTTGCTTTACATGTTTAAGTTCCTAATTTTCTATTAGTTCTAGCAAATGTCTTAGAGTTAGGTTTCTATTATGTCTCATTATAAAGTTTGTCAAGAAAATTTTCTAAACACTTTCCTATTAGGTTTCCTTGAATTTTTGTGTTGTGGCTGAAACTTGTATCACCTTTTAAGTCATCAAAACAGAGGCAAAACAGAGGTATAAGTGTACTTAATACATTATAAAAACAAAAAGAAAAGAGTGCTTGAAAATTTGACCTAAAAATTTGTACAAAAGTGTGAGCACTAGAAAAACAAATTCACTTGTATACCTCTTATTCTGTGGAAAAATTTTGGCATCAGTTTTATTGCATTAAATCTGAGACTTATACATGTTTAAAAGGAATTAAACTCCTGTAAAAAAGGAAAATAAAAAGTGCAAAAGAAGTTACAAAAAGAATCACAAAGAAAGAGTACAAGAAAAAGCCAAGGAGTAAAAAATTTTATGTGATTTGTGCTCGGTTTTTAATTTGTGTTTCTTGTATTGAAATCTGTCCAACCACATATCACTTGTTTGTGAGTCTTACTTTATTTTGAAATCTTAGATTTTATTTTGTAATCTACTCTAGTGTCATTGATAGGTTTCCCTTTGTGTGCTAGCCTTTCTTTGGTGCCTTAATTGTTGCTCGTCATTTTATTGAAATTATTTCTAGTCTTGTCTCATCTCTTTCCACCATTTGGTGTAGCTTCTCCTAATTGTTCCTTTTCAATTTTAGCATTAATATTCCAACAACTTAAGTTGTGTTGGGTGCTTCTTGAAGGTGTGGAAGGCCAAGTTACAAAGGAAGCCAACATTGGAAGGTTTTGTGGTGGCCTAGGGAGCTTGCTTCTCCATTGGAGGAAGGCTTTTGGGAGTCCAAACACCTAGGCATAACCAACATCAAGGTTATTCCTAAGAGAGGAGTGAAACACTTGGAGAGTTGCTGCAACTGCAAGGAACTTGGAGGAGCAATCAAAAATTTTGTGAAATTTTGTGAAAATTATAGACTAGTTTAGAGACGGAAATTTTTTGTCTCAAAATTTTTCCTAGTTAAATCCGTCTCTAAATTTGTCACTAATTTAGTGACTGAATTTTGTTTTCTAAAATTTGGTGCAGCCACTACATTTCATTTAGTGTGAATTTGCATTTCATTTGGTGTGAATTTACATTGCATTTTGGTGTAAATTTTCATTTCATTTGGTGTAAATTTGCATTTCATTTCTTGCAAATTTTCATTTCTTTCATTTCTTGTACAAGGCCTTTTTAGAAGTGCCTTTGGTGCATTTCCATCTCTCCTTAGTGTTTTCAAGTTAGGGTAATACGTATAGTACTTGTGAGAATGGTCATTGGAAGTCTTTGGTACTTTCCAAGCTCTCACATAGGTTTACTTGCTTTAGACACCTAGTTTATGTTTTCTTATTTTTAAGTTTTCAAGCAATTTATGTTTTAAGCAATTTATGTTTTCATAAATTTAAGTTTTCAAGCAATTTATGTTTTCATGCAATTTATGTTTTCAAGCAATTTATGTTTTCAAGTCTTGAATAATTGTACACATTAGGCACTTGCTTGTTAATTTTCTTTGTGTGCAAGGCAAAGTACAAGGGGGTTAGAGATTTTTACTTGAAGAGACTTGGTTATTAAGTGGCTCTTTATAGCTCACCTCTATCCATAGTTCAATTTGTACTCTTAGACCTCTAAGTGCCAAGTCTAGCACTTCAAAAAAAATATTATTTTCTTAAAAACTATTTTTTGTGTAAAAATACTTTTTGTTTAAAAATGTCTCAAAACTCTGACTATAGTGGAAGTGATAGCTCTCTAAAAAGTATTTCTTACTTAACTAAAGAGCTAAAATCACTTAAACTATGGAGGAAGCAAGAAGTCATTCAAAAAGAGAAGGATAAAATTGAAAGAGAGGCTCAACTTGCTATCCTTGAAGAGGATTTGACAATTCTTAGACAAGAAGAAAAGCTTAAATAAGAAATGAGGAAACAAAAGAGGAGAAGTAGGAGCTCTCATTCCCAGTATTCTTCTCCCAATGAAGCCTTAATGTAGGTGACCATTATCAACCTCCCCCTAGAAGAACTATTAAACCTAGGGAATCTAAGGTGGATCTCCCTCAATTTTTTGGGAAGGATGATGTGGAAGCCTACCTTGATTGGGAGATGAAGGTAAAACAACTCTTTGCTTGCCAAAGGGTAAGTGAAGAAAGGAAGGTCCCACTTGCAACCCTTAGCTTTCGGGCATGTAATGTATTGGTGGACCTCTTTGGAAAGAGAAAGGCATCTCCACAATGATCCTCCTATCCAATATTGGAATGATCTTAGGAGTGAATTGAGGAGGAGACATAGTCCCTCTTATTATGGAAGGGAACTTATGAACAAGCTCCAAAGGCTCCAACAAAAAGATATGAATGTTGAACAATATAGGCAACAAATGGAGCTATACATGATGAGGGCATGTATTAGAGAAGAGGAAGCCACCACTGTAGCTAGATTCCTAAGTGGTCTTAACTTATAGATTAGAGACCAAGTGAAGCTACTACCCTACAGGGACTTAAATGATTTAGTCCAACTTTGTGTAAGAGTAGAACAACAAATGTTGAGAAAATCTTCTTCTAAAAGAGAAAGTTCTTACTCTAGATTTCATAAGAAAGACTACATAGAGGAGGAAAAACCTTTTGAAAAGAAAAATATTTTAGAACCCTCCAAGGAATTAGCTAAGAATAAAGACAAGAGTAGAGATACGGGTAAATATTCCATCACTCCACACACTAGCACAAAGACTAGTGATATAAAATGTTTCAAGTGTCTAGGGAAAGGCCACATTGCTTCTCAATGACCTATAAAGAAAGTCATGATTTTAAGGGGGCATGACACTTATAGTAGTCAAGAAGAGACTACTACCTCCTCTTCAAGTCAGAGTGAGGATGAAACAAGGCCTCAAGTGTCCAATGTGGAGTCAGTTTATCCTTATGAAGGAGAACTCCTAATGCTTAGGAGAATCCTTAATTGTCAACCTAGTGGTACTCTATCTCAAAGAGAGAATATTTTTCATACTAGATGTAATGTTTTAAATAAAGCATGTTCTTTCATTGTAGATAGTGGTTCATGGTGCAACTGTTGTAGCACTAGGTTGGTTAAAAAGTTGAGTTTAATTACTATGTCACATCCTCAACCTTATCATTTACAATGGCTCAATAAGGATGGAGACATAGTAGTTAGCCAACAAGTGAAGGTTAAGTTTTCCATTGGGAAGTATGAGGACCAAGTTTTATGTGATATAGTACCAATGGAAGCTTGTCATATTTTGTTAGGAAGACCATGGCAATTTGAAAAGAAAACTATACACAATGGTCTTACTAATAAAATCACCTCACTCATAAGGAAAAGAAATTTGTGCTTTATCCTCTCTCACCTCAACAAGTGGCTGAGGATCAAGCACAAATGAAAATCAAAAGAAAAGAATAGAAAGAAAAAAAGAAATCAATTTGTTTAGGGAAGAGTAAAGAGGAAGTTGTATCCTCTAAGGGAGTTATGACTAAAGAGGATTGCTTTATCACTAGAAATCCTACGAAAAATATTTTCTTTATTCATAAAGACCTTAACTCTTACCCTCATGCTCTTGAAGAGGAGATTCATAAATCCATTATCTTTAAAGAAAAGGAATCTCAACTTCAAGATTTAGTGAAGAAGAAGTGGACTTCACTTAGTCCTACTTCTTGTACTACTTCCTTAGTGGTGCCTAAGGTAGATATTTTTCCTTTGTGTAGGACTCTTCCTACTTTAGTTGTTTTAATAAAGCACCTAATTCTTTGAATATATTATTTGATGAATACAACATTTGAGCCTTCAAGGCTCGTTTTGACACCTTCTTCTAATAACTATCCAACAAATAATATACTCCAAAATTGCTTAGGAAATCTTCTAGTTGTTTTTTTCCTTATTTTCTAGGGAATGTCTAGGTTACCACATAGGGTACTTTAGGCAAGATGTTCTAGTTTTTAGGATTAAGTCTTTAGTGTGCTATAGTCTTAGTTTTAGCACATTTTTAGGATTTAGTAATATATCTAGATTTTGTTTAGGAGAGGATCCTATTCATTATTTTAGAAGGTCTAGTATCATTAACTTCTTTATTAGGTTCTATGGAAGGATTCCTCTTAGGATACACCTTTCACCTTCATTAATTGATAATGTCACCTCTAATGAATGTTATTATATATTTGTAGGTGTGGATGACCATCATGAAGACTCTCGAGATTTGAGGTCAAATCATTTTCAAGAGGGAGGGGATGATGGAAATATGCCAAGGCCAAGGAATCCAAGAGGTGATACATTAAAGGAACCAAGAGGAATGAGATGATTTTGAAGACCTTTTCCTTTGTTTGTAAATATAGTAGTTTCTTTGTATAGGTTTACTTTTTGCCTTTGTATTTGTGAGACACTTTATTTCATTTTATAGACCATTGTATATTGTTTCTAGGGTAGGTTACTTGGAGACTTTGACTCCATTTAACCTTGTATTGAAGGTCACTCTTTTTCTATTTTTTCAGTAGTAGAAGTGGGGTAACAATTAGCAATGCTTGAGGGTGTGACTAGTAATTGGGCCAGAATTGGGCCTAGGCCAAATTTTACATATTGGACTTATTTTGCTCCTAATTTTTCAAGGACTTGATTTAGCTAGGTCTCACCATCATTGGATGGACCTAACTAAACCAAATCAACAAATATTGAAATAATTAAAGTGAGCAAAAGCAAGCCAAGGCCGCCTAGCCCTCTTGTTGGTCGGAATTGCTTCTATTCTCTTGAAGCCTTAGGAAGCTTGTGCTACAAGCTTCTAACTTAGCTTGCTTCCCAAGCAAGCTAAGGTAGCTCCACAAGCCATCCTAACTAGGGAGGTTGGTCAAGCAACCAAACCATGGTTCTCTTGAATCATGGTTAAGGTTAGCTTGTTCCATAAGCTACCTACTTCTATAAATTTGTAAACCTTCCATTTTCCCTCACTTTGGATGAATAATAATCAGAATTTTCTCTCAAATTCTCTTTTCCAAAGCCTTAGAATTTCGTGGAGAACTTTCTCCTCTAAGTTCCTTCACAAAGGTTTCCAACCTTTGTACCTAGGTGCCCCAATCTTCTAGCTTCTTGAAGAAGCTACCGAACCTCCTTTTTGCTTCTCCACCATTGAAGCTTCTTCAAGGTGTTTCTCTCTTCATTGGCATGTCAACCTTAAGAGAAGAAAGGGATTGAAGGTGGAGAGTGAAGAAGAACATCAACCACTTCTACTCACTTCCATCAGACACCATCGATTCAACCATTATATTTGATGGTATTATTAATTAAACTAACTATACAAAATTGCATACAATTCTAAAACTATTTAGTAATTTATCATATCATTTTATTTTAACGTATAAAATGATATTCAAAGTATATATATAAATATCTATTGTTAAATAACATATGTAGAAGAGTTTATATCACAAGTGTAATGTCATCAAATACAACAACTGAATCAATTAAGTTTGCATTCTATAAAAAAAAATATTAAATGTACTATTTCACTAATTTAACACTATGGTGTTAATGAATCCTTACCCATATATATTAAAATTATATATAATAAACAATTGGCATGCATAATACAAGGCTAAAATACTAATTAAATAAATTTAAGAATTATATATTGAAAGAAATAAGAAGTTAAAAAAAATATTAAAATATATATAAAAATTATTTATTCAAAGAAGTAATAAATTAAAAAGTATTGAAGTAAATATAAAAAATAACATAGTTGTTGTGATACTAATTTTAATTTATTGCAATATTTAAGAGATAAAAATGCATTTAAGTATAATGCGTTGTTTCTAATTACTTTTTTTTTAATTTAACACAATAAATTAGAGAAAAAAATATCATTTTACATACCGTAAATCTGCACTTAATTTAACAAAAAATATCATTTTTAATTTAATAAAATAAATATACAGTGTTCTGTTAATAATTTTATAAAAATCATAATCCAAAAAAATAATATATTAAATTAAAATATAAAATTTAAATAAAAAATATAAAGATGTAGAATCAATCATAGGAACAAATGAAAAATATAGGATTAGAACAAGCCAAGTAATTCCCTTATAAGCAAGGTGGTCTAATAAGATTTTGGTTGATGATATATACATCTCTTTTTTTTCTATAAGTACACCTCCTTTTAAAAAAATAATTAAATTTTTTAAATTTTTTTTAATTTTTTTTTAATTTTACACCGACAACATTTTATTTAGTACCTTTTTTTAACACATTTTCCTTTTTTTTTCTTTCAATTTTTATATGTACCCCTTTACCTTTCTTTCACCCCACCTATTTTGTTAATATGTGAAAATTGAAAGAGAACAAAAAGTGTATGAAAAAAAGAAAGTAGCAAATTAAAAGTTGAAGGTGTAAAATTAGAAAACTTAAAAAAAAAATACAATATTTTATAATTTTTTTAAAAAAATAAAGGAGGTGTACTTGTAAAAAAAATGGAGGTGTATATATCACGAGGCTAAGATTTTCCCTGTTACTTGTCATATATGGGCCTGTGAATATTTTGTGGGCCCATTATGTCCCAAAGATCCTCGAACGTGTGTATATTATTTTCTGTACAAATTCATAGCTGTGTATCATCAAGGACCACTATCATGTGACCAATTAATATACAGATTTGCAATTAGTTTGTGGGGTTTGAAATAAAACATTGAATAGGTGCACGTGGAAAATTTTAGTGCACAAATTGTGATTTCTTCATCATCACCATAGCTTTTGTTCTACTTGCATTGGTGGAGTTGTGTCAATCGTTTCTGATATTTTTTTTTCGTATTATATAATTGACACTAAAGCACAATGAAACAGTTACAAAAGTCTCTCACCAAGCCTCATAAAATAATGTCAAAGAGCATAAATACATGCACAAAATTAAAGACCACAATATTGATTGATATTGTGGTTAGACTTTTTTTTTAATATAGAAAATTGATATAATGAGAAGGCAATCATAATATTATTGGTAGAGTGTTAATGATATATTGGAGATGTTAATAAAGGTCTATTTAAAGTTTAAAAGATTATTACACATGTCTAAGCAATAAATAGTTTCATTTAGTTGCAGTTATGTGGTGGTTAAATAGCACTTATATATTTTAGGATGATTTATTTAACAAATATTTCATTACTAAAATTATATTATTGTGAGTGAGATTAATTTTTAACTCAATAAATTTAGAAATATTTATGACATTATAAAATATAATTGCACATAATTGAAGGGACATACTTATTGTTAAGGTGCAAGAACCATTGTCTATTGTAATTATAATTTTTATTTTATATTTTAATTTGCTATGTATGTAGTTGTAAATGAAGGGGTGATTCTTAAACTATATATATATATATATATATATATATATATATATATATATATATATATATATATTAATATATATATATATATATAACTCTTCACACTTTTTTTTTACGTGAAATTGATTTTCCATTCATGAATTGGACAACAACCACAAATCATTCAAAGAGAAGAAGTGAACCATAAATTTATAGCCTAAATCTCAAGTTAAAACATTATTTACCTATAATTTGTAAAACATCATTTACATGAAATTACATCATGTTATGTGTCATGAATTTTTATGATAAGTTAAATTAAATCAGCCTCAATTTTTTTAATTAATTATTTAAATGAAATAGACTTTCCTTTACATAATTATATTAATCAACAACTAAATTTCTTCAATTAATATTAACCATGGTAAAATCTTAAATTATAAATCATCATTGAAAATTTTATTAATTAGAAAATTGAGATTTTAAAAGTTTAAAATATTAATATATATATATATATATATATATTATAACTAAAATAAATATTTAAGAATTAAATTATTTTTATATGTACAGCCAAAAAATAACTTTATATAATATTTTAATTTTAATTTTATATTTTTATAAATATACTCGTTCATTGCACCATATATTTACTAATTTTGCATTAAAATCTAACCTTTTGTTTAAAGAGCGAACGACGTAGATAATAAAGATTGAATAAATACATAATTATATAACAAGAGTGTGTCAATTAGTATAATTTTTTTATATTAAATTTAATTATATAAATAAAAAATACTTGAAACCCAAATAAAACGAGGGTAACATAAACAAATTGTGTTCCTCAAATTTCTTCGAGTCAACCCAATTTTATATATATATATATATATATATATATATATATATATATATATATATATATATATATATATATATATATATATATATATATATGAGGAGGGTTCAAACAATACCGGTGTAACTTTTACTAAGTGTTACACCGCTCAATAACTTTATATTAAATATAAATTTTGAAAATCCAACCGTTAGATTGAAAGTTCATATCTCTTAGATCATATATGTCAAATTTTGTTAGAATTGAACAACAACTTGAAGGTAATCAAAGTGTTCACATTTTAGTATATTTTGAAATGTATATATTACGTCAATTTTATTTTATGAGAATGAAGTATCAAATCATCTTATATTAATATAAAATTTGATATATATGATCTAAGAGATATGAACTTTCAATCTAACGGTTGGATTTTCAAAATTTATATTTAATATAAAGTTATTGAGTGGTGTAACACTTAATAAAAGTTACACCGGTGTCATTTGAATCCTCCTCTATATATATATATATAAAAGGAGGGATCCATTTACTCTAAGTAAGTCTACTTAAACTTATTTTGTTCAATAAATCATGTTTTATATTAAATTTCAATCCGTTGAATTTAAAGTTCTTAATGTATAGATCAAATATGTAAAATTTTAAAAATTTGAAAATTATTTGATATTTTATTTCATTTATTCAAATTGATGGAAAATCATAAAAACATGTTATCTATTAATTTGAATTAATAAAACGAAGTATCAAATTATTTTCAAAATTTTTTAAATTTTACATATTTGATATGTACATTAAAAACTTTAAATTCAATAGTTTGATCGTTGAAATTTGACATAAAGTATGAATTATTGAACGAAATAAGTCTAGATAGACTTATTCATAGAGTAAACAGTTCTCTCTTGTATATATCATAAGAGATCTCCCAAATCTTTAGTATGATGATCAAACCGTCCAAGGAGGAGGTTGTTTTCTTTTTTATCAACTCAACCATTGCATTCGGACAAATGAATGTAATCCACTAATTCACAAGACAAGACCAATAAAGATGGCTCTCCTACCATTGTTTTTGTCTTTTCTCCCCACCTTCCTTTTAATCTTATGAAAGTTATTGTTGCCTCTAAAAATTTACTAACTTGATAGGTGGTTAAGCAATTCATATGGAACCAAAAATAAATGCACAACGGCCAAAACTAAAAAATCAAATCCATATACCGTCGATTGGATGGAAATTTGCACTGTTAAAAGAAAAAGATTTCAATTTAAAAAAAAAATAACTTCTCAAACTAACATCGAATTTTTAAGTTAACAAAATTTTATATTTTGATATTATGTATTTTTTTTTTTTATGTTTTTAGATAAAATTAAGTATAAAACAGACAAAACATATAACTTAACAAGAGTAATGGGAAAATATTCAGCAGATAGATTTCGATAAAAGCAATAATGAATACATATAAGTATGAAAACTTAACAATATTACAATTTCCTATAACATGTTTTGATTTAATTCATTTTCAATAAAAAAAACATTGAATATAAACAAACACATATTTTGATATTGATAAACCTATTATATTAAGACAACATGTTGAATATATGAAACAATATTTTTAGATTTTTTTATTAAGATATATTAACCGAACATAAACACATATAACTTATATAGTATTTTTTTGATATTTTTATATTGAATTTATATATATCAAATATAATATAAACATATAGATTGATACATATAAATATTTAAAAGAAAGGGTTGTCAAAAGAGAAAGAATCATAGAAAGACAAATAAGTCATGGATAGAAGACAGGGTCATAGATAGTATAAGAAGGAGTTATCGAAAGATGAAAGAATTATAAAAAAACAATGAAATTGAAAAAGAAGAAATTAATCAACTTGATGAGTTACATACATTGCTTTTTCAAGACCTGTAGTCCCATATGTGTGGTGCGAATGATGTTTGGAATGTAGTGTAAGATGTAATCATAAAAGAAAATGATGATTTATGTTCTTTATTTATGAAATTCATAGTCTAACAATGTGTACAATAACTACATACCTAATCTATTACAAGATAGTGACATGTGTTAAGTTGGTTACATGTTTGAAAAGTAGTTAATAACTTATTTCTTTAAGTGTAAATAGTTGCTCTACAATCAATCATGTTTCTCGAGAAGTTTTGTCAAGATTTCAAGATAACTATCTATAGAAATAATAAAGACAATAGAAGAGAGATTGAATAGTGTCTATAACAAAATCAACACTTTTTAAAAATAATTAAGTAATAATGAGGTTGTGAGAATGCAATTAAAGAGTAAAAAAAGGGCATAAGGTATTTTTATATTAGTACATCTTAACCATCGAAACTACGTCTAGTTCTTGATCAATCTAATCAAGTTCCACTAACTTTTACAAAGATATACAAGTATTCCTTTATAAGTCACTTCTGACTCAACCTAAACATTCTTTGAGTTGTCTCTTTAAGTAGCTATCCAAGTATTCTTTGAACAATAAAGTGTCTTCAGACTTTAATAACCAAATATTTTTTACAACAAAGTCTCCCCAGGCTTCAAACAATAACACAAAGTTAAAGCTAAGAAATTATTTGTTTTGTCTTACTTTCAAAACGTGACACAAGCAAATTAAGTACATGATTTTACAAAAAGAATGAATAAGGATTTTACAATTGTTGTTTTCTCTTTGTTTTTGAGACTTCAAACTTCTTCATATAGGGACTTCATGAAGATGATCATTGCAAAATCTTAAGCATCTCTCACAGGGTTATTTCATCCATATTCATTTTTCTTCCTTATAGGGAGCATGTTTGTTGGTGCATTATTGAATATGAACATTAAATGCGTTTTACCAAATTGTCACTTCTTATTTGATCTAGGAAACTATTTATCACTTTTAGGGTATTAAATGAAAGGAACTATTATGTGTTAGTCAAAAATGACATTCTTTAATAATTCTCATACATCAAGGGATTTGTTTGTCCTTTGTTTGCTAGAAAGTATGTCTTCATCCTTTTTTTTTTAGTGTGAGTATTAAAGAAGCTTTTATTTCTTTTGATATGTTAAGGAATAACATAGACAAAGATAATTTGATTATCATACATCATAAATGATATATATTAAATGCATTCATCTTATACATACAAAGTGGTTCATCTGAAAAGATTACATGTTATCATAACCAAATCGTTTATTCTAATTTGTCGTATAGTATGATATGAAAAATATGTCTTTGATAAAAACGTCTAAATTTGTTAACATTAAAACCAATAACCTTGAGGGATCCAATATAATTTTTTGATCTAACACTGTCAAACTGCTCAAAAAAGTATAATTGCCTTTTCAAGGCAATTCTCAAATTCTAAAACAAATTTTCTTGAGATTCTAATGTGCCCAAAATTATTATTATTTTATATCTTTATCAAATCATTCTTTTTTTTTTTTTGCAACATAAATCTCAATAAGTAATGGTTGCATACTCAACCAAAATATACTTTTATTGTTTTTCGAAATTGGTTCAAGGAATGGGAACAAGGCAGAGAGCACAATTAGTTTATTTTTCTCTTATTTTACAAAGGTAATTTCATATTGAAATGTATAAGTCAATAATAATTGAATTTTTTTTTTGCATATAACACATAACAACAAATTACAAAACCACAAGAATTAAAACCAAAACCAAAACCTATGGAACACGTACCTAGTGATGATGGTGGCGAAAGATAAGGGAGAAAAAGGCGACTAGTGGCGGTGAACAACAACAAAGAGAGGGTAAACACAAGGGGTACAAACAACATCAACGACGGTGAGGAGAAAAGAATGAAGAGTGGAGATGACTAGCATCAACAACAAGGACAAACACGACTAGCAAAAGAAGAGAATGTGAGAAACATATGCAACAAGAATGAACGAGAATGATGGAAGGTGCATATGTCCAAAATTATAAAGGACTTTTAAAATCGATCTTCTCATAAATCGATTTTGTGTGTGACATATGAAATTGGTCATAGAAGTAACCAATTTCGTATGTGACATATGAAATTAGGTGTCAACAACCAATCTCTTATGCCCTGCATATGAAATCGGTTACTTCTATAACTGATTATGTATTGACTTTTAAAATTAGTCATAAGCCAACCAATTTTAAAAGTAACGCAATTAATTATAAAATTGTCATTTCATCTCTTTTTAAATTGATTGTTTTATGAATGATTTTAAAAGTCGACATTGTATCCATATTTTGCTCCAATGATTAAACATCCTTTTATCCTTACAAATGTATAAAAGTTTACTTTCAATCTCCAACTTTTCAATATTGTCAACTTTTAATATTCTACTTTTAAATATATTTAAAGAAAAATTGCAATGATCTCTCTAAGGTCTTTTTAACTAATATATACCTCCCATTTAGTTTTTAAATGAATACTAATCTTTTTTTTATTTATTTATCTAAGTACACATACAACCTCTTATATAAGGTAGTACCATTTGTACACAATTAAGATAAAATAAATTATTAATGCAAGTGTCAATAATTGAATGAAATTTTATCTCTTACTCAATTTTAACTCTCAAATTATATCTTAAATATCATGTTTGTTATAATTTAAAAAATATATCAACTTCAAAATTAAAGTGAAAATTTTCATTAAAAAAAAAACAGAACATTGGATATAATTAAGAAATGAAGAATAAATGCATGATTAATAGAATATGAATTGATTTTTATTTTTTTTATTACTTCAATAATCACATTATTCTATGAGAGGTGTGTAATTTTAAAAAAATTAATGAAGAGTTATGTTATATTTAAAAATATTTCAAGAGGAAATAAGTGCAACTTTTCCAATATTTTATGCATAACTTTGCGTAAAGTAAAGGAATCCAACCAAGACTTACATTACGGACAAACAATCTAATTAAAAAAAAAATGTTAAGCAACTCAGATCAACTTGTTGGCCTTCGTACTTGGTGCAAGGAATTAATAATCTCTAAACAATGAAACAATAATTGAATTAAAGACTATTAAACATTATATGTGATCTGATCCTATCAAGAGCTTTGACTTTGTGAAATGCTTTCCTCGTTATTAGTTTAATTAGTGCCCTCATTAAGGGTCTCTCGTCTTCTTGGTTATTCATTTTTGGTGCCATAAGCATAGTGGGAGAGAATGGTTAGGGTTTGGAACTCATGGTGGGTTTTTGTTTCTGTGCTGCTTTTGTTCCATGTCACCTCTTCGCATTTCATCGTCAAGAATTTACCAGGTTTTGGGGATCTTCCATTCACATTGAATACTGGGTCAGTTAGAAACCTTTTTTTTTTTTTTTTTTGTGTGTGTGTGTATTAATTTCTTGTGGTATATTATAATATAAAGTTAAAATGTTGTGAGCAACATATAACATATAATAATCATATATAGATACATTGGTGTGGGAGAAAGAGAAGAAGTGCAGCTATATTATTACTTTGTTGAATCTCAAAGGAGTCCCTTGAATGACCCTTTTCTTCTTTGGCTCGTTGGAGGTCCAGGTTGCTCTGCACATTCTGCTTTCTTCTATGAAAATGGTAATAATCTTAATTAGTAGTGTTTTCATATCATTGTTTTTAATAATGTTCCAATCATGTTTTCCTATTATATATCATTCTTTTCTTGCTAATGCTTTTCTTATTTTTAAAAATACTAGTTGAAAAAAATTAATTACTTGTTATTGTAGAAATTTTATGATGAATATAAATATAGTCAAAATATACTTGAACAATTTTCATCATCTCATAAGTTAACTTTTGAGATTGAGAAATTTTAATTTTAAAATTATTATTTTTATTTAATTTTAATGGTGATGATAGTATATAACATTTTTACATAGCCAACTAATTAAATATTATTGTTAATAAATTTTTTAATTATTTATTATAAGAGTAATTTACGTTTTCTTCTCCTAAAAACAAAAGAATATTATAATATTATACTCTCTTATATTAAAATATGCAATTTAGTGTCATTATAGGTTGGTACGAAAAATTTAGGATCTAATTCAAGTTTGTATTTTTCATAACGTTAATTTGACATTCTCTAACACTAATAGAATATCAGTTTGACACTAAATGTGATATTCTTTGGGTAGATCTGCGTGGACCCCCATTCAACAACCAAAATCTTAGTTCAAATTGAATCTATTATAATCATATATTCAAAATAAAGTTCACAAAGTGAAAAAGGAATTACGGTCATGAAAAACTTTTTTGGTCCCTAGATGTTGACATATGTTGCATAACATATATAAGTTCATGAGATTTAATAGTCGTTTTAGTCTTTCACAATTTTAATATTTAAATGGAACTAAAGTGTAATTAAGTTATGTTAGTATAAATAGGTGACAGAAATAAGTTGATATATAAACTTAAGTAGGTGACTAACATATTCAGAATAACTCGATCATTTGGAATATGAGATTAAAGGTAGAATAATTGGTGCATTTTGTTTAAACTAGATTATAAAAAGCTAGTTAAAGTAATTAATTATAAACTGACAGAGTGATTTAGCAAACACAGATTCAAGTATTGTACGTTGAAAATCTTGAACACACGTTTATTTGGATGTGTATATATTTAAAATACCATCACAATAATGTTGATATTAATATTATGAATGAAGGGTCCTCATCACGTCCATTCTAATTCGGTTAATAATTGGTTTTCCTTACGTGGCTGAATTCGGTTGGTTAAATTGTAGGGCCATTAATTTTTAATTATGAGGATTTTAATGGGAGCTCTCCAACACTTCTATTGAATCCGAACACTTGGACAAAGGTGAGAAACTACAAGCTTATAAACGTTTTTTTTTTTTTTTTTTTAATAAAGAATTTCTCTAAAAAAATATTTTTTATTTTTAATAAAAAAATTCTAAAAAATACTTTTAACTTATATCCAAACAAATTCTTCTATGTATAGTATACGTTTCTAATGCGTTAACTAAATATAGAAGTAAAATTTCTTCCTACATAGAAAATGATGGGTAAAATTAGAAGCACAATAAATATTAAATCTAACACTTTAAATATATTACTCTAACCTCCTATTAATATGTTGATCCTAATTTAAAATCAGAAAGTTTTAGTATAATGTTAATTATTAATATATTCATATTATTTTTCTAGTCTTTTGAGTTGTAAAATAATAAAATTTTATAATGAAGTCATTTTAACATTTTTTTTTCAAGAACTCTGCCAAACTTTTTTTTTTATTTTATTTTATAATTTGAGGTAGAATTTAAGTAATTTTAATTTTTTTTGGAGTTGCAATTGTTGCATGTATAGTCTATATATATAATTTACGTATTATAGACAAATATAATTCTTTTTTGAACATAGTTTAATACTTTAATTGAAGTGTTAGCTTCTTTTATTAAAGTCCATAACTTCTTGATACTTTTAATTCTTAAAAACAACTCAAGACAATTAATTAGTATCATGTCAAATAAATATCTTAAACATTACATCAATAATGAAAATAATATTTAATAATTTATATTAAAAATAATTTATTTTTATATTAGAAATTAAAATGCACAATTTAGAAAGTGAAATTTCCACCCATTCAATTAGACATTTTATATATTTTTTTCCCCTTTCAAAGGTACATTTGCATACAAGTGTTACATCAATCAGAATAAGTTTAATGTTTAAAATGCCTATTTATAAAAGAGATGAGAATAAAACATTCTTTAATTTTATGTAAAATTGCACACAAACTCTTATTTTCTTGACTTTACACTAGTCACGTAATTATTTAAAAAATATTACACTGACATCTCTTAAATATTACATTAATCCCTTAATTGTTTTAAAAAAATTATACATTGATGTAAAAAAAATGCTATAAACATAAAAAATTAAGAAATGTGCGTGTAATTTCATGAATCCTTGAAGTGTAAATGTAGTTTATCCTTGAGATAATGTATGGGGATTTTTTTTTCTTTTTATTCGTTTACTCTATGAGTAAGTCTAACTAAAATTATTTCTTTTAATAACTCATGTTTTACATCAAATTTCAACGATCCAATCGATGAATTTAAAGTTCTTAATGCATAAATCAAATTTGTAATTTTTTTAAAAATTTGAAAAATCATTTGATACTTCGTTTCATTAATTCAAATCAATATATAAAATAATTTTATGATTATTTGTCAATTTGAATTAATGAAATGAAGTATGAATTATTTTCAAAATTTCTAAAAATTTGTAGACTTGATTTATGCATTAAGAACTTTAAATTCAACAGTTGGATCGTTGAAATTTTATATAAAACATGAGTTATTGAATAAAGTAAGTTTAGATAGACTTGCTCAAGTTTAAATAGACTTACTCATGTTCTACATCAAATTTCAATGATCTAACCGTTGAATTTAAAGTTCTTAATGTATAGATCAAATATACAAATTTAAAAAAAAATTGAAAATCCTTTGATACTTCGTTTCATTAATTAAAATCAATGTATAAAATGATTTTATGATTATTTGTCAATTTGAATTAATGAAATGAAATATCAAATAACTTTCAAATTCTTTTAAAAATTTGTTGACTTGATCTATACATTAAGAACTTTAAATTCAACGATTAAATCGTAAAAATTTGATGTAGAACATGAATTATTGAACAGAGTAACTTTAAGTAAGTTTAGATAGACTTATTCTTAAAATAAATATTATTAGGATGACAAAATCACAATTGGTGACATATATACCACCTTGGAACAAGGAATGTCATACTAGAAATTTGAGTATTGATACAATATTAAATCCTTTTGAAACTGATCAACTGTAATTTTGTAATTTTTTTTAAGGTACTCAACATATTATATGTCGATGCACCCGTTGGAACGGGATACTCTTACTCAAAAACACAAGAAGGCTATTATAGCAATGACAAGCAATTGGTGGAACACATCTATGATTTTCTCCAAAAGGTTTGCATTATTGATATTTTTCTTTTGGTGTTATAATTATAAAATATAGTATATGTATTCACGGCATAAATTATTATTACAATGTAATTTAATCACAATTTGTCATATATGATTAAAAATTTTACTAATATTTACAATAATTATTTTGTAAATATTATGTTAATCACATTACTTTATAACTAAATTTTTTTATCCAATGATATATAAAACATGTTTTATGATAAGTCATGCAAGGTCAAATTTACTATATTAGTCTTTGATTATTAATTTTACAGCAATGTGTAGACTATGTATTAAAAAAAAATATTGTTAACCACAGTTTGTGATTAATTTGATAGTATTTTTTATAGTAAGAAAACATTCTCTTAATTAAATTTGATTTGATATTCTTAATAAAGGGTCATTATTAATTTATTATTGTTTTCGTTATCTACACATGATGCTAAAATTTAAGTCTTTATCTTTCCCTCATCACTTCCTCTCTTTAACTCAGTGGCAGGTGGATTACCCTGAATTCAGATCGAACCCCTTTTACATTGGTGGTGGTTCTTATTCAGGCAAAGTTGTTCTTCCCCTTGCTCACAAAATATACGAAGGCAAGTATTAATTATATATGGATTTTTACAATATATATGATTCTACCAATAAAATGATCATAATGAGTAAATTTCACTTCTCTTGTAAAAATACTTAAAATATGCTTTCTCTCATCTTATTTTCAAATATATTCTTCTCTTTTATCAAGGGAGTTTAGCTCACCTAGTTGACTAGTGTGTGTGAATTGGTGTAATATTTTATACTGAATTCGATTCCCACTAATTAAAAAACATTTTTCTCTTCTTTTGATAGATTAATGTTAATTACACTTAACATAAATGAGTTTTTAAATTAAAAAAATGTGAATGTGCCTTTCAATGTTGCTTTTTTTTTTTTTTTGCTTTACAAATTCAGATGTCACCGACAATTAGTTTAACCTTTTGGTTATTGATTTAACACTTTTAGAAGGTAGAATGAAGTTTTAAATATCATCTAAAATATTTGTTTTACTTTTTAAGGTCACAAAATTGATATATGATGTTAAAAAAACCTTAAAATCAAGATGGGAGCATTATGAATATAATAAAAATCCGTTTTATATTAAAATGAATTCAAGTGCTTATAACAGAATTTTCTTTTAATAAAATGAATTGTATATTTTAAAATATTAGATAGTGTGTAATTTAAACATCTCTTAAGGAAAAAAGAAATATAATTTAATCAGTTCAAATTACTTCAATTTTTATCAATATATTGTTTACTGATTTTGCAGATTATAAAGCAGGACGCTCACCAATCCTGAACTTCCAAGTACAAAAATATGCTTATGTTTTTTACGTTGTTAGCATTTCATGGATGCCGTGATAATAGTATCAAATATGTTCTATTAAAATTTTTGGATTTTTCTCTTGAATTTTACTATAGGGCTTTGTGCTTTCAAGTCCAAGCATCGACACTTTCCTGGACAATAACACAAAAGTTGAATTTGCTCACCAACGGACACTTATATCGGATGAATTGTATGAGGTTAATTTAATAGCTTTAAAATAATTATAGTTAATTGTTTATCATATATATATATATATATATATATATATATATTAGTTATTGGTATTCTTAGAAATTGCTTAACTTAAATTTGGTGCCATTTTGCTTTTCAGTCAATTAAATCTAATTGCAATGGTGATTATGTCAATCTTGATCCTAACAACAAAAATTGTATGTCAGATTATGAAGCCTACTATGAGGTGGGAAAACATCTACATTTTTCACTACAAGTTAGTTTATAATTTCAAATATATTTTTCTAACGCTATAATATTTGCTGTAGTTAATTCGTTACATAGATGAATACCAAATTTTGCGACGAAGTTGCAAGCTTGCATCTAAGGAGAATCAAAGAATTCTTTCCGAAGAGTTTAAAAATATCCGCCAAACCAAATTTAGGTGTCGGGTATGCATACTCATTCCCACTCACTCACTCACTCCCTTTCTCTCTATATATATAGAGAGAGGAGAGATCCTTTTACTCTAGGAATAAAATTACCTAGAGTTACTTCATTCAATAACTCATGTTCTACATCAAATTTTAATGATCCAACCATTCAATTTAAAGTTCTTAATGCATATATCAAATCTGTAAATTTTTAGAAAATTTGATGATCATTTGATACTTCGTTTCATTAATTCAAATCAATGTATAAAGTGATTTTATGATTATCCGTCAATTTGAATTAATGAAACGAAGTATCAAATAATTTTCAAATTTTCTAAAAATTTACAGATTTGATCTATGCATTAAAAACTTTAAATTGAACGGTTGGATCGTTAAAATTTAATGTTGAACATGAGTTATTGAACGGAGTAACTCTAGATAGTTTTATTCCTGGAATAAAAGAATTTCTCCTTATTTATATATATATATATAGTGTCTGTGTGTAACCATATCTAATGAGAACAAAATTTATTATCAAAGATCAAAAAATTAAATAATAATTTTTTAAATTATAGATAAAAATAATGAATGATTAAGATTAAAATTTAATTATATATAGACACTCATTTATAAGATCATTATTATCATCGTCTTTATGTCTATTACCACTATCATTACTACTATCACTTATACTATCATTATTATCAATATTGTTGTTGATGTTACCATTATTATCATCACTTCCATATGTTAGTGATAACTGTAATAATGATGATAATAACACTACAACAAAATTTGTTATTAATGACAATTATTTAATGGTAATAATTTAATTGTCGCCATATATAAAAATATTAATGACTAATATATAATAGCCACTAAAAATATATTTATATTATACTAAAGTTTACTATTAGTGACAATTATTTATTAGAAAAAACTTAAGTCCCACATCGATTAAAGATAAGATAATTAAATAATATATAAGTGAGTAATAACTATCACCTTACAGGTTCATTTTATAGGATTGACTCCTAATTCACTATTCTAAATTGGTATCAAATCACCCATTGTTACCAAGTTCAATAGTGCTATAAAACAATTAGAGTACAACTTTCACCTTATAAATCTCACATCTCTTAAAAGACAAGACAATTAAAAAATATATAAATAAAAGACAACTCTCATCTTACAAATCCCACATCGAGTAGAGATAAAAAAGTATATAAGTTATGAATTTATAAAAGGAAATTATAAGAATAAATTATTTAAAGTAAATGAGACAATTGAAAAAAATAACTTTTAATAGCCTTTAAAATGGCTACTAGAATTGCCACTAAAAAAAATAAGTTTTTTCGACAATTTAGTAGATCTTTACCGGTATTTTATATAAATGTCGGTAATAGTATTAGCGACACTAGATACACCAGTCATTATTTAAATGCTGGTAAAAAAAATAATGGCCATTTATAAGACCGCTAAATAATAAATTAATTATTGCCACAAAAAACTAATTTTGATGTAGTGTATTGATGTTGGTATTGTCAATGAATGGTATTGATGATGATATCCGTGGAGGCAACACCAATAATGATTTTATGGATGAATGTTTATAATTAAGTTTCAATTTTAATTATTAATTATTTTTATCTATAATTTAAAGGTTATTATTAAGTTTTGTCATCTCCCATAATAAGAAATGCTCTCATAGTTAACTTTCAGTTTGAATGATTATTTTTAAAATCTACCATTAAATTGGATGTTTCTTTATCCTATATTATATATACAAAGTTTTATATTAATATAAAATAATTTGATACCCCATTAGTGTCATCACTTCTATTGTCATTATTATTAATATTATCGCTGTTGTCACCATTACCATCGTCACTTCCATATGATGGTGCTAATAGTAACAATGATGATAGTGGTGATGTTGGTAATGTCAATGAGTGGTGTTGATGGTGATATTCGTGGAGGTGACAATAACAATGATTTTATGGATAAATGTTTATAATTAAGTTTCAATCTCAATCATTAATTATTTTTTTATCTATAATTTAAAGGCTATTATTAAGTTCTATCATCTCTCATAATAAGAAATGAGTTGAAAAATTATTTTCAAAATCCACCATTAAATTGGATGTTTCTTTATCCTATATTATATATACAAAATTTTATATTAATATAAAATAATTTGATACCCCATTCATATAAATTAAAATTAAATTAATATATACATTTCAAAATATAATAAAATATGAATAATTTAATTATCATCTTATTATTGTTCAATTTAAAAATAAATTGACATTTACATTCAAGGTAATATAAAGTTATAATTTAACAAATAGAATTGACGAAATTCACTTATAATATAAAGTTATTAGACAATATAATAATTATAAAAGTTACAACAATATAATTTACTTTTTCTGTATGTATGTATGTGCAGGTAGTAAGTATATATATATATATATATATATCACATAAGTCTGGATCTATTGATATCAACTGAAAATCTAAAAACTTATACCAAATATTAATTCAATAACTTTTTATATAATATAATTAAATTTAACCAATTAAACTGTTGAATTATATAATATTATATTTAAAATTGTGTATATCAAATTTCACATTATTTAAACTCTTCTAAATTTGATATCTAAAAATGAATATTTACATAAATTTTAAAAATACATATTATACTTAAAAAATAAAATAATGTGATAAATTATTGAATAATTTTATAATTATGTGAAATTAAATATGCACGATATTGAGTATAATATTATATAATTTGATAATTAGATGAATTAAATTTATATTATAATAATTCATAAGTTCATGATTTTTACGATTAATATATTGATCTAGGATGACGAATACGCGGTTGGAGAATTATGGGCAAATGACCCACATGTTCTAAAGGCTCTTCGAGTTAGAGAGGTAAACAGTAATAAACATTCCTTTAATAATTAGATATGAACAAAATAAAAATTGCATATCAAAATTAATTAGCACAATAATCATTAATTCAAACAAATGTAATGTCAACACAGGGAACTAAAGAGGAGTTCCGAAGATGCAATCACAGTTCTGCATTTACATTGAACGTTCCTAGTGTCGTTGAATACCTTCAAAATCTTACAAACACAAACTTGCGATCTCTAATTTACTGGTAAGTTCTTTAAATTTTCCCTTTAATAGTTGCAATCTTACGTACGTGAGCATACTTACAAGTTAAAAGAACTTCGGTAAAGTTAAGCAAAAAAAATATTCCGTTAATTTAGAAGATAATATCTTTAAATAATATATGGGAATGAATTTCATTGCCCATGACAAATTATGATATTAGGAAAAATCATTATTTAGAATACGAGTTTAACAAAATTTTGTAATTTTTAATAAATTTTAACAAATAGAAAGAAATGTGTTCAAAATAGTATGACATAAGTATGTTTTTAGAATTTCTCAACAAGAAAAATAAATTATTCACACTAATGTATGAAAATTAAAATTTAAACTTATAAGACTATAATTTTATGCAATGTTACTATAAATATTTTTAGACCGTTAGTTAGAGTTGGTTTGGATAATTTTTTTTATTAGTCACTTAAAGGAATAAAACAATAAAAAAAAAGTTTTTTCATATATAAATTAAAATTAAATTATATATAAATAAAAAAATATTAAAGAAACTAATATAAGAGAATTTCTATTAAATTAATTTATGCTTAAGTTATTTTTAACTATTAAAAAAATTTATTTCTATTTTTCTTCTCATAAGTATGTTAAGACAAATTTATCCAAATAAACTCTTAATCAAAATTCATCTTAGATACAGCTTTTAAAGTAATTATATTATAAAAATTAACAAACTTATGATACGTAATAGAAAATATGAAATAAATGACTGTATATATTATTGATACATTCTTATTAAATTCATTTTTACAGCGCCGATCTTGACCTAGCGTTACCATATCTTAGTTCACTTTCTATTGTCAAGTCGCTCAAATTGAAATTGGATATGGCTTGGCATCCATGGTTCGTTGATGGTGAAGTGGCAGGGTTAGTTTCATGAATATTGAATACTTTTACTTAAAAAATTTAATCAAATTATTAATTTAACAAATTTATACACAGATATGCAGAGGAACACAAGAAAAGTGAGTATTGTCTAACGTACGCCATTGTGAAGGTAGGTACTCATAAATTGAATATTATTATTACGAGTTTGTTAGATGAAATTTCTTTGTGTTTTTGTTGAGAGTCGAGCCAAAATGTAGGAGAAATTCATATCATTTTCTATACAAAATATGCATAAAAATTGAAATTTGAGAAAGGAATCTATTACGACTTATGAGGGGGAAAAAATATAACACTGAATATGACCTCATATTATTGATCTGAAAAAGAAAATATACAAAAAGACTTATATACATGCCTCATGATGAGAAGATATGTAAGTGTAGTCATAAAATGACTTAGTTGTTGAATCACAAAACTATTATCAGGTCTTGTGGTGGTTAAATATACAAGTTTGCCGGTTAATCTTCTATAATGTTGCTAGAACATCAAGAGTTGTTCCTTCTTGATTAATTTTGTTCCTTTGATAATTAGTGTAGAAATATGTTTTACAACTAACAATCCATATTCAACCAAGTTGTCTAAAGCATATTTTCTACGGAAATGGAAAATGTGTATGTTTACCTTATTTCGTGCAATTTCAAGGCCAAGAAAAAACTTTAAATAACCTAATTTTGAAAACAATGTCCATGAATGATTGGGAGATTGACAATATCCTTTGGAAGTGACAGTAGGAGATAGTTTAACAAACCATTGTCTACTAGACTATTTTAACCCATAAATTGACTTGAGCAATCTACAAACTTGGTGAGGCTTGGTGGGAGTGATTTCTGGTGGTAGCTACATATAAACTTCTTCATCTAAGTTGCCATGAAGGAGGACATTCTAGACATCAAATTGGTGTAAGTGCCAATTCTATAATGGCGTCCTTGAATAGGCTCAAATGTTTAGAGGGCTCTATATATCCATATCTAAAAGATCATGTGGGTAATATGTGTGAGTGGTGCTTTAGGGAAAAGGTAATTTTCATTGTTTATCCATGTGGCAACAATCACACTCAAGTTCTTTTATCAAAGAGAATACATGGGAAACTAGAACAAAGTTCCTACAAAACATTATGAGAAGGGTGGCCTAACTATAGTATCACAAATAAAAAATACTATGGGATAAATCATCGTTATTATTGGTAGAATTTACGCACTATAAAACATTATTAGCATACAAAAGAAGGAATTAGAAGTTTTATTAAGAATGTAGAGGTTGTTATTAATCTCAGCATGCCCAATCATCTTCAGGGTATGCAACCCATCTATAACATAAGAATTTGGTCAGAAAATCAACTTATAAGAGAATTAATTAGTCAATTTGTTAACAAAAATTAAACTGAAATGAAATTTTGGTATGTGCAAAACATCTTTAAGATAAAAATCAAATGAAAAATGTTTTGTTCCAAAGTGATACGCATAGGCAGTGAACCATTGGGTCATTTGACAAAAATAAGAGTGATTTTAAAAAAGAGGAGAAATAATTAATGGAAGGGCAAACAAGGTTAGAAGCTCCAAGTCTGTGATACAAATAGAACTAGGAGGCCAAGAATTGTCTGATTCCATTACACTTGAAACCAAATGAGCATTAGAATTAGAATTGCTTTGCTTACTCATTACATTCACAGAAGTTAAAAAGTTTTTCTTAGAAGAATGAAGGAAGGAAATCAAGTATTGATAGTCATCTCGATATAGCTGAAAAGGTTGCTCATTTGTGTTATAAGTAGTTGGTTGTTTTTGTTGTGGAGTCTATTATTGGTATTGGTATTGGAATCAATTGAAATTTGTAAGGTGGTGCTTTGAGTCTTGGTTCTAAAGCCATGCGGAAGTCATCACTATAAGAAAAATGTAAATTTTTTACGGAAAATTTCTAACGGATATGAATCTGTTAGAAATTTTCGACGGAAATATAAATCCGTCAGAAATTTCTGACGGAAATATAAATCCGTCGGAAATCTTATTTTTAATTATTATTTTTAATTATTATTTTTAATTTATTTTTTTAATTTCTTATTTTTAATTTATTATTTTAATTTCTTAATTTTAATTTATTATATATATTTGTAGTATTAAAAAATTTATATATCTTTTAAAGGTATAAATATATATTATAATTATTTATTACAAGTTTTTTATATCTATGATTAGTATTAAAAATGAAAATAAATTAGGTCATACTATATTTTATTATAATTTACTTGGTTTGAACCTAACTTTCTTTAAAAATATATATTTTAAGTATGACTTATTTATCTATCATAGACAATTTTTAAATGTTTGGGTAGAACTACAATCATAAAGACTTATTTTATAATAATTTAACACTATTAAAAATATAAAAATAAATATGTAAAATTTATAAAAATAAAGTTTAATTTATTTATGATATAAATATGTTTTTAATATCTAATATATATTTTTAGATGATAATTTATTTTAAAATATATCTTATAATAACAATTCTAAATGGAACATAAATCTTATAATTTTTCTTATTTTGATTTTTTTAATCAATGTATACAATTTTACTATTTTGATTTTTTCAATCAACGTATACAATAAATAATAAAAAAAAAAGAAGATAAACATGGATGCTACAAATTTTATTTTATCAAAAAATTATTTGTTTTAATATATTACATTATATATGTGAATATTAAGACATATATATATATATATACATATATATATTATAATTAAACTTTTTAAAAAATTAATTCATTATTAAGAAAAAAAATTATTACATGAGAATTAATTTCTTTCAAAAATTTGACAGATATCAAATAAATAAACATTTTTTCTGAATCTATATATTTATTTTATTAGAATATAATTTTTATTTTTTAAAATTATTATTTTTTTAGATAAAAAATTATGTATATGTCAAATAGTAGTGAGGGCAAGTGCCTCACTATTCCAAACGTGCATCTGTCCCTGTATATATATGTATGTATATATATATATATATATATAATATAGGAGGTTATAATTATACCGGTGTAACTTTTACTAAGTATTATGCTGCTCTATAACTTTATATTAAATGTGAATTTTGTAAATCCAACCGTTAAATTGAAAGTTCATATCACTTTATACGTATCAAATTTTGTTAAAATTGAACAACAACTGGAAGATAATCCAAGTGTTCATATTTTAGTGTATTTTGAAATAAATATATTACATCAATTTTGTTTTATAAAAATGAAGTATCAAATCATCTTGGATTAATATAAAGTTATTGAGCGGTGTAATACTTTGTAAAAGTCACATTTAATATATATATATATATATATATATATATATATATATATATATATATATATGTGGGGGGTTATAATTACAATGGTATAAATTTTACTAAGTGTTACACCGCTCAATAACTTTATATTAAATGTGAATTTTGTAAATTCAACCGTTAAATTGAAAATCTTTTACTCTTACATCATATATACAAAATGTTAATTATATTAATCGAAGAAGATTTCTTATAAAACAAAATTAAATCTGTCGAAAAATTTATATTTTCGATGAGAAAATTTTTGTAGGAAAAGCTATATTATTGATAGAATATTTCAGACAAATTTATATTTGTCGAAAATGTAAGAACTGGTTTTAAATTTGATATGAAAATATTATGATATAATTAGATAAGATTTTAAGTTAGTATTTTATTAATGGTTGATAATTAAAAAATAAAACATGGATAAATACATTTTTTGAATTTTATATGTTTGATTTAGGATAACTTACAAAATAACTCTTGGTAAAGTTATTCCGCTCAATAACTCATGGTGTGTGTTGAATTTCATCGATCCAATTAATTGTTAAATTAAAAGTTATTAAATTTTACTAATAATTAATATAAAAAAATTAATTAGTTTTGGAATAAATTATTTGCTAATTAACAATATAATTGAAACATTAATTATTTTAAATTATTTAACTAAAATCTTAATGATAATTTACTATATGATCTTAATATTTTTGTATAACTAATATCTGGTTTTAAATTTGATATGAAAATATTATATATAATTAGATAAGATTTTAAGTTAGTATTTTATTAATAGTTGATAATTAGAAAAAAAAAATAAGGATAAATACATTTTTTGAATTTTATATGTTTGATTTAAGGTAAATAAATATATTAAATTAATTAATAATTTATTTAAAATATTAAAATTTAATTTATAAGTATGTAATAAATAAATATTTATAATTGTATAAATTATATTATCATTATAAATTATAAAATTAAATAATATAAATTATAATTTTAAATAAAAATAAGTAGATGTTAATTATAAAAGTAAGTACATATAAATAAAGAATAATTAAATATATTATTATTATAATTATTATTCGTAATATAAAATTATTATATATTATTATTATAGTACAAATATGAGATTGTATATTTGAGGATGACTTAAATGAATTAATTTGTACAAGTTATACTGACAACATACATAGACATTTCGGTAGCTTACTCATCAGAACTTCACAGTTAAGCGTGCTTGACCTGGAAGAGTACTGGGATGGGTGACCTTCTGGGAAGTTTCTCAGAAATTGCACAAATAAGGATAAAACACGCTAAACAGTGAAATATTGTGAAATAGAACCCTTGAGAGGCCAAATATAAGAGTTGTTACATTAATAAATTTATTAAAATTAAAAAAAATTATAATTTTTACGGATTTTTTCATCGGAAATTTTGAAGCAATTTCGACGGATTTTTCCGTCGAAAATTTCTGACAAATTTTTCTGACGGATTTTTTCGACGGATTTTTTTTTCCGACGCCACTTTTTCCGACGAATTGAAATCCGTCAGAAAAAAGAAAAATCCATCGGAAATTTACTTATTTCCATCAAAAATTTCTGTCAAAAATCAGCATTTTTCTTGTAGTGCATGTTTGAGGTAGCATATCTCGATGGTGTGATTTGTAGAAAAACAATAACTACATAACCTTGCTTGCTTTGGATTGGTTCTACTATGACCTCTTTGTTGGGAGGAATTATATTATAGCAAATACAGTGATGTTAGAAGAGTTTTGTAGTGGTTGAGTTTCTTGTTCAATGGCCAAATAAAAGGCTTTGTTGATGGATGGTAACAAGTCCATAAGGAGGATCCATCTTAACACATTATTGTAGGGGTCATTAAATCCTTTGAGAAATAAAATCACATAGTCAATCTTTGTAGAACTTGACAGATTTGCTGAGTTGACAAGTGCAAGAAACTTGGCAACAACAAGTGTGTTTAGGCTGAACATGCCCTAATTCAACCAAAAAAATTTCATATCAATAAAATAGGCAGATAAAGATCTATCACCTTGTCTAATATAGTGAAGGTCTTAAAAAAGGTTAGAGATTCAAAAATGTTTTCTTTGGTGAACCTTTCTTGAAGATTCAACCAAAGTTCTTAGGCACTATCTATACAAATGGTGCTTTGAGAAATATATGGAGAGTTCTAGTAACCCAATAAACTACCATATTATTGCATCACTCCCATGATTCATAGTGAGAATATGCTTTTGCCGAATCTGGTAGACTTCCATTAATGAACTTGAGTTTTTTTTTGGAAGAGAAAGCTTGCTTCATAGATTTGCTCCAATTGTAATAATTAGTGTCATTGAGAGGTGGAGCAGCAAGAACACATCCTAGATTTTCTTTGGGTGAAGATAATAAATATTACTTGTTTTGGCATGGATCTTGAAACTCTTTAGTCATGACAAAGAAGAAAGAAGATGCGGAAGCTACAAGAAGGCTAAATATGATACCATATTAAGAGGAAAATAAAGAAAATACAACACTAAATATGAGAAAACTAAATCTGTATTATTAATCTGGTGAAAATGAATTTTCACTAATGATATATACAAGAGAGAGATGCATCCTTATATAGATGCAGAAATATCCATGACAAACTTACAAAGGAAGCTAACTAATTAACTAACAACAAACAACGTAACAAAGGCTTACAAGAGAAGTTAATTAACTAACTGAATAGTTTACTTGCAATACAACAATCCATACATATATAGGTAAAAATAGAAAAGATACAACAGAGTAAAATGCTATACTCTAATACTAAATAACCTCATATTCTTGATGTGAAAAAAGAAAAGACGCAAGAGGCTTTATATATAGAGGTATGTTACAATTTTGATGTAATTACCTTGTGACTAATATAGAAGGTAAAACAACTTGTAGAAAAAAATTAACCACTTACATTAATCTTTGTTATTTTTACTAGCTATAACATTGTGAAAGTTTACTTATATATATATATATATATATATATATATATATATATATATATATATATTCACGGATTTAAAGAATAATTTTTTATAGGAAAAATCATATTTATAAGTTAATTAATACTTGTGAACACTCATAGATATACTATCATCACTAACAAAATATGTCATGCACTCTTAATTATTCCTGAATACAAGTCTTTAAGACTCACGACAATCATCCTTTCACATCCCTTCTTAATTATACTTTTTTGAGTTGTTATTGAATATAAATATTAACAAATCTCTTGACACATGTAGTTGCACCTGCTTGCTAACATAAATTCTTTTCACATATTGCTTCCAAATAAGGCATTTGAAATTAGCTTAGATAATACTTGTGTGCAGTGCTATTTTTCCCCCCTATTTTTTTTAATCAATATGCATTATAAAGATAACAACAAAGATAAATATAAAATGTTGTGCATGCAGATAAAACATTCTTTGTCTCGAGTCTAATTTCTATCAAACTCATTCGTTGGATATTGATTCGCTTCAACAATGAAAAAAAAGTGTGCCTTTTGTCTTGAGTCCACAATTAATTTCTCTAAGCACACATCCCTCAAAATTTTGTCAATTTTCATAATTTAATAATAATGACTTTGTATACGTCATTGAATCCCTATTTATAGAAATTAAATTTTAGAAATATAAAAAATTTATATACTAATAATTTCTAAAGAAGTGTAACAACATTTTAAATCTAGTGAACTCTAAGAGTGATAACCTTACCACACACGTCTCTCACGACTACCACAAATATGAATTTAGGAATATATAGTGGCAATGAGTTAATGACCAATAAGACACATCTTAGACTATAACTTTTGTGACAACTGAACATTAGCTTATAAAAGGTTGATTTATAATAGACAAAATCTAAAAATACTTGGTTTTTGAAACAATAATATGAATTTTAACCAACATTTGCAATAATTTTTATTAATATTTTTATTGACTCAAAAAATGACAATCATAATTTAATTATCAGTAAATTTTTTAATAATTATTTATATTATTCCTAAAAGGCACAATAATCACTACCAGAAGTAACTTTTGGCCCCATGTGTTGCGGTATTCTTCCAAAATATTATTCAGAGATTTTAACATGTTTATGTGTGTTATACTTTTTTAACTAATAAAAAATATTACAATAATAATAATGAAAATCAAGTCTATGTTTTCATTTATTTATTTTTACTTCAAATCTCATCGCAAAGTCGTAATTTTGTTTATGCATTATGTAAGTTTAACATTTTTTTCACCATATATTAACTAGCATATTATTCAAACTACATAGGATTAATATCACCAACGAGTAAATAACTAGTTAACGGAATGACTTATTGTAATAATAACTAGAATTTAATATAGATAAGGTGCCTAATCATTAAAAAAAACAAAATATTTAAATTGACTCTATATACTTTTCCTTTATAAAGAAATATTTTTGCATTTATAATTTTATTAAATTTAAACTTATGTACCTTTTGCAGGGAGCGGGTCATGTGGCGCAAGAGACTAAGCCTAAGGAGGTATATGAAATGATTGATAGATGGTTGTCATTTTCAGATATATAATGAACTATTTAATTTGTAGATGTAATTTGGGAGTTTTAATTTTTTTTTTTTCCTTTTGCTTTGCAACATAAGGTTATGTATACGTTTTTTCTTATTATTAAATACCAAAAGAAATTTGCGTGTTCGTATGTGTGGCGTTTCATTCTTAGGAATATTATTCTTAGGAGATTTTTTTTTAATTTAAGTTGAATAAATTGACGTGATAAAAATATTTAATACGTTAATATAATTATTATTTTTAAGATATAATTATTTAATATTTTATTTTATTTATTTAAATTAATAAATAATTATAAAAATATTTTATATGTTGATTTGTATTTGTATAATAAAATATCATATGATTTTTCAAATTTTAAAAAAAATTATAGAATTGATTTATACATTCAAAATCTTTAATTCAACAATTGTGTGTATGAAATACTATGATGAAAGTATTTTACTTGCATTGGTTGCAACAATTGGAAAACCAATTCGAATAGATATTTGAATGATGGATGCGAGGATGATTCGCATATGTGTGGAGATAAACTTAAAACAACCAGCAGTGGACTGTGTATGGTTTAGGGACCATTGGTTTAGAGTGGAGTATGAAGGATTTCATTTAATTTTAAAAGTTTAGGTTGTATGGACACACTAGAACATTATGTACAATAATTGAAAAACAAAATAAATTTAATATTGATTTTTATTCGTGCTTTCAATATACAACATACTCTATTTTTATAATATTTTACTTCTACAAATCAGGGGCGAAATAAGGGAGTTTATTAATCACAGCCAAAATTAAGGAAGTCCTAATTATATAATATTTTATACAAATATGCAAACCTATAATTTAACTAATCAGATATCTTCATCTCAACACTTTCCCTCAAGTTGGTAAATGATAAATGTCATACGTTTTCAACTTGTCTAACAATCTCCCAAAAATCTAACTTGTCACAACTTTGGAAAGAATATCTGCTGACTAATCTTCAGTTCGAGTATTAAGCAATTCTAAAATATTCTCATCAAGCTTTTCTTTGATAAAAAATCTATCGACCTCCACATGCATCATATGATCATGTTGGACAAGGTTGTGGGCAATGTCAGACGCAACTTTATTATCACAATACAATGGGACATGTATGTACATACCCTAAATCTTGAAGTAGTATGAGCCATAAACCTTCATAGAGTCCAATAACCACTCCTTTGAGTTCAACTTTTGCACTGGATTTAATTACAACACTCTACTTCTTGCTTCTCCATGTGACAAGGTTACCTCCTACAAATGTGAAGTATCCAAAGGTTGATCTTCTATCATTAAGAACACCTGCCCAATTTGCATAAGTATAAACTATCACGTCTTAGCAGTTGGAGTTCTTCTTGAACATAATTCCTTTTCTAGGAACAACATTTATGTATCTTAAGAATCGTATGACAACATCCATGTGTTTTTCACCTAGATTGTGCATGAACTGACTAACCATACTAAGAGCATAAGCTAAATTTGGTCTAGTGCGTGTGGGATACATTAATCTTCCTACAAGTCTCTAACATCTTCCCTTGTTAGTTGGAGTTCGCTCTTCTTCAACACACAACTTCAATCCCCCTTCAATTGGAGATTTTGTTGGTTTACATGTTATCATCACAAATTCTTTTAACAAATCCAATACGTACTTTCATTGAGACAAAAAAATGTCTGACTTTGATCTTGAGACCTCAATATTTTTTTTTGTTATCAGAATTCGGTTCCCGGGGAACCGAATTCTGAGTTGTTTAAAAAAAAAATTTCCGTGTTTGTGGCCCATTCTGGGCAAATGTAGGAAGTGGAACGGCCCGTTTCAAAAGTAGAACGGGTCATTCTGCTTAAACACACAGAGTCTTTTTTTTGAAATTAAAACGGGCTAAGAAGAGGCCATTCCATAATTAAGTTTTAACGCATAAATTGACCCCTAAAACGGCCCATTTGAAAGAATGATTTTAGTTATTTTCTTTAAGCTGGAACGAGCCATTCTTGTTTTAGAACGGCCCATTCCAGAATAGAAATTTAAACATTTTTTCGAATTTGGAACGACCCGTTCCAGAAGATGTTTTTAGGAATTAAAACGTGGTTTGGAACGGGCCGTTCTGGTTTTGGAACGGCCCGTTCTGGGAAAACAGTGAATACGCTGCTTTTCCTATAAATAGGCCCCGTACCCTTCATTCTTTCGACACGGTTTTAGCTCAGTTTCACTCCTTTATTCCTTCCCTGTACTGCCTCTGAATCACCTTCATAGTAAGAAATTCTTTTTTTTGGTTTAATTTTCATTAACCAAATATCAAAAATGTTATTGTGGAAGCAAAATGAGCATAAGTATGCCTTCATTGGTAGAACGGTAAGTTTAGCACTTTCGTTATTTACTTTAAATTTCAATGAACTTGTAACAAATTAGTACTAATTTTGTTAATTATTGCAGGAGACTGAGAATATTATTTGTTCTTACTATCATTCAATGCCAGAACCCCACCCTTTAATTGTTCCTATACTAGAGCAAGTTGGTTTTTCTAGGGTTGCAAACCTCAGACATATGAAAGTAGATCACGCATTAATCACAACTTTGGTTGAAAGATGGAGACCTGAGACTCATACCTTCCATTTCCAACTGGAGAGTGCACCATAACACTAGAGGATGTTGCACTTCAACTTGGCCTAAGAGTTGATGGTTTACCAGTCATTGGCCCAACATTATATGACTAGGAGGAAATGTGCTCCACGTATCTCGGAATCGTGCCAGTTAAAGGTGAGTCACTAATTGGCTCTATGATTAAGTTAAAGTGGTTAAGAGAAAATATGTTAGAATTACCAGAGGAACCATCTCAAGAACAACTTCATGCACATTGTAGAGCATATATATTAGGTTTAATAGGAGGTGTTTTGATGCCTGACAAAACAGGCAATAAGGTACATCTTATGTATTTATCTTTATTAATAAATCTTAGAAGAACAAGACGATATAGTTGGGGGTCGGCTTGTTTGGCTATGTTATATAGGGAAATGTGTAGAGCTACAAATGTTAGCAGCAAAACAATGGGTGGTTGTGCATCTTTGTTACAGTCTTGGGCATGGCATTGCATGCCATATATTGCGCCTATTTCCAGGATACCATCAACATTCCCTCTATTCTATAAATGGAGCGGGGGCAGAATTTTAAACTTTCAAAATGTACCTCATAATGATGTTGTTGGATATAGATCAAGGTTTGATCATATTCAGAATGATCAGGTAACTCTTTAAAATCAAAGTTTTATTATTTTTTTTATTTTCTTTTGTTTAGCATATTATGTTAACTAAAAAAGTTTAATTTTTTTTGTAGTTTTTATGGGCTCCATATGCAGTGTTGCAAACAGCAATATCGATGCAAGCATATACAGATGCTCAGCTATGGACACATGTACCTCCATTATTTGTTTTGCAATTGTTGAATGGCATCAATCTGATAGAGTGAAATTGCAATTTCGTCTCTTCCAGGATGTCCCTTCTCCACCGAATAATTTGGATAACCTGCACAACATTGACATGAGGGGAAGACAAGATGAAAATTGGGTTACAAGACATGCTCAATGGATCGACATATGGAACAATAGACGTGAGCACACATTGATGGGTCATCCAATGCAAGGCCCACTGTTTCACACACAAGAATACATGGAATGGTACATGGCCAATTCCATCTATTTTTTATCTGTGCCACGACTACTACAAGATCCAAGGACCCATCAATAACGAAAGATTTCCACAACATTTGAGACTGGTGCAACTTCCATGCGATCGCATGAAGAGACTCGTCAGCATGTATCAAATCGTCACTACGTCACTCCTGAAGAAAACATAATTGACAGACGACATTCATTTGCAACAACTTCAGAGGATTTTTTTACAAATTTATTTGGAGTAGATTTTAGAACTCCATCTTCAGCACAATCATACATGCGATCTCTTTATTGACCAGAATTCGGTAATGAACCTGGAAGTTCTTCAGCACCATTTCAACATCCGGTGGTTGATGATGAACCAAATCCTGCTGAGCAACAACCTCCATGGCGTAATCCAGGTCGTAATAGACATCGCCCTCATTGTGGAACTGGACACCATTACGGAGATTGAAAAATGTATATAAATCACTCTATGTTAATGTTATTGTTTTTTTATTTTAATGTACTATGTCTCTTTATCAATGTAATATGAATTTTAATGTTATGCATTTTTACATTTAATGCACTAAGAAGGTTATAAACTATTATAATTATAAGCATTGTAGCGAACACAATATACGATTTCAACACAAACACAATGTAGTATCCGACACTAACACCAAGTAATTAACTTTAATATTACATAACTAAATAAATTTATTACAACTTATTACAAAAATAAAGATCAATGGTGGCGGGAACTACATCCATGACTAATATTCGGACATGTCTTCCTAGTGTGACCAGGAGTGTGATAATAAGAACAATTTTTTACATGACTATGTTGTTCTCTAATATCCATCTTTGTTCTAATCCTGGTGGACTTTGGTCGACCCTTGGAAGTTCTCTTCAGTTCTGGATTTGGCCACAAAGTTGGGCCAGTGTAAGTAGGCCAATAATCTTTATGTCGAAGCTCTCCAAATTGTCCTTCGTATACCTTTGCAACTTGTTGTAAGGTATATATAGGAGATATGTAGCTTTCATAGTCGTGATGTGCATGTAAGCATGAAGCAAGTACATGTGAGCAAGAGATATGAACTTTCTAGAACTTGCCACAATCACACCACAATTCATCAAGCCTTACTGCAAATCTCCCAACTGGTCGAACTTCTCTGGAATGTTGCGTTTCTTCCACTAGAAATCTACTGCTTGATTTGTCAAAGGTGATAACTCTATGAGTATTTGCCTTAGACTGAGCATCTTGAATAGTTTTATTTGCAATTTTCGAGTAGACATGTCCAGCATTAATCATTGCATCCACTTCCCTACCTCTTTGAACGAAAAACTTGTTGCAACGAGTGTATGTGGCCATTACCATGGAACAAATTAGCAAATTTCGTGTTTTCTTCAATACGAAATTAATTGACTCAGCTAGGTTTGTTGTCATGTGTCCCCAACGTCGTCCATTGTCCCATGCCAGTGTCCATTTTTCCCTAGGAATGTTGTCTAACCATTGAGTTGCTTCAACATTAGTATCTCTTACTATGTTGTAATAGTAAAAGAATCTAGATTCAGTCATCCCGTAGGCTGCAAAAAAACAAAAATTATTAAATAATGAAAAGTAATAATCAAATTCTTTAAAAAAAGTAATAATAAAATTACCCATATTGACAACATCCTTCTTCAGTGTTGCATTTTTGAATCGTCACATGAAATTTTGTGCAATATGTCGAATACAATAGACATGGACAGAAATTTTTTTCCGTCCAGCCACTTCCATTTCTTGAGTATGCACTTCGAATAGCTTCATGACGATCAGAAATAAGGCACAACCCATCTTGCAGTGTTACATACCGCCTTAAGTTCTTAAGAAAAAAAAATCATGCATCGCTAGTTTCACCTTCAACAACAGCAAATGCAATAGGAATTACGTTGTTGCGACCATCTTGCGCAACTGCGATCAATAGCGTACCTTTGTATCTCTCGTATAAAAAGGTACCATCCACTTGTACAATTGGTTTGCAGAAGGCAAAACCATCAATGCATGGTTTAAAGGTCCAAAATAACCTTTTGAATATAACACTCCCCGCGTCCAATATGCCACCTTGGTAAGCTGGTTGCGTATTTAATTTCCAAATAAAACCTGGAACATACATTTGCATTGCTTGCAACATACCTGGTAACTTGTTGTACGACTCCTCCCTGTTTCCAAAGATATTCTCAATGGCATGTTGCTTGGACAACCATCTCTTTCTGTAACTAATTGTATAACCCATGGTGGACTTGATGTGGGCTATGATGGTTGAAATGGATGTCGATGGATCAACCTCAATAATTTCACCAATGCTTTGAACAATCATTTGTGATCCCAATTTATTATGATCTTGGGAGATAAGTGGGGAAACACGTGTGGGGCCCCTCAAGGATCATGATTTCCCAATGTTGTTCCCTGATGCGCAATATGCCACGACATCTCCAGGCACAGTCGTGGTGAACGCATTCCATAACAAGCCTACTAGTGCTTGAGTGTTTAACCTTGTAAGTGCAATGGTTGACAATGTGAAATCTATTTATGGCGTCCTGCATTTGTTCTTTTGTTTGGAAGCGTTGGCCAACAAATAGTGTTCTAGGTGGATACACAACCATATCACGCTCCAACAAATGGCTATACTCAGTTTCTTGTTGGATTTCATTGGGAAACTCTAAAAAGTGTGGAGGTGGGTTGTATATGGCTACTGGTTCTAGTGGTGGATTATTTGGAACTGGGAGGGTTTCTTCATCATCATATTGATGTGTAGAGAGAATTTCGTCTTCGTCCTCGCTAAAAGGATCAAAGACATTTTCTGTTGGGAGACCAACAATAAGATGATCTTCAATGTTGGTTTGAACATTGGGTTGAGAAGCAGAAGGTGTAGCTTGGTCAAATGGCTGAGAAGGTATTTGATTAAGGTCCATGATTGGACCAATTAAAAGTTATGTGTATAACTCAATGTCGTAGTTGGAGGGGATATCATAAGAAGGGCCAGATGGGTTAGTGTTCTGGTAACTTTGATAAATTTCGTAAGGTGAACGTGAAGGTGAAACTTGTGGTGCATGTGATTCAATTGTAGTAAATGTAGCATATAATTCAATACCTGATTGAAGTTGATTAAAATCGAGAACATTGAAAAGTGCCTCAATGTCTTCATCATCCGTCAACTCAACACAGGTATAGTTACTAACCCCTGGGCCAAGTCTAATAAGGTACCGAAAATGTATGCTAGCCACCCTCTCAGAATCTTGTCGATGTAGCTTTGTGTGGATGACTCTTTGAAGCCTTTCTAGAGTAATTCCTCTCTTGATACGAACTAATTTTGTAGATGGAGAGGAGAAAGTGATTCTTTCATTCGGACATTGGTTAATGGAACCATCAGAATGAACAATAACGTAGATTGAAGAAGCCATTTTATGAAAGGTTTAAAGGAAATGAACGTGATTCTAAGAAAGTGATTCAAAAGGGGTAGACGGAAGGAATAAAGGAGTGAAAGCTGAAATAGTGTGGAAATAATGAAGGGTAGAGGGCCTATTTGTGAGACCCTTACCCCTTTTCTTTCCCCAAGCTCTCTTCACTCTCAACTCTCACTCACTCCCCATTTCCTTTCTTGACTGACCTTTCTCTCTGGGTGTGGATTCAAGGTGCTGATTCTTTGTGTTGAGAACTAGCTGAGGCGTGGGTTTCTTTCTTCTTCGTGGAGCTTTTCTTCTTCTTCATCATTCCCTTCTTCCCGAAGCTCGGAGCCGTTGAACCGAGGTAAGGGAAGCTAGGTCTTGCTGATCTTGGTTGTGAACGAGTTCTAGGAACTCAAAATTGTTGGCTGGTGTTACTAATTCTTGGTTGAATTGCTGAAAATGAACTTTGGGGTTTTTGGGGGTTTTGATGAATTTTGGGTCTCTCACTTGTTTTATGGTTGCATGTGTAAAAAGGAAGTGTTTTTGAGCTGTTGATTTAAAATGGGGCATCTTGAATGGTTTGCATGTGGGATTGCTGTTGAGTTTTGCAGGTTTTGGTTAAAATTTTTGAACTTGGGGAAATACTGTTGAGCTTCGCGCTGGGCGCTGTTCTTCGTGCCGGGCGCGAGACCACCAGAAGACTCCATTTGAGCAATCCCGTTGGGCGCAATGATGTATGCACCGGGCGCGATTGGAAATGGGAGTCTCTGGCTGGCCCTCGCTGGGCGTGACTTGATCTGCGCCGGGCGCGATGACAGTTGTGGCATGTTTTGGGATATTTGGTGCCGCGTTGGGCACGCGTTTGGACTCACTGGGCGCGGAGGCTCCTTGGGAGTCTCTGCCAAGAGGGCGTTGGGCGCAATGCGAATTGCGTCGAGCGCGAGACCTTGGTAGGTCAATGTCTTTCCCACACTGGGCGCGAGTTAGGCCACGTCGGGCGCATGAGACCCCTTGAGTCTCTACCTGGTATGCGCTGGCCACAATTGGGTATTGCGCTAGGCGCGAGAGAGCCTTGGGCTCTCTGGCTGAGGTACGCCGGGCGCGATCACGCTTGCGCCGGGCGCGCTAGCCCCTGGTGCCCTCTAGATGTGCCACGTTGGGCGCAACCATGGGTGCACCGGGCGCGTATAAGGATGTTGATTTGATGTACAATTAGCTGTTAAACCTTGCTGAATTAGCCGAAAGAGGTTGTTCTATGCTGAACTAGCTGAATTTGATGTTTATGCTGTGCTGACTAGTTGTTACTAAGTTGAATTTGATGTATAATGTTGTGTTGAGCTGGGCTGTTATTGATGATTTTCAATGATGTATTATATGATATTGTTGTGCTGTGTTGTGCTGTGTTGTGAGCTGTATGCTATGTTATAGCCGTTATGTCGGTGTTGTTAGCCACGATGGTGGTGCTGTTATAGCCGCTATGTCGGTGTTGTTAGCCGCTATGTCGGTGCTGTTAGCTACTATTGTGGTGCTATTATAGCCGCTATGTCGGTGTTGTTAGCCGCTATGTCAGTGTTGTTAGCCGCTATGTCGGTGCTGTTAGCCACTATTGTGGTGCTGTTATAGTCGCTATGTCGGTGTTGTTAGCCACTGTTATGGTGCTGTTATAGCCGCTGAGCGGTGCTGATAGCTGTAGATGTTTCTATTCATATATTTAAATATGTATGTTGATTTTCTTTACACTAGCTTACCATTTGTTGTCTCCATGACGTTTGGACTGCGATGATCATACTATGTATGGGAGCAGAGTAGGGATAGGTCGGTGGCTGGTAGTTGGGCTGTAGTTGGCAGTCGGAGCTGAATCCTCTTGGGATGTTTTGTTTTTTTTTTTTTTTTGTTTAGCTACTCGGTGTAGCAGTTGATGATGTATCTTATTTTGTACACTCTAACTCTAGTCAGATTGGGACTTTTTATATATATATATTCTAGATCCTATATTTATATGCTTGTTCTATCTGTCTGGTGTTTCCGGTGTACTGTGCCGAGTGTAGTGACCAGCTGGGTCGTTATATTATTTATAGGAAAAGCAGCGTATTCACTGTTTGCCCAGAACGGGCCGTTCCAAAACTAGAACGGCCCGTTCCAAACCACGTTTTAATTCCTAAAAACGTCTCCTGGAACGGGCTGTTCCAAATTCAAAAAAATGTTTAAATTTCTATTCTGGAACGGGCCGTTCTAAAACAAGAACGGCTCGTTCTAGCTTAAAAAAAATAACTAAAATCATTCTTTCAAACAGGCTGTTTCAGGGGTCAATTTATGTGTTAAAACTTAATTCTGGAACGACCCGTTCTTAACCCGTTTTAATTTCAAAAAAAAGACAATGTGTTTAAGCAGAACGATCTGTTTCTCTTCCGGAACGGGTCGTTCCACTTCCAACATTTGCCCAGAATGGGCCACAAACCCAGAAAAAAAAATTAAAACAACTCAGAATTCGGTTCCCGAGAAACCGAATTCTGATAACAAAAAAAAATATTGAAGCTTAGAATTTGGTTTAAAAAAATATTATTTACGTAAAAATTTCACACTTCTCCCCAACAATCCAAATAGATTATTAAAAATCTAATTCTTGAATTTTTTGTTTTCATATCTCATATATTGTTATTTATATGTCATATTGTGTCCAATCTACAAAAGTATAAGTTTTGTTCATTTGACATATGATACCCAAAAAAAATTGGAACTCATTGTATGTTACACACATTTTGGACATCAGTATTTACTCATCAAAAAGAAATTTCTATTTTTTAAATTAAGACAAAGTTGTACCTTTAAAATAATATGTATTCTTATTTAAATTTTAAAAATACAATCGATCATGCGAAGGCAGAATTCTACTACTAATATATACATACATTAGGGTTTGGACACAATATGCAAGTGAAGAAGATTTTTGCAAAAAGTGGTAGTCGAATGTGGCTTTTCACCATATGCCCCTCGAATGTACCACAGCAACTTGTTGATGTTACCCCCTTTACCTCATTAAATGGGAACGTTGCTCTGTTAAGGCAACGAACTTAGGTCAAGCCAAGCCACACGTCTAGCGACTGGGGCAGGGGGTTGAGACCCGAGCCATCCAAGACGCATTCCCTTCAAAGCCACTGCACAATACCATATAAGACGAGACGGGCTAAGGGTATTTTTCTGCCTCATGGTTCTTGAACCATGCTAACATCTACCACCACTTTAATTCCCCCACATGGGTTACAAACAAACGTTACTTTGCTCGGATTTTATTCTCATGCACGGTTCAAGATATATAAAGACTCGTCACTCTATCGAATAAGTCGATGTGGGACTTAGCAAACTTGAAGTTCTAAATGTTACTTGTAAAGTGGTAGTAATTCCCACGTGGCAAAATGTGTTTCTGCCATGTTAATGGAATCTGATCTCATATAGGTGACAGGATATTCCATCTATGGTTTCAAATCAATTATGAATTTTATATGCTATGTTTTATAATGCAAACTCCATTAGTCCATTCCATAATCCAAATGTACAAAAGTAGTTAATGAGGACTGAGAGATTCATGGAAGTTTGTAATAATTCGCAAAACAAAGTGGATTGGAAAAATTCTTCTCATTAATTCTATTTTTTTTTCTTTCTAGAAAATGAGTAAAAGTCAATTACGCAATATATCATGAGACAATGATTAAGTGATTATTGCATAATCTCCTCTGCATATTGCTACACTTGTTGGAAGAACTCTCTATTTTGCAAAACAGCTGAGAAAATATTTTGAGGGCCAAAACTATTAGTTAAATTATTTTTAATATAATATATTAAGAAATATATAGTACTTAAAAGGGGAAAATAATTGGGAGGGGGCATGGCTGCCTTCGCTCATTAAAATTTCTGCCACACCCTTAAACAAGAATCACATAAATAGAAGGTTCAATATCACTCAAGAGTTATTTTTTGGACCATTGTAACTCAATAGCAATTATTAGATATATATCTAAGAGATAGATATAGAGAAAAATTAAAATACAAAAAAATATAATATAACATAAATAATAGAAAAAGGAGCGTAAGGGACAACAATCATATTTGTTTAGCATGGGTAAGACACATTTTTGACATAATAACCTATATACAAATGCTCACATGAATATAAAAGGAATGTTAAGGCAAGGTTATTGCCTTAGGACTTGACCAAATTTGTATTATATATATATATATATATATATAAGGAAGGTTCAAACGACACCGGTGTAATTTTTACTAAGTGTTACACTGTTCAATAACTTTATATTAAATGTGAATTTTGTAAATTCAACCGTTAGATTGAAAGTTCTTTACAATTAGATCATATATACAAAATTTTATATTAATTCAAGATGATTTGATACTTCATTCTTATAAAACAAAATTGACGTAATATATTTATTTCAAAATATACTAAAATATGAACATTTTGATTACCCTCAAGTTGTTGTTCAATTTTAACAAAATTTGATATATACATATAAAGTTATATGAATTTTCAATCTAACAGTTGGATTTACAAAATTCACATTTAATATAAAATTATTGAACGGTGTAACACTTAGTAAAAGTTACACCGATGTCGTTTGAACCCTCCTCTATATATATATATATTAAAATAATTAATTTTAATTTAAATATTTATATATATTATTATATTATTTATAATTAATTCTTTGTCATATAAGATTATACAATTATTTAAGTGTATATACATAAATATTATTATAGAATTATTAATTTGAAAAAATAAAAACTATATTACATAAATATACTTTAAACTTTGATAAAAATGATATTAAATAAATATAAAGATTAAATTTCACGAAACTAATATGATTTATATAAAATATCAATAAAAATGATAGTGATAAGATAATAGGAAGCATGGATATTTATCTAAAAATTAATTATTTTGGTTCTTCTATTAAAATATTTTCTAATTTTGATTATTTTGTAAAAATATCACAATTATTTATTTTATTTTATTCATAAATTATTTGAAAAAAAATTAAATTAATTTGAAATTAATTTTAAAATATATATATTTGAATTTCAATAAATAAGATTTGAAAGAATATTGTAATAAAAATAATTTACAATTACTACCATTATCATTTTTTTCAAAATTAAAATTTTTTAGATTTAATTTCAAACTATGTTGGAAAATAGTGAATTGATGAGAATGAATTATCATTGTATGAGATGGGAAAACTTCTTAATTGTTAAATTTAATTAAAAATTTATTGTTTATAAATTAAAAATAAAATAAAATTGGTTAATTATATAATAAGAATAAAACTTAATATATAAAATTTGTTTTAAGCCTAAAATTTTTCAGACACAATCCTGTAGTGTCTAAAAGTTTCACTTGTGACTCGTGAAGAATATATTATTTAAATTACACGAATATTTTTCGAAGTTTGGTAAGATTACACATTCTTTATTTTTTAACATTCACAATAACTTCTTGGTTTAAAAAAACATTCACAATAACTTCTATTATACAAATTATAATATTAATATTTTTAAATAATTAAGAGTTAATGAAATGTCTAAGGAATATCAATATAATCTCTTGAAAGAATGTTTATATGTAATTTGTAACACTATACTCAGGTAAGTTAGGTAAGTATGAGTACCTCTAGCCAGAAGTCTAATTGACCCTAAGGAGGAAAGGTATATAAGGGTTCTTCTGAGAGTTGAGTCTCATAAACTCAACTTCCTAAAGACCTTAGAAAGGGAGAGTGATCTCTCTAAGAAACTATTACTTTTCTTCCCTTTTTTCCTTCTAGGTTCCTCTGGAGTGTGACATTTATTGCTAGGAGTGATTCTTCCTTCCCCTTCCTCCTTTTTGGATCCCAGTTACTTGAAGATTGAGATAAGGGAATTTAAACTTAATTCATCAATGGATTATTGAGTTGTAGGTGCTTAGATTGTATTGAATACGTAGTTGTTGAGCAAAATATGAGGGGGAATTGATGAATATATGTTGAGCTCTTGGTGTTTGAGTTCATGGGTGTGGATTCTGGATGATTAATGTGAATTGTAATGCATGTGTTATTTTAGCTCAATTTCATGTCATATATGATGTGTGTGCAATATTAGATGCTTTGCATGTTGTGGATTTCTTATTTTTCAGGTGGATTGAGGTGATTTTGAAGTCTGCATCTATAGATTTCTAATGCGTCATTAGGCATGCCTTCATGGCATCAGGCATAGTTCCAACCAAAGGCTTTTTTCTCGATAACATCGAACATAAGATCGATGGTGATAGACGTGAGGGAGAGACTCATCTCAAGTTAGGACGGTGTCAGGCATTGTGTGAATGATGCTGGGGTAAGACCTTTAGGGGGTCTTTGACTTGGTGGCATCAGGCTCAAGGTTGAGTTGCACCTAGTGTAGTCAAGCTAGAGCTCTTTGTTAGGACGACATCGAGTGTTAGTCAGACAGAAACTCTCTGCCTGATATGAGGTCGGGCATGGATTTTGTCACACCAAGCACGAGGTCCTAAGGGTTCTTCACCTCGGTTATGTTGGGCATGGTTTGGATGGCATCAGACGTGAGCAAACAGAGAGTTTCCTACCTTGATGGTGTCGAGAGCGAGGTAAGTTCGACTGAGTGTGGGAATGGTAGGATGATATATTGGTGTTTTGGTGAATGTTTATGATGTATGACGATTGTTATATATATGTTGATTGGATATGGCATATATAGATGATTATATGATATGTGATGATTGTTCTATATATGTTGATTAGATATGATATGTGTAGATGTTTGTATAGTGTTGAAAAATGGTGACAATATATATATATATATATGTGTGTGTGTGTGTGTGTGTGTGTGTGTGTGTGTGTGTGTGTGTGTGTGTGGTGTGTGTGTGTGTGTGTGTGTGTGTTGTATGATGAATGATTTGTAGAGCCTTGATATGCTATGTGTGGATGATGTTGTTGTTAATCTTTATATATGTTAACTAGATGTGATTTATATGGTAGATTTATGATAAGGTGTAGATGTTGAAAATGCAACATAAAATTAAAGCATGATTGGTTAACTTAGGATTTAAGGAGAGGAAATTATTTTCAAAATTGAAGATCCTACATAGGATATCTTAGAGTGGTGCTCAAGTAGGCCACTATTGGAAAATCCTCCTTCAATAGGTATGTCTCATAGAGTAGGTTTTTGATATGTGTTGAGTCCCCTCTAGGTCCTTAGTTAGTGGTTGTGTAAAGTAAGAGGTCGAAGGCTACAACCCTTAACCAAGTACCTAGAAAGGTTGTGTGGTTCCATGAGAATGGTCAGTGGACTAACTCCACATATGAGTTGATAATGCATACCAAGGTCATGGTATGTCTATACTTAGTCGTATCACTCCTAACGATGGAACTGAACTTTTTTAGTATAAATGATGAGACTCGAGAAACTAGAGGAGGGATAGGTATCCCATTTTGTTATGATTAAGCCAGTACTTCAAGCGTGAAAACAATTAGGTTGGTTCAATAGAGTGAAAATCACTTAGATTGCTCATGTTGTTAAAAGACCTCAATAAATGAATGCGTAATGACACATTAGTTGAAGTGTTTGCATATGATATATGTTATGGTGTGTTCATATGCATTGTTGGATGTCTTGTGTAACATGGCTTGAATGAGATACATATTTACTTGGAGTGTTGTAGTTTTCATGTATGGTTGTGGTGTGATGTTGTATATTATAGGATTGCATTCTATATATACATGTTTTGGAACTCTAGCTTATGTTAATGTTTCCATGGTGATTTAGACTGTAATGATCATACGTTGTATGAAAGCAGATCATGACTAAGCTTGAAGAGCTACTACAGGCAAATGGCATGATCTTTTGTTGATGGCAGTGCTGCTACTACCTGTAGCTTGTATAGGTGTGCTTAATCAACTCAAGGACATAGGATTATTTTAGAATTACTATATACATATGTATATTTCTGGTTTATATTAATTCAGTTATTTTACTTATATATGCATGCTATATATATAGACACGTACACACACACCCATACATATATATGTATATATATATACATATATATATATATATATATATTATATATATATATATATATATATATATATATATTATGTTCCTTTTCTTAATCTTGTATGTTCTGTGATTTTTACTATTAGGAATAGTAATTCCATTGAATGTAACGAGGATGATAGTTAATTACATACTTTATCCAATTTGATGCACATGCACTTAATATTTTGGTGAAGAATTATAGTGATGATCATTAGGTTAAAAAATAATGTATACAATATAATTTTAGTCCAGGCTAGTCAATTTCACTTATTGCATTATGGCAATTGATAGATTTGAACAAATTGAATAAACTAACATTGTGTTTTTTAATTGTAGATGGGATAATACAGGTTTTAACAGTCTTGTGCTGAGGAATAGGATTAGTGAGATGCATATGATATATTGTTGGTTAATTCATATCTAATTGATTAAGCTTGTTTTGTTGCTGTAAAGTCTCTTCTTTTTCCACGCTGATTGATTTCCTCATTGTCCATAATTTTATTCATTATTGTTGGGACAAAAAAATCAAGTTAAGGATTCATTTTGAAGTTGATATCTTGATGAGTTCATTTGGTGAACGTTAGGTTTCCAAGCTTGAAGGAAAACATTTGGTTTTCCGGGCTTACATATTTTACCCAACTTGAATTCTTAGTGACTTGAGTATTGCAAGTGACCTCCATCATAACTCTCGCCACTTGGGTACTGCTCCGCCAGAGTTAGACTCGTTCTTAGGTTCTATGTTCTTCACCCCAAACATAATAATAGTGGTAAATCTCGAAATTAGCCCTTAAGATTGGTTACTTTAATTCCTGAGCCACATAAACCCTCATTTAGTTCCTATTTTGCTAAATTACTAAATGACTTATCGCAAAGTACTAAATAAGTATCTTAGAAAAGTTGGAAAATAAAGTTGGCAGTAAACCAACCATGGCAGCTTTGGATTAACAGGAAGAAAATACAATGATCTTCGTTATTTCCGATAGGATCATTACACATTTGAATACCCTACAATGGGAATTTAACAATCCCTGAGAATCGGTAACTAGAAGGGGAAACTACAAAGAATGTGGAATGAGTTACATCAGACAGATCTGTTTATTTTGGGAACAAATCATGCTATGTATTAGCAACAAATCCTTAGAATTAAAATCAGAAATAATTCCCAAAAAAATTGATTCTAATTCTAGCATTCAGATTCTAACAGACTCCCTGAAATAAATGATAACAAAATTTTAGTACATCGATATATTAGATAGTAGATGATGTAGCTAGGAACAATTCAACTTTTCCTCAGTTCTTGTTTTTCTTTCTTCCTTTCACTTGTTTCTCTAAACGTTTAAGCCTTTGACTGACATCAGGAGAAGATGTCTTTTTATGCCTTTGACTGGCATCAGGAGAAGATGTGTTTTTCTTTGGATGTTTTGATGGTTCAACTGGCAATGAGGTTGGTCCATTGGTTGCTGATTTAGCTTTTTTCAGTGCTGGAAACAGAGAAAAGGGGGATTGTGGAGCACTGGTGGGTGCTGCATCGGGTAGTTTAGGAATGCCCAAAGCTTCCTTTACACCAGGAGCTTTAAGGACTGTAAAATTTAAAACAAGAGCTTATTGGGATTAAAAAATCACTAACACAAAACATATAACAGAAAACGTTTGGCAGCATACAGTTGAAAATGGAGTCCAAGATCTTTAAGGGTATGCTTAGGTAAACTTCTCAAGAAGCATTTTTAGGAGAGAAAAATAAGAAAGAAAAATGAAATAAATTTCTCCAGGAACTAAAATTGGGTTATGCATATATTTAATTTGTAGAAATTTTCTCTTGCTAGCTTCTCAAAAATCTTATTTTTAACTTATGCATAAACTAATTTAAACTTATAGAATAGAAATGTTTCTAAAAAAGTTTATCCAAATATGTCCTAATACTAAAAATAAAAAACTTAGACATAGTGAAACAACACCAAACTTGAGGCTTTCAAACCTACTATCAATTATTTCCTTTGTTAAAAGCACTCTACTCCTCTAATTCAAGTCTCAATTCCAAAAATAACATGAACAGAACTTTGGCCACAGTACCACATGAACTAAAGAAAATATTCCAAACATAATGTTTTCAGTATCTATTAGTTTGAGAAAATATTTTATATTTTAGTTTCCAACTTCCATAAGTATTACGATTGTCCTGAGTCTAAAGGAACAAACCTCTTATGAAGATAGCAGAAATTTTGGGTGGATAAAGTAAAATATAGACTACACCAACTTTTAATGCAGTTTATAGTGCAAGAAGATATTTTACAGAGGAAACAATGACTGATTGCCGGCTGTGAATAATCTTGCCAACTTATCCAAAGTCAACCAACAAAACAAGGAATGACAATTCATTTTGGAGGGTTTTAGATCATCATATATACATGCATTTATTTGGCAAGAATAGTTGAATACCAAGATGCTAGCAAGGATTCTTCAATTAAAATTTACTGGAATTATCCACTAGCCAAATGCAATTATTAATCTCGTGGAGGAATCAAATAATCAATGCCTCCAATGAGATGTATTTTATGAAGAAAAAAAAATCATTTGTTTGTTTATTCAAATAGTAAATGGTGAAAAAGAGAAAGAAATATTGCATATGAAAAACTTGAAAACTGAAATGCCTTACCAAGTCCATACACAAGTGAAAACAAATTTGATGTAATCCAGTAACAAAATATAGCCTGCACAAATATAAACAAACACAAGTTAAAACTACATAGAATGACAAACAAAAGCAAATAGGCAAAAACGCCCTTTGGTTTCTCAATCGGCTATATATAAAACCTACAATTTCAGTTTGGTAATTACTAAGGTAAGACTTCTTTTTTAATAGAAAAAATATAGCATATTTTTAGATTTTTTTTATTGGAATAGAATGTTACTTTAACTTTTCTGATTATTATGATCTTTCCATTAAAAAAACTGTAGAGAAGCACAAGTCATGAGGACAAAATTCGTCATAGAGAACAGGATTAAGCAACCAAACAAAATGAGCAAACCTATCCTCTCAACTTTGCTCTCCAATATCACCGGAGAGCATAGAAGTCAAGATAAATAAATTTGTGCCAGTCTCACAGAAGATGGGAAGGGAAAAATATCTGGTTTGAAATTATGCTGTTACGCTCCATTCAGAACACCAAATCCCCACCAAAAAAAAACACCAACAGACAAGAATTTTTTCATAACAAAAAAAAATGTTTGATGTAGGTTTGTGATTACAATCAAATTAAAAGTAGTTTCCAAAAGACGATCATAATTAAAATTTGAAAATAAAAGCTACTATTACTTAAAGGCAATGCAAACCTATCTTATCTATCTGTCAAAATTGTATATGACATATGTACGTGCTATATGTCATGCATAGGAGACACGCTATCTTTTTTGGTTTCATTATCAAGGTATATTCCCTGTTGAACACGGGACAATCTCCATTGAAGGTTTGACACAAATACCAAATAGGTGAGCATCTCCTCCTAGATTTAGTTTTCTGCATTCGCAAGAGTCAGGATTCAAACCTTGACCACTTGGTTAGATGACATGAGTCTCTCCCCACTTGTGCCAACCAAAGTTGGTGGATGCATGCTATCGAAAGAGTAAAAACAATGCAATCCTAAATATATATATATATATATATATATATATATATATATATATAAACTAGAAGTAATATGAATCATTGATGAAGATTTGAATATATATATATATATATATATATGTAAACTAGAAGTAATATGAATCATTGATGAAGATTTGAACTTTATAATAGTCGTTGATCATATTTAAAATTTATGAAAAATTAAAATTGTTCACATGATGTTATTTATTATACAATTTTGATAATTGTCGGCTAATAATATACATCTCAAAACCAATAGATGATAAAAAAAATTAGTATATTTCAAAAATAATAATTTTATAAATATGTAGTTAAATTTAAAATGATAAAAAAATAATATTTTATTTTAAGTAATTAAGAAATAAGTTATTTTATTTTTAAATTTAATTACTTCAAGATACATTTTATGAACAATATAATTAAAAATAAGGATTTTATTGATAAAAGCTAGATATATGAATAATATAATAATATTATTATTAAATATTATAATATTACAAAACATAGATATATTTCAAAATTAATGATTTTATAGATATAAAAATGTAGTCAATTTAAAACAAATAAAAATAATATAAAAGAAAAGCTAGATATATAAATACCTTAATAATAACATAAAACATTATTAAAGGTTAGATATATTTCCAAACTATTGATTTTATAAACATGTAGTTAAATTTAAAATAATTCATAATATTTTATTTTAATTAATAATTAATGGTTGAAATTAAAATTAAGTGATTAATCAACAAGAAAAATTAAAAACTGAATTAACAATACCAATTGACTAAATAATTTTCATAACATGTGCTTTATATATTATTCCAAGTCTTATAATTTTAATAGTTTATGCACTATTTTTTACATTATCATTCAATTACAAATTGTCATATATGATAAGTTTATAAAATAACTACCTTAAAAGTTATACCTACTTGGTGTCAAAAACAAAAAGTTATAACTACCAAGATTTATGATTATTTGACGATGTAAAAAAATATACACCAACAATGTATAGAAATTAAACTCTGAAAAAATATACAATAATGTATTTTAGGTTAGTGATATATAATTTTTTGAATATTTTGTTTAACATAAATAGGGGAAAAGAGACACTTCATACCTTTTTATTTTTTAAAAAATCAAACTAAAATAAAAGGAGATAATATAAGGACTTAAAAGAATACATGTGAGATGTTAATAGTGAAGTAAAATGAGAGCAAAAGAAACTAAATTAAAATAAAAATTAAAAATTAAAAAATTGGAACAAGTAGTTATAACTTATAAGGAGAAAATGGCCCAATAAATGTGTACGCCAAAAAGGGGATATAAAATTAAATTAAAAACTTAATTACAAAGAAAGACTCCACTATACGTGATCAGTCAAATTCTTTAGTGGAAATTAATCATCACCAAAGAAAATGATTAAATCATTACAAATTATTTGTTTCACTAAAAATAACAAATGATTAAAGGTCTCCATGGTAGATACCTCTTTCAACATTGAATTACTCAGTTCAACCATTTAACAGAACTAAAACTTACGTTCATCAAATAAATTCTATAATGTATTTTCTCCATTTTAATAACTAATAACTCCAATGATACAATATATTGTTCCAAAGTAAAATTGTTTAATATTATTTCTTCTCGATTTTATATAAAATTAATTGAATTTAACAATAATAATAAACAAAGTAATATAAATTCAAATTTAAACTAGACCAACACTTGTAATTATACAAAACAGTTATTTATTATGTATTTTAATGTATTATTTTATATTAAAACACCCATAAACAAAAAAAATAAAAATAAAAAAGAGATGTTTGATCATGATGGAAAGTAGAGGGAACTTATTCTTTCCCAAACAAGATAAGATAAGAAAATCTACCTTTGGAAATCCCATGGTGAAAGGAACTGTAAGAACTGCAAGACCCCTAGAGAATTTTTTCATGGTTCCAGCAACAGGATTTCCCTCCAAGCCTTCTTGCATATTGCACTGAGGAATAGCGTAAAATCAATCAATTTAAATTGGGACCAAAATATAACAGATAACGGCACTCTTGCCTCATCAAATTCCAAACTATGTTATCTGGTGTTTTAGTGCATTGTCAGGATAAATTCTAAGCAGAAAAGTTAGGCAATGCAAACATTCAGACAAGAACTCAGAAGGTCGATTTATAAAGTGAATTGAAATGAAAGACTTTGAAAAGAAACAAAAAAGGGTCACCTCTACTGTTATTAAGAATGACAATCCAGTAAGAACTGGCAAAACGTACAAGGCATCTGGAGTTGTGAGATCAACAAACCAGTAGGCTCCCCCATGCTTGAAAGATGGCATCTTTTCAGCCATGTTTCTTATCTATTGTTAAACAAAAGAATCTGAATAAATAAAAACGATGTATAGATTGCTCAAACTCCTACAATTAGAGAAAATATCAAATTGAAAGCAAGCTTACCGCAAGGAAAAAACTGATAAAGACCGGACCTTGAATAAAGAGTCCCTTCAATGGAGTAAATGGACTCGTACCATATCTACATTATCACAACCACAAAGAGAAAATTAACATCTAGTGAAAGAAAAGATTCATCAAGTTTGAATTAGTACTTACAACACTAGGTTCCCGTGAACCATATGTTAGTTACGTCAAAGTTCTTAAATAATAGTAATAACTAGTTTTCTAAAATGTATACAATGATTACAAAACAAAGCAAAAAAAAAAAATATACATATATATATATATATATAATTTATTTGCGTATATATCTTCAAATACAACATTGAGGAGACATTTGTTTCAACTTTTATTCCTAAGAATAACATTACCTAGAAATCGGGAACAAAATGACACGTGGGTATTTTTAAAAAAAATGTTTAGTTAATTTTTCCAAATCTGTTTTTATGAAAGCGAGGTGTAAAGGAAGTTAAAAGGATAAAAGTAAAAATTTCAATTAAACTATCTTTAGGTGGAGGAAGAGAAGATTGATACAGTACTCTCTAATTGTAATTGTAATTTCCTATAGATTTTTATTTGGTGTAGTTAGTTGAGAAAGACCACATCTCTTTAGGTGGTTAACTAGTTAGTTGGCCATAAGATCCAACGCATGTATAAATAGCATTTGAAACCACATTAGAGATGATTGAGAATTCAATATTCATTCTAAACTCTATCATTCATTTATTCATTCTTATTTGGTTGATTTTCCCCCCTTAGCTAAATCCTGCATTACAAGTCTGCACCTCTCGATTTGCCTCTAAATTCCTGAGTTGCATGTAACGAGCATAAGGCTAAGGAGGGGAACCATCCCTCAAAAGCCGGCCCAAGAGGTTGGAGAACCTCTCGCCTTATAAGGCCTCCTTGGTAAGGAGACCTCCCCGATGTGGGACTTGTTACATTACCACCCCCTTCGAAAGCCAGCGTCCTCGATGGCTGTACTCCACGGTACTTCACTCACCGGTACTTCACTCGGCCTTCTTGCCGGTCAGAACCCTCCGATGGTCAGAACCCTCCGTGGGTAGTCCTTCTCGATTTGGCTGGCTCTCAATGAAAGCATCATTGTAACGAGCATAAGGCTAAGGAGGGGAACCATCCCTCAAAAGCCGGCCCAAGAGGTTGGAGAACCTCCCGCCTTATAAGGCCTCCTTGGTAAGGAGACCTCCCCGATGTGGGACTTGTTACATTGCACCAAAGACGAACAAAACTCAGTAACAAGTAATTTGTATTAACACCCCTTTGTCAATGTAACCAGAAGAAACAGAAAACACTCTTGAGGATGATTTGAGAGCTAGTAAACTACTCCCCATTCCTTCACTAACTTCTTCCACCCACCCACCCTCTCTCCTCTTCTCTTTCTATTTACAGTGTTCTAGTCTCTAACAATGTATAACAAATTATGTTAGTTGGCTATTACCTGTCTAACTGCTTTCCAACCCCTTTACAATATTTCAAACACCCCCCCCCCCCCTTCTCTCTCCAACACAACCCCATATCTATTCCTCCTGACATATACCTCCTAATGAGAGGCATGCTATCAGACATTTTTCATCTAATAAATAAAAAAGTAGATGGGGCCATTTTACCACTCCATACAAGGTAACATGGGGTAGTGAGGGGGCGTTTAAGTTTCCCATGAATTTGAAGTTGGGAATATTTATTTCTCATGTTTGATTTATTAGTTAAAAAATAACAGTATCAAGAAACATTTTTTTCCTATAATCTTTATTAGCTATGTTTCTCCCAAAATTGTTCCCATAAGGAAGGTGAAAATCTAACTTCATTGAGTTAGGAGAAAAATTTTACTGTGATAAAAATATCGTGTTACCATTAAAAGTGATAAATAAAGTTATAGAAAAAAGGTTCCATCAAAACTAAACACCAAAATATTTGATTCCCATAAAACATATATAAATGTTCCATTCCCAAGAATATTTATATCCAACCAAACAAACTTTAGTTGTTCTTAGGAATCATGATTAACAATATTCATGATTTTAGGAAATCCTGATTTCCAAGCATGAAAATTTCCCTTTGTATCAAATGTCCATTGAATGTTCATTGATTTCAGTTAAGGCAAATCACAAGTCAACTCAGATTGCTCCACTAATACATTATATGACTAAACAGTAACTAAATCAGATTGACAGGATCAAACATGACTAGCACCAGTTATAGCCTAAAGAGTCCACAAAAATAATGGCATAGATATCCTTTACATGCAAATTGAAAAACCACTTACTCCTTAAACAGATTCTTCATTTTTTTCTGACCTTCAGCAACAGCTACGGGATCCATAGCCTAAAAATGAATACTTACTGTGATTAGAGAAAATGGTGTTTCTGGTATAAGAAAATTATGCCTACATCATACAAATAAGAATATCCAAAACTTAATAAATTTCTCTAACAGGACATGCAAAAGGAGAGGGAAATTTCAAAGTTATTAATAAATATACATGTTTAGAAAAGGAAAATACCAGCAATCTCAACAGGCACAAACAAGGAATGCACATCCAGCAACCAAGGTGAATGTTGTGTAGAAATACAAAGTGTAATAACTGAATGATAAGGTCACCGACATTTTTATGCAGAACAGAACATAACATCTACAAACCTCAATCTTACACACTAAAAAAGTTGTATGCTTAGTATAGGCATTATTTATTTAGTATATGTTATAATCTTGATGAATCCACAATTACACAATATTTCACAAGAGTATCAGTACCCAGGGGCTGCAGAAGCATGAATCCACTGTATGTAAGCAAAAATTTTAGGCTCAAGTATATTTTCTGTCCCTGAAAAATTAGTCAATTTGGCTTTTAGTGCCTGTAAAAAAATTCCATTTGATCCCTTATTTTTTGAAAATACATGGTTTTAATTGCTACCATTAATTTTCTCCATTAATCAGTAACTTGGTAAACAGATCATTGACACATAAGATAACCTGATTATGCCACTATTACCAATAGCATGGCATATATCCACTATTAGCAATCGTTAAAAGTGACAAAAGGAGGAGAAAAACGGACTGGATGATATATAATATCATTACCTTATCTTCAATCTCTTGCTTTATCTTTTCCATGTGCGGCCTCATTAGCTGTGCAACACATTAAACAGTTAGGTAACAGGACAGATTGGAATATAGAAGTTCATTATTGATATAACAACTACAACAAGATTGTGGACCTTCAGGGATAGAGGGGGAAGAGAAAGGGAGAGAGTAGAGCTGGGAACAAGGGAATTAACCCACCAATCCATCTTAGGAATATCTTAATTCAAAGAGGGGAAAGGGAACATAGCGGAACCAGTTCCCTCCAAATGTTTAACATTTGTCCACTCCAACCAAGACATATGAAGGCAGGAGGAACAAGAAAAAATTATTGCAATTACAACAATTTAGCAAGAAAAAGTGATAAAACTACAAGCTGCACAACATACTGTAAGCTTAGAAGTGGCCTTAAGTTGATTTATTATGAGTGGAACTGTTGCACTCCGAATGAAGAGAGTTGTTAGAACTATGGCTGCCCACCTGAAACAATGAAGTAATAAGGTGATGTGTTTCCTTTCAAGGTCCATGTGCCACCAAATCTTTGTTGAAATGTGAAGATACAGACCACTGGAGATCCCAGAATATTTATCATACATGGTACCGATCCAAGAACAATCTCACTAGCACAATCCAAAAACCCTAATGGTGTGTTTGGATGGGGAATTTATATAGGGTAATTCATTTATTTGAAGAATTTCAAATTCCTTAAGATAAAATGCTTTGTTTGGATGGGAAATTTACAAAGAATTTGAAATCCAAGCATTTGTGAAATTCTTTAAAATAGTAGAATTTCAAATTCTCCCAAAAAAGTAAGAATTTGAAATTTCTCATATTTTTCTTCTTCTTATTTCACTTATATATTTTATCTTATCTCTTATCTCTTCATGTTTTTAATTATTGAATATTCAAAAATATTTTTAGAATTATTAAATATTAACTAATATTAAATTTTAAAATTATTAAATATTTAAAAATTAGCTAATATTTATTTTTATAAAATTTAATTGAAAAATCTCAACATATAAATATATTTTTAAAATCAATTTTACCATGGTAGAATTAAATTATTATATCCAACTTAACAATTTAAAATTTTAAAAATTTGAATTGACTTATCCAAACAAAATATTTTAAGAATGATAGAAATTGAAATCAAATTAATTCAAATACCAAGAATTTAAAATTCCTTGAATTTGTAAAATCCCTCATCCAAACACACCATAAATTTCAGTAAACTATGAAATGTCATGAAAGGAGTTGAGATGCCAATTCAGACATCATTCCCAAATAATAAAATGCATTTACATTTAATTGACATTCAGTATTTTAAGATACAGGAATAACCTAATGACCTATACGGCTATACCATGCACTCATCATGAAAGAAAAATATACTCCACAAAGTAATTCTGTTCTCCCATAAAAGAGTACTCTTTAGGTATAATGGTACATAGAGAATCTTAAAACTATTTGGGGGTAAATCTATTTTGCATGATAAATCAAACTCAGTAACTGAGAAACCACAGAAAGTAATAATTAAAACCTACAATCTCTCTTAAAAGCAAAACATCCACCAATGACAACTTGACATGCATGAGTGCCAATTCTGAAATAATTAACAAATTCCACAGAATTAAGGCAAATTTTAAAATTAGTATTACTTTTATCTCTTTTTGAAATCATAGAGGTAAATAAGTATAATCTCACCAGTTTAATCCAGTGTAGGAATGCACAGCATCTATAATATACTGCAAGGCCTTCACAGGTAAAAAAGAATCAGCAGCAGCAATTGCAACTTCTTTGACAATGGGAGCCTGAGAAGTTACAGCTTCCACAGTTGTGTCTTTGAGAACATCTGCTATGTCAGTCATTATGTCAATCTTATCAGAACCCTGATTAACTGTTGACATATGTCGACAGAAATTATATCCAGAGTACGCTGAAAGGAATCTGTTTGATTGCATTCTATGTCCAGAATAGGCAACAAACCAGATTGATCCATCAACTGAGTTCCCAAACATCCTTCTTTGGTTAGAATTACTAATGCCTTCTGAAGGTGACTTTTCATCAGGGCATTCACGTCTCCAGTCATCACTGTGGAGAACATAACTAAAAGATGGGTGACACTTCCGATTCATGAGGTTCCCTCTTATTAAGAGGCAACGCCTGTGAGCCATTGTATTCTTTGAAATTTCTACAAAGAAGCATTAAGTAACCAAATTAGAAGTGCAATCAAGGAATCTCATGCCAAGTTGAGAAACTGCCTTTCTGATAAATTTTGTTGGTCCAATATTATGATACCAAGAAAAAGCTATTAGATAAAGTTTTCCACAACTATATGCAAATTTCCACTATTTCCTATGTTAGTGTGGAGGATGAATGCTTTTTTAACTTAATATATCCTCCTTGAAAAATGCACAAATGGACACACACACATGAATGGAGGATGTTAATATACTCCCACTTGTTTTAAAAAAGGAGTATATTAGCAGGTTACAACTTTAGATTTTTAACAAACTCCCAAAGGCCAAACATATAACTTAACATATTCCATATAAATAATTAGTTGGAATTTATAACAGTATTTTCTTTGGTTTCCTGCATATAACCTCCTTTGGAAACAATGATGTTTGAGACACTGTTGAACACTAAATGTAGACACTTCTCCCAATTGGAACTTGAACCTTGATTCACCAAATTGTACAGGACTAGCTCATTCCACTAGAAGGACCCAACCTTCATTTAAATATATAGTAGTTATGATTGCTAAATACTTCCACTAGGTCTCGTGTGCAACGGTGAAGACCAAGGATATGGGAATGGGACACACAATACAACACCACAAATAGAAATAGTGAAAGGACACAAATGTAATGTAGTTCAGCACCTCAAGCATATATCCAATGAACATTTCAATCATCTTAGATACAATTACAAGTTTTCACAAAGTTGAGAAAACGCCACCCATTACAAGTTTTTTGGGCAAAATGGATAAACCCTCTCCATTACAAGTTTTCTGGACAAGCACGAGAAAAATCCACCCTGTTACAAGCTTTTTGCACAACCTAGAGAAACACTTTCTATTACATGACCCTCCATCTCACTTGGGTGGTGAGTTCTCTTTTCACAAGGTCTCATTCTTTATAACCGTGGTTCAAAACTCCATTCATGAATGCAATTTAGTGGACTTCAATTGTCCCATCTCTCCACCTACCCTCTCCTAATGCACCTCTTAAATTTCTACTCTCTTACATTAACATCTAGAATTTTGGATTGATTTTCCAACCCAGAAGTTATAACTTTGCATTTACTAAAATACTTTCAAAAGGGTCACACCTAAGAATCAAGAGTATATTAGAGCCAACATGTGTGTGTGGTGTTATTTTTACCACTTGGGCAGTGTACTGAAAAACCTTAGAAAATCTCAAGTCCCTTTGAATAGGTTCCCATCAATTTCATAAGCATGTATAATCAGTAAGGCTAAATGGGCTTCCCTTTAATACCCAGATCAACAAAAATAACACATGCGAATGAAGTAATGAGAAAATAAAAAGAAAACACTTTATCTGGATTCTGATTTGTGGACAAAGAAACAAAGCACAGATTCTAAGGCAGAAGACAACATAGTAAAAACTCATAAAACACGTACGAGGAAGGAAGAAATCGTGCTTCCACGGTGGAGAGTTATGTGGATGTCTCTGCTGCAGACAGCTTGTACTTTGTAATGGAAGAAGAAAACCTAACGAACGACCTATGTTTGCACTCCGCAGTTTTGCACTGATATTTTAAAAAATAAATAAATAAATTTAATATGTATACATTAAAACATTGAATTTATTTAGAATTTAATTTTTGTTTTTTGAAAAAAGAATTTAATTTAATTAATGCCCCCAAAACTATATATTAATTATGAACTTTTATATTGTATGATAACAATTTTTAAAAGTTTTCTTACACTATAGAGTTTTTAGGAATTTTTAATTTTTTATTTATTATAATTATTTATAAATTAAATTTTAATATTTCAAAAAAATAAAAAATAATAATACATTATAATATAAATTATTTATATAATTTATATATTTTAAATATCTATCAATCCTTGAGTTTTTTACTCAAATAATACCATTTTAAAAAAATTTACTCAAATAGCAACTGTGCAAATTTATTTCTCCAACTAGCACAGTTTTATTGTTCACGTTCAGAATGGGCCGTTCTGATTTTAGAACGGATCGTTCCAGATTAAAAAATAGGACATGGCGAATGGATCAAAACATCTCGTTCATGATTCAAAATTAGCACGTAAAAAGTGAAACCAAAACGGGCCTTTCTAAATCCGGAATGGGCCGTTCTAGCCTATAAATTCATATTCAGCTTTTTTTTCGATTTTTACTTATCAAATACCAAAACTCAGCGATTACCATCAAGTGATTAAATTTATTGAATATTAACATTATAAATATAACTAAATAAATTTATTAAAATTCATTACAATAATAAAAATCAATGGTGGGAGAAACTGAATTCATAACCAATATTTGGATATGTCTTCCTAGTGTGATCAGGAGTGTGACAATAGGAACAATATTTTACACGATTATGTTATTCTCTAATGTTCATCTTTGTTCTAATACTGCTGGACTTTGGCCGACCCTTGAAAGTTCTCTTGATTTGGCCACAAAGTTAGAAGAAACGTAACATCCGAGAGAAGTTTGACCCGCTGAAAAATTTACAGTAAGATTAAATGAAATGTGGTATGATTGCAGCAAGTTCTAGAAAGTTCATATCCCTTACAGTAAGGTTAAAATATTTGATTTTGTTATGAATATAATTATATATTTTTTTATGTGTTTCTTTTATTTTTCATGTTTAATAGCTCAAAGAAGGAAAGAGGAAGAAAAAATCCATTCAATTTGATTTTTTTTTTTAAATTTGGCTGATTTAGTCCGAACTTATTTTCCCTTTTAAAAATCCAAATTTCTCAGACCAAACCTTTTTTTATCAAAAACAAAAAAACTTATAATGTTATTAATTTTTATAATATTTATTTAAAAATCTTATATCACAGTGATTTCTAGTCAGTAATTTTATATTAACGCGTAAAAATTAAACTTATCTAATTGCTTTTCTTTATGGGCTCATATGTTTAAAAAAAATATCAAAGATATCTTTTATAATATAATAAAAATATTTATACTTTTTATAATATGGTTTGTCTAAAATTTTCATTCTAAAAATAAATAAATTTATAATTTTTTTAGAACTAAATTCTGTTTCTTAAAAAATCTTTTTGAGAAGTTTTTTTTTGTATAATTGTTTTTTATAATCATTTTATCACACACTTTCTAGAATACTAGTATTTTAGCACATGTAATGCATAAACATGTTTATTATATAACTAAAATTTATAATTAATTAATTATATATATATATATATTATGTTTGACTATATAAATTATGTTTAACATTGGGATACATAATATTTTTAAACATATAAATTATATTTTAAATTTATGATAAATAATTCATATTGTAACAAAAAAATTTATTTATTGATAATTTATTTTAAAATATTAATATTTAATTTATAAATAATAATAAAAAATTAAAAAATCAAATTAGATAAAAAAAATTAAAAGAATCTCTACAAACCCTCTCAAGAAAAATTTCTAAAAGAACTTTTGTGTAAGATAAAGGTTTGTATTTAAGATATAAGGATTGATTTTATCTCTTAAATAATTTGTCATTTTAGAATATCAAAAAATATTAATTACTTTTCCTATGATACCTTAAAAAATATACTAATAGATGTATAACTATACATGTACAAACAAAAAAAAAGGTTGTGGCAACAATCTATTTAATAAATAATCTCTTATTCAATCTCGTTAGTATGCAAAAACTCTTCGAGACAACATTGATATTACAAATTTGGGTTATTCTAGCATCCCTAATACTCATATAAGATGACCATTCTCACACAATATGGTCCCTATATAACATATGCATATAAGTTGTCTATTTAAATCTAAAGGTTGAGCTTGATCATTTTTATTCTCATATAAAATGATCATTCTCATTTAACACACTCTCTTCATGTGTTTGGATTATAATTTGTTCAAATTATTTTGAGAAAATTATTGTTATCTTTTAACTATTTGAGAGAATTTCATAAAAAAAAATATTTTTCTGAAAAATATATATCAAATATACACTTCGTTTATATTAAAAAAAATTAAACATATTTTGCTTACTTTTATTCACGAGGAATTGAACTCAGTATTAATAGAGTGAATTATTTGTTTTCTTTATTTTAAGAATATAATTTTTATTTTTTGTAACTAGTTCAAATAATTTTTTTAAAATTAACAATTTTTCATGTTAGAAAAATAAATTATTATTTCTCCTGAGTTTATTCATAAGTTTGTTTATCAACAAGTTATTGGTTGATCTACTTAAATAAGGTCATCGGTTCTATTCAATTAACATCAACAAAATATACAAAATTTTAAAAATCATATTTAAAAATATATGATCTTAAAAGTTGGATGACAAAATATATAAAATCATGAAACATGAGTAGCAAAAGGTGTGATAAAGTCTCTAAATATAACCCCATACATATGTAAAATATACCTGACATGCATGAGTTGTTTTCAATCAATTTAAAAACATGCATTACATTATACTACTGGTTTCTTGGTATATTTGTTTTTCAATTAGACTATAGTTGTGTTTGTGTTTCCATCGGGGGCATGTTAAGATGAGGATTCCCATTTAATGTGCTTTGAAAAGTGAAGATCCCTTAAAACAAGTACACACTGCATAAGATAAGAATTTGATGCATGACTCCATTTTTAAAGGGGCATGCTTTGATACAAGCTAACTAACTTCAGTCATTTCCACTCTAATTCAAGTTAGAAAAGTTAATGACCAAGCATAGAAAACAAAAAACCAGATTGTATTGGGAAATCTCTGTTTTCTCACCCCTAGGAAACATCCCGGAGAAAGGTAACCTTAAATATTCTCCAACATTCTTATAACACAGGTGTTACTTCAATTCTAAAATTAAATATATTTTTAGTTCATAAATTTTTGTCGGTTCTTGTTTTAAGTTTTTTAACAAATTTTATTTGATTTTAGTCTTTAAAATTTTTCACCATGATAGAAACTAAAATATTAATGAGAAAAAAAGTTCAAAAACTTAAAAGTGAAAATTGACAAAAGTTCAAAAATTAAAAACATATATAATCTTTAGTTTTACTACATATCATTGAACTCATTATGAGTTGGAATTAATCATTTACTATCAAATGCTTGCTTTCATCGTCACAGTTGTTCACAATAAACTAACAAAATGACAGAATGAGATATCTCAGTGACCTATCTATCTCAATTATTGATAAGAAAACTTATTACCTTCAAAGTTTAAATACAATCAACAGATTGAGCAAAACGGAAGGGAGGAACAGAGACATTCTTCAAGCTACAATTATTTAATTACCCTCTTGTATATTTGATTCTCAACATTGATATTAGCCTTAGCTACCTTCATCATCAACCCTGACCTTAGTCCCACAGCAGGGCTTTTTAATGTGCTCTTTAGTTTCTGCCTTTTTTCCACAACAATTTACATCTTTGTTTCCAAGCTCGAACCTCCTCTCTAGGAACTCATTGTTCTCCTTCCAAACCTCCCCATTTGAATAGACCTCCTTTTTCCAAATAGGAACTGTTGCTTTTACCTCATCTATCAGAAATCTACAAGCCTCTAGTGCATCAGCCCTGTGGACGGATGAGACTGCGACAAAGACACTTGTTTCACCCACCGGCACTGTGCCTAGACGATGAGCAACAGCAATGGAATGTAGATTCCAGGATGCTCTTGCAGATGAACAGATTGACTTGATGCAGCGTATTGCCATTGGAACATAAGCTTCATATCTCAGCTCCAAGACTGTTTTTCCTTCAAAGCTATCACGTGTTGTGCCTGAAAATGTAGCTATAGCACCAGCTTGGGGGGCACTGACAAAATTCATGTATTTAGCAACATCTACCGGGTTCAGGTTTTCCAAAATTTCAACAAGATTCTTATCATCTTCAGCAGCCATTTTCTACCGGAAATCAGAAAATATGACTATGAACAAAAATCTAATGTTATTAAAACCCTTTCTTCCTTAGAAAATCAAAGTAGACTAACTAGTCCAGGGTTCATCCTTCAGATTGATTACAGCTTCTCATAATTGCCCAAGAAAATGGTGAAGCTTGTGCAATATCTCCAGCTTATAATGTCAACATCAAAGACCTATAAATCTATAACATACAAAAGAGCAAATTAAAACGAAAGGGTTAAGTCATAATAAAAACTATCCATTCACTTGTAACATTACCAAAACAATGCATCAATCAAATATAAATAAAGCATACTGGCTGTGGCAGAAGGCAAGATTACTAAGAAGTGAGTTGTTTAATATATCCTAGGGATTTAACATGAAACAATTGGAGTGTGTATATTAGGAGATATCTCAGGATCATATAATTAATAAAAACAATAGTATGGTATAGGAGATATATATAATATGTAAAATTAAAACAATCAAAAGTAGAATAGCATCAAGGCTATCGTGGACTTTTACAAAGCAGGCTTGTTGATTGTTATGAAAAGGAAAATGCTAACAAGATTCAGAATTCGCTGGTCAATTAATGTTCATAGGTATAAGTGTAAATTGAGAAAATTGAGAAAAAGATGAAGAAGAAGAAGAAAGAACCTGAGGATCAAGCTGTTGAATGAAGAAAACCAATGAGAAGTTAGAGAGAGAAAGAGAGGTTTTTGCAGGCTGAAAACTGAAATTGGGGGAATTAGGGTTTTGATAGGAAGAAATATGAAAAATTGCGAAAAGCTAACCAAGAAACACCCAACTCCAATTAACAGAACATGTACAGTGATGTTCACCTGTTGTTTTCTTCCCCTATTTATCTTAGATAACAAAAACAACAATAATAATGTTTTATTTTCTTTATTATTTTATATTTTTTCCTTTAACTTATTTTTCATGATTTCACCTTTTTTTGGAATGTTATATATTTTTTCCTTTTTCCTTTTGTTTTATTTTTTTTCTTATTTTTCTCATTTTGACTTTTTTTTTTGGATATATTATCTCAGGAACACACCTGTGAGTCACAATAATATTACTACTGCAATGGCACTTTTTAATCACTAAAATTGTACAGTGATATCAATTTAATCACTAAAATTATTAAAATGTTAAAATAGCCCCTAGAATTGTAAATTGTCAATCAAATTAGTCATTCCATTATCATAGATTAATTAATGACATCAAAGACGCTGACATGGTGCATTAAGGGCGATAGTGGTTTTCACATGGCAAAAACTAAAATGATAGTTGAACGTGACATGACTAAAATGCAAACTGAAGTACATTTACCATGTGCACTAGCTTACCAAATCTTGTTTAAACATATATCTTAAGAGCTGTTAGAGTTACACACTCAAGTGCTAGATAACTAGTTCATATCTACTTGTAGATTAGTTCATTTCTGTTGCTTGTGGTTAACTCAAACTGTTGTATGTAGTACTGTAGTTACACAGGGCTTCTAAAGGACAAATCCTGAAGTTATTTTGTTAGAAAGAGGTGCATTGTCCTCTCAGTTGTCATATATTGGGTTAAGTTTGAAAATTTTATTTTAAGTATCAGAGTCGTTTAATGTGAGAGAAAATAGCACCATGTGTGAAGATGCTGCTACTTAGAATATTACTTAGACACAGAGCAGCAGAATCCCAGGTCAAATCTAAGTCTTGCCATTTTTTAATATAACTTTTAAATTTTCCCCCTTCCATTCATCTGTTAGTATGTGTAACCAAGACTCTTGAACCAAAATCTGAAATTAGCCAACTAGATGGATTTCCAAATTATACTTTATTTTTCATACTTGGTAATTGTTCATCTAAATAAGTCCAAATAACCTTCCAAAAATAATTTAGGAACTAAGACTCTGATCATGTGATAGAAACTGGATCAGAAAAAATAAAAGGAATGAAAATTGGTATTATTGCAGAACCCTAATTTCCCAAATGTTAACCAGTGTGGTTGAAGATTTTATAAGGGTAATTAATGGTACAGTACTGGTTTTTAAGAGACCAGTTCTCTCCTCAAATCAATTTACAACATGTGATATCATTCCATTTACAAAATGTGATATCATCCCACTTTCTTCTCTATTAATAATTCCTGTAACTACCACCCATTAACTGCTTAACAAACTCTGATTACAACTGTGAAACTGTCAACTATTCAATCATTCTGTTACTCTTCTTAGAGTCATGATCCCCTATATCACCAAGCATACACCTTAGTAACAAGGGGTCTCTATCTATCATCAATTCATCATATTGGTTTCATGCATTTGATACCAGCGCTTAACAACCTTTACAATAAAACTTAATGATAAAGGAATTTTACTGGAATAAATTAATACTCTTTCAGGTGCACCTGGTTACTCTAATTGACTGTTCTTCCTATCTTCTTTTCATCTGAAAAGGGTTGGCTAATTTATTAATTAGCTAAATCTATTTCATTTCAATAGAATCCAGACAAGAATGCTAATAATGCTGAGGATCAGATCCATCCCTCTTTCATATTTTCTGATTTTTTTCACTATGATTAAAACCAAAAGAAGAGAGCACATTAAATGCCCCATTCAAATTTAGCAAAAAATAAGTACATACATAAAATCAGTAGGAAAAAAGGACAATACCAAGGAGAAACATATAAGCACAATGAAAACACAAAGATGAAGGGAAAAAAAATAGTCAAGCTCAGTAAGAGAAGATTGTCATTCAACACAACAAAGCATACATATTTTTCCAAATACTAAATCAGGCAATCAGCACATAATGAATTTTAAGGTAAGTGCAAGTCACACCAATACCTATTTCCCTCCGATTGTCATGTCTCATATGCAATATTGATCAAAATCTTGGGGTTTGCTCTATTTTACATTTTATAGGGTGTTCTATAAAAGTGTTACTCTCAGTGTTATTTCTATATCAGCTCATAGCAAATAAACTATTAAACTAAACCAGTGTAAACAATGGATCCCCTAACCCATAACAAACATTAAAAACAGTTGAGTTTAAGAACCAGGTTTAGTAAAGTGAATTTTTACATCCAATGGATTGGCTTGGTTAAAGTGTGGTTTGGGTTAACAGTTTTCTTGCGGTGTTCATCAATTGCCTTAGAGGAAGTTCCATCTACCGAATAATCAATTAAGCTTCCTTTGTTTAACTGCCTATCATTACTTCATATATTCTGAAATGAAAACAAGTTTCAACCGCTAAACATGTATTCAATGTTCTGCACACGTCTATAAATGGGCAGATCCACAATCTGTTTTTCATGGTTCACCACAGATTTTCATAACACGCAGATCAATTCTGTACTCAAACAGTCCTATCAATTTTTCTATTGCAGTGATAAAGGACATATTTCAATCTTATGATCTTTCCTACTTATTATATAATCTAATCACTCATTAAATAGTATCAAATCATGCGTTTTAAATAAAAGAATCATCAAACAAGAATTCAAAGAAACAACATTTGAGTAAAATAGCAAATAAGAGAAATTTCAATTAATATGACTCTTCATAAAAATAAAATAAATGAGTGTAAAATATACACAGAATTCAATCAAAACCCCCATCTTTTAGGCATAAAAGCAATGAACAATTATAATCATGGGGAAAATTCTTAGGAATTAGAACATAAAAATAGCAAACATATATGCAGCTAAGTTTTTCTTTTCGTTTCTTATCAGTCCAACTCCAACACGCATTTTGGTGATATTTTTCATAGCATGAGCGAGACCCAGAACAGAAAAATAATTAAAAATAAGTAAATAAAACCAAACAACCCAAATTTAAATCTGGTCAAAATTTGCTTCGTTCTTCTTCTAACATCAATGAAAATAAAATATATCAAAAGCATTATTCAAATTCTAAACCCCAAAATCAATACGACCGAATAATAATAACTGAACTTTAAAAAAAAATAATAATAATAATAATTGAACTTAAAAGTAGTTGGGATTTCACACTATTATCTAACAAAGCGAAGTTCGAATGAGCAATAACTTTAGATAATACAAACCTTAAAAACAAACAAAAACCTCAAACAAAGCAAATAAATAAATAAATAAAAAAGAATGAGCAGTTACCGGTGGCGGTTAGACAGTGCGTTTAGCAGAGAAAATATTGTGTTGACCGATGAGAGGGACGGATTAACGGTGATGGCTTCCAACCATATCACACCCTTATCAGCTATATAATTTTTAGACTTCAATATATTTTTATTTCGTGTAATAGATCGCTTTTGTTTATTTTAATTCTTATGAAATTACTTTTTAAATGGTTTTCGTAAAAAACATAAAATTATTTTTTGTTTTATAATATGATTTAAGTTAAATTATTCATTTGATCTATTGTTTATTTTTTATATATCAATTTACTCTTTTTATTCTTAAATGAATTAATTTAAATATAATTCTTATTTAATTAATATTAATGTTTAATTTATGTCACTCTATTTGAATAATTAATTGTAAATATTTATGTAAATTTATTATATTTTTTAATAATAAATTAGAAAATTCGAGGTGTTTCTAATAATTATATACAAGTAAATATTAAAAATTATAAAAAATATAATAATTAATTTTTTTTTACTTCAAGGATATATATATTTATTAAAAAATAGAGATAAAAAATTAATTATTAAAATATATTTTTTTATAATAAGTATAGATTAAACATTTTTTTTTCCTTTCCATCTTCCCTTTTTTATTTCCTATCCAACTACTAAACACGATTGTGGAGAATGATTTTCAAACTTTCCTTTTTCTCTTTCTTCTCCTTTTTTTTCTTTTTCCTTCTTCATCCTTAAATTTGTAAATTCTCTAAAACACAAGCGTGTGGTTTAGCGGTAGGGGTTGATCCACGCTTAAGCAAGGTCAGGGGTTCGAATCCTACCTTGTGTATGCAGCTGCGTTAAATCTTGGGGCCAGCTATCCCACCCTTTGAGGTGCCTCCAACGTAGCAAGGAGATTAGTCACTGCTGTCAGCGGTGGATACTCCAGGGACGAACCAAAAAAAAAATTTGTAAATTCTCTTTTTCAAATCAGATATAAACATTCAAACCAAATAAAACCTTCACATTCCCAACCCAAATCATATCTGCAAAACCTAAAATCTACAGAAACACCCGAAAGTTTGAAATCAATAACTCCCAAACACCTATAATGATATCTCATGCTTCGTCGGCAGCAACCTCCACAAAGCAATTTTGATTTGAAAAGTAGAACATCACTCGATACCAAAAGAGAAACTGGCGTCTGTAATTGTTCGTCATGCATTTGGAATTAAGTTTTTAATGCATAAATTAAGTATAAATTTTTAAAAAAATTTAAAATTATTTAAAATTTTATTATATTTATTCAAATTGACTAATAATGATATAAATATTTTATACGTTGATTTGTGTACCTGCCTGAGGATACACTCGTAGTCTTCTTAGTGTTGAAGGGCCGAACGGATGCTTGAAACGGATTCTTCAAGAAAGGGGGGAGGTACCTGCAAAAGGCACTCCGACGCTCAAGTTAGGACAAGCACGATATTCTAGGCAATTAATGAACAGTGACGTACCTCGTTACGTGTGACCTATTTATAATACCTGACATGGGTCTGAGCGTGGTGGGCCTATTCTAATCCTTACCAAATTAGGTAATACGATGCTAATCAGCTAATCATGTCTTAATTATGCACTTGTCCTTGTTAACTGTAATTTGTGCTATAACCCGTTTAACCTATCGGCACATTGCCGAGCCGACAGGCTAATGCTTGGGAGGTTGCATGTCTTCGGCTGTTGATCGGGCCGATAAACGTTTACTTTGGTATTCCTATCAGACTGGCATTGGACCGAGCCGATACATAGTATGCGGGGATGCTTCATGCTGTTTGCATCGGCCTTCAGCCGAGCCGACATGTGCTAGTTGACTAATCTCGGCCTTCGGCTATAAGCCGAGCCGATGCTAACGTCAAAGCCTTGGGTATGGTCCAATTCGCATGAGTGTCTGACGGAACGACACGTGTTGGTCAACGTGACCGATAAGGTCCTCCCGGTACACAAGCCCCCAGCCTTGAGGAGATAACGACGCAAAGGGTAAATGTGCCACTTCGTTTGTTACCTTTTTTGAGGGTAGGCCAAGGGTTACAACTGCTTCAGGGAAACGAAGGGTCATAAATGACGCACGCGAGGAGTTATGACTTAATGGAATATGGGGAGACGTAACCGTTGTCGGAATACCAAGGGTTATAACCGTTGGGTATTAATGACGTACGCGAAGGGTTACACGTCGTGAACCGTTGGATCTAAGTGATCCAACGGTATGCAGAGGGGTGTGACTCTTGGTAACTTGCGGAGACTGCCTATAAATAGGCGTGTTGGGGGGGTCCTCAAACATACGCATTTATTACTTGCTTCGAGCCGAGATCGTTTGAGTTGCTGCATTCGCATATTCTTCACCAAAAATTGGTCAAGTTCAACACTCAGGTACGTAATGGCAGATTTAAATGTTGTTCATGTTGACTCCTCCGAGGACGAGGGTGATTCTGGGTTGAGGGAGACGCCGGACCGAGACGTCGTATCGGCCTCGGCTTCCAATGGAGAGGATTGTGCAGGGTCCGCATCCAGGTCCGAACGGTCGCAAAGTGGGAGTCACTCTTCATCGGCCGAGCCGAGGTGGTGGATCGTCTAGGAATTTTGCTCCCATATCAACTCCTGGATATTCGTGGGTGCACGGGGAGGTTGGCAGCGTATATTCCTGATATACTGATAAGAACTCCTTGATTCGTTTCGTATCGGCAGCGAAGTTCTTGACCTTTCCCGAGGAAGAGGAGCCCTCCGCTATCTTCTTTCAACCATGTAGAGGTGATGGAGGGCTGAACCCGAATTTCGTGTATTTGGACCGAGGGTCGAGCAAATACCAGTTTTTCCATGTGTATGATTACATGTTCCGGGATTTGAAGATCACTCTACCTTTTGACGATTATTTTATCGGTATATTGCGCCTACTGGACGTGGCGTCGAGCCAGCTTCACCCCAACACGTGGGCGGCGATGCAAGGGTTTAGGCAGCTATGCTTGGCTCTTGGCATCCGGCCCACTCCTCATCTGTTCCTACACTTCTATTCATCTCGGCCCACGAAGAAGATTAAGTGGTTGTCCCCGGTTCGGCACAGTGATTGCCTGCTACAACCTTTCACCACCTCTTATAAAAATTTTAAAGTAGGATTTATGAAGGTGATGATTCAGTCAAAGCCAGGGAACAAGTATTTTTTTGATGCCGAAGGGAGATCTTTGTTTCCATTGTATTGGACCTGGAAGCTGAGGAAGTACGACACAGTTTCCAAATATCGAATGTCCTCGGAGGAGAGATTGAGTCTGAATTTTTTGGAGAAGTTGCCTCGGCCTTTGTCGTGCCGTCATCTGGTCCGGTTGTGTGAATTTGCTGACGTGGTTGAAGAACTGATTGGTATAGTACCTTTCTTACTTTTTTAAATTCTTGTGTTATCATTGATTTTGACTAATGATGTGCAAGTATCATGGCAAATCACGGAGAGGACGATTTGGATATCCGCACACTGATTAGGAATCAAGTGGCGGCTACGACTACGAATAGGGCCCCGACCGGCGTGCACGGGAATCAGCTGTCTGCCCAAGGTAGTGGAGTAGGGCCAACAGTCAGGCCGAAGAAACCCACTCGGCCCCAGTCTGAAAAAAGAAGGCCTGACCCAAGGGCCGAGGAAGAGAGCCGTCGGGCCAAGCAGCGCCGAGTGGCTAGCCCCCTGTTCTGGAAAGCATGGCTGGGCCAAGTTTTCTGGCCAGCAACGTCAACGCTCAGGATTTTCTGAGCCAAGACTTGACCTCCGAATCAGGTCAAGGTGTGCTGAGTCGTATGACCTCTGCTCAGAAATGGAGTTTCTTCTGTGAGTTCCAAGTGCGTGCTGTGGCTTTAGCCCAAAGCATCGTGATGGAGCTGAATGGCGAGGCCGATGGATTGCGTCGGCAGCTAGCTGAACAGGAGAAGTCTCCCCAAGAGACGCTGGCGGCGCTGACTGACGCCCAAACGGCCAACAACAAATATCAGGCTGAGGTGGATCGCCGAGGGCGCACGGCTGATGACCTGGCTCTGAAGGTTTAACTTCTTGAGGTTGCTTTGAAAAGCGAGGCAGAGAAGGTTGCTGTTCTGAGCCAAGAGCTGGAGGCCGAGAGGGTTGCTTTCGGAGCTTACAAGGAGAAAGCGCGCAACAAGGTCCTGACTCAGCATCAGGCTGGCTTTGCTCAGGTGGCTCGGCAAGCGTGCTTCTTCGGCGACTTCCCCCTGAATTTTACCTGGACATGATCAAGGACTTTTTCCAGGGGAAGTTGGTGGACCTGACCTCTATCCCTCCGGACCAACAAGCCGATGAGGAGGCCCCGACATGGCTAGCTGGGCCGAATGAGGAGGTGACAGCGTACGAGGAGGGTGCGCCTGAGGATGGTCCGGTTCAGGGGGAACCGGAGGTTAGGTCTTAAGCTTTTTTCTTGTTTTTTGTAGTGTTGGGCCGATAGTGCCCTTTTTTAATGTACCCTTTTAGGCCGATAGCACCTTTGTCAATGAATCTGAATCTTATTTACTGTCATATACTGGTGCAATATGATATGTTTTAAAATTTTACGTAAGTTGCATACTTGGCCGAAAGAGATCCCGGGAGGGAAAACGTATAAATTAACTTAATCCACATCCTTAGCCGAGAGAGAACTCGGGAGGGAAGACTTGTAAAATTAATGGAAGTCACATCCTTGGCCGAGAGACATCTCGGGTGGGAAGACTTGTAGAATTAATGAAAGTCACATCCTTGGCCGAGAGACATCTCGGGAGGGAAGACTTGTAGAATTAATGAAAGCCACATCCTTGGCCGAGAGACATCTCGGGAGGGAAGACTTGTAGAATTAATGAAAGTCACATCCTTGGCCGAGAGAAATCTCGGGAGGGAAGACTTGTAGAATTAATGAAAGTCACATCCTTGGCCGAGAGACATCTCGGGAGGGAAGACTTGTAGAATTAATGAAAGTCACATCCTTGGTCGAGAGACATCTCGGGAGGGAAGACTTGTAGAATCAATGAAAGTCACATCCTTGGCCGAGAGACATCTCGGGAGGGAAGACTTGTAGAATTAATGAAAGCCACATCCTTGGCCGAGAGACATCTCGGGAGGGAAGACTTGTAAAATTAACATAAAGACGAAAAAAAATTATGACAAGCTTGAATACTCAGAATGTTTTTTCATTAATAGACTGATGCCTCGTTAAAAACCTTGCCGACCAAAAACCCCTTTTCACAATTTTATAAGAGGAAAAAAGATCGGTTCAAGGAAAAGAGTGCACCATTTTACATGTAGTTGAAATGTAAATACAAGTTTGGTTCAGTTGTAATATGTCTTCAGATGAGTGGAGTTCCAAGTTCTCGGTATGATCTTGCCCGATAGCTCTTCTAACTTGTAAGCTCCATTGTGGAGGGCATGTCGTATCCGGAACGGTCCGTCCCAGTTGGCCGCAAGCTTTCCTTCAAAGGAATTGCACCTTGCCGAGCCGGTTGCTCTCCAAATGAGATCACTCTCATGAAATGTCCTCAGCTTTAGGTTGGAATTAAAGCGTCGGGTCATGCGTTGTTTACATGCCTCGGCCACTATCTGTGTTTTCGCTCGCATTTCATCCAGAACATCCAGTTCGGCCTGGAGTGAGCTATCATTAGACTCTTCATGGAAGTGTTGTCGCCTGAAGGACGGTTCCCCCACTTTAACTGGGATCATCGCGTCCGCGCCGTATGTTAGGCGAAAAGGCGTCTCCTTGGTGGTTGATTGCGGTGTGCATCGATATGCCCAAAAGACTTCCGGTAACTCTTCGGCCCATGCTCCATTGGCCGAGCTGAGTCTCTTCTTGAGCTCAGTGAGTATAACCTTGTTGGCTGCTTCGGCCTGCCCGTTTGACTGAGGATGCTCAACTGATGTGAATCGGTGCCGAATGCCAATGTTTTCAAGGAAAACGTTGAACTTCTTGTCGGTGAATTGAAGGCCATTGTCCGACACAATGGCATACGGGATGCCAAAGCGGGTAACCAGATTTTTCCACACAAACTTCTGAACGTTGCCTGCGGAGATGCAGGCGAGCGGTTCAGCTTCGATCCACTTTGTAAAGTAATCTACCGCAACGAGAAGGAATTTAACCTGGCCTTTTGCTACAGGGAACGGTCCGAGCACGTCTATATCCCATAAAGCAAACGGCCACGGGGAGCTGATACTGTGCAATTCAGCGGGCCGAAGTGTGGATGAGGTTTCCATGCTTTTGACATTGTACACATTTTTTAACGAATTCAGCATAATCTCCTTTCAAAGTTGGCCAATAGTATCCGGCACGCAAGACTTTGGCTACCAAGGTTCACCCCCCGGAATGAGAACCACAAATACCTTCATGGACTTCCCGCATAACATAATCCGCTTGTAGGTTGTCAATGCATTTGAGCAACGGGGTGGAGATCCTCGCCTGTAGAGCTCGTGGGCTACTATGGAGTACCGAGCCGCTTGTGTTCGTATCTTTTTTGCTTCTATCGGGTCGGTTGGCAATTCCCCTCGGACTATAAAGCTTTGGATGGCTGTCATCCAGGTCGGTGCCTGAGTATCAGTTGCCATGCACTCCACCGTCACACTTGGGGAAGGAATCTCAAGGTGAATGGTTGTTCGCAACTACCCGGGCTTCCGGATGCTGGCGAGCCGAGCTAGCTGATAGGCTCGCTCATTGTTGCTACGCAATATGTGTCGAATCTGCACCTCGGTGAAGTTGTCCTTGAGCTTTTGGAAGAAGTGGTAGTATTGCAACAGATTGGAGTCCTTGACTTGGAAGTTGTCATTGACTTGTTCAGCCACGATCTTCGAATCGGTCCAGCATATGATTTTCTTGACGCCCATCTCGGTTGCTAGTCTTATTCCAGCTATCAAGGCTTCGTACTCGGCCTGATTGTTTGATGTACGGAAGCCGAACCGAAGGGATTGTTCGATTGTGATTCCTAAAAGGCTAGCAAGAATTACGCCAGCCCCACTACCTTGGGCATTAGAGGATCCATCAACATGCATGGTCCACGGTTCGTCTTCAAAACATCCCGGAGGAGTGAGCTCGTTAACAAAATCAGCCAAATGTTGCGACTTAACCGACCCTCTTGGCTCGAAAGATATGTCAAATTCTGAGAGCTCAACTGATAGAAGTGAGTAGAAGAAGTGATGAACAAGCTTCTCCTAAGCTACTTCTAGGCTCGGATCCTTCTTCAATGGAGATAACTCAAGTAGATGACGCCTTTAGGAGGAAGAACACACGCGGAAATAGTAGAGGGAAGCATCCAAGCTCAAGCAATCAAAGGATTGCACACTTCAAAGGGAAGGAAATTAGGTTTTCCTAAGGATTTTGAAGGCATTCTCTTTGGTTTTCTCTCTTGGAATTTCGGTGACTCTTGAGGGAATTAGCTGAAGAATGATTTCAAAAATTCTCATATATTCAAAAGTGCATTACAAGGTGAGTAATGATACATATATAGGAGGGAAAATTAGGTTAACTTGGGCGGCACCTAGGTAAACCTAGTTGGCGCCAAGTTTGAATTTCAAATTTGAATTTGAAATTCAAACTTTGGCCAACTCATATGCTCACACGGATGCTACCCTCATCTAAGTGTCATTTAGGAGTCATTTGAAGTGAATTTGGAGCTCACATGGCCGGAACCACTCCATGCCATCCATGTGACTCAAATTCAAATCAAATTACTTCTAAATGATGCATAAATGAAACCTATTTCTCCTATTAATGTATTCTATCTATAAACCTAATCTATTGACCGAAATACATTGGTCTAATGAATACAATGAATAGGAAAAATTATAAGAAGAAGAATGAGCCTAATATTGGGTATCAAAAGCCCAAAGCCCAAGAAGCCCAAAATTAAGCCCAAGACACCTAAACCCTAATCTATGATCAAAATACAAGACCAACATCAAAATAAATTCCTATACTAAGAAAATACAATTAAACATGGTGTTCAATCAATCAAAGCCCAAGTGAGAAGCACCCTAGGCCCACCAAGCCTATTGGGCCCACTAAGCTCTAAAGCAGTCAAATCTTCAAGTAACCTCCTGGCCATAGCTCTAGTGGTTGGGCCTTTAGCCCATGCTCTTCCATCATCAACCGACCATGCCATCATCCGGCCGGCGATTTCTGGTTTCTGGAGGACCTTTGCAACCGGGCAGTCAGTTCTGACCACTATCTTGTGGCTTTGAAAGTATTGTCTCAACCGCCGAGCGGTATAGATGAGCCCTAAGGCAACTTTTTCCAACAGCTGATAACGTCGCTCGGCATCTTGCAGCGTCCAGTTGATAAAATAGATAGGTTGTTGACCTTCCCGGTCTTCTTGTATCATGACGGCACTGATTGAACTACTTGAAACTGACAGGTAGACAATCATGTATAGGCCACCGACCGGTTTAGACAATATCGGGGGCAAGCTAAGTCGTTCTTTAAACTGCCGAAAAGATTCTTCACACTCTTGGGTCCACTTGAATCGCTCCATTTTCTTGAGTAGAAGTAGAATTGGCTTAGCTACCTCGGCTAAGCAAGGGAGGAATCAGGACAGCGAGGTAAGCCGTCCGGCTAACTTCTGAACCTCCTTTAATGTGGTTGGGCTTTTCATATCCAGGATGGCCTGACATTTGACTGGGTTTGCCTCAATGCCCCTGTTGGATAACATAAACCCCAAAAACTTGCCGCCCGAGACTCCAAACACGCATTTCTCGGGGTTAAGTCTCATTTGGTGTTGCCGAAGCGCCTGGAACACGTCGGTCAAATCTTGTGTATGCGCCGACACATCGCTTGACTTCACGACCATATCATCGACATACACCTCCATGCTCCGGCCAATCTGATGATGAAAGATTTTGTTCATTAAACGCTGATAGGTAGCCCCGGCGTTCTTTAATCCGAACGGCATCACTCGGTAACAGTAGTTGGCCGTTTCGGTGATGAAGGCAGTTTTTTCTTCATCTTGAGGATGCATCCGGATCTGGTTGTATCCGGAGTATGCGTCTAGGAAAGACAAGAATTTGTGGCCGGATGCCCCATCGACGAGCCGATCGATGTTTGGTAGCGGGTAGGCGTCCTTTGGACAGGCTTTATTTAAGTTAGTGTAATCGGTGCACATGCGCCACTTTCCATTCAGTTTTCTGACCATGACGACATTGGCTAGCCAGGTCGTGTAGTGTACTTCTCGGATGAACCGAGCGTCCAACAACTTGCTCACTTCAACTTCAATTGCAGCTTTTCTTTCTTCTCCGGTCTTCTGGCGCCGTTGAGCAATCGGCGTAGCCTCCTTGCTAATGGAGAGCTTGTGGCAAAGGAAATTGGGGTCGATGCCGGGCATGTCAGACGGGTGCTAAGCAAACAAGTCTTTGTTTTCAAGGACCACTTGTTTAATAGCCAGCCATTCTTCTTCGGACAAATTAGTTCCGAGGTGAGTGACTTGGAATTCGGGCACTCCCACCTGGAATGGTTGTTTATCTTCAATGGGCTCGACCCTCTCATCTTGATCAATCCGGGGATCGAGGTCCATGGCCGATTGCTGTGATACCGAGTGCACCCCTCTCGGTTCATTTGGTGCTTCGTTCTTCATTTTCGGCAATCGCAAGCTGCTAAAATAACATTCTCGCGCAGTTTTTTGGTCAGCGTGGACAGTGACTATCCGTCCTGATTCGGCCGGGAACTTCATGGCCAGGTGAGGTGTGGACACGATTGCTCCAAGCCGATTCAGAGATGGTCGGCCGAGTAGAATGTTATAAGATGTGTTGGCATGCACCACCACATACTTAACCGAAATGTCTCGGTACTCAGCTCCATCGAACCCAAACCAGGTGGACAGCTTGATATACCCTTTTGTCTTGACTCGTTCACCGGAGAACCCAACCAAAGGTTCATCATAAGGGAACAGCTCGGACTCCGGAATACCCAATTGTTTGAATGTGTTCCAATAGAGAACGTCGGCTGAACTTCCCTGATCAACCAACGTCTTACGCACAATACAGTTGTGAATTTCGACACTGATCACCATCGGATCATCCTGGTCCGGATTGATGCCTTTGAAGTCGTCCTTGGTAAAAGTGATGGTGGGTAGGGGACGACGAACTGTCTCTACTGAATGCACGTGCCGAACGGCGCGCAAGTGCCTGCGTTGAGCTGATGAGGATGAGCCTCCGCCAGCGAATCCTCCTGCTATCGTGTTGATGACTCGCCGAGGTTGTGTCGAAGGCTCTTCCTCTCTTCGATCTCTTGACCGACTGCGTTCTCTGTATGGACGTGCTTCTGTCCTCCGTTGTTTGGTTTGATCGTGCTGCCGCGACCGGTCAGTGTATCTTGAACGGTTAGGACGATCCACGAAGCCTTGCAACTGTCCTTACTTGATTAAATCTTCAATTTTATCCTTTAGGGCCGAACATTCGTCAGTTGAATGTCCGCGATTGCGGTGATATCGGCAAGATTTGGTCGTGTCGGCCCGGGGAGGGGTCGACGCTCGTTTTGGAACGGCCAGCACTTCCGAAGCAAGTGCTTGTTCCAGTATTGCTGATCGGCTGGTGTTGAGTGGTGTATATTGGGAATACTTTGGGCCACGAGGGGGTCTCTCTCGGGGTACCAGTTCTTTCGGACGGCTTCGAAAATTGTTTTCAACCGGCTTTTCAGTCTTGGTCGTTACTTCTGCTCTAGCTTGGTTGCGGAACTCAGCTAATTCTTCCATCTGCATGTATTTGTCGGCTCGCCGACGTAAGTCATCCATGTCGGTTGGTGGCTTCTTACAGATGCTGTTGGCAAAGGAACCTGGCTTTAAGGCAGTAGTCAGGTGGTGCAGGGCGACAGCCGGGTTAAGGTCTTGGATTTTCAGTGCCGCTTTGTTGAATCGGCTCATGAACGCCCGAAGGGATTCCTTCTTCTCCTGACGGATGCTAACTAGCGCCAAAGAGGTCAACTGGTGCGGTCGGCTTGTAGCGAATTGAATGGTAAATTGGGAAGCTAACGTACTGAACGAATCAATCAAGTTAGTCGGAAGCCGAGTAAACCAACTCAATGCTCGCCCTTTTAATGATGTTGGGAAGATTCGGCACAAGGCGGCATCATCAGTTGTGCTCAGAGTAACTTGAGTCAAGAACACATCCACGTGCTCATCCGGGTCGGTGGTACCATCATACTTGTCGAGGGGCAAGGACTTCCAATGGTCAAGAAGTGCAGACTGCATGATGTTTGGGGTAAAGGGATGTCGGTGTGCTCCGGCCGGCATTGGCTGCATCGGCCTACCGACTGAAGCATGAATGCCTGGGGTAGCAACAAAAGTGTGAGGGATGGAGGTATGATGGTCGTGCGAGTGGAACGACCCCTGAGTGTGGGTCGTCTCAGAGGATTTCCATGTGGGATCACGGTATTGGTTTTTGAGGGCAGCATTTTCTTCACGCAACGCGGCCATCTCGGCGGCGTCTCTCTCCCGTTGTTGTTTCATGGCGGCCATGTCTTCTTTCATTTGGCGCACCATGTCGGTCAAGTTCGTCTCCTCTACCGTTTCGGCGTTGTTTGCCCCGGACGGGTGCTCATCTTCGGAGTGGTGGTCTTCAACGTTATTTCTTCTTGTCTTTTCCATGATGTCTTCAAAAAGTCTTTCACGTCTATCGATTCGGGCCCCACGGTGGGCGCCAAAATGTACCTGCCTGAGGATACACTCGTAGTCTTCTTAGTGTTGAAGGGCCGAACGGATGCTTGAAACGGATTCTTCAAGAAAGGGGGGAGGTACCTGCAAAAGGCACTCCGACGCTCAAGTTAGGACAAGCACGATATTCTAGGCAATTAATGAACAGTGACGTACCTCGTTACGTGTGACCTATTTATAATACCTGACATGGGTCTGAGCGTGGTGGGCCTATTCTAATCCTTACCAAATTAGGTAATACGATGCTAATCAGCTAATCATGTCTTAATTATGCACTTGTCCTTGTTAACTGTAATTTGTGCTATAACCCGTTTAACCTATCGGCACATTGCCGAGCCGACAGGCTAATGCTTGGGAGGTTGCATGTCTTCGGCTGTTGATCGGGCCGATAAACGTTTACTTTGGTATTCCTATCGGACCGGCATTGGACCGAGCCGATACATAGTATGCGGGGATGCTTCATGCTGTTTGCATCGGCCTTCAACCGAGCTGACATGTGCCAGTTGACTAATCTCGGCCTTTGGCTATAAGCCGAGCCGATGCTAACGTCAAAGCCTTGGGTATGGTCCAGTTCGCATGGGTGTCTGACGGAACGGCACGTGTTGGTCAACGTGACCGATAAGGTCCTCCCGGTACAATTTGAATTTATATAAAAAAGTATCATATTATTTTCAAATTTTTAAAAATTTGTAAATTTGATAAATAAATTAAGAATTTTTAATTTAATAATTAAATTATTGAAATTTAATGTAGAACATGAGTTATTAATCGAGTAAGTTCACCAATGCTTGCTTTTGGAATAAGTAGATATTTCACCTATATATGTCTTGGTGATTATTATGTCCCATGTGTATAATAATAAAATGATTATGAATTTTGAAGTTAATTAAATAATACTTTTAAAATCCAAATTATTAATATGAAAAAGAAAAATGAAAGTGAGAAAGAGATTGAAATTAAGATCTAATCGAAGAAATTTAGAAATTTGAAAAATGAAGGTTTTTGTAGAGATTAGAAATGCAATTGAATTAAAAGAATTCAGTTATTGAAGAAGGATGAATTTTGAGGGGATTAAAATTGTAATCCAATTGAAGGAATTTAGGAATTCAAAGAAAGAAGGATTATGCTTTAGTGGGCAAGGCCACGAGAAAAATTCTATCTATGTTAAAAAAATTACTCCCATAAACATTCAAAAGAGTTACTTCACCTTTGGAAGGATGTACATTAACAAGGTTAGGGGATAATTTCTTAAGCATTCTATTTGTAGTAGCAAAACATCCTCCATCAACATTCAAAACAAAATTTTCATCTTTAGAAGGATTCCAAAAAGAAGTGAGACATTACTAAGGTTAGAGGATAATCTCTTAAGCCTTCAATATAACATCTTTCAAATGTTTGGACACACACAAAATCACCATTCAAACAATCTCTTCACACTAAAGCACAATGGTTACTTCCTCAAATCCCTAAATTCTTTCAATTAGATCTTAATTTTAATCTCTTCCTCAGTTTCCTTTTTGTTTCTCATATTTCTAATTTTGATTTTAAAAATATTATTTAATTGAGTTCAAAATTCATAATTATTTTATTACCATACACATGTGACAATCAACTCACCATACTAGGGCATGTAGCAAGTGTTGATGTGTTATAGTCATTACCACGTCAACGATATATCGATTAAACTTAATTGTAAGGACTAACCTTATTGATAGAAATATAAATCAAGAACTAAAAAAGTTTGTTAAATTTATGAGGGACTAAAAATATATTTAAGTATATATGTATACACATACACACACACACAGACACACACACACATATATATATATATATATATATATATATATATGAGGAGGGATCCGTTTACTACAGATAGAAGTAAGTCTACTTAGACTTATTCTATTCAATAACTCATGTTCTATATCCAATTTCAACGATCCAACTATTCAATTTAAAGTTCTTAATGCATAGATTAAGTCTATAAATTTTTAAAAAATTTGAAAATTATTTGATACTTCGTTTCATTAATTCAAATTGACAGATAATCAAAAAATCATTTTATACGTTCATTTGAATTAATGAAATAAAGTATCAAATGATTTTCAAATTTTTTTAAATATTTAAAAACTTGATCTATGCATTAAGAACTTTAAATTGAATAGTTAGATTGTTGAAATTTGATATAGAACATGAGTTATTGAATAGAATAAGTAAGATAACCTTACTTTTAGAGTATGCTACAAAAGGTAAATCTAATATCTTTATGTGATTCTTACATGCATGATCCAATGGGTTGGAGTTATTTCACTAAAAAAAATTCTAAAACCTTTAGGGCCTGAACACTTGCATTTAGAATCTAGCTCTCAAGGCTACCAAACCTCTAAATAGGTCTAAGTTAATTAATCTTACATTAATATTAGTTATGTTCCCAAATAACACCACATCAATAAAGTACAACTTCACTATTTAATGTATGTATAAATATTAGTTTAAAATTATGTTCAATGGAAAAAAAATACAAGTTTCAATGTAAAAAAAAGTAAAAAAAAAATTGTAAATGTAGTTTTTTCTACTCTTAGTTGAGTTCAATTCAATTAGTTTCCAAACACACCCTCAATGATCTCTTCTAGATGAAAATTTTTATTAAACTTAATTGTGAAGACTTTAATATATTCTTTTAGAGTTTTGATACTATTTAATTGATGATATAAGTTATATTTTATTTATAAGACATGATTTGTAATCATTATTTTGATTAGCAAAATAAAGACAATTTTTAAGAAATGTATTTTATTAAAAATTATTTTTATGTTATTTTATTAAAAGGATAAGGTATGTTTAATTATATTAATTGTTTATGAGAGGGAAAGGAGGACACTTTGGACATTTTCTAAATTGTATTTTTATTATCTAATTTATTAATTGAGAAAAGGGGTTAAGGGAAGTTACCAGGAGTTGGAGTCATTTTTACGTAACCACTTTTCTGACTTCACTTTTCTCTCACGCTTTTGAAGAACAAAGAAAGCTCCATGAAGAAGAACAACCAAATTCTGCTCATACTTCGACTTCTGCTCATCAAGATAAAAGGGGAGTGAAAAACCTCACTCGAGGTGTGAGAGTAACCGGTGGGTAGCAAGATTGACCTCCAATCCTTTGCCTAATGTATGCCTATGGAAATAGACACTTAATGAATATTTTCTATTTTGCTTGTTGCTTGTTCTGTTGTTTTTCTTGTATGATTTTAAGTGCAAATATGTGTTCAAATTCAATAATGGATATGTTTGAGAGTGAAATTGGCCCCCAATCCCTTGCTTAATGCATGCTCTTAGGAACAAACAAATTTTGTTTTCTATTTTGGCTTCTGAGTTTCCTGTTGTGATCCTTGGTGATTGCTAGGTACGGATACATGTTCCATTTCGAAAATAGATAAGTTTTGACATGAATTGGAGTACTTTGTGGGTTCTTATACGAAACCCTATGAGAAATAATTAGGAATATGATCTTGTGATAAAAATTAAGGTAATTTTTGCAAAATTAAGTATGGATTCATGTTATGGATGTTATCTGGAGGATTTTGACCGATTGATTTAAATGATTTCATGTCTAAATGTGGAAAACATGTGATTTCACGAAGTTGAGAAATGCAGGTTCGCACTAGGATGCGTCAGGCACAAACCTTGCCTAGTACCTTTATGTTTTATGTGAAATGAATTGCAATTTAAATGTGTATGTTGTTGACTATCTTCTGGCACGATTTATATGTTACTCTGATGTTATGGCAATGAAAAGTTCCTTGTATGAGACCATGTGAATATGCAGAGACAATGTGAAAAATGAATATGAGACCGGAACACGATGATATATGACAATGAGACATGATATATAAGAAACTATGACAAGTGAAATTGATGGAAGAGCATGGGCTAAAGGCCCAACCACTAGAGCTATGGCCAGGAGGTTACTTGAAGATTTGACTGCTTCAGAGCTTAGTGGGCCCAATGGGCTTGGTGGGCCTAGGGTGCTTCTCACTTGGGCTTGATTGATTATACACCATGTCTAATTGTACTTTCTTAGTATAGGAATCTATTTTCATGTTGGTCTTGTATTTTGACCATAGATTAGGGTTTAGGTGTTTTGGGCTTAATTTTGGGCTTCTTGAGCTTTGGGCTTTTGATACCCAATATTGGGCTCATTCTTCTTCTTATATTTTTTTTCTATTCATTGTATTCATTAGACCAATGTATTTCGGTCATTAGAATAGGATTATATGAAGAAAACATTAATAGGAGAATTAGGTCTCATTTAGACATCATTTAAAAGTAATTTGAGTTGAATTTGAGTCACATGGTTTGCATGGGATGGATCCGGCCATGTGAGCTCCAAATTCACCTCAAATCACTTCTAAATGACTCCTAAATGAGGGTAGCATCTGAATTAGTCACGTTGGAAGCCAAAGTTTGAATTTCAAATTCAAACTTGAAATTCAAACTAGGCGCCAATTTGGTTGATTTGAAATTGCCGCCCAAAGTTAACCTAATTGCTTCCTATAAGTGTATCTTTTCCCACCTTTTGTAAACACTTTTGAATATATGAGATATCTGAATTGAATTCAGCCATTCAAGAGTCACCGAAATTCCAAGAGAGAGAGCTTTAGAGAGTGCCTTCAAAATTCCTTAGGAAAACCTAGTTTCCTTCCCTTTGAAGTGTGCAATCCCTTGTAGCTTGAGCTTGGATACTTCCTTCTATGGATTAGGTCTTCTAATCCGCAACTTCTCATCCATTTTGAGCTTCCATCCATTCGGTCTACATCTCCTTTGAAGAAGATCCGTGCCTAGAAGAAGCTTGGAGGAGTTCACATCTTCATTTCTCCTAATTCTTCTATCATTTTTGGTATCAAGAGCAAGGTCTTCAAGGAGATAAGTTCTTCATCTTGTTTTGGTCCGAATATTTTTGTGTTCTTTGTGTTCTTATGTTTGTCTTAATTGAGTTTCAATTCGGATCTATATTTTGATGTTATTGAGTTCATAGATCCATTGTTGATTGTCTTGATTTTTCTTCCATAATCAACTTGTTAGGAACTATTTGCTTTGTGCTAATTTTGAGTTTATTTTGAGTCTCTCCATTTCTTGTATGTGTCCGTGATTGGACCTCATGCATTGCATTTAGATTTTGTTTTTAAATCTTTGTTTTGTCTTAGAAGTTTGTGTTTAGTCCTTACTTGTTGCAAATTCCTTGAATAGCATGTTTAACCTAGTTTTATTTTGAGTTTTGTGTCCATATATTGCTTTCGGTTTACCTATTGTTCTTGCCTCCTATATGTGCTTTTCTTTTGCCTTATTGTGTTCATAACTTGCTATTAGTTCTAGTAAGTTTCCTTAGAGTTAGGTTTCCTTTGTGTTCTTAAGTTTTCAAATCACCTTCCATTAAAAATCTTCTAAAAAATTTTTTCAAGTGTAATCCTATTTCTAGTGCACTTTCTTGTGGATTCAAATTTAATAAAAAAAAATTTAGAGGCTGAAAAACAGAGATAAAACAGAGCCTAAAACAAAAGAAAAGACCTAAAGTTCAAAAGAAAAATAGTTCAAAAAGAATCCAAACCAAAACCTAAAACTAGTGCACTAGTTTATCATTCTCACTTGAAATTTGACCTAATTTTTTGGCTGATTTGTATTCTCGGTTTCTATAGCTTGGAACCTTAGAAAAATTTGAAATAAAAGGCAAAAACACTCTCTGGAATCTTAATTTGATACTGGAAAAAGAAAGAATTAAAAAAAATATATAATACAATTTAAAATACAAAAGCCGAGAGGTGTACATTGGTGAAAATTCATTTGGTTCCTTGTTATTGTTTTGGCTACTAATTTTTCTATACTTGTCCAATTGCTTTCAAATTTTTTTTGTTTTTTTCATCTACTCTAGTACCTATCTAGGATTCATTCTAACTGAGTGCTAGCTTCATTTTGGAGTCTTAATTTTCCAGTTTTACTTGTTGAACTTCTTTGAGTCTTGTCATATACACATATTACTCTTAATTTTGGTATAAGCTTTCCAAATTGTGCTTTGTTGCTTGTCTAGTTTTCTTTCAATAATTTCCTGTGCTGGAAGTGGCCTTAAATCCTTGCTCAAGGATCAAGCATTGCTCAACAAAGAGTAGGAAAAATTTTGGACACAATAATCACCAAATTTGACCTAATTTAGTGACCAAAATCCTCCTAAATCTCCTTCACTTGAGTGACCAATTCCTTCACCTTGTGAGGCAGCCACCTTAACCTCTTTGTTGTGTTTCTTTTGCAGGTCCAGGAGCAGCATATTGAAGGATTAGTGGCGGATTAAACACTTGGTTAAGTGTTAGAAAAGTTGAACACAAAACCGCCACTAATTGGTCACCAAAGCCGCCACTTTATTGCTTTTTAGGCTAGTTTAATTTTTGTCAATTCTCTTGTATTTTTAAACCAATTTGTAAAGCTTGGAGGGAGTATTAAGAAGCTGGTCAGGTATATCTACATCCTTGATAGACTCTCACGTGTAGTACTAGTGGAAGTGGCTTGGAAATTTCATATGTTTCAAGCTTCCACTTAGGATATCCGACTAGTTGCTTAACTTGCTTCTTTTAAGTTTTCTTGTACTTAATTGCTTTACTTTGTTGCCTATAAACGTCTAGAATTGTGTAGTTTTATTTGCTCACGTTTAGTTAAGTGTCAAAAACAAACAAAGTTGTAAAAAGCATACAAAAATTTTTGTGAAAAGTTTTGAGGAATTGGAAATACCACAAAGGAGTTTAGTGATTTCCACTTGAAAAGGCTTGGTTATTAAGTGGCTCTTTGTAGCTCACCTCCCTTGATAGTGCAACTTGTACACTTAGACTTCCAAGTGCTATTTTCATTCCTAGAAAATACCAAAAACATTTTATAACTTTTTGCATAGCATACAAATTCTTTTTGCTTAACCATGAGTCATCATTCTCAAGGTAGTAGTGACTTTGATACTCCTAAAAGTTTTGAAAGAATTGTCAAGGAGGTTGAAGCACTAAAACTTTGGAAAAATGATGAGATGCTTCAAAAACAAAAAGAGAAACTTGAAAAAGAAGTACAAATCATGGCTTTGGAACAAGAAATCCAAAAGATTAAGCAAAGGGAAGAAAAACTTTTAAAAAGATTAAATAAAAATAAAAGTCCAAAAGGTTCTTCTAGGAGCTCAACCAAGAGCTCCAATGATTCTCAAAGCCAAGATAATGATGGTAGTATGCATATGGATGCTTACTATCAACCAACACCTAGGAGAGTCATTAAAGAACACAAAGTGAGGGAATCAAGGGTTGATCTCCCTTACTTTCATGGAAAAGATAATGTGGACACCTACTTAGATTGGGAGATGAAAGTGGAGCAAATTTTCACTTGTCATAAAGTAGGTGAGGAAAGAAAAGTTCCTTTAGCCACCCTAGCTTTTCAAGGACAAGCCATGTATTGGTGGACATCCTTGGAAAGAGAGAGAAGAATTCATAATGATCCTCCCATCACTTATTGGAATGAGTTAAGGAGTGCTATGAGAAGAAGGCACATACCTTCTTATTATAGTAGGGAGCTTATGGATAAGCTCCAAAGACTCCAACAAAAGGGTATGAGTGTTGAGGAGTATAGGCAAAAGATGGAGTTATATCTCATGAGGGCTGGGATAAGGGAAGAAGAAAGATTGACCATTGCTAGATTTCTAAGTGGTCTTAATTTTGATATAAGAGATAGAGTTGAGTTACTCCCTTATAGGGACCTTGATGATTTGGTCCAACTTTGTATAAGGGTGGAACAACAAAATTTGAGAAAATCTTCTTTTAAAGATAAAACTCAATCTAGCTCTTATGTTCAGAAAGACTACAAGAGGGAGGGTCACTTTGATTCCTCTAAGAAATTTGGCAAAGAAAAAGAAAAAGAAAAAGAAAATGAGAAAAATAAAAATATTGTCACTTCTAGTAGCAAAACTAGTGATATCAAATGCTTTAAGTGTCTTGGGAGAGGACACATAGCCTCTCAATGCCCAACTAAAAAGGTGATGATTTTGAAGGGGCAAGACATTTATAGTAGTGTTGATGAATCTAGTTCCACTACTTCAAGTGATAGTGAATCAAGTGAGGGAGACCATTCCATTGAAAGTGCATATCCTTGTGATGGTCAACTTCTCATGCTTAGAAGGCTTCTAGGAAGCCAACCTCATGAGTCCCATCTTTCACAAAGGGAGAACATTTTTCACACAAGATGTAAAGTTTTAAACAATGCTTGTTCTCTCATTGTAGATAGTGGGTCTTGTTGCAACTGTTGTAGCACAAGGTTGGTGGAGAAGCTTGGTCTTACTATTATTCCTCATCCGAAACCATATCAACTTCATTGGATTAATGAAGATGGGGATATTAATGTTAATCAACAAGTGAAAGTCAAGTTCTCTATTGGTAACTATGAAGACCAAGTGGTTTGTGACATAGTTCCAATGGAAGCTTGTCATATTTTGTTGGGAAGGCCATGGCAATTTGACAAGAAAACCATGCACAATGGCCTTACCAATGAAATTACTTTCACTCATAAAGAAAAGAAATTTGTACTTCATCCTTTGTCTCCTTCACAAGTGATAGAGGATCAAGTACAAATGAAAAAGAAAAGAGAAGAAGAAAAAAAAAACTTGAATAAAAAAAAAGAAAAGAAGGAAAAGAAGCATAAGTTTTCAAAGAAGGATGAAGAGAAATCTTTTCCAAAAGAAGGAATTCAACAAGAACCTTTAAAAGAAACTTTGATTGTTGAAAAACCTTCTTACA